>NC_059431.1:40506702-41136424 GCF_021028975.2 Sphaerodactylus townsendi
AGTGTGAAAACAGTGTGAAAATGGTGTAAAGGGGTTTAAAACGGTGTAAAAGGGTTTATACTGTTTTCACACCGTTTTCACACCGCTGTTTTTGGCCCATGCGAAATCAGCCTATGAGAGTTGTGGTTTTGGAAACATTAAGCTCCAGTGGCAGTGACTGATCTATGAAACAGCGACTTCAAGCCTTTACATATGCCTTTAAGTGTATAGTTCCAAGAGGACTTAACCAAGGCCTGGAATTGGTGATCTCTTTTTTATTTTGCAGGACCCAGAACAAGTTAGTAGGTTTACTTCATGGCTCAATGAATGCCATGAGACCATTAAATTTATTAGTTCATATAGTACGGAGTCAATTCCATTTCTGCATGTTATGGGAACAATTAGTTTTTCTTTATACAGGAAAGATACACACAGAAATAATTATTTACATTTTGGTTCCTTTCACCCTTGCAACACTAGAGCCAATTTACCATATGGACTGTTTTTGAGAGCCAAGAGAAATTCTACCACTAGAAGGGATTTTAAAAAGGCAGCTAAAAGTGTTGAAGTTGACTTATTAAATAGGTCATATCCTTGGAATATTCTTAAATAGGTCATATCCTTGGAATATTATCAAATCTGCCAGGCTTAGAGCTGAATCTATTTCCAGAGATTCCTTATTAATACCTAAAACCCATTCAGAAGAAAAAAGAATTACCTGTTCTTTTGACTTTTCTTTGCATAGCGACAATATTTATATATATAAGCTTTGGCCTATTATAAGTGAGTTACAAGTTGTGAACTTTTTCCACTTATAGGTTGGAGGAAGAATAGGTCTATTGCCAACTGATTAGTTAAAACTGATTACAAGGTATTGTCTCAAATCCTGCCTGTTATTACAGGACACTTTAAATGTGGTTCATGTTCTATTTGTTCTTTGACTTTAGAATGTAAAGAGGTTGTTACTGAATCCTATTCTGTCAAGTTATTTGGCTTTTCAAATTGTAACTCTACCAATATAATTTATGGCATAGCAATCACCTGTGGAATGTGGTATGTAGGACATACAACTCGCCGATTCAAGGTCAGAATTTTGCAACATATTTCACAGATAAGGACATGTGTCATAGAAGCCCCTATGGTTTCCCACTTCTTTGAGAAACAACATCATCCAGAATCTTTGGCTCATTCCGCACACACAGAATAATGCACTTTCAAGCTGCTTTCAGGGCTCTTTGAAGCTGTGCGGAATGGCAAAAACAGTTGTGAAAGCAGCTTGAAAGTGCATTATTTTGCGTGTGTGGAATGAGCCCTGGAGAGTTGTTGTGTTGGGAACATTAAGCTCCAGTGGCAGTGACTTACTTATGAAACAAAAGCCGTTTCCGCACGGGCGGAATATGGTGGCCTGGGGATGGCAGAAATGCTGTCCCCAGGCCGCCATTCGCACAGGGGGCATAGCTGCTTCGCAGCTGCGCCGCCCTCGCACCGCCCACCCGGCGCCAAGCCGGCGTTTCCAGAGTGCGCTGGGAAGCGCACTTTTCTGGAAACGCCGGCTGGAAGCTGCTGCCGTGCGAACAGCAGCGGCTTCCCGGCGCTTCCCCCCGCCACTCCCTGCCTTCACTCCCTGCTCTCCGGCGTGTCGCTGGGGCCTGGGGACACGCCCCCCTGCTCTGCGACATGGAAGCAGGCGCGCAGGGCAGGGGAGGCGTGTCCCCAGGCCTTGGCGACGCGCCGGAGGGCCGGAGAGCAGGTGAGTCGACCGGCGACGGCACCCAGTGGCGCCGTCTTCCTGGTTCTTTCTGGGACCGTCCATACGGACGGTCCCAGCGTCGTCGGGTTGGCATCAGAAACGCCGACCCAAGCCCTTCCGCCTCCGTGCGGAAAGGGCCAAAGACTTTTGAGACATGAAGACTTCATTAGGTATGCCTTTAAGTGTATAGCTCCAAGAGGACTTAACCAAGGACTGGAATTGGGAGCATTTTTGTAAGCAGCTGTATGTAATTTATGTGGTTTACATAAAAGGTAGTTTTATGTCTAATAACAATGCAGTCTTGTTGAGAACTACAAGTTATGAAAATTCTTAGAGATAGATAGTTACGGTAAGCAATAAATTGCAGTTAAAATTAGTTTAATGTTTATAGAAGCTTTGATGCAATTACTTATATTTTATAAATTTGTTTTGCAGAAGAGGGTCCATAGGAGAATTTGTGATTATAAACCCATAGAATAAGGATTTATTTAATTTAAAATAGTAAGTGGGATATTTATAAGAGTTTGGTTAACATATGATCATATGTAAATTTGGGTTAACAATCACCATATATGTTTGATGCATTTTTGTTTATTTTAGGAGGGGGTCTAAGAAGGCATTATGAGGTTAACCAATACCAAAGATTAACTAGCCCCACCCTTTGTGTTTACTTTGAAGCAACAACTCATATATGAAGTACTATTTTGTACATAATTGTACTTGCATTAATACAAATTGCAAATGTTTTTATACATAATTGTACTCACCTTAATACAAATTGTAAATGTATAAAGTTGTGAAAATTGCACTATATAAATTATTGTTTATGAAATTGTGCATTATACATTGTGGATAAAATTACCCATGTTGCTTGTGGTTTAAGCCATTGGATACAGATGTATATTGTTGCCAAAACTCCATGTGCAGTCATCTTGTAAGAAAGAAAAGGGGGTGGATACACCAGAGATATGGCAACAACATAAATCTGTAAGGTAGAAGGTAAACATGTTCCAAGGGATGCCTGCCTGGAGGTTATGGATATATCTGCTCTTTACAATAATATTCCTCATGAGGAAACTCAAACTACTGTAGAGTTCTTTTTAGACAAGAGAGAATCCAAAGTTCCCCCTACACATTTTTTGCTGGATTTATTGGATATTATTTTAGAAAATAGCTTTTTTAAAGGTTTGATTGTTCTTTTTATAAACAGATTCATGGTATCAGTATGGGATCTCCAGTGGGACCATTATTGGTCAATTTATTCAAGTCTGATTATGAAAGTAAATTTATTTTGAACAATGACCATAATCCATTTTTTCAAAATATTCTTTTTTTATTGCTGTTTCATTGATGATCTGTTTTTTTTATTTTTCAGGACCCAGAACAAGTTAGTAGGTTTACTTCATAGATCAATGAATGCCATGAGACCATTAAATTTATTAGCTCACATAGTACGAAGTCAATTCCATTTCTAGATGTTATGGGAACAATTAGTTTTTCTATATACAGGAAAGATACAGACAGAAATAATTATTTATGTTTTGGTTAACCTTGTCACACTAGAGCCAATTTACCATATGGACTGTTTTTGAGAGCCAAGATAAATTCTACCACTAGAAGGAATTTTAAAAAGGCAGCAAAAGTATTGAAAACTATTGAACCTAGCACATAGAACTAATACCAACAATTCCAAAAAAGATCTATTGTTCAACATGAGTTGTACTCCACAATAAGAAATTATGAAAGAGCATAAGGAAATGTTGTGCAAGTAATAAGGGTTTTTTCTTTCTTTTTTTGCTAAGGCAGAAAAAAATATTAAAACACTACTTTAACTTTTGTGATAGTTTTGGAAGAACTAAAAGCTGTGATCATTTATTATTCTGATTGGACTGGTTTTACCCCACTGGGTCAGTATTCTTAAACTCTTCCTTCCTCCATGGTATCTGAAAATTGATTTAAATAGGGCTACTGGATTGCCATAAATCGGTTGTAACACATTTATATTATTTCACAGATTTTTAAAATGTTATCTGACGTAACAACCACACAGGTCTAATTAAGGCCCGACGTTATTAAATTACCATTAAACTGATTTTAAGTGGAAGCAACAGTCATTATATGAAGCAAAGAAATGTATCTAGTTAGTGCTAAAGATATCAGTTGTACAAGTGTACTTTTTTGTAAAACACTGTTTTTGATAGTAAAACACTGAACTATCCACCAGATGGCACATGGTGATCACGGTTAATATCTTATATCTCCACAAAACCTCCCTTTCACGGCACAAATAAAGGCCAGCATTATTAATTTATACCATTGCAACCTATCTACGCCCAATATTTGTTTAGCCAGATGTTTCCTCTAATCCTGCTTCAACACCATTAATTAAAATCCCAAGTATATTCAGAGGGTTTTTTCCTTATTCCAAAGAACAGTTTGTTACCTATAAGTTACAAGCACACAACTGTATGTAAGAGTTGCTAACTGTGGAGCCACAATGTCTCCTATTTCCTCAGTAGCAACAGGAGAAGTTTGTGAGTTGAAAATGATTAAATATATACATTTTAAATGTTTGATTTTGGAAGAACATTGATAGATGGTTCACATTATATTGATGTTATATTGCTGATTTTCAATCACAAAATGAATAAAAAGTGAGAGCATTTTCAATATTTCTGGGAATTCTTCATTATCATTTTGGTAGAAAAATGGAAATAGTTATTTCAGACTTCCAATGTTTATCATGATCTGCATCCTAAATATACTAACAGAAAACAAATCCCATTCATCTTGTAAGACACAGGAACTCAAACTGCTGTGATATAGTAGTTGGAGCATCAACATAGGACTAAGCAGTCCTGGGTTCAAATCTGCATACAACTATAAAGCTCAGATGGTAACTTTGGATCAATCACTCTCTCAACCTAACCTATGTCACAAGAATTCTGTTCTGAAGATGAAATGGGCAAGGGACTTATAATCACTCTCAGCTATTTTGAAGAAGAGAGGGAAAAATAGTAGAGATATTTCCATTGTGAACATGGATAGGAAAGAAAGCAAAAATAATATTTTTCTTTACATTTTAAATACAGTGGGGATATAGGAACAAAGGGAAGGTGAGGAAGATATTTTTTGCTGCGTGGTCAGCATCAAACTGGGGGAGGGGGCTGTGGATCCAACTTTATAAAGGGGGGAGCCAGTAGGGTGCCTATGAAAATAGGGAGAGTCCTTCTCATCTCCATAGGAAACCCCCACTTGCAAAGCTAGATCCAGGCACAGAGTTCTCCCTATCTCCATAAGCACCCCCCATCTGCATAGCCAGGATCCCCAGTTTGCAAAAATCTGCAGTCCCCCTCAGTTTGCAAAGCTGGATCCCAGATTTCTGCCCATTTATTCCAGCTCTCTTTCTCTTTCTCTTTTCCTATCCCAACTCTCTATTCACTATTTTTCTGCCACCCTACCCTAGCTCTCTGTGCCTGTCAAAGGAAAGTTTTCCAGGCAAATGGAGGCAGGAGGGAAGAAACTGCTGTTTCCAAACAGCCATTGCCGTCTGAGGCATGCACAGTCCTGTTGGAGCTGGCAGCAAAGGCTTTGGGGAAGTGTAATCCAGTGGCATAGTACCAAAGGGGTGGGGGTAGGCACAATGCACCAGGCGCACTCTGGTGCGCGGGCCTAGTTGGGCATTCCAGGGCATGGTGGGGGCAGGTGGGGGCGCAGGTGCATGTGTATCCTGGGCGCAGTTCCCCCTTGCTCTGGCCCTGGTGTAGTCCTCCAGGAAGAGGAGCAAACTGGTCCTCCTGCATGATCAAGGGCTACACTTCCCAGCAGCCCTTGCTTCTTCTGGTGTGTCATCTGGAACTCACTACTGAATTATATGTATAGACTAATAGTAAAGCCTGTTGTATAAACAAATACAACAGGATCTAGAAAACTGTTGGTGAGTTAATGGCATCCCTCAAGGGGGCCAACCCCTCCTGCCTTTCTTCCTTTTGGCATCACGTCACCAGGTTTCTTCTCATCCTCATCTTCTTGGATGCCTATATTGGCATACAAGGGTTAATGGTGACCACCAAGAAGGGCGACTCTTCTTGCCTCTCCTCCCCCCTCAGCCCCAAGTTACCAGCTCCCTCCTCCTTCTTCTCCTCTTCCTGGACCCCTGTATCACCATGCAACAGTTAATGGTGTAGTTGTAGCTGTCAGCAGTCACAACCCTCTCATGGGGAGCAGCCGATTTCTGCACCTGCTCTTCCTCAGGCAGTAGCAGACAGTGCAGTGACTGTAATTATCCAGCAGTGGAGGTGAAGGGTGAGTGCATGCAAAAGTAAACTCCACATTCCACTATTTTGTTTGTGTTGTTTTTACCCATTCTGTGTAAGCCCCGCTTGCAAGCCATGTATACATGGCAATTGACTGGACGTTGGTCGTACATGGTGATTGGCTGGAATTGAGATCGTCACCATGACTAGCCTTTTATATAATAGAATATTCCAGTGAGTTCAGTTATTTTCATTAACAATAATGTAGCAGAACTATCAATCTTCAAGTCATATTTTAGCTAGCTGGAACTGTAATTCCTTACTATAATAATCTCCTCAGGTGTTTCTGGTCCTTCCTTCTGTCTTTTTTCTGGACATGTCCTATATATCAGCTAAAGTTTACTTTACAACCAGTTTGATAACAACTTCATATTATCTCCAGATTCTTTGGACATAAAAGCTCATTAGAAAGACAACCCTCTTGGTACATCTGAGTCACAAAACAAATGCTTCTTCATTGTACCACTGATGGGTTCAACATTTATCCCTCTAAAAAGGGGGCTTATTCAGTACTAAATCTTGGATTGACACTACTGTTTCATTTGCAAGTTGTATCAGTTTAATACACATTAATCTAATCCAGGGGTAGGGAACCTTTAACACTCAAAGAGCCATTTGGACCCGTTTTCCACGGGAAAAGAAAACACTTGGAGCCGCAAATAATTTTTGACATTTAAATTAAAGATAACACTATATATATTGGGTTTTTCTAACCTTTTACTCCGCTCATTCTGAGAAGTGCATGGATGCGTCCGCCCTGTGCCTGCAGGGTGGGCAAGGATGGGGCCAGCGGCTCGGTCTCACCGGCCGCCGGGAAAGCGCCCGCCCCGCTCCAACGGGGCGGGCGAGAGAGGAAGCCTGCAAGGCGGCCCAGCTGACCGCAGGCAGTTGGTGCACCTGCACTGCTGCCTGCAGGGCAGGCAAGGATGGGGCTGGTGGCTTGGCTCGTGGAGCCACAGTGCAAGGGCAGAAGAGCCGCATGCGGCTCTCAAGCCGCAGGTTCCCTACCCCTGATCTAATCAGTCTTGCTAATTGAAACAACCAAAGATGGGGCATTTAATTTTATCTGAAACCCCTTTCACATGACAAGAAATGTCAGCAAGCTCTTTTTGACTTATGTGTTCATTTATAACAAGATCTGAGCCCATATATGTGTACAAGTACTCTGATATGTGTGCATACATAGGGATATTTAAGCGTGCCCCTTTGCAGTGGTGGGATTCAGCAGGTTTGCAACACTTCAGCAGAACCAGTTGTTAAAATGCTGCTTGTAAACAACCAGTTGTTAAATTATTTGAATCCCACCACCAGAACTGGTTGTTAAATTATCTGAATCCCACCACTGCCCCTTTGTCATGCAAATTGTAGGGTTCCTATTTATACAAAGAGAGGCGTATATGTGCACAGGCTCTGTACAACCCTTCCAGTAAACCAGCATGGTACCATTCTAATAAGACTAGCATTGGTTTAAATCCAGCCTGCAACATTATATAAGCAGCAATAATGAGTGTTGCATTGTAACTGAAAAGGTTGCAAGGTTCTTGTCTTTTGCTATGAAACAACTTTCACAATTAAATACAAGAGCCTGATGTGTATACTCAACTGATTCTTGATTCACGCTGAGACAATATTATATTTTGGATTATATAGTTTTATTAGTTTTGTTACTATATTATGTATTGTCTTGTATAATAAGTTTTTTTACAATTTCAATAAAATGGATTTGGATTTGATTATATAAGCAGGACATTTGGAAGTCTTCTTTCTTTAACTCTACAGGGGCTACTGGAACAACTATCAACCATTCGCAAATGTTCCATTCTTGAGCAAGGTGACTGAATGGATGACAGCTGGACAACTTCAAGCTTTAATGGCTGAAGTTGATTGTTTGGATTCTTTCCAACCTGCATTCAGGTCAGGTTACAGCATTGAAACAACATTGGTCACTCCGATGAATGACCTGCATTGGGAGATAGACAAAGGAAGTGTGGCTCTTAATTCTCCTGGTCCTCTTATTGGCTTTTGATACCATCTATCATGGTATCCTTTAGGACTGTCTTTCTGGGCAGGTTCTGGCTAGCATTGTTTTATGGTGATACAGCTCCTACCTAGGGGGTAGGTTTTAGAAGGTGGCTTGGGGCTTTGCTGCTGAGTCCCCTGGGGTTCCACAAGGGTCCATGCCGTCTACTATGTTTTCAACATCGACATGAAATGGCTGGGTGAGGTCATCTGAAAAGCAATATGCAGATGACACTCAGCTCTATCTCACACTTCTGGCTGATCCAAGGAAGATTGTAGAAATTGTAAACTGATGGCTGGAGGCATTTGGAGTGGATATGTCCATATCATTCCACCCTTCATTCCACCCTTGGCCAATCTATGCCTATTCCCAGTCTGTTTCTGGGCACAATCCAAGGTACTTTTACTGACCTTTAAAGCATTGCATGATGCGGAAGCTTCATATTTGAAGGACTGACTGCTTCCTTACAAACCTACCTGCTATGGTTATCTTCCAAGGCCCAGCTTTGGGTGCTCCTACTTTCCATGTTTGGACCTGCTCCTTTAAAGGGAGTTTAATCCCGTCCAGAAAACCTGACACATTAAATCTGGTGCTCTCTCCTTCCTTTGTTGTTTTCCACGAGCAACTCAAATCAGCAGGTGAATACTTTTGTCAGATGACATTCATTTAAAAACCTCTCCTTTCTACCCCAAGTTTTAATTGTTGTTTCATGTCTGCATATTTTTAATTGATTTTAAATTGATTTCATTGGTTTTTGAGATATATTTTATTATGTATGCTTTTTAGCAGGATTCATGGCCAGGATGAGGGTAGAAATGGTATACTTTTGTAAATAAAATTAGTAATAATACATAAATGGCCTACAACCCAACTAAGTAAATCTGAAGTGTTCCGTCTACCCCAAGAAGCCTCTCTCCAGCTTATGTGAAAGTATGAGGTCTTCCTGAAGCCAAAGGAGCTTTCCTCCATCTTAAGTGGTTCTTCCACTGGAAGAGAAGGAGAGAGTGTCCTTGAGCTAGTAGAATTTCCTCCAGCATCAGGGAGAATATGCGTCAACAGTGCTAGGGAAAACTGATTCATAACAGAAAAATAGCATGGTGGCAAAGTACACTATGCCAGCACTGTAGTTCTCCTTCCCTGACTGTCTTCAAATTGTTCTCCTCCCCTGACTGTCTTCAAAGTTTGCCACTGATTTCTTATGTGTTGAGATCTGAAAACGTAACTATTGAAAGACTAAGACATATAGCATTGTACCATGCAAATATTTCCCACAGTACAATTATTAAAATTCTCATTTTTACAATGGTACTTGTTACATTCGATGAAACATCCTAGCAAACTGTAAAGGTATAACTCACACATATTTTTTCTATTAAGTTTTGTTAATTCATAAATTGTAATGCAACTGGTTCATGTAATTCATTTTTTCAAGCTGGAATTCAGGAAACCATGTAGATACTTATCTGACTTTTAAAACATTCCACTGAAGCCATATGTACCCTTTTCCACTTTGAAAACTCCTAGCAGTAATAAATATATGGATTTTCCAGCAGCTATAGCAACATGAAAACATACATAACATACCTTTCTCACTTACACAGTGCCTTGCAATGTAAGTTAATAGTTCCACTGAAATATTGCATTTTCCCAAAGCCAGTAAAGTGTTTATTTTGGAATATGTATTTAGAACTATTTTTCCTCTATTAAAATTAGAATGCAAGAAAAACAATTTTAAGGGCTTAAAGAATACTGTTATGGATCTACTGCTATCCCCTAGAGATAGACTTCTAATAATTTTTAGAATATCTAACAATTTTTCATTTACTTAGTGCTCATAAAGAAGTCAATGTTGAAAAATATACATTTCTTCATCAACTTCAAAAATTGCTGAGCCATCGTTTATAAGGCAAACCTCTACCCCACTATTCTAGTCTTAGTACCTTGACAGGCAAACACATTGTTGAGATTCCAGATACCCTCAAAATGTGAGGTAGGTGTCAGTTGCTGTTACTGTAAGTTCCTTCATATTGCTCCATTCTCTTTAGTTGTGTACGTAGATTGCTCCCACCTACATCCCTTTCTACCGTCACAAAATATTGCCAGCTATAGAGAACCCATTGCCACCTGTCTGTTGGAGGACAAGATATAGGTGGCAGGTGGGCCACCTACATTGACCCTTATTCTTTATGAGATTTTAACGGATCCTGTTTCTCATGTACTCAAGATTAGTTACATCAAAGAATGCAACTGTCACACTCACAATCAGAACAGTTTAAGAGCTATAATGGGAATAGATGAACTTTCAAAGCATGAAGTAAGGATTAGCAGTTGTGAGAAGCACAGAAGCACAGTACAGTGTAGTTATTTTGGATTAATTAGCAGAAGCAAACACAAAAGGTATTGACAGTACCTTCCAAAGTAGAGTACCTTCCAAAGCCTTTCTCAGTACACTGAAGGTTGGGCTTAGAAAGATGTAACTCTGCCCAGGTGACATTGTGAGTATCCCACAATTACAATTACTACAAAGTTCAGTGTCCTCTCTCCCCTGTTCTTGCCAGTCTGCTTCTATTACCTTACTTATCTTGAGTTTTCCTAATTGAATTTAGAATACCCAAACTATTTTTGTCCTTGCTTTCTACCAATTACTTCTATATGTTTCTTCAGAAGTTCCCATTACAGAGAATATGACTAATGACTTTTATAAATAAACAAGCAATAAACAAAGTGGAAACTCCAACAAAGAAGGGAGTGGGGTAGCAGCCAACAAAGCACCATTTTTGATCAAGTGTACATTATAATGAGTTATAGAACCACTTATGTATTTCCATACATGGTTGCTAACAGTTCAGTAGGGCAATATAATGTTTAGGGCAAGCTGCACCCACTGAATTTCTGTCTGAGCTCTATCAGAAGAAGGGGAACTGGCATGTTTATTCAGAGAGGCTTCCCAAATGGTTTATGCAGCAGCAGCGTTTGGGGGTCTTGCCTCTAGCCCCCTACAAAGACTTATATGTACCCATACCAAGGTGGGGTCTCAATCCAAAAGTTTTTGCAGGCACAGACCTTATCTTTATTACTGCTCAGAAGATGTTTGCCTTACCATGTAATTGATTTAGACCCCCTTATAGCTGGGGTGAAGTCTTGACGAGTAAGCAGCTCACAGCTCAATCATGCATTTTACAGTCAGATTAAGTTTGTCAAAAGGAATAATAATAATAATAATAATAATAATAATAATAATAATAATAATAATATCCATTTAAGCCGTTTTCAAGCTGCTTGCAAAGCAATGCTTCGACCACTATTTAAAAGTCAAATTAGCCTCTGATTCATTTCATGGATAACTACGTATAATCCTGCCTTCGTGGTCCGGTTGGGTCACAACCACTTGTTGAGCACCAGGGTGACCTTTCACGCTAGTGAACCATTCCCCTCTGTTTCAATCCCATCTACTGAGCAATGGGTGCCTCACCGCGCGCCTCAAGTCATCCCTCCTGCCAGAAGTCAGTTTCTTTGCCCCGTACAGAGCCTCGCCTGAAGAACTGGCCCTGTCTGGTGCTCGCGTATTGGTCCAGACGTTTCCCGGCGGAGCCCCCTCCTTTCGCCCCCACTTTCCCCCCTTTTTTTCTTTTTACCTTTCTCACCGCTCACTAACGAAGGTGCAGCCAAAGAGGAACAGTTCTGACAACAACTGCAGTCGAGCGCAGGGACTCCGCGGCTGGCGAGCGGGCGCTCTCCTCAAGGAGGTGTGCCTGCGCGCTCCTGACAGCGCTTCCCCCCTCCACTTGCCTCCACGCTGGCCGGCTGAAGGAGAAAGTGCCGAGTCCGGGCAGCCGGTCGAGTCGCGGGGTTCCCAGAGAGCTTCACTACAGCTCCCTCCAAACTTCAGGCGTGAAAGGGCAGAAAGGCAAACCAGGCGCGCTGGGACGCACGGCGCTGCAGCGTCTCTGGCGGCCCGTCAGCTTCCCCGCGCCCGGGCGTCCTGTCGCCTCACCTCGGGGTCTGGCTCCGGGCCCTGCCCTCTTGGCTCGGCCGCTTAAGAACTCCCCTCCCTCCACCCGGCCACGCCCTCGCATTGCCCACCGCGTGGAACAACTTGTCAGAGTTTCCCTGGGATGGGACGGGACGAGATGCCTGCGGAGCGAGGCTGCAGCAACATGATACTTCTCCTGCGCGGGCCGTTCTGCCTGCCTCCTCACGCCCCCAGCGCCGTTCATGTTCAGATGGGATGGAGCAGGCAAGGGCGGCGGGCGGAGGCCGGCGGGGGGGGGGGGGGTAAGGATGAATAGGATCGCCCTGGGTCATGTCCTCTTTTCCAGGAAGCCACGACGCACACTCTTGCAAAGTAAATAGGACGATGTATTGACGAAGGCTTTCACGGCCGGATTCAACTGCGGTGGGTTTTCCAGGCTGTGTGGCCGAGGTCTGGTAGATCTTGTTCCTAACGTTTCGCCTACATCTATGACTGGTATCTTCAGAGGTGTATCACAGAGGGAAGTCTGTTACACTGGACACAGTGTGTAACAGACTTCCCTCTGTGATACACCTCTGAAGATGCTAGCCACAGATGCAGGCGAAACTTTAGGAACAAGATCTACCAGACCACGGCCACACAGCCCTGAAAAACCCACAACAATCAGTTAAACAGAACGAGTGACTATGGGAAAGGAGGACAGCCTTTGGGTGCGCCCTGCTTGGACCCTCAACTGTATAGGAACAGTGAATTTCGTCTTCGGGCCACCACCTCCTGGGAAGCAAACTTTTTGCTGCTGAAGTGGAGGGCTTGATCAAAATCCTAAGCCTGAAATCACACAAGACTTCAGTTTGCTATTAATAAGCAACAGCGAAAAGGAAGTATCTAGCATAGAACTGTCTAGCGTATGGTCCCCTCATTATTCCCCATCTTTCTAAAATGGCAATTTGAGGGAAACTCTGTGTAACCATACTCAGTCTGATCAGCCCAGTTTGGCAAAACAATCTAGGGCTTGGGAGCTTAGCAGGTTTAGCCCCCGTCCGAACTTTAATGGGAGACCAGCTAGGCGGAGGAAAGCAATAACAATCACCTTTGCTCATCATATGGAAGGGGTGGCTGAGATCACCATGAGTTGGTTGTGGTTGAAACTTGGAAAGCATAGGTTTCTTCTTCATTTATGCCCCTGCTGATGGTGCACTTCACACATGGGATTAGCATGTAGGCTGTAATCAGAGAAATGGAGAACATGCTGTGTTTGAAGTTTTACTGGGCAGAAATTTTGAGATATGTGATATATGAAACAAACTTCTTGGAGTGTTTTACTAATGTCTTCACCCCAGCTATCGTAATTATCTCTGCAAATGTTCTTGGTGTCTGATATACCTTTTTCTAGAGTTGCAAATTCTATTAGCTTAGCAACAGTTAACTTCACAGCTAACTGTCAAGTCACGCCCCAAGTCATAGTTTCCCTCTAACAGATACCTGGCACTCTCTTGGAACATACTATTTTGAATCTGTGCTGCACTGTCTGGATATGTATTACTACTCTTGTTTGACTAGAAACATTGAGGATTTGGCAAGTGCAGCAGAAGACTCTTGCCAGCTCCAGTAATACTGTGGCCACAAATATCTCGTCTGCTGAACAAAATGAGCGTTATGCAGTTTGGGTACACAGGTACATTCTGACAGTGTTCTTGAAATATCCATAAATGAATAGAGGTTTATCATGTCCATCTCAAACACGCTGGAGCACTTTCAGATAAATTAATTAAAATTGAAAGTAATATAATGGGACCTAGTTGTACTCATTTAAATCTGTTCTGTTTTTTTTAAAATGATTGGGACACTTCACACATGGGATTTGAAAGTACACTGAACATTATTTACAGCATGTATGCCTAAAAAATATAAGTAATAAGTGCTTTTAAAGAGGTTCTTTCCTTTTGACTGTAAATTTGATGGCATGCCTTCAAATGAAACAACCCCTAGTCCAGACTAAATGTTCCAGATTGAACTATCAGGAATTTGTGTCCCTGTAATGGAATGGATGTGAATTTTCCAGCATGTTATGAAGTCAGTCCATTTTACTTGATGCAAATTTTATTTTACCTGGAGCCAATGGGCATAGCTATCTGCATCCTGGTCCAGATAGACAGTTTCTGCTAAAATGTGTTGAAAACTGGAATTTATCTACAGAAGTTTTCATATTTGACAGCAGACATCATTTAACACAGTTTGTTCGCACAAACAAATGCAAATGTGAGATAGAAAACACAGCCAAATATTCCTTACAGTCAAAGTAGGTTTTATTTTAGAAATACCAGTTTGGGAATGGGCAAAAAACAATTCAAGCAGTTTGCATAAAAATGTCCAGAAGAATTCCTGTTTCCCTACCTGGCTTTCAACCAGCTTAATGAAGTACAAAAATAGAATATGGGACATGATGGAGTCGTTTCAGAGTATTTCCTGTTGCAAAATGTCCACTCTCCATAACCATAGCATTTTGGAACAAAATTAGGCAATTACGGAGGTCAACATTGTTGACTGATATTATCTTTTTACTCAAATACAATTCAACCTGCACAGATTTGTTCAATTAAGTATTGATTATACTAAGGGCTAAAACTGATTTTCTTTTAATCACTATTATTCTCATTTCTACTGCAAGAGTATATACAACAGTTATGTACTTTTCTTGCACAAAACACCACTTTGGTAAATGCCTGCAAATAACTTTTCATTGCTGACAGTATCTCATCATCATGAGATAGATGGAAGCGATATATTGCATTGTACTATGCCTGGGATGACCCAAAATCAATGCCCTCTGAGTCATGAATGTTATCTGGGTGACTTTGGGTCAGGAAATGAAGCTAAACTACTTCACATGATTGTTAGGAGAGTAAACAGAAAAAAGGAGAACTATATATTCAGTCTTCAGTTTTTGGAAGGAAAGGGATAGATGGGGAAGATACCTAGAAGCTATAAAATAAGTACTTGCTGATAGTATATTGGAAAGTGCAAGTGTAGATTGTACATTGTGTTCCTTGACATCTGCATGGCATAAACTAAGAATACAAACAAGGAGTGTCTGAAGGGGAAATTAACACATTCACTAAGGAAAGCCTGTTTACCAGTTCTTCTCATCATCCAGTGGCTGTGACTTCTATTGCATCCATGCAGAGGCATACCACCAATGGGGACATGGGGTATCCTATGTTTCCAGGCGCATGCCATTTCATCATGTGGGGCGTGTTGTTTGCCGCAGTCATAGGGAGGCCAGGGAGGGCAGTAGCTGGCCCGTCACGGTGGTGCCTGCCTGAGCAGCCCACCACCAAACCCCACCCTTGGCTTTTCTGCAGGCTGGCTCCTGCCTTCCCCAGGGAGACTGGGGAGGTCAGGGCCCAGCAGTGGACAGCCCACGTGGGCACTGTGTCAGCAGGTTTCTCCCTGTGGTGCCCGCCCAAGATGCCTACCCTGAGTCCCACCCCCCGGCCTCCCTGAAGGCCAGCTCCTGCCTGGCAGGGGGTGGCACAGGTGGGTGCTGTGGTGGTAGGCCAGCCCCTAGAGCAGTGGTGGTGAACCTATGGCACTCCAGATGTTCATGGACTACAATTCCCATCAGCCCCTGCCAATTGGCCATGCTGGCAGGGGCTGATGGGAATTGCAGTCCATGAACATCTGGAGTGCCATAGGTTCGCCACCACGGCCCTAGAGGGTGCTGCGGTCTGTTGCTGCAGCACCCACTCAAGCTGCCTGTCCGACCCACCTGCCGCCAAGTCCCACCTCCCTGGCCTCCCTGTTGGCTTCTGTAAGTGAAGTGTGTGTGTGGGGGGGGGGGGGAGCCAGGCACGGGGAGGTGCTGGGAGCCGGTCATGCCCCGGGCCCCATTTCCACCAGGTAAGCCTCTGCAGTCATGGAAAACCCTTTCATGTGAATGACAGCAGCTAATAACAATCCTTGCTTCAGAAATGGCCCCTTCTACTTTCTGAAAATCTCAGAGAGTGTCACAGAATGTACTGGCACCTATGCTGTACATGGTACATACAGCCGTCTTATTGTCAAACAGTAATTTTATTGCCCATTCCATTTTGGTGATGCACCTAACTGGCTGTTGGATTGCACAAGTTTGTTTTTTAATAACTCAAGATGCTTTATGCCCTGGCTGGGATGGCCAAGTCTAGTCTGATTTTGTCAGCTCTTGGAAGTTAAGAAGTTTCAGCCTTAGTTAGTATTTGGATGGGAGAACAACAAGGAAGTCTGGGGTCACAAAGCAAAGATCTTTAAAGTGACTTACAGTTCGATCATAAGAACATTTATACTTTTCTTAATCCACTGATTTTGGAGGGCATAACACTCTTTAGGACTGAAGTATTACAATACAAACCTCCTTCAGTTGCAGCATATATTATTAATGTATTATTAATGTTTACCTCTATCAGTTAATCAACTGGGGGTGCAATCTTATGCACACATGTATTAAGAAAATACATTTGCTGCTGCTATATGAATCTGGTTGAGGGGGCTCACCAAGTAAAAACAAGTGCAATAAAATCATAAAAAACAATCAATATTAGACAAGCCATAAAACCATCCTTAGGCTAGAAGGGCGGGGAGTGGGTGGATGGGTGGGTGGGTAGAACACTTCAATTAAACACCTGGGTAAAGAGAAATGCTTTGATACCTATTGGACAATAAAGTAGTCACCCCATGAGCTTCAAGGAGAGCAAATTCTCAGGGCCCTTCCACACAAACACAATAATGCACTTTCAATCCACTTTCACAACTGTTTGTAAGTGGATTTTGCTATTCCACACAGCTGCAAAGTGCACTGAAAGTGGATTGAAACTGCAATATTCTGCATGTGTGAAAGAGGCCTCTGAGAGATGCTGGAGCATTTTAAATTTAATTCATGATCCAGAAAGTCTGGGGAGTCTAAGGGGAAGTTCATAACTGAATTGAAGAAGCTTTGTCAGAACTGTAATTATTGTGTCTCATTGGCACAGATGGTAAGGGATGATTTAATCTATGGAGTAAATGATGAAAAAGATACAAAGATGACTACTGTCTGAACCTGCCTTAACATTTGATTCTGCATTGGTGTAGGCCCTGGCTATGGAATCTGCAACTACAAATTTACAGGGTTTGCAGGCACCACCCTTACAATGGGGAGAAAGGATCTCATGCTGGGGATGCCTGAACACGTTTTGAAAATCGTCAAAGAACTCAAAAAGGAAAATAAACTCATGGAGAGCTGTTATTATTGTGCCAAATTCCATGCCTCCTCAACCTGTAGATTTAAAAATGCAAAATATTAAAATTGTGATTTGATTGGCCACATCCGAGGAGTCTGTAGGATTAAGATGCTGAATGGTGCCTCACAACGTAATATGAAATATCAGTCTACAACTCATAGGATGTATGCATTGAAAGAGGTAAGTCCTGTAAGTGTAACCTCAGCTTGTGGGTTCTGTGGGGCAGTACTTGGAATGAGTTGCAACAACAATTTTTAAACAACAAAATGGTTTACTTTTCTTTACAATTAACACTTTTAAAACATCAACATTTAACGTTACAATTCAAGGTCCTGTTCAGGTTGCATTTCAAGTCCTTCTATTTACAGTCTACTGATATTGCCAAGTCCAAATCTTCTTTGCAAGTTGGCTGGCTCCTGAAGACCTAAGGGTTTGATGAATGGCTGTAACATGATGAGCTGGGTCTCCAGGTGAATCCCCACCCATTACAAACCATACAAAAGAAAAAACCCTGAAACAATAAACTCCAACATTTTACAACACAGCAAAACAACAACTACCTTCCAGTAGTTCCTGCAACAATATTGCAATTACCTTTAACCATGTAAGTTAAGGGCTTCATATAGAAACTAAGGTCCCAGTCTGGTAGCCTTGTTCTTCTGCAAAAGAGCTCTTTTCAGCCCCTGTTGCTCCGAAGTCTCCACCCCTTACTGGGTCAACCCCATTCTGGGCCAACCTGATTCTGGGCATGGGGTTACATTCTCCCCCCCCACTAAAATCTCTTGTCGTCCCCGGACAGTAATTGTAACGTAAACTTTTGAAATCATTAAACAATGATTTCCCCAGAGATTCCTATAAGTACTTGAGGGAACCACATTTGGTGCATCTGAATGCAGAACATTACATTCCTCTTCCCTTGTAAGGATTTCCAACTGTTCCAAACTTCTAGCTGCACTGAAGTTTGCAAACTTCTTCTGTTACAGTCGTCAAATGTTGCGATTCAGCCAATTAGGCTTGGTATGAAGGGATGGGGTTGCAACTGGAATCCCTCCTTCAGGCAACTGCCAAACAGGAATCATGTGCTTCAAATTCACATGCTAGCAACACCTTTGAACTCCCAACAAATAACAAAATTGTATGGCATGGGGATCAAACCCCAACTTGTTGCACACTCATTGCAAGTAATTTATACTTGGTAATCTCACCTCCAAGCCCTTCACGCCAATGGCCATTTTGTAACCTCAGCTTGTGGGTTCTGTGGGGCAGCACTTGGAAATTAGAGTTGCAAACAACAATTTTAAACAACAAAATGGCTTTACTTTTCTTTACAATTAACATCTCTTAAAACATCAACATTTAACGTTATACAATCTGCTAAGGTCCCGTTCAGGTTGCATTTCAAGTCCCTTCTATTTACAGTCTACTGATATTTCCAAGTCCAAATCTTCTTTGCAAGTTGGCTGGCCCCTGAAGACTCCAAGGGCTTGATGAACAAGTTGCAACATGATGAAGGCTGGGTCTCCAGGAGAACTCCTCACCCATTACAACCACACAAAAGAAAACCCTTGAAACAATAATCTCCAACATATACAACACAGCAAAACAACAACTACCTTCCCAGTAGTTCCCAACACATATGGAAATTACCTTTAACAAGGTGTTATGGCATTTATAGGAAATCAAGGTCTGAGTCTGGTAGCCTTGTTCTTCTGCAAAAGAGCTCTTTCAGCCTCTCTGCTGCTCCGAGTCTCCACCCCTTACTGGGTCAACCCATTCTGGGCCAACCCATTCTGGGCATGGGGGTTACATAAGCATAGATGAGCAGGTGGCATATACAGTTTGCAATCTGATTGGAACAGAAATTCCTATGATGGACTGTATTTGCATTATTTTGAATGTCAGCAACAAGAAAGTATTCTTTAAATTGGACATAGGTCTTATGAGTCAGGTTTCAGGCTCTAGAGCAGGATCTGGGGCACCTTTGTTACAGCTAGTACAATTCAATTAAGAATATACACCAGGGAAACATGTAAAATACTAGGTGAAGTTTTCATTACTGTGTCCTACAAATATAAACTAAAATTATTTGCACAGGTGGTGGAGTAACTACAACTTTCATGAGCAGCTACTGGTTTTAAACCTGGAGGAGAGATTTTTTTGCGAAGATGCACCAGGACATTTTCAAGGAAGAGTGTACTGTCAAAGGTTTTAGCTCTTAGTGTTTTGCCTGCATCTGTGGCTGGCATGTTCAGAGACATGTTACGGTAAGATGTTTGTCTCCATGGGACAGTGAGTCACTCCACACAATACCATTGAGAGAAACACATCCTACTGTTACATGTCTGTGAAGATGCCAGCCACATATGTGAGTGAAAAGGAGCTAAAACTACCAGACTATGGCCACACTGCCCAGGAAACCCACAACAGCCAGTTTCAAGGAAGAGTTAAGATCTAAGAAAGGTACAGTTGCAAGAATGTATGCAAAACTAACTAGTACATCTCATTATTTTAAGTCAAGATCTGTTTGTTTTGAAATGAGAAATAATGAAATGGAATTGGCAAGATTATTAAAAACAGTTATTATTGAATTTGTAAAGTTTTCCGAGTGGGAAACTCCAATTGTGCCTATAATAAAACTGTATTCCTCTGTGTGTGTAACCTCAGCTTGTGGGTTCTGTGGGGCAGTACTTGGAATGAGTTGCAACAACAATTTTTAAACAACAAAATGGTTTACTTTTCTTTACAATTAACACTTTAAAACATCAACATTTAACGTTACAATTCAAGGTCCTGTTCAGGTTGCATTTCAAGTCCTTCTATTTACAGGCTCCTGCTACTGATATTATGCTGTCCAAATTCTTCTTTGCAAGTTATTGGTTGGCTCCTTGAAGACTCTCAAGGGCTTTGACATTTGAACTGAGGTTGCAACATATTGACATGTCTCTAGGAGCAGAACTCTCACCCATTACAACCACAAAAGAAACCCTGAAACAATAAACTCCAACATTTGGCTAAACATAGCAAAAAACAACAACTACTCTTCCTTGTGTAGTTCCCCAACAATATTGCAATTACCTTAACAAGGTGTTAAGGGCTTATAGAAATCAAGGTCCGAGTCTGGTACTCTTGTCTTCTGCAAAGAGCTCTTGCAGCCTTTCTGCTGCTCTGAGTCTCCACCCCCTTACTGGGTCGACCCATTCTGGGCCAACCCATTCTGGGCATGGGGGTTACATGTGCATATGTGGAGATTACAAATTGACTGTTAACTAGGTGGCACAATTGGAGCAATACCCTATCCCTAAAATAGAAGATCTTTTTGCAGCATTAGTGTGATGTTGACTGTTTACAGACACGAGTTACACTTATCAACAACTTGTACTGTATGAAATCTCATTTTACTATATAATTGAGCAGCATGTTCACAATGATGAACCAGAAAAAGCAAAGGACTCTGGGAGATGTAGTCCAAAGTATGCCATTTCTCACATACAGAGAGGCTGATGGGACTACAACTCCCAGGCTCCTTCTCACTCAGTCAGTAACACTTCTTAAAGCTCTGGGGTCCTCACATGACTGTCCGATTCCTTTTCTGAGCCAACTCTTGAGAAACTGAGCAGCAAGCCAGAATAAGTGGGCAGATAGAGAGATCTGGGGTAGGGGCAGAAAGAGAGTTGGGGTAGTGGTTCAAAAATAGAAGGGGTGGCAGGATGGAGTGTAAAAGTCCGAGAAGGAAGTAGAGAACAGAATAAAAAAGGTGGTGGCAATGGCTCTCGAGTCCCCACTTGCAAGATCCCACTTGCTAAAGCCTGTTGTATTTTTCAGACAACAGGTTCCCCATCTTTACAGGATTACTTCAAAGGTATCCCTCATGTAGTTATTTCTTTGGATGACATTAGTCATGGGAAACACAACGCATGAACATTTATGAATTTGGGCTGAAGTTTTAAACAAACTGAAGGGGGCCAGAAGGTGCCTTAAGAAAAGTAAGTGTTCTTTTTTTTGAAACCAGAGATGATCTATTTAGGATAGAAAGTTGAGGTTCAAGTACTGTACCTTGTAGTAGTGGATGAAAAATCCAAGGCTCATTCCGCACACGCAGAATAATGCACTTTCAAGCTACTTTCAGGGCTCTTTGAAGCTGTGCGGAATGGCAAAAACAGTTGTGAAAGCAGCTTGAAAGTGCATTATTTTGCGTGTGCGGAATGAGCCCAAGTGATTCAGATAGCTCCCAGACCAAAGGATGTTTCTGAGCTGAAAGCATATGATTATTTGAGCAAGTTTTTGTCTGAATTGTCAATACTTCTTTGGTCCCTTCACAACTTGCTTAAGAAAAGTGTCAAGTGGCATCTGAGAGCTTCTCAGAAACAGGCCTTGGAGAACTTGAAGCAAGTCCTGTAGACTTCAGATGTCCTGACTTATTATCAACTGGATAAAGCCTTGGTTTTGACTTGTGATGCTCCCTTGTACAGAATTGGGGTGGCTCCAGAATGGAGAATGCGTCTGATGAACCCACAGTATTTGTGTCCCAAACTTTGTCTCTTGTGTTCAGTTGGATCAGGAAGGATTAGCTGTTAAGTTTGGAGTACAAAACGTCCATAAATATTATTATGGGTAGAATTTTACCATTTGCACAGCCCTGAAATCTCTGATTTCATTATTAATTAAAAATGAAACAAAGTGGGGCCACAGCTGACAAAGATCCAGAAATGGATTGCCACGTGAGCCTACAAGTATAATATTGTGTAAAGAGCTGGAAAAACTAGCCCATACAGATGCTTTGTGCCACCTAACATTACCTGAAATCAGTGGTGGCATCCAAAAATTTTAATAACAGGTTCCGATGGTGGTGAGATTCAAACAGTGGCGCCGCCGCACACACGCATCTCCAGTCCCTATTGGGCAGGGAGGTTG
The DNA here is from genome assembly GCF_021028975.2 of Sphaerodactylus townsendi. Lineage (NCBI taxonomy): Eukaryota > Metazoa > Chordata > Lepidosauria > Squamata > Sphaerodactylidae > Sphaerodactylus > Sphaerodactylus townsendi. Next base: position 40,528,907 of record NC_059431.1, read on the forward strand.
CTTTAGTAACCCCTTCTCGGCACTCAGAAAAAATTAGTAACCACTTCTAGAGAAGTGGTGAGAACTGGTTGGATCCCACCTCTGCCTGAAATGTCTAAAATAGTACATGATGATAATCAGCAACAGACAAGAGTAACCACAGCTGCAGTAACAGCATGACAGATAAGTAAAATGACTTTTTTGATTGATGGGCAATTGGGCCTTTGTGAATATCTGCTACTGTGAGAACAGTTACAGGTTCCATGTCATATTCTATCACCTTACATGACAGAAGGACTGTGCAAAGACATACAGATCAATTGAGAAAGTGTGTTGGCTTCAACTATACCTAGCATTGCATCAATCAAGCAAGCCATCAGCTCCAACTGTCCGGTGCCTCTTTCATATTTAGAAAGTCCAACAATACATCTGACTGGCAGCATAGTCATTAACACTGAGGAGTTGGATGAAATGGTGGCTCCTGTTGTTCAAAATGATGGGGCCCCGATCATCCTGTGTCTCCCACTATGAAAAACTACTGAAAACACCACTTCTTGTAGAGTTGCTAATACTTGTTCTACACATCTACATATTTACTCCTACATATTTGAAAGGTTATGTAGTATAAACTTGTTCACGTTCTTCATACTAATATTTTTATTGTATTCTGGTTTGAGAATTCAGTTAAAATTTAATGGAGGATAAACGTAATGTATACAAGCAGCCTCTAGGGCCGAGTTAATGCTTTGCATGCCCATTAGTTTTGGATCTGCAGGATTCCTGTATGTGAGTGAGTTGCTGAAATAACTGATTGAGAGGTTGACTGAAAGAAGGCTTAGTCAGAGAGACAGTCAATGGCCTAAATAAATAAACCTTCTTAAGTTAAAATAAAGCCAACATGTCCTGTTCTTCATGACAATTAAAAGTTTTCTGTTCTGATAAAACAGGGTCTGATGAACCGGAGGCTGTCCTGCCCAAAAGGGAAAATCAGCCACACAGATGAGCCCATAGGAGTGTGACTCCAGTATCCATTCACCTTTGACAAGATGAGATATTGAAAGGAACAGGGGAGAAGGGGGCATTGAGTTCTGCCTCACATTGAGGGCAGTGACAGCTCAGGTCTGGCTCAAGACAGAGTGAAGAGTAGCTCTGCGGTTTTGCGCTATCTCTGGGAATGAAGAGAGGGCTCAATCATTAGACCTGTCACTGGGGATGAACAAACCTTGTTCCATTTAGTCTGACTCTGAGGAAAGGGCAGGTTGTTGGGAGTGGAATCCTGTGTGTGAGAGAGGATCTAGTTTAGAGAGAAGTCAATAAAAGTCTGTTTGTGCCACAAAACATTGCAGAAAAGTCTAACTACTCTCTGAAGTCATAATCAGTTTAATTTTTTTTTGCCAAAGCCATGTTTCTGATTTATCTACCCAGAGACTTGTGCCTCTTGTTTGTTCCTTTTAAACTAATTTGGAAATAAATAAATCCTAGTTGTTTGTATATTAATCCAGCTTCAGTTATTTCAATAATCTCCTTGTGCACCACAAAACTTACCTCACAGCAGTGAACCCAAAGCCTATACAAGCGCTACCTGAAAACCCCCTGGAAATTGAGGGGAAGGTTTATAGTTCAAAATGAACCTACATTTCCTCTGCCCCAAAGGCTTGTCAACACTGTGATCCCCAATGTGTTGTCTGCCAACTCTTTTCCATGTGGCTTCCAAGTGTTTTAAGAAAGTGGGCAGAGCCATATGGGGCTTTTGTCCACCAAGTCTTCTTATTGGTCATTGGAGATTTGATTTACAGTGCAGATTCATTAAAAAAACGTTTCAGCAGTAGCTGCCACTACAACACATGGATCTTCACTGTGTGACTGAAAGTGAGCTTCAGCAGTGATTGTCTGACTGGCAATTTTTTGGCTGCACCCACCATGCTATATCATAATTTCAAAGATGTCCAAAGGTTCAAAAAAAGTTGAGAATCCTTGTGATAAAGATTCAGAATCTTGAAATGTACAGAGGAGACCCACTGCCTAAGACCTGCCCAATTCTGTAAGAATCTCTTTCTTTATCTGTTTAGTATACTGGAATAGAATCTGTACAATTAGAGCACTCCGTATCTTTGACTAGTGGCAAAGCCCATTTAATGTGGAAATTAAATGGACTATAGGAAAGGGAGGGGGTGAGAAAGCCTTCTCACCTGCAATGGGTTTCCCTGCCCGCCCCATTGGCCCACTTCCTCAGCTGCCGACCCTGTTGCTCATCGTTCGTTGTCCACCACCTGACAAATCATGACCTGCAAATTTTTCTAGTAGTGGGGGAAGGCTGGGGGGAGGGGTTGCCTGAAGAGGCAGAATTCTCTAACAGATGCTGGTGGCCACATTCTCTGCCCCACCTCCATGCTGCTGCTGCTGGTGGGCAGGCCAGGCAGAGTGTTTTGTGGGGATAGTGGGAGGGCAGGGGGAGACAGTAGGGCTCATGTGGGTGAAACAAAGTGGCAGGCCTCAGGGAAGGGCTGCATCCTGGTGCACTGGGCAACAGGCTGGGCAGATGCTGCTCTGGCTGCTGGGCTGGGCAGTGCTGGGCTGGGTGCTTGGGAGAGAGAAGGTGGGCTTGCTGGGGATGGGTTGAGAGCAAGGGGGCTTCTGCAGCCTCCTCCCTATTGGTGGAGGATTCATCATCGGACATTCCATCCCTTGGCGCTTTATTATTGGTAAGATGTTCTCTACGTAGGGACACAGTTTGTGATCTTGTGTTGTTGATGGAGCTGCCAGTACAGTACTCCAGCAATGGTACTTCTACATGACTGGCCCCATTGTGGGCTTCAAAAAGAGACAGTTGACATAATATAATCAATCAGGTTCTTCCAATTCCCATCTTTCATTACAAAAAGGAGAGACCCACTAAAGGGGTTAAAGACTTGCCCTTTATTATTTATTTATTAACTTAATTTTTAGGTTGCCTTTCTCACTGAGTGTCAAGGCAGATCACAAAATGTGAAAAACACTTTATCAAACAGAAAGATCTGATTAACAAGACAATGCAGTGGGGCTGGGATTACAGAATTAGAAATAATGTGAAAACTCCTCATAGGTAGATTATTGTGATGCTATAATGCTATGTCAATTGGGCGATTTTTTTTTTAGAATGGGGCAGGAGAATCACTGCTATGGGGACAGGGGCAGGGGAAATGGCAGTAATGTAGGCAGGACAGAGAAGAGCTGGACTTTCTTGTCCACATGGGTAGCTGTGGTCTTTCCCAAAACACTGCATCAAAGCAAGTTTATCAAAGATGGTGGAAAGACTGGGAGAACCTGGGAGGTGCACGAAAAACAGTGATCTGTGGGGAAGTTTGAAAAATAGGATCCAAGAAATGGCAAACAACCTTACATCAATGACTTTGGTATAACTTTGCAGTCCTAGGAAGATGCACGTAGGACAATTTTTCTTAAGGAACAAGGACAATAAAGTGATATTTTGTTAAGTAGAACCACTAGAGGAAGAAGATACAAGAGAACAGATCTATGGATCTGATCAATAAAATGGTATGGAACTCATTGTCCAGTCAGGAGGATTTCAGAGGCAAGGGAGGCCTTTGCACTGGCCAATCAACAAGAACTTTAGAGGCTGTGCTGAGCAAAGGGTTTGGTTTGGGCCTGGCTAATTGGATTGCTCCTCCATCCAAATGAGTGAATTGTGTTTGGGCAAAAGTGTTTTTGCTGTGACTGCATTTTAGTTCTTCGGAAGAGCAAATAAGTGTGGGCTTTGTGGAGCTGGCTGCTTCCTCCAGCTTCTGGTGCTGTGACAGTTCAATATGGGGTTGTTCAGGTCAGATCAATCAGTGCTTTAACTACATCTTTGCAAAGAATTAACTCAGTGTGTGAAAGGACTACCTGAGATAATGCATAGAATGTTTTTCATTTATTTCACAGATTAATCGTGTAGCTTTTCTCCACCCTACCAGTTTTACGGGCAACCACTGTTCCTAAGAGACTGGGTGAGGTGGCCACAAGGGGAGATTTTAAAAGAATGGGCACACTTGCTGCCTCAAAATCCTGGTGGAGAAGTGAAGGCGATGGGCCGTCACCCACCCAGCAGAACAAACAAGAGGTGCTTATTTATAACTCTGCAGAGAATATATAGGCTCATTGATACCCGCCCTGAGCAAGCAGCTTTCGTTGGAGTGGAAACGGTTTCCTATTCCAATAACAGAGCTGCCTTTGATGGCGTATGGAGGGAGGGAGGGAGGGAGGGGGGTGGGGAACGCTCAGGAAGAAGGGGAGTGGGAAAGTCGAGGGAAGGATAGGACAGGATGCCTCAGCAGAGGCGTGAGGAATGGAAAGCCGAGAGGAAAAGAGGCGTGAGGGAGGGAACGGACGTGCTAATGTGAAAAGCATTGCATTTATTCCGAATTTAAGGCGGGAAAGGAAGAGGGTGTGGGGAGCAAAGGGAGGTGACCTGTGCCTAGCAGTAAATGCTGAAGCTACGTACAGAGAATGTGCTTTCCTCATATGGAAATCTAGACTTGGACCTCATGAATGAGCGAAATCTCTCGGAGAGACTCGCATTTAGACGATGCTTTGCATAAACAAGCCCGGGGAGACAAAAAGATGTATTTTGGCACGCGAGCTCTAGATGGCGGTGTTGGCTAAATAAACAGTTTCAAATGAGCTCCGGCTGCCAAGCAAAATCGAACCTTTTAGCAAAATGTAGACGACAAGAGGGACGTCGTTTCCCCCCACCCCACCCCCGCCACGATCACACGACTGGTGGCACAAGTGATCTGCCCCCGTCCCTTGACAAGAGCACAGCCACTGCAGAATCGGATATGTTGCAGTTCGCCCAAACGCCCCATTTAGGCAAAAAGGAGGAGTAACGGAAGCCAGCCGGAGAGGACGCTTTATTTCATTTGGCTTCTCTGGTTTGGTTTTGGCAGTAACTGGCACAACACCACCGGCCAATCGTATAAGCAAACGACGTCACTAGGAATTGGCCGCAAAGAAAGCATCACAGTTTGACTGCTAAAATATACAACAGTCTTCTCCCCGGACGCCCTGGAAGTAGATACGATATGAGGCGAATGGGAGCGAACACTCCTGCTGGTTATTTTATTTGCAGCACGCTGAAGGGCATCTGTCAAAAGTAATCTTGGGCTGTCTTTGGCCCCAGGTCTCTCATGAAGAGCAGTGAACAAATGATCTCCCGGGTCCAATCCCAACAGTAGGGCTTGGCTTGATGATGGAGCTTCCAGAAGAGTTCCGGTGTGATTTAGTACCCTTTTCTAGCCTAGGACAGATTTCATCAGATGCTAGTGAGACTGTTGGCTGAAAGCGAAGCAAATCTGACTCTTAAAGGGACAACCCCTGGAAACGATCACACAGACAGTGAGAAAATCAAGCTTCTCATTTTTGCATTATGGTGTGAAAGCAGTTTCGGCTCTTGATCTAGGGTTTCCCACACTTGCTGAAGGGGATAGGGTCCTGTACTGGATATCTTGCTACTAAGAGAAACAATGGAAAGCTTTGTTATAAAATGAACTGGGAGAGGTCTGTTATCCCTGGCTTCCCTGATGCTAGGAGATAGGTATAAGGGTATAGGTATATAAATATTTCAAATAAGTAATATTTTAGCCAGCAGTTAGCCATTATCTTCCCCTTTGGCTGTTCACAAAGGGAAATTGAATGCACACATACAACAAGCACCCAGTTCCACAGTCTCAGATCCATGAAGCATGAGCTGTTGCCATTTCCTCTAGATTTATCTGGAAAGTGGAGCACTATCTGGAAAGTGGAGCTGTATTTGAATGCATACCCCAAAGGCAACTTTCTGGCTTATGGGAATATTTCGCCACATGAAGTGACAACAGTGATGCTGACAGCACATTTGCCCCAGTGACTTCATCATTCTATTGAACAATTACTAATTAGGTCCTGAACTTTGATAGGAAAAAATGGGACATTTTGATGTATTTCAGTATTGCTGTTCTGCCTTTTGGTTCACAAGGATTCAGATATTTGGCCTTTACCTTGAGTTCACCATGCCATTCTATGGAAGTGTTTAGAACTCTAGTTTTTAAAGGAATAGTTTGGAAGTAACTGGTTAATTTCACTCTTCAGTAGGAACTGATTATGCTTCATTTGTCCTTGAATCACAATGGAATGTTATTTCCAAAATGGCATTCTTTCCCATCATTACTGAATAGGGCCAATAATTCCACACCCAACAGTATTCCCTGTAACAATCCAATGAAAATACCCTTTCAGTTTTGGGTATTTGCCATTTGTGTTCTCCAGCTGTTTTCTGATTCTTATGGTTTTTTGCAGTTTTAATATCCGTGAACTATGCTCTTGAAGCATAATCACTGGTTGATGGAAATCCCATAAAACTTGTTACTGTACAATATATATATATAAATTGACAGCATTAAGTTACCAGAAAATCACTCCTATTTTCTGACCTATGGCTTGCAGTTCATTGCTTGCTGTATTATCATATATCAGCTTAGGCAGTTGGGTTTTTGGTATTTGCTGCTCTAATGCTTAAACATTCTATCCATCACAAAATCAAGGCTCTTGGACCATCACTCTGGAATCAGACAACTCTGTGTAAAGAAAGGTAAAACCAAATGTTAGAAATATCCAGTATAAAACTTACACTATGGAAGTTTTAAACATCAGCTTTGTTTTTGAAGACCACAGGCTTACATACTTTTCTGCACTCCCAGTTTAACCTACAGCAGAAGGTTGTTCTACAGATAAAATGAGGGGAACCATGCATATGACCTCAGCTCTTTGTGGGTGGGGTGTCCTGTAAATGTGAAGAGCAGAATGGGGAAAGAAAGCAGTACACATGTAATTATGACCGACCATTTACCTGTTTATATTAACTGCAAGCGATTTGTATTCTCAGAACTTTGTGACTAAGAATGTGTGGTATGGGGAAGTCACAGAGGGAACCTGGGCTTTGGGGGCCTGTATTGGCTCTCAGTGTCATTTATCACAGTAGCCCAATACAGATGAGCAATTCTCATGTGTGATTCATTGGGCAGGGATGGGCACAAGTACAGTAGCCCCACCCCTTGCCTCCAAATAGATGCCTGGTTTGTCTGCAGAGTGTAACCACAGGAAGGAAGAGGCCATGTATACAACCTCTCCCCGTGTTCAGAGATGCTGCTTTCAGAGTGTTGCTGATCGCAGGTCAGCATATGCACATAATGGATAATTGTGCCCATTATGTTGCACTCTACACAAATCAGGCAATGATGTAGAGGCAGGGGGTGGGGACAAGATATTTTTCCTCCTTACAGAGAATGGGGAGTCTGTCTCTACTGGACACATCTTTGTGGGAGAACTAAACAACTGGTAAATCTAGTGTGCATTCTAAATAAGCTGCCTCTAGGTAGAAATTTGCTGGATTAGCTCAAACCAAACTAGAGATGGATGATTTTTCTTGGCTCCATTCAGTTCCTATGTCTCTGATTGTCACTATTTAGTAATTTTATTCCTATGAATTTTTAGAATTTCTTTGAGGGGGCAAATTTTGCTCCCAAATGGAGACAAGTTTTGGAATACATGTGTGAATCTGTATTTTAGTTAGTTTTTCTGTAGGCAGCTGGTTGATTTGATGGTTTGTCTGTCAAATAGTATTTCTGGCTTGGGATGTGATTTGGTTATTTTTGATTGGCTACTGTGTACTGATATTAATTCACATTGAAAGTTTATGCTTTTATGTTGATTTACTTGTCTTGTGAGCTACTCTGGATTGCATTGTTTGTAAGAGGAAGCATGGAAATGTGCTAAATAAATGAAACTAGAGCAGCAAAGAAGGAGACAGTTGCATTTGAGATGGTCATATCGGTGAGTAGACAAATCACATTGAGAGAAATTTTGCGGTAGAAAATTACATGAGCATCATCAATGCTCCAAAACAATATATTATAAAGGTTTTGTATATTTTAAAAAAGTGAACAAAACTGAGATCAAAAACTACATTTCAGACATTTTGTTTCTATTGCATCTGCAAATGGCTATCTAGAATGAACTTCAAATCAGAGAAATATCACACATTTTCAAGTTGTACTGACAAGATTCCAATTAGTGCCGGTTGAAAGAAAAGAGTCTTGACATGTAGATCTGAAAATCCCTGTTGCAATAAAATCAATATTCACAGCAGACAGATTTGAATGCTGTAACATTAAATATACATTTATATTTTTTTACAGAAGAATAAAAAATGTTTGATAGTATCATGATTTTTTTTACATGAAAGAAGACAAGTGCTTGTTTTGGTCTCATCCCATTATATTAGAACTCTGGAGCTCCCAATGAAGTTAGCAATAGGTATAGGACAAAAGGAAATACTTTTTCACTTAATGTATAATTAAATTGTGGAGTAGAGGTGGCCACAGCAAAGATGGCTTTAAAAAGGGATCAAGCAGATACATGGAGGATAGGTCTATCAATGGGTGAGTAAAAGGAACTTCTACATCGAGAGGCATTAAACCTCTCAAACTCAGTGCTAGCCTAGGAGGCAACATCAGGGGAAAGCCTTGACCTCTGTACCCTGTTTGTCATCCTCCAGGGCAACTATTTGACTGCTGTGTGGTTCAGGATGCTGGACTCAATAGACTATTGATCTGATCCAGTAGGTGTCTTCTTATGGTCTTATGCTGAAGAAATAGGAGGAATCAAATTCTGAACCTCAAAGCAGAGCACCAGAGAGACTAGATAAATGTAACACATTTAACACATTGTTAAGGAATCAGTGGTGATACCGACTAGCTTATATAGTATTAAAAATGGTTTGACACATTCACAGGGAGTAGAACTATCAATGACTGTTAGTTATATGATTAGATGAGATGTCCAATGTTCAGAGGAAGGATATCTTTGCGTACCAGACTCTAGAGACAAAGAATAAGGAAGAGTTGTTGATTTCATTTCTTTTTTTGTCAACATTCCAGAGACTAGCTGCAACTGAAAAATAAAACACTGAATCAGATAGACCTTTGGTGTGATCCTACTGAGCTCTTCTTAAATAAATAAAATTAAGTCCTATGGGTAAATAAATCTGAGAAAATAAACATCACTGAGCTGTCCAATACAGATAGTTTCTAAACTATCCTCAGTGGGTCCCAATCCTAAATAAGAATGTAGGCTTTCAGCTAGTTTCATTAAGAAATGTAGAAAATATCAGCTTCTAAGCCGTGACATTTTCTTGAAACTTCCTTGAGATTTTTCTCCAGATGCTGTGCTGTTACCAGTTGCTGCTTTTTGCACACAAGAGTTATTAAGGTAGCAAACAACATCAGCAGTGTTTGTGACTCACAAAAGGGAAAGTTATAAATGTGAACAGTCTCTGCTATGACAATGTAACCTTAAAAAAATTATTGTACCCTTGAACAGATAAAACTATGTTGCTTCAAAACTGATGATATTTTGCCATCTGTATGGGCAAAGTTGATCGTGGGTATTTCAGAAAATAGCAGAGATGGCTTCTTTCTGCAAACAAGAAATTGATCTCAGAGGGTGGTCAGTGCTGATATTCCTGTAATAAACCAAAGCTGGGTCAATAACAAAAAAGTATTATTAGTTTCCGCAAATACCTGGCCAACCACTTCAGTAGAAAACAGGCCATATACATTTGTCTGTGTTTTGTGGGTAGCTCATTTTACTACCTCTCAAACCTCCAGATTTCTTCTGGTAAAAGTATGAGACCACAAAATAGGAGGAGTCCTGAGTTCTATTCCTGACTAAGCTGTATTACTTCAGACTTAACTCCAACCACAGTAGCTATTTCTTTTGGACCTTTGAGGACATGCAGTAAAGTGTGGGATTTGAAAAAATCCAAACATATTTGTGGAGTTTTATTCTGATCCATTTGTCCCTGCTGTATCTAAAATAAGAGTACCTAGGCTTTAACCACTACATTCATGCAGGGGCCAACAAGTATCATAAAGGCAGTTCTTATAAGAGCAACAGATATAGCACCTTCTGCCATATTCCTGCACTGAAATCTCACAGGTAATTTCACAGAAATCCTGAACCCTTCTGGAATAACCCCAAGGAATTCAATGAGACTGCTCCAGAGAGTTTTGAAGCAAACAAACCACAGTGGTTCCGTGAGGAAAAGTAATCACTTTGATGACCAAAATCAATACTACTTTAAAATAATGTATGGCTATTTTAATTCAGTATACACACAGAAGAAGAAGAAGAAGAAGAAGAAGAAGAAGAAGAAGAAGAAGAAGAAGAAGAAGGAGTAGGAGGAGTAGGAGGAGTAGTTTGGATTTATACCCCCCCTTTCTCTCCTGTAGGAGACTCAAAGGGGCTTATAATCTCTTTGCCCTTCCCCCCTCACAACAAACACCCTGTGAGGTAGGTGGGGCTGAGAGAGCTCCAAAGAACTGTGACTAGCCCAAGGTCACCCAGCTGGCATGTGTGGGAGTGTACAGGGAGGCTAATCAGTGGAGATTCCCCAGAATGAAGCCTCACGACAGCTCCCAGAGCAGCAGAAGCTGAGGAGGAATCAAACCCGGTTCCTCCAGATTAGATACACAAGCTCTTAACCTCCTACACCACTGCTGCTCCCTAGAGACACATATGAAGGATTTCATCTTAGAACCATCCATAAAAATGTTGATTGTTTGCTTTTCCTTGTGGGGTGATGGATCCATTTCTACTATTATTGTCCTGTGCAACTTACTGCAATTATAGATACTTGGGGGTAAGCCCGAACAGCTCAGTGGGACTTAGTTCTGAAAAAAGTGAGATCCTGCAAGCATTTGTGGGGAGATATCTCATTTTTCTCCATTTCTCACTATTTCTTCTTTCCCTTCTCTGAGAGCTCCCACATCTGCAACAATTCTCCTGCTTTTTTCTCTCCTTCCCACCCAACAGACAACCTGCTTTTATCTGCCCCACTGTCTTAAGCTTTCCCTCTCTCTTGATAGACTCTGCTTAGGAAAACTGTGGCCTGTTGTGCATTGCCAGCCACTAAACGAAGTTCATTTGCATGGTGAGGGGGTGCCTCACTTTCCCCCTATATCTTCTTCCTGGTAACCCCCATATCTGCCCCCCTTCCCTGCCTCATTCTCTCCTTTTTATTTTTTTTATTTTTTATTTTTTTGGAGTTTTTATTTATTCACCAACCTACCTTTTATGTTTCCCATCTTCAGCTAAAGTTACTACTTATTTCTCATTTATACCCTGCCTTTTTCCTCAATGGAGATACAAAATAGTTTATATAATTTTCTTCTCTTCTACTTTATCTCACAATGACCCCATGAGGCTGAGTGAGACTGGCTCAAGGGATCGCAGGAGGGGGACGAGGCAACGCAATCCACCATCTTTTTTTCTGGGCGAGTTGGAAAAACAGGAAGAGAATGTAGTGGTAAATTTGTCATCCAAAACATTATCAAACGATGAGATTAGAGTATTAAATTTGGGACTAGGATATGTACCAACTCCAGTATATTCAAATTATCAAACTAGAATAGATGTATATAAACTGATTAGACAGTGAAAACTTAAGGCATTTTTTGGTGAGCATGCTAATAATATTAGGCAACAGTTGATTAAATCAGATATTAAGAATAGGAAGCGAGAACAACCAAAAATAATAGGACATTATAGTTGTGGACACTGCAATATGTGCCAACAGTCTTTGAATACAAAGGTCATTGTAGATCCTCATTCTAATCGAACTTGGCAAATGAAACATTTCTCTACCTGTGGTGCCAAAGAATGTGTATATATGATTATGTGCACTTGCAATAAAATTTACGTGGGAATGACCATGCAATTTCTTCGCGTCAGATTGCAAGAACACGCCAGTAATATAAGAGTTAAAAAAAGAGGAGGAACCATTAGTGGAACATTTTGTAGCAAAACAGCACAGAGCCCAAGATTTCCAGTTTGTAATGTTGTATCATAACAACACAATGGACAGAAATGTGAATATTAGGAAAATCTTATTGCAACAAGAAGCAAGGTGGAGTTATTTGTTAAATTCCCATCAAACTGGTTTAAATCGGGATTTAGACTTCTCTTGCTATCTGTAATCATAGAAAGCTCCACTGTTGCTTTAATACACAGATTCCACCATTAAATATAACACAGGTGCCAGCACTTCCTACAAAAAGTAGATAAATGATCCCTTAGAAGAATTGTTGCAAAACTGCTTTGGGAGAATGAGTTGGGGATAACTGTGAAACAGTCTTTGAGAATGAAATGTGAGTATTTATTTAGGTGTTCACATGTATTCATGTATTTATATATAGTTAGATAATTGAACTCACCGTCTAATAGAAATGTCAGAATTTATATTTAATGCATTACTGATATGTTATTATGGTATTTATATATTTATTGTATGCAAATTTAAGTATCTCTAGCCATTACTATTTTTAAGGAATGGAGCACTGATGAAGGCAGTCGAAAAGCTAACAAACGCGTGTAGCTTCTGCAATGTTGATTCCGATGTGGATGTATGGCACCTTTAATCGCCTCTTAACGATACTCTGGAGAGAGATGCTGTGATGGTAACATTATATCCATTCATGAAAGTGGTGATTATGCTTACACCTTGAGGCAAACAATTTATGAGCTTAAAGACAATTATTCAGTCACTGAATTGACATCCAATACATATGAAAAGAGACAACAGCTAAAGCAGTAGCCTTTATTGAGGTGAACTTGTTAACAACAACGAAGGAAGATACTGTCTAGATCGGTGTTACTGAAGTTCTCCCATTGGAAATATCTGTATGAAAAAGAATATTTATTATAGCAATTGCATTTTATGTATGTCTAGATATTGGAATTTATAATTGTAATACACATAAGCCACTGTGCAGCACATGTGCGTCACGTGATTTTTCGGTCTGTACTCAACTGGCTCAAAGTCACAATTGATCTTCCACAGGAGAGTGGGAATTCAAACCTTGATCTCTCAATTCCCTAGTCAGAAAGTCTAACCACTACATAGCAGTGGTATGGGAGTGCTCATTGCTGTAGTAAAGTAGCAAACTGTTGGGCCTGGGTGAGTCATGCAAGTCAGGTGGGAGCAGTGGTGGGATCCAAAAATTTTAGTAACAGGTTCCCATGGTAGTGGGATTTAAACTGTGGCATAGCGCCAATGGGGCTGGAAGTGAGGCACTGACAGGGGCGGCATTGACCGGGCATTCAAGTGGTGGGAGCATTCCCTGGGCAGGGAACTGTGAGATAGCAGGGCGCGGCAAAGCATGAGTCCTTGAAGCGGGAAATGAATGCACACAGGCGCAGGCTGCCACGCACGCCGGTGCACCTCCTGCTAGACTGCTTCAAGTTCTGCATGCTACTGCTGAGAGGAGGGCGTAACTAAGGTAAAAATCATGTGGCAAAATCACCAATTAGTAACCCCCTCTCAGCACACACAAATAATTAGTAACCTACTCTCGGGAACCTGTGAGAACCTGCTGGATCCCACCTCTGGGTGGTTTCTGCCCCACTTGGCCCCAATGAGTCCTCCTTCAAAGTCCAAAAGAACCTTGGAAAGGGCCCTGGACCCACTCATAAGAACATAAGAAAGAACCTGCTGGATCAGACCAGAGTCCATCTTGTCCAGCACTCTGCTACTCGCAGTGGCTTGCCAGATACCTTTGGGATGTGAAAGCAATGGCCTTCTGCTGCTGCTGCTGCTGCTCCTGAGCACCTGGTCTGCTAAGGCATTTGCAATCTCAGATCAAGGAGCATCAAGATTGGTAGCCATAGATCGACTTCTCCTCCATAAATCTGTCCAAGCCCCTTTTAAAGCTATCCAGGTTAGTGGCCAACACCACCTCCCGTGGCAGCATATTCCAAATACCAATTAAGCGTTGCGTGAAGAAATGTTTCCTTTTATTAGTCCCAATTCTTCCCCCCAGCATTTTCAATGAATGCCCCCTGGTTCTAGTATTGTGAGAAAGAGAGAAAAATTTCTCTCTGTTGACATTTTCTACCCCATGCATAATTTTATAGACTTCAATCATATCCCCCCTCAAACGTCTCCTCTCCAAACTAAAGAGTCCCAAACGCTGCAGCCTCTCCTCATAAGGAAGGTGCTCCAGTCCCTTAATAATCCTTGTTGCCCTTCTCTGCACTTTTTCTATCTCTTCAATATTATTTTTGAGATGTGGCAACCAGAACTGAATACAGTATTCCAAGTGCGGTCGCACCACTGCTTTTTTTAATTAATCAGAATGCTTGTACTTTTTCTTATGTAACAAACAAAAAATATGAAAACTCCCACCTACCTGGATAGTCTGCCTGCCCTGATCTGAACACGGGAAACGTGTGAGAAATGGTGTTCAAGGGCTCAGCATGCCCACATCTTGTTTCTCTTCAATATTATTTTTGAGATGTGACAACCAGAACTGAACACAGTACTCCAAGTGCGGTCGCACCACTGCTTTATATAAGGGCATGACAATTTTTGCAGTTTTAGTCTCAATTCTTTTCCTAATTACCCCCATCATAGAGTTTGCCTTTTTCACAGCTGCCATGCATTGAGTTGACATTCCCATAGAACTATCAACTAAGACGCCCAAATCCCTTTCCTGGTCTGTGACTGATAGCACTGACCCCTGTAGCATGTATGTGAAGTTTGGATTTTTTGTCCCATGTGCATCATTTTACATTTTGCTACATTGAACTGCATTTGCCATTTCTTAGCCCACTCACCTAATTTATAAAGGTCTGCTTGGAGCTCTTCGCAATCCTTTGCGGTTTTCATCACCCTACATAATTTGGTATCATCCACAAACTTGGCCACCACGCTACCCACCCCTACTTCTAGGTCATTTATGAATAGGTTAAAGAGCACTGGTCCCAAAACAGATTCTTGGGGAACACCACTCCCTACATCTCTCCATTGTGAGATGGACACCCACCCATTGTGAGGAGACACCCACCCTTTGCTTCCTGTTTCTCAACCAGTTTTTCCCAATGTCGTTGGTGCCAATATGGACCATAACTGCTGATTCCACCCCAGCACTGTCTAACAGCCTATCTAGACGAAGCGTGACATCTGCAACCTTCGCACCAGGCAGGCAAGTCATCTTGCGATCATCACGCCTCTCACAAACCCAACTCTCTACATTCCTAATGATCAAATTGCCTACTACAAGGAGCCCCTCATCTCCCTGAAGGATATCCTCGGTGTGAGAGGATAGCTGATCACCAGCTAAGGAAGGGGTCCCATCTATGGGAGCTTCTTCCACCACCTCAGACGGACACCCTCGATCCCCCAGACCCTCATTCTCCATGACATCTGAAGAAATGTCACCCTGGGAGTGGGACCTGGCTGTTAGGTCCCTCAAAGCCTTGTCTGTCACCTTCTCTGCCTCTCTCAGCTTCTTCAGGTCTGCCACCTTGGCTTCAAGAGAACACATACGTTTCCTGAATGCCAGGAGCTCATTGCAGCGAGGGCACACCCACAACTTCTGCCCTAGTGGTAGATAGTTCTACCTATTACTGACAGAAATCAAGCCTGGAATGCTGTGGTCACCTAGCAGCAGCCACTGAAAAAAATCAATTTCTTATAGTTACAGACACTCCTTTTATCATTTGTGGTTTTGTATCCCTCCCCTGTGTTTTAGATTTCATTTTTATATGCAAACCAGGAGAATGTTTCAGGTTTGTCAAAACATCTGCCTTGTCTGTTCACAGTTCCATCCACAGCTCCAATTTAAGTATCCTTAGTCTGCTTGGGTGTGGGGGTAGTTGAAATATTGGTTGAAAATATAAATAAAATAAAACAAATCCTCAGATTTGACCAGCATCACAAGTGGAAGAAAGGCGGTAAGGCCCTTTCCAGGGTTCTTTTGCCTTTGAGAGTGGGCTCATTGGGACCAGGTGGGGGCATCCTGTCCCCCCATCTTTGCTTTCTTCTATCTCCCCCTTCCCTTCTCAAATAATTTCCTACCCTCTCTTTCTTTTTCTTCCTTTTCCTGGCACTCTTGCCCCTTCTCCTTCTTTCCTTTTCTCTTCCAGTTTCCCCCCATCTCTCTTCCAAGCCCCTCGCACCTTGCCTTGACCTCCTCAGCTGCAGTATCAGCAACAGGGCCCGGAGGAATCAGCTGCATCAGCTGTGTAGAAGTCCACAAGTTTTGATTAAAAAAACCTCCCTTCATTTCTCTCAGAATAGGCCTGATCCATGGATTTAGATATCTCCAGATTTGCTGGAGAATTCTGGGAAATTTGTTGGTGGAGATTGGAGAGGTCAGAGTTTGGGGTGCAGAGGGGAGGGATCTTAATGTGATATAATGCCATATAGTCCATCCTCCAAAGCAGCCATTTTCTCCTTGTCAGCTAATCTATATACTCTGGAGACTGGTTGTAATTCTGGGTTAGCTCCAGGCCCCACCTGGAGATTGGTAACACTATGCAACAAGCTTCAATGACAGAATGTGGATCCAGACCTAGATCTCTCAAATCCTAATCCAACATTCTAACCACGACACCAGTTTTCTGAAATATCTGAACTTCTTTTAACATACAAATTATTCCATTGTAACTGACAGTTACTTTTTAAAATCAAAAGCGTCTGTGCATTCTGATCAAAAAGAGGAATCTTGCCTGCAGTACTGAGAAGGGCTTTTTTTGTGATGGCACTCAACAGTAGTGAGTACTGGCATCTGTTGGGGTGGTTTTACTAAGTCATGATCTTGCCCACCAGCCTGTTCCTCTCAGTCAGAGAAAGTCTGAGCCATGAGGAACAGTGTAGTGGAGATCTGCAGAAGAAGGGGAAATTGATAGAAATTGACATCACTTTAGATATGAGTACTGTTTTTAAACAACAACAGCAACAACAACAGCAACAACAAAAACAAAAGAATAGTGGTACTAAGAACACTTTACTCATAGGGATATTTTAGCCTGAATCCACTCAGATGTTTTTCTTCTATTTGGCTTCCCACTTTCCGCTTTCAAGATTTGTGTGCAGAAAATCCAGAGGACATCCTCTTCTCATTGTCCACTTTCCAGGCTTTTCCCATCCTTGGTACATTTTTTTCTTAAATGTGTTTTTGTATGTTCTTTCTGCAAAGAATCTACTCCGAACGTTAGAATGTAGTCTGCATAGTGAGGGTACATGTTTTCAAAGGTGATACCTACCCTAGTGTCATTTTCCTTCTGTCAGCCCCTCACAGTTGCAGTTTTCCCTGTTACATAACTGGATAGCTTTTTGAGGTCTTTTAAAAGACATTTATACGGCTATAGTGCAATGTTTTAATTATAGCAATCTGTTGTCCCCTAAAAGTCCTCCAGTGGTGTGACAAAAGGGAAAATGCAGAAGAAATGGTAGATTAGAGGAAAATACTAAACTCTCATGTGGATACTCCATTGCTAGTGAGAATACTTTTACATTTGCAGTGGAAATGACAGGGAAGCAGAGAATCCTCACCACGTAGGTATAACTCTAGTGAAACCAATACTTCAGAATGAAATAGTCTTAGGTTCAGGGTATTAATCAGTTGAATGAATATTGTAACTAAAGTAATGTTTCTGTAACTTAGACCTATCTCCCTTGTCCAGGGGTCGGCAACCTTTACCACCCAAACAGCCATTTGGACCCATTTTCCATGACCCCAAAGATCTACTGAGCCAGAGAGGCAGCTCCATGCCTCTGGTTCAGCCCCTCCACTCACCTTTCCTTCCATGCTACCCTCCGACCTCCAGGTCATGCGGAGCCGCAGTATAAGGTTGAAAGAGCTGCATGAGACTCCGGAGCCACGGGTTGCAGACCCCTGCCCTAGTCAGTTTAACCCTCTTTTAAACTTGTCTTATGCCTATGACTATCACTCTATCCTCTAGCAGCAAATGCCACATTTTATTCACTTATGTAAAGTATTTCCTTTTTGTCCATTGTAAACTTACTGCCCATAAACTTCATTGGATGCCCTTGAGTTCTAGCATTTTGGGAGAGGGAGAAAAAGTCCTCTCTGACCACTCTCCCCTTTTCTGTCTATAATTTTATAAACCTCTCTCATGTCCCCCAGAAGCTGTCTCTTTTCTTATAGGAAAGGTGTGTCAACCTTTTAATCTTCCTGGATGCTCTCTTCTGTACTTTTCCCAGATCTGTGATGTCCTTTTCAAGATGCAATAACCAGAACTGCACACACTATTGCAAATGAAGCTGCACCATGCATCTATACAAAAACATTATAATATCGACTATACTATTCCCAGCACAGAGCTTTTTAAAATTTCTGCAGCACAATGGGTTGACATTTTCATTGAGCTATCCATGATGACCCCAAGGTCTTTTTCTCTCAGTCTCAGCAAGTTCATATCCCATTATTGGGTCTCTTGTTCTAGTGTGAATCATCTTATACTTATTTATGTTGCCACTTCGTTGCCCACTTACCCAATTTGTGGAGCTCTTCAAAGTTAGTCTTGGTTTTCACTGCCCTGAATAATTTGTGTCATCTATCTACTTGGTCTCCACACTGCTCTCTCTTGTTCCAGATCATTTATGAACAATTTAAGTAGCATATGTCCCAATACCAGTCTTTGTGAGACCCTATTGTTTACTCCCTCCATTGACCTGGACTAGAACTGGGGAGATCTGGATTCAAATCTCTAGTATTCTGGAAGTCTACTGGGTAATCATGAGTCATTCACTCTCTTCCAAGCCTAACCTACCTTGAAGAGTTCTTGGGAGGAAGCCATGTGTGATTCCTTAAGCTCTCTGGAGGAAGCCCAGGATAAAAATATGATAGACTGGAAGTCTGGCAGAGTTATCTATCAGGGTGAATACAGAAAAAGGATAGTCTGAACAAGCTCAATACATGGTCCTGTGTTCTTTTAGTAACTATTCATAACATATAAAAAGCACTTCCATTCAGAATAGCAAGCTCAATGGAAATTTTAAATGAGATTGTATATATATACATAGCCTTGCAATAGAATCCTGTGCAGAGTTACAGCTTTCTAAGTTCATTTTCTAGCTACACTGAGCCACCTTCACTATGGCTACTTAGTCGAGTAGGGAATGGAGATAACAGAAAGGTTTTTTTTCTTCTCTGTCAACAACAACACAGTGGCTGCACATATTTTGAGCTGAAGCCAGTCTGCTTTTGTGCTGGTGAAAAAGGAAGATGTCCCCCTTTGACTACCAAGAAAGGTTATACTGGGGATCCTGGGATCTGCAAGTAAGTTCAAAGGTCATGTGAGATGGCGGCTGTAGGAAGTGGGAGTGAATTGGGTGATGTAGTGAAAAATCTGGCTGAATCCAACCTAATATGTTCTGTCAGTGCAGTGCTGAATAAGAAGCAAAATAAATTCTCATGCAGATGTGTTTTGATTCCTTTTTTAAAAAAGGGCTTGTTGAAATGTGTAATACAATGCTGATGCTTTGGTACACCCCAATTGATGGAGTTCTATTTTAACTGGGCATGAAGAACCTATTTCGGTAAATGGCACAGCCATCTGCTCCATTTGACGTCAAGGGTATCATCTTGGGATAGTTTGTGCAGTCATCACTTCTAGGGTAATGTTGTGGCACTGACTGGTGGTAAGTTTACAGGCAATTCGCATTGGCTGGTATTGTCTGGAGGAGCTGTTTTTGTTATTTGCTTGCTATAGGGATGTTATGGATTATTTGATTCTCTACAAAGAAGGTTCACCCTTTGTGAGTCTATTAAATCATTGTTTCTCAGTTGCTCTTTTGCCGCTGTATAACTGTAGCATAATGTTCCTTTGTTTTCCAAGCAATATTTTTATCTGAACAAATAGCTTTCAGATAATCTTGGGGGAAATTACCTATTGAGATTCATCATTTCATGGGTTTTTTTAAATACGTACGCAAACCTTTGGACTGTGTTGCCATCACAGAAGAATTTGTTAGCACACGACTGAAAGGGTAACTGCAATTATTCAGACTTCCAGGTTTGTCTCCAGGGAAATTACCATGAGGCAGAAATAACTTGTATAACTTGTCAAGAGTGAGAGAGCCATTGTCAATATTGTCAGTATTTTTTTTTGTCAGTACTTGATTAAATTTTATCCTCTGTTAACAGGATCAATGATACTCCCCCCTCCTTGCACTCAGTGTAATACTGAAACCTCAAAGCATTAATATTGAGACAAAAATGAATGTTATCAAATGTTCAGGCTCATCATCCATACATTGCTGACTGGTTTGCATGAATGCAAGTGTTTCTCCATTCAGCGGCCTTCTGTAGTGCGGTATTGAATTGCAAATAATCAATCATAATCTCATTTCATTAAGAGTCAATGGACTATAAATAATATAGCATTAACAATGGATGTCTCCAACTATTTATTGGCCATGCTTGATAATTCATGCATGCATGTGTGTGTATGAATCTCATTGATAGTTGGCATATTTTTGGGTATTGACTTGCACCTTTTTTTCCAGGTACCTGACCATTCCATGTTTTCTCTTACTGCAGTGTAGTGAAAAGACTCGGATGATTCTCTCTTTGTTTACATTTTTATTAATATTTATTTATATTTTGCCTTTCTCACTTAGATTTGAGGTGGATTACACATGTACATGTATTCACTGCTAGATGAAGAATTGTATGCATGGGTATACTCTAATTTGGAGGAACCGGTTTTGATTCTCCGCTTTGCTGCCTGAGCTGTGGAGGCTTATCTGGGGAATTCAGATTGGCCTGTGCACTCTTGCACATGCCAGCTGAGTGACCTTGGGCTAGTCATGGTTCTTCTGAGCTCTCTCAGCCCCACCTACCTCACAGGGTGTTTGTTGTGAGGGGGGAAGGGAAAGGAGTTTGTGAGTCCCTTTGAGTCTCCTACAGGAGAAAAAGGGGGATATAAATCCAACTCTTCTTCTTCGATTTATTCAACTGCTAGGACTGCACACATATAGCTTATCTGAAATTTGCCACTTATTTGAATGAAAGGGTGATGGATTTAACCCTTTTCCTCTTACCATAAGTACTGAACAACTATTTTGCTGCATGCAGAATAATATCCATCCTTCCTGTTATCTCTGGTGGTCCATTAACTCAATGGAAAGGTTTCTGCATGCACATATAGAAGAGAAATAATTCTGAAGTACTCCCTAATCGCCCCTTCTTTGCTGAGCTAATGTGAGCCTGAATTAATAATGTTTGGAGTCTGGTAGGGTGTTCTCCTGTTTCGTTCCCCCTTTTCTGCACCACAATGTTGCACTCCTAATTTTCATATAAGATCACTTTATGTGGTGCCTGCTTGTGCAATTATGGCATGAAACACCAGCTGCTGTCAGTTGAATGTCCAAGGTAACTGCAAGACCAGCATAATTTTTAGCTAAACTTCATCTTTCATTTTGAAAAATGTGTTTCAAATATTCAACATCCTGTCACACTTCAGTTTTTTATAATCATTTTAGAAACATTCCAAAATACATCTTTCAAAACTTAGAAAGCCTCCTTCATCTTTTTCTAAGTACTTCAGAACAGGGTTTTCACATGTGAGATGATTCAATTATGATGCAGCGTGATGACTTCGATCCTACTCTTTGAAGGGTACTAGAATCTTTCTACATATGTTTGGACAGAAAAAGTCAGAGTAATAAGAAAATGCTAATTAAACTTTTTTTCATATGGAAATATCGCTATTGAGATCAACTAGATTCTTCAAGAAGCCAGCAACCTTTCAACCCAAAACTAAGGAGGCAGGATAATTATTTTATGAAAAATAATTTAAGTATGGAAATATCTTATTCATAAAGACTAAAGCCACATATATTCTAAAGATGTTCTGGAGATTTTAAAAGTGAATAAGAATCTGTCTTTGAAATACTTACTATTACAAGCAGGGGACCTGTGAGAATTTGTGGGAGGCATCTCATTTTCCCCCTGTATCCCCTGTTGCATACCATTTGCTTTTTTGCTCACTCTGACAGCCACCATAGCCTTTTCTCTTTCCCTGCTTCATTCTCTCCCACCCTCCCAAGCACAGATGTATCTTTGGTCGAATCCCCACTTGAAATTTGGATGCAGATCCAAACCTGTTTGTTGTGAAACCGTGTCCTCTTCATCGGAGTTTCTCCCTCCCCACCGCAGTGAGCACACAGCAGACACGCCCAGTTGTAGAACTCTTAGCAATCCCCACTACCAGGCGAGCTTGCTTCGCCAGTCTCCCCTGATTGGCTGGCATGCCTTGATGGGGCGGGACCTTTTCCCACTGCGGAAACGTACATTGCAGGGGCGTGATAAAAAAACCAACGTGTAAAAGTTTAACGTTTAACTGTGCAAACAGCTAATCGTTACCTGTGTAAACCATTAACGATTCAACGTTACACGTTTGACTGTTTAACGTTTGCATCCCCTTCTTCTGGCTGAGCGCAAAAGCAGAAATGAAACCAAGGAAAGGCTGTGGGCGCATCGCAGTGCTGATTGGTTGCCCAAATTCTGCGTCACACTCCAGAGTGGGAAACGAGTCAGGGTTTCAACCCTCATCCCTCCCCTTGGATCAGTTCTGAACTGTGTTAATGGGGTCTATGCCACTTGCAACCAGATCCTGCTGGAACACGGATTAACGGGGAGAACAAGTGCCAGAAACGGAATCTGCCACGCAAGCAATGGGGAGGTCGTCCCTCAAACCTGGTTAGTTTGTGTTCTGAAACCTGGCTAAGATGGTAGTGGGGCTTCGACCTTTAACTGCCTGCCCTTTCTTCAGCTGTCCCTTCTTCCCTCACCCCAGCAGCCTCATCTCTGTTCTTCTGTCCCACTCACCCCTCTACCTTTGTCTGTTCTTTCCCTTCCATTTCTCTTTGTTCTTTCCTTTCCTGCTCTTTCCTTTATTCTCTTCTTTCCTCCTATTTCCTTCCCTTCCTCCATCTTTCACCTTCTCCTTCCCTCCCATCTTTAACTGACTGAAACTGACACTTGGAAGTTCAGCAGTATTGTGACTATCAATCAACTTCTCAAATAGCCATTGAGATCTCAGAATTTAGTCTCATGACAACTCAGTGGGCAGGCATCTTTTAAATCTCTGAACATTGCTTCTGTTATTTTGTGTATGTGTATGTTAAATGCCATCATGTCACTTCTGACTTACTTTGCTTTTCTAACCAAAGGATACTCAAAACTACTTACAAAATAATTGTAGAACAATATATTGAAGGAATTAATGATGTAAAAAACCCTTAAAATCTTACTGCTCAATCCAGACCACGGAGGCAGCTGGGGCTGCTGCTGCTGCTGCCCTGCCCTGCCACATCGAGAGGATTTTCTGGAGGCAGGGGGAGGGAGAAAATAGAAAGAAACCTCCCTGACTCCCAATGGAAAGCACTCCATTGGAACCAATTGACTTACGCCGCCCAAATGGGTAGCATAAGTCCAGGGCCAGGGCTGTGGTGTAACTGGCTGCAAACCTTAGGTGGGAGTTGACATATATACCCCTGATTTCCTTCCTCTCACATTTGCATCTATTTCAGACACCTGCCCAGCCCCATTGCAGCGGAGACTTGCAGTTTTCATGGCTGAGGGGCTCAAGGGCTCCTGATGATTCACATATTGGGCCCTCTCCTGGTGCATTTTCCCCTGCACTGGTGGGGTGGGCACCTGTGCCAACACAAGGCTGTACCTTCCTCCCCCTTTCCGCAGGTTGGGTCTGCCCAAGAATTTATAATGTTGATGAAAAAAATACTGACTTGTGTTACCTGAAGTGGTGGGTTTCTCCCTTCTGGAGTGGGGAATTAGCAAGAGCAGACTCTTGGCTTAGCAAAAGATAGACAAGCTCAGGCTCTTTGTTGCCTATATTTACCAAGATCAGCTTTTGCAAGAAATTCTGCAGGAGAGTAAGTTTAATAAGTTTATCTAGGATTAATGGTGAGATTCAAATAATTTAACAACTGGTTGAACAAACACCATTTTAACAACCGGTTCTGCCAAAGTGGTGCAAACCTGCTGAATCCCACCACTTGATAATAGGGATACACAAGCACACAATAATCAAAGCAGAATATACACCCACTCCTAAGATATAAGCAGAGTTAAGGTGATAGGTTTGGAGTAGTGGAGGAATTGCGGGAATTCTTAGGGGTGATACTGTACAGATCCTGAAGTGGCTTTGGGTCTGTGAAGCAGGGTACAAAGCAGGTAGCATTCAGCAAAAACTGAAACATTTGCTGGCTCAGAAGTACTTGCTGGAACAGTGTGGCTAGACCAGTGATCCAGACACACTGAACACTGAGTGTTGGGTGAGGGCCTATTTTTTTTAGGGGAGATTGGTCCTTCTAGTCATGCTAAGAGAGCTTAATCTCCCAGAACAAAGAGGAGTCCTGCTTTTCCCAGGAAAGACAAAAGGCAAACACTAACCTTAACGGTTGAGTAATTAATCTAATGGATTAAGGCATTAGCATGATGGGCCAAACTTGGGAGTGCCTGAAAGGAGGAAGGTAGCTGATGGAATTACAGCTGTAAAACAATGACAATGCAAATGAAGCAATTGTTAGAGAGAGGTTAGTCAGATGAAGAAGGTCTTGGGTTAGTACAATACTGGCAGGAACACTTGGGGCAAAGACATTAACAAGTCTTACAAGGGTAGATAGTCCAGGGCTGGAGACAGGAACACTCTCCAGAGCAGGGGCATCATGTTCACTTAGTCCCTTCAGGAAGATTGTGACAGAGGCATTATGCGTGGTTGATTGGTGAGGGCAAGTCCAGACAAGCTTTTACTATGTCCTTGTGGGTACACTTAGCCAAATCAGAAAATGGGCTCCTTATTTTGGCGTTGCCCTGCTAGGCATTCCCATGATTGGCAGAATGGGTAGAGGTATCACTGTCTTAAAACAAGTCACCATGGGTTGGTATGGTAAAACTAGAGATGATACCAGTCATTATTATGATAATAATATCTACTTTTTAACCTTCCAACTGCATTTCATTTCTGTTCCCTACAATTATGTTACAGGAATGGCAGAGATTGATGTAGGGCAAGCACATAAATTAAAGTTAATGCATCTATCTTATCAAACAAAGAATGAAAGAATCTGACAGTGGGGTCTCAATTTCTAATTTAATGAGACCACATACATACATTGGTTTAAAAACTAGTTTATTCTAAATTTTAAAAAACGTATTTTATACAATGCATACTAGGAGCTTCTAACTTGGAGGAGAAAAAAGGAAGAAGACAAGTATTATTCAGAAGGATTGGTTAATGTCCCATAAATGGTAGACATATGAACTGAATATAAGTTTAGCCACAAAATCATGATTTACCACAAAGCCGTCGTAATATGTGGGGAATATTTGCTGATAGGATCCAATGAAAACACGGTTTGAGGATTAGATTTAAATGTTGCCATTTAGTCATGTGAAAAGATGTGGTATAGACTCACCCCCATAGACTCATGTTTTTAGATTTGGCACTTTTCAAGTTGCTTTCTAACTGGTGTATAATCAATGCTGAACTATCACAAACAGCAAGGTCCTTCAAATAAATCAGAGTCATTGGGTACCTACCTTAAAGATTAATACAATGTTATTCTACCATAAGCTTTGGTGGACTGGAGCTCAATTCTTCAGATGCAATAAGTAGATCTTCACAGGCAAACTTATCATGTAGGAGGTGTGAAAAAAATTAACATCAGGGTCAATACAGGGGATACAGAAAGTGTGGGTGAAATGTGACCATTTAAAATGTAAAACTAATAAAGAAAAATACCGATTCACTTCACTAGTTTTGCTAAGCTTATTCATGCATGTGATGGGTGGGTAATCTTAGTTCTTACTAAGATATAGTGAACAATTGCATAAGACTTGGCATTTCTGGTTTGTGATATCTATTAGCTATGTTAGAAAAACCTAGGAGTTGTCATAGATCTTTGCAAAACAGATCAGCAAAAACCTTCAAAAATAATCAACAAGCCCAGAGTTGGATTAATTGCTCCAGCATTAAGTCAGGACCAGAGATGCTCATGTGAACTACTTTGGGTCCCCAATGTGGAGAAGGGCAAGGTACAGATAAAGTAAATAAATAATGACTATAGTTGAAGTTTGGTGGGGAGGGGGGGCATGAGCAAACCATATTTGTTTGTTTGTGGGATGGAGAAAGGGAAGCAGGGAAAGCTGAATATATGGATGTTGCCAGTGTAAGATGAAGATGAAGATAATGGGGCAGATAAAGGTAGATTGATCAGAGACGTAGCACCCCTGTCCCGCCCGGAAATGCCCTCGCCACACCCCCATAGGGGCATGCACCCAGTGCGTGCCCCCCCTTGGAGCTAGGCCTCTGAGACTGATAAGTATGTGGGAAGGAGAGAAGGAAACAGGAAAGGAGGGAGAGGCTATTGGGATTTTCAAGGAACAAAAAGAGAAAATAGTAGTGGAGGGAGAAATGAGATTCTACATGCCCTTGCAGGGTTCCCTGCCAGGGCTGGATTTATATTATATTTGAAGGGGAACAAAAGTACAAAATAATGCTCCCCATATATTATTATGCATACAATATAGCCAGGCTTGATCAATGCTCTCGGTACATTGTTGACCAGAGATAGTTTTTTTAAAGCTTCATTTTGCTAAAACTCCTTTCACAGGATGTTGACCTTGCTGGTAGTGTGGCATACATTTTTAACGCTGCACACAAATTAGGAAATGCATCCTGCAAATCATTTGTGCAAATTATAGATAATAAATCTAGGCAACTCAATTGCTCTGTATTTATAGAAAAAATACTGAGCTTGATCTCTAAATGTTTCAAGTTCACACGCAAATTCTTCAGTATTTAAGTCCTCTGACATTTTTTTTTGGCCAAATGTTCTGCAGACACCATTAAGTCCACGCTACTCATTATAATTTATTTTATACCACCAAGAAAAGAAAAAAAAATCTGTGTTTAGTCTTTTGGTGTTTTCAGTTCTTGTATTCAGTTCAGTATTCTGTCAAAAACAATGTTTATTTTGTGCCTGAACCCCTCTTTTGTTAAAAACACACAGAACTCATCATTTGCAAATTCATTCACCATCTTCTTTCTCTAGAATCTTCTTCATTGTTGCCTCCATAGATGTTACAGTGGTGATATTTGTTGAATCCTCAAGCCAGCCTTCAATCCATAATTTTTCAGTTGCTGTAAAATGGTGATCAAACCTTCTGTCAAGGAAACTGAACTGTTCAGTATGATGTCACTCTTCAGAATTTTTGCATTTATACCACTAATCTCTCTCAAAATACAGATCCATATTACCAGGGGTAGTAAACCTCTGAATACCAGTGCTGGAAGAAAAGATTAGAGAAGCACTTGGCCTCTACGTCATGTTTGTTTGACCATCCATGGCAACCAGTCGGCCACTTTGTGAAACAGAATACTGGACTAGATGGACCACTGGCCTGATGCAGCTCAGTTCTTATGTTCAACAAATATGGAAAGAAGGATACCAACATGAGTATTTGACCTTTGCAACTCAAAGTTTTCAAAACCTCATCTTTGACCAATCAGTAACTGTTCGTATGTGTATATTTTTCCTGAGAGTACACAGTATTGACCTTGCTTCTGAGTACTCATAGAAAGCTGCCGATTAAGACTGGCCTGCAGTTTTTGATGCGGGGTTGTCAGCTTAATATTATACTTGTTTATTCTGCAGTGATTCCCAGGGGGTTAAACGGGAATTACTCCAAATAAGGTAAATGTGTGTGTGATTATGCCATCAAGTCACAGCTGACTTATGGTGACTCCATAGCGTTTTTAAGGCAAGAGAGTTTCAGAGGTAGCTTGCCATGGTCTGCCTCTGTGTGGGCTAAGAGTTTTGAAAGAACTGTGACTGGTGCAAGGTCACCCAGCAAGTTTCATGGGGAGGAATGGGGAATTGAACTAGGTTCTCCAGATTAGAGTCTGCTTTTTACAACTTCACCATGCTGGCTCTCAAAGAAGGCATACCTAGTTTGTTTTTAAGTCAAGCATGCACAATTTTACCTAATCTTACTTGTCTATGTCAATCTCAGAGGTTGGTAAAGAAATGTTTCTGCTGAGTTGATTCATTCTCAGCAGGGATTGTTCTTTGACATGTTTCTCAATTATGGTTTTACTAATATTTTCCAACAAAGCTGACTGGCTTGCTGAATTTATATAGCATCAAAAACTGATGCTATACTGACCCAAGTGGTGTAGCAGTTAGTGTCAGACTAGGATGTGGAAGACCCAGCTAGAGATCCTCACTCTGCCATGAAGCTTCTCAGGTGACCTTGGGCCAGTCAGCATAACCTTCCTCACAGGGTTGTTGTGACAGTAAAATGAAGGAGAAGAGAATGACACACATCACCATTTTCATGCTGCTTTGGAAGAAGGTGGGATAAAAATGTGCCACACAAATAAAAATGAATTGATTTCAGACCTCTACTGCTAATTCTAGCAATGTGTTATGGATTTACCGGTACATTAGAATATTTCACCTCTGACTTCTTACAAATCTCGAGTGATTGCCCTGTGGGGCCTTGCCAATAAGATTCATAATATCATCTTTCCTTGACACTGGCTCTTCAAAGGCACTCCCTGAAAAACAAAGTTCAGGTGTATGTCTCCTATAAGAGTAGTGAAGATAGATGTGAATAATTCATTTTACTTCTTAAGAAGACAAGGAGAGGCTTGTCAAATCAGATCAAGAGGCCTCCTAGTCCACCACGCTGTATCCTACAGTGGCTGAATGCTTCTAAGAAGCCTAAAATCAGGGGATAAAAGCCAGAGCCCCCTTCCTTGTTGATCTCAGCATACTGCCTCTGAAAGGGATGTTCCCTTGTGGCTGCGGTGACTAACAGCTCCATCTACTACAATTCTTTTTTTAAATACTTCAACAGAAACTCCCAACTGAAGAAGAGTAACAGGGACTCATCTAAGTCATTTAGTAACATAAGCCCAAATTAGCACAATTGTCCAGGTCACTTGGGATAGCAGAACCCTCAAGGAAGAAATGCTTTAAGACTTGACATAGCTGCATCTGCCTGATTGCATCAATGATCTGGGCATCAAAAATCTTTTGTCAAAAAAGCCAGCTACCAAGAGACCCATCTCTTCACGTATTTCAATTAAGAAGAGAAGCACTTCACAAAGATGTTGTTTTAAGTGATTTAATTGACACATTGCAATATCTCCAAACATGTCTGCACAGAGTTCTCTGGAGAATCACCTTAAAAAAACACTGAATGAGCTGCGCATGGAACTCCCAGCTTGCCCCTCAACACAATGCTCTGCAGGCATATTCTGAAATGATTCAGGCACAGTTTAAAATAAGACATAGAGCCTCCAGTGTTTGAAAGTTTCCAGTGGCTTGATGTGAGCTGTGTGTTTCCCCTCCGTCTCTAACTCTGGAGCTACTCTCAATTAATCTGGACTAGAGGTGGAGCTTCCATCTGGGGACAAATGCCCTGGGTGGCCGCCATTCAGTCATGGGGGGATGGAAAATTTCCCCCCACACTGCCACACCTCAGGGCAGGGTTCCTTGTTGCTGCTGCTTCAAGGCTCTAAAAGCCCCTCGTCCCCT
Source organism: Sphaerodactylus townsendi (assembly GCF_021028975.2). Taxonomy (NCBI): domain Eukaryota; kingdom Metazoa; phylum Chordata; class Lepidosauria; order Squamata; family Sphaerodactylidae; genus Sphaerodactylus; species Sphaerodactylus townsendi. The sequence continues at coordinate 40,558,344 of NC_059431.1, forward strand.
CTCCCCACCCCCAGCAAGACCTCTTGGGCTCACGCTCCCTCCACATACACAAGGAAACCCGGACCCATAGAGCAGTTCTGTGGGCCCTCTCCTGCCTCCCCCCACCCCCGTGAGGAAGCCCAGGCCCTGACACCCCCACCCTAACCTACAGCTTCCCACCCTCCCCTATCCAAGCCTCATTTTCTAACCTTCCCCCACCCCTACACTCACTTTGCCTCCCTCCCCCACCCCAATACTAATACCCCACCCTCCCCATCCTCATACTCACCTACCAACCCCCAGCTACTTTCCACCCTCCTCCACCCCAATCCTAAACTTTCACCCTCCCCCACCCTAGTCACACCTTCCAATCCTCTCCACCCCAAGTCTTACCTTCTAATGCTCCCCTGCCTTAAGCCTCACCTTGTCAACCCGCCCACCCCAGCCCTCACCTTGCCACTCTCCCTCACCTGAATACTCACCTGCCAACCCTCCCCACCTTCATACTCACCTACCAACCCTCCCACTACCAAAAGCCTTACCTTTCAACCCTCCTCCACCCCAACCCTCATCTTGCCACCCTGTTACACCCCAACACTTTGCTAACTCTACCCACCCTCATACTCTTCTACAACCATCCCCACCCCTAGCCACACCTTCTACCCCCACCACCCTAAGCCTTACCTTGCCACCCTACCCCACCCTACTCCACCAGAACCCTCATCTTTCTTACCTCTTCCACATGAAGCCTCCCATTCCACTTCCTTCCACCCTAAGCCACTCTATTCCATCTTCCTCCACTCCACCCCTCACTTTGCCACCCTCCCCCACCCGACTCCTCTCCACTCTCCACCTATCCTCACCTTTCCTCCTACCTCAAACCACACTCTTCAACCTGTCCCACCCCTGAGCCACAGATGCACACCCAGGCAAGTGTCACACCTTGAGCAAGGGTTGGGTGAGGGCTGCTACAGCCCCACTAAAGGCCATTGCTGGGGAGATCCTCTTCCACCCCTTTCTAGGGCCCAATGCATCTCCCCAGCAATGGGCTTTGCTGCTAGTAGATTTTTTTTGGTCGTGGTGACGGAGGGCAGCTGCTCATGTGGGGTGGGTGGGTAGATTTTCCGCCACCCTGAAACAGCATCACTTTCAACTGGGAACCTCAGATTCTCCCTTTAAATCCATGCAAAAGGAGAATCTGGGGAAAATTGGGGGTGCCTGCTGGTAAGGGTGCAATTGTTAAGCTAGCAGCACCAAACTTTCAGAGTATCTTTAGGAGACTCTCCTGATGATTCCACCCAGGTTTGGTGAAGTTTGTTTCAGGGGGTCCAAAGTTATGGACCCTCAAAGGTGTAACCCCCATCTTCTATTAGCTCTCATTGGAAACAATGGGAGATGGGGCACCCCCTTTGGGAGGTACTACAGTTCTTTGGGGCTCACAAGATCTCCTGGGAAGTATAGTTCCCATGAGGACGTTTTTAAGCCTGAACTGTTAATAAACCTTTTTTTTAGCCTGAAAAAGTTCTAGGAAGAGGAAAGGAACTAAGGTAAGTGTGGGGAGGGAAGAAGGGGGGCATTGCAGGGAGGGGAAGGAAGACCATGGGGGGCCATGGGGGCGGAAAAAATTGACTGCGCACTGGACGCAGTTTGGCCCAGCTATGCCTCTAATTGAGAGTCTCATGATTCTACAAAGATGGTAGGTACTTGAATTCAAAAGGCATATAATGTCCTTCCAAAGTTTTTGTGTATAGCAGGGAGTGGGAGAGGGTTAATATTTTTGTTAACTGTCCATTTAATTTCATTCAGCTACAAATGGGATTCTGACTTTCCATAATTCCTAATAAAATTTTGCTGTCCCATATTAAATACTAGCAGGGCACCCGTGCTTTGCTACTCATACTTCAACACAGGCTCGCTATGAATTTCGGGGTGACATTCAGCATACTTCTTTACAGCCTGTTTGTGAACTTTGGGGTAACAGCATATTTCCTCACAGCCTGTCTGTGGACTGATGGGTTTGTTTTCAAATAGGTTTACATTCATTGTGGAGGGCGGTGGTAGAGTGCAGTTAGTGAAGGACATGAAGCTGGTGGTGTTGAACTGTGGCCCTTAGAATGTTCGTGCAGCATGTCTGTGGACTGGGCGGTTGGTTTTCCCTTAGAATGTTCACGCAGATGGCCAGAGATGAGCAGTTAAAACAGGTAATAGGTAATAAATCAAGTGAAAGTGAATATTTTGGGAACTCCTTTCTTAGTGAGCACTTGGAGTACGTAAGAAACAGGTGTGCCAAATTTCATGTGTGTGGCTTCAGTGGTTTTTGAGTTCTGTTGATGAGTCAGTCAGGCAGTGAGTGGTATTTCACGTTTATATTTATAGATACAACAGCTTTGCTTATGATTTTTGCCCCATATCCTTAGAATATTTTCTATAGCACCCCCCCCCCCGCCGCCGCCGCCTCATAAACCTATCTTTTAGAAACAGGATCTAAGCAATTTGCTATTGCCTTGCGGAAGATTAATGGAATTTTCATTGGGTTCATTGGCAGCTCTTTTGTCTTTCTCTGTGTGATTAAAAAAATGATTTTGCTCTTTGGAAATCAGTGTCTCATTTTTGTTGATTTAGCTGTTGGCAAATTCCTTTGCAGACAATATCAAGGGGTCTAGATCACGTGTTTGATTTGCTTAAGCTTAAAATTACTCAGTTTAGGGCTGACTCCTACAATGAACAAAGAACAAAGAACTAATCCACACAAGCAAGATGTGGGCATGCTGAGCCCTTGAACACCATTTCTCACACATTTCCCGTGTTCAGATCAGGGCAGGCAGACTATCCATGTAGGTGGGAGTTTTCATATTTTTTGTTTTGTTACATAAAGAAAAAGTACAAGCATTCTGATTAATTAAAAAAAGCAGTGGTGCGACTGCACTTGGAATACTGTATTCAGTTCTGGTTGTCACATCTCAAAAATAATATTGAAGAGATAGAAAAAGTGCAGAGAAGGGCAACGAGGATGATTGAAGGATTGGAGCACCTTCCTTATGAGGAGAGGCTGCAGCATTTGGGAGTCTTTAGTTTGGAGAGGAGACGTCTGAGGGGGGATATGATTGAAGTCTATAAAATTATGCATGGGGTAGAAAATGTTGACAGAGAGAAATTTTTCTCTCTTTCTCACAATACTAGAACCAGGGGGCATTCATTGAAAATGCTGGGGGGAAGAATTAGGACTAATAAAAGGAAACACTTCTTCACGCAACGTGTGATTGGTGTTTGGAATATGCTGCCACAGGAGGTGGTGATGGTCACTAACCTGGATAGCTTTAAAAGGGGCTTGGACAGATTTATGGAGGCGAAGTCGATCTATGGCTACCAATCTTGATGCTCCTTGATCTGAGATTGCAAATGCCTCAACAGACCAGGTGCTCAGGAGCAGCAGCAGCAGCAGAAGGCCATTGCTTTCACATCCTGCACGTGAGCTCGCAAAGGCACCTGGTGAGCACGTGCGAGTAGCAGAGTGCTGGACTAGATGGACTCTGGTCTGATCCAGCAGGCTAGTTCTTATGTTCTTATGTTCTTGTGTAGATGTCAAAAATAACTGAATTTGGCAGGCAGATTAGATAATTTTGGTTTTTAATTTATAAACAAATGTTGAAGATGGTAGGAAGGGGAGCATTTTTTGGGTAAGCAACTTTTGCTAAGAGGAACAGTTTTTACACTGAGTAGATGAAGAGTGTCACCATCATGTATTTCTTGCTTGTGGGTTAGATTCAATTTCTGATAGCGGTACCCTGCAGTCCATGATTTGGTGGCAACCATGGTAGAAACATAAAGGTCCTGGTAGTGGCATGGCATATATTTTTTTCTCCTTCACCTCCCCCTAAGTACTTGATACTACACTTGATCTTAGCCAAAAGGCCAAGAAGCAATGCCCCCTAAGTACTTAATGTCAAGACTAATCTATGCACAGCAAACAGAGGGTTGCCACCCATCTCCTATTCCATCCTTTCCCTTCATGGCCCTGTAATTGGTAGTTTCACTTATCTAATGACAAAACAATGGAATAAAATATGCATAACACAATTTTGCCTTTCTCTCTCTTTTGTTTCCTGTGAGAAGGCTCTGGAGCAATGTGTGAACTTCCGGTCTTGTTAATAGTTCAGACAGCAGAAATAAAGTGGAAGCAAAGCTTGTTGCTGCAAATTCTCACGTCCACAAAGCAACTATTGCAAAATAAACAATAATGTCATGAACCAGTGAAAATGGGAAACAGTGCAAATGAGGGTAACATTGCTTATTCATTCTGTACACAGTGCAAATCTGAGAACATTTACTTTTTTTACAACCTTCTTATTACTTTGATTGTAAGTCACCCTGAGCCCAACTTTGGCTGGGAATTGGGCAAGGGATAAATTTAATAAAATCAATAAAAATTGTTGCCACGGCCTTGTCCAGGAAAACACAAGTGTGACAGAAAACTAGTATGGTGTAGTGGTTACAGTAGTGGACTAAGATCTGCGTATCCTGACTTCACATTCCCATTTTGCCATAAAGCTTTTTGAGCGACCTTTGGTCAGTCACTCTCCCTCAACCCAGCCAAACTAACAGGATTGTTTTGATTATAAAATGAGAGCCATAGATTTTTCCTCAGCTCCTTAGAGGAAAGGTGGAACAACAATACACTAGATGGAAAGAATGGTCCATGAGACAGGGTTATTGTCTCGAGTTATTTACACACCCATAGATCACTTGTGTGGATTATCTCAAGCGAATCATATCAACACAACACCCATTAAGTTCTTTGTTAGTAAATAATTGCCGTCTAGAATACATTTACTGGTAATTTTGTCTAGTTTTATGCAGTGACAACTTGCATAGCATTTTCTTTTGGGTGATTTTTCCCCTTCTGAAATTTAGCTTGATTTTTCCCCATTTGTTTTCATGTCATTATTCTAGCTAGTCCCTGCTCCCCTTTCTGCTTGTTTTCCTCAAGTAATTGCAGCCTGCTGTTGTATACACCCTATTAGCTGTTTAGCACAGCATAGAGCTTTTAATCTTGCCAAAGAAATCAGTTCTTCTAGGTCTAGATTTAACTAGATTCTCCCCTCTTATGTATTACAGCCATGTTGGCTGTAGAAATGTGTGCCACTTTCTAAGATAGCAGATAAATTTCCAAGTTGCAACCTTGCAGGTTATGCAATACATACCTCCCTCCAGCTATTAAAAGAATGAGCTGTTTCTTGTGAAAAAAATGGTTGCTTAAAGGGTATTTGAGTCAGTTGAGGCAGATTGGTGTACATTTATGTTCACAAATGTGGCATAAATATCTGAAAGATTAATTACTTTACCGTTGTTCATGTCACTCTTATACTTCCTAGGATTATTTTGCTTTGCTGTTCCTTGCAACTTATTTTGTTTACTGTCACTTTTAATCATTAGACATAAACTAAACTTACCGTTCACATTTATTTCCATGGCAAAAACAGCAGAGAAGTGTCACATCATTTTATGTTTCTGTCCTTCTTTCAGTTTATCTGACTCTGTTCATTTATCTTTGTCAACAAAACAAAAACAAACCTCAAACCCATAATCCACAACTCTTTGACAAACTAAAACATACTCTGCTGAAACAGAAAAAAAATTGCTATCTTTTCCTGAGGTATGTGGTCTGATAATATACATCATTGTGGGCAATGGGAGACCAAGCTTTAAATTGAGTGTTGCCAACTCCAGGATAGGTTGCCAACTCCAGGGTAGGAAATATTCAAATTCTCACAGCTGATTCTCACAGACACCAGTTGAAAAACAATTTCTATTTGTTACACCTTTGCTTGGCCTGTTGCAATTAGGATTGTGTGGGTGGATTGGAAAAGCTGTGTGCCAAGAAAGGCTAAGTGAGGCATATCCTCACGGTTCTCCTTTTTCTAGTCACTGGGAGGGATAAGGAACTGTACAGAGTATTAATGCTTTTTGCCCCCAACTACTTGAAATCTTTCTCAAACACCCTTCCATGTTCCACGTGCACACACTGGTTTCTAAGATTTAATGTTTATATTTTATTCTGAGTATTACAAGATAAGTTATTTTGTAAAGACTGTGAGTTAATGATAGTAAGTGCCTTACACTGTCATTATTAGAAATTCAATGTGTGCAACTACTGTGAAAAACATGACTTGAAATTTGTCCCTGTCCTTTCCCTCCCTCCTTTCCCTCCTGGTTCTGTGCTGTGTTTCCAGTGCTGGGGGGGGGGGGGGGGTTGGGAGTGCTTGAAATAACACCATAAAATGTTTTCACAGCAGTAATAAAACATTTTGAAAGAATTTCCACTGTGTGGCATGGACCATTGCTGTGTTCAGATTTGTGAGCTGGAGCATGTTCTATAATGTTTGGTCATAGTGGGGGAGGGCAACTACCAATACCCGGGGGGGGGGGGCCTCAGATTTTGTCCCACATCTCCATTTTCCTCCATTCACCTCTGCTTCAGATACAGAACTCTTCAGGAAACAAGGGATTTTTCTAGGTTTCAATGCATAATCAAAATATAATATGCTTGTACTCTACTCCTTTCTTCCTATAGTGCCTGCAACGCATACTTAAGAGATTTGTTAAAAATAAGACAGCTCTAATCTTTTTATTGTGATCTTTGATCTCCAGATATCAATTTCACTTTAATATAGAGAATTGATTAGCATAATAATATATTTGGAAGGCCTAAGCCTTTCCTACTTTGGAGGTTTCATCAGGGCCTCTTTTACAATGTTTGCATTATCTATCTAACCAAATGTCCATGTTAGTGGGGGACTGAATATCCAGCACTTGCATAGTAAAGCACAGAGAATATTCTGAATCAGTAACTCTGCTGCCTGGAGTATACTTTGCTGTAATTTAGAGCTTTACAGCAGTGACAAATCAGCTCCTGTTTTGATTTATGGACATCAGTTTATCGTTCATTTCTACACATAGACCCATTTGTTCAGAATTGGCAGTTCTTACCAATAAGAACCCATCTTTCAAGGAGATAGCAAAACATAAGTTAATGACTGGGGGCAAAAGTCTTCAATCCTCAGGTCATGGTCTGGAGCTCAGGGAGGCCCAGAAATCTGTTCTGCAGAATTTAAGACACCTAAATATGGATCATCAAGGAGTTGTTGCTGTCACCTGCAACAGCTGTGGAATGTTTGTTTTTCTGCCAGAAGATATGAGTAGCTACATCTGCAGCAAGCGCAAGTTTGTTACTTTGTTAGAAGAGAAGGCACGACAGCTTGAAACACAAGTATCTATACTTCAGCACATTAAGAAGAACGAGACTTTCCTGGGAAGAATGGAGAAGATGGTACTGGGTGGAGAACACACCGGGGACATCTCTGAAAAGGATGGCAGCTCCCATACAGAGGAGATGGACAATTGGAGAAATGTAACCCATAGAAGCAGAAGGACAAGGGAGCATTCTGTGAATTTGAAATTGCAGAATTGTTTTGAGGTTCTCTCCCTTCTCAATGAGGATAAGGATGGAACAAGCACAGGAAAAATGGACCCAGCTCTCAGAGAATGCATGAGTGACAGAAAGTTCAACCCATGAAATGGCACCTGCAAAACCCCAGAGGAGATGTGTGGTGGTGGTAGGGGATTCCATGCTAAAGGGGACTGTAAGGAACCTCAAAGGACTCGAAACAAAGCAACTGAGTTCAGTTCATTTATTTCATAAACTTCAACGATCGCAATACACGGGATGCGGATTCTGATTTTCCCGGGCTTAAGGTGTCGCTTTTACGGACTCTACAGCCCCTCCTCCAAACTCCCCAGCAACTCCCCAGCATAATTCCCACGACAGGACAGAAACAAGCTCCAAACACACAAGATAAATGCAGCAAGGTTAAGGCCACAACCGCTCCGGGCACGAAGCCCAGAACGAGGAATGCGCCAAGGACAGGCTAAAGGCGCAGAAACTAACCCCCAGCCTTACAGGGACAGAAACAACAATTTCAGGGCACTTAATGTCCAAATTGTGTTAATTGTCAGGGATTGCATATTATAAAAAAGAAAAATACAGAGAGAGGCATCTTTGTAATCTTGCCTGGTGTGACCTGACTGCTGTCATCCCATTGGAATGCCCTTTCCTTCCCAGAGAGGCTTCCTTGGTAGCAATGCTGTGGCTGTTGTTCCATAAGCCTCTCCTGTGTTCACTGCTGCATAGTTTCCTCTACGACACAAAACATGGCAATTATTCCCCATGTTCTGTGTATTCCCCCATGTTCCTCATAGGACTTTGTGAACTAAAAGCCTTTCTTTAAGACAGTCTGGGTTTAATCTTTTAATTTCTTCAACTATTAACAAATAACTTAAAGGCAAGAAAAGAGCTCTCCAATGGAAATGTCACAAACACCTTTGGAAGTAGATGTATCATTTGTTTTTTCACATGGTAGTATTTTATATATATTTAGAAATACTTAACATTTTGATTACTAAAATACTAAATGTTTATAATCCATATGGACTATTGAGTGTTACTGGTATATTGTGAGGTGCTTCTTGTTTCCCCAAAGGGCAAAAGATCCCAGGGCCTTTTTTACATGGTCAAAATGCCCCGGGGTACATCTAGGAGCTTACGTGCCACGACACTTTTTTCACTGTTACTGATTCTCCATGGTTCCCTGATTCTTCCTGGGAGTTGAGGCAGAGCCGGTGCCTTGTACCCCAGCTGTTTCCATGCAAGTGTAACCCCCATGCTCAGAATGGGTTGACCCAGAAAGGGGAGGAGACTCAAAGCAGCAGGAGGCTGCAGAGCTCATGTAGTTTGGAGGAGACAAGGCCACCAGACTTGGACCTTGATTTGTATAAGCCCTTAACACCTTGTTATGGGTTTTTGTGGTTGTAATGGGTGAGAGTTCTCCTGGAAACCTTCATCATGTTGAATCCTGTTCATCATGTTGAATCCTGTTCATCAAACCCTTGGAGTCTTTAGGAGCCAACCCACTTGAAGAATTGGACTTGGCAATATCAGTAGACTGTAAATATAAGGACTTGAAAATGCAACTTAACAGGACTGTAATGTGTTAAATGTTAAATGTTAAAAGTGTATTTGTTAAGAAAGTAAACCATTGTTAAATTTAGTTTCTTTGCAACTCCTTCCAAGTACTGCCCCACAGAACTCACAAGCTGAGGTTACACAAGCCCAGGGCTTTTCCATTTGCACTGCGAGGTCTTCAGCAATCTCTTCCATGCATGTGTGGACAACCTCCATTCCTCGCATTCTGATTGGCTGATTCTCCCCACATTCCCCCACTCGCTTTAACTAGTTTTGTTTTAAATGACTCTGAACCCCAAACTTCTTCTGTGTTGATAAGAGACATGGCTTTTATTGCAGTGGGGGGAAAAACACAGAGGGAGAAATGGTGGATTTTAGACAGGATAGCGGGGTGGAAGGCACCGATTCTCTCAAACGCACATGCATTTTAAACAGAAGGGTGGTTTGTAAGGTGCCCATCCTCTCAAATGCACACGGATTTTAGATAGAGGGATGTGTGTGAAGGGTGCTCATCCTCTCAAACGCACATGGATTTTCAACAGAGGGGAGGGTGTGCAGGGTGCCGATATTGCAGGGTGTGCAAGGCGTCGATTCTGTCAGACACCCAGTGCCTGTTGATTGGTGTGGTGGGACAGAGCGGTGAGGTGGGAAAAATGATCCTGGTTCTGCTGCCATGGTGTTATCATGGCAGTGGAAGCACACAGAGGCAAGCGGAGTTACAAGAGGCATTTCAAAAGAACCTCCAATTTGGTGGATTTTGAAAGCTGCAGGGAAAAGGGAACATGTCGGTGCAATGCAGGGGCAGACCCAGTGCAGCTTTGAGGATCGTGAAGAATTCCAGACTGCACTGGAGTATTCCCCGTGCTAACAACGGTACAATTTCACCATGCTAAAACAGCCCAGGATTCCTATGCTAAAGGGTCATTTTCTTGGCAAAAGAGATCACAGGAAACATATATTAATCCTATTAACAACTTTTTAAAAATCCAGAATAGAATGGAATGAAATATATTACCACACCAAGTTGCACAATTTCCATTCCTTTCTCAGATTCTCTGAGAGAGACAGTACAAATGTGAAAAACTACACCCCCAGTTTCACCTAACTCCAGCTAGAAATATCTGTCAGAATTTCTAAGTTCAAATGTTCTTAGTGCACAGAAAAACTTAGTTGGTCTGTGGAGAGAAGGTCAACTGAATGCTTCTCAATGGGAGGTAGATGGGTCTTCTGAGTGACTAAGGCTGTTTCTGCACAGCCTCACAAGTGTAGGTGCACTGGCATAGTTGATGCTGCTGCACCCCCCCAGGGCCGTTCGCACAGTGCCCTGCGAACAGCCCTGGTGTCCCAGTGGCTCACACGGCTGTGTTCGCATGGGCACACCAACACAAATTCCTCTTACCTTGTCTCCTGGCTGCCGTCACATTGGAGAGGTCAGGGGACAAACCCTCAGGGCCACGGCAACACCTCCAGAGCCAGTGGCCAGGAGGCATGTCCCTTGACCTCTCCAGAGAGATGGTGGCTGGGGGACTAGGTAAGAGGGATGTGCACTGGCACGGGGAAAACGTTCACTTCGCACAGAATGGAAGCCAGTGTTTTCCAAAAGACCTGCTCAACAAGCGAGTTTGAAAAGCGCCATTGTGGGGAGGGGGGAAAGCCATCACTGCTGTGCTGCAGCAGCGGCAGCTGTGTGATCTCTCCCCCCCCCATGGTGTTTTTACCGGCTCCACGCCAGTCCAAATGGCCCATGCAGAAACAGCCTAAGATTCTCGTATTTGTGTCTGCATAGCTATGAAGATAGCTCATCGAAAATTATACACACTCACACACATATATAAACTAGACAGGACCAGCTGAGAACAACTATGCACTTTTGGGGCTGAAAATGTGCCCAGGATTGGAGCCTGCAGAGTAAATGTTGTGGAAATGGTAGCAGGCAGAATCTTTTCAGCTGTGCACAAAATGTTGGGCACAAGCTGAGGGTTATGCTGATCAGAGAGCAAAATGGTTGGGCATCATATAGCCTCTTTCCCCCTCTGATGCCTTTGCTGTCTGGAAAGCACACCAGAAGTCTCCTCTTTTTCAGATGTCCCCTGGACACCTTAGTTCAGGTGATTCCTCCAGAGATCATATCACCCCCATGTTGCGCTGCCTGCACTGGCTGCTGGTGGAATTCCGGATCTTCTTCAAGGTGTTGGTATTAACCTTTAAGGCCCTTCATGGCCTGGGGCCCTCATACCTTTGTGACTTTCTTACCCCATGTGTTTCAAGTAGGTCTCTGTGATCTGCAGTGGCTCATCTACTGACTGTCCCTCACGCCTCAATGATGCGGCTGGCCTCTACCTGGCCCAGGGCTTTTACAGCCCTGGCCCCTGCCCCTGCACCTGCTGAGGGCCCTGCGGGAACTTGGTAAGTTCCGCAGGGCCTGCAAAATCAGTTGTTCCACCAGGCTTGGGGAGGCCAGCCGTGGACTGCCTGCCCCTTCCTGATGCCCCCGTACTATACCTTTGTGCCATCTCTGGCATTGACTTGTATTATATCTCTGCTTTGGCATAGCTGGTCACCACCCGGCCTTAGGATCCGACGTGACCAATTAGTGTGGGCTTTTATGATAATGCTGCTGTTGTGATTTTAAGGAATTTTAATGTTTGATGTTTATAACTTGTATTTTATTGTATTGTTTGTCATTGTACACCACCCAGAGCCCTTTGGGGGTGGGTGGTTTATGAAATTTAATTATTACTAATATTAATACTATATAGTGAAAAGAGACAGTCATCTCTTATTAAGATGTCCCACAGTCACCTTCTTTGTGCTAATTGGAGCCAAGATAATCTCATATGTTTTAAATGCCACCAGGTTCCTCACAACACATCCAAGTTGTGCAAAGCATTATACATGGGGCAGTTTTGGGATAACCTAATACTGAGAACTTGGGAAGATTATTTATCTAACGCTCTCCCAACAGAACTCAACTTGGCAGCATATCTATGGTTGGCACCAATTCCTGCATTGTAGCACAGATGTCATATTTTATAGAATACTCAGTGAACTGGACTCCTATCAAATTATATAGTTGTGGCCTCTCAGTCTCAAAGAAGCAGAGGTCCTGTCGAAATAGACTGGGATATTTTAACAGACACCTTTATAATTTTAAATTGGTTAATGACTTTAGCGAACAAAAATAAGGACTTCATTTGTGAACAACAGGGGATGTCCAAATCCCACATTTCCCTTCTGCTGCAGTGATTCTTAATTCAGACCTTGCACCTTTCCTGCTAAAACAGATGTCCCTCCATATCAAAGTTCAGTTATTGGAAATTAGAACTTTATGACTAGCTTAATTTTTGGAAGATGTCACCAAATTGGAGTGGACTCAGAGGAAAGCAATGAAGATAATACTCTTTGAGGGTAACCTTGAAAAGGTTAAAGGATATACGAAATGCAAGCGTAATGAGGAATAAAAGTATGATCTTATCCATGATGAAAATAAGTGGGTACAATCAAGATTTGGACCAGCGATGTAAGACTTAGAGGTGATATGGAAAAGCTGCCATAAATAATATGATCACAGAGCCAAAAACTATAGCTTTGCTCTAGTAGCAGAGATGATGATACAGTGTGGGGGTAGACAGTGTTTTGCAGTATTTGGGCATTACTGATGAAGCTACAACTTAATTCTGCAAATGGATGCAATCCGCTGTTGAACTTAAAAGGATGATCAAGGCTGATCTACTAGTGGAGAGGGTAAACATGGATTTCATTTCTGTTGAATTCTCTGCAGATGTGTCTTTAACAGAAGATCCAGCATGGAATTATACATTATTATCTGTTACAGAAAACAATTTACATGTGAGTCAGAGGTATGGTATCAGTGAGACTATAGAAAATATTTAGCTAAATTTCTGCAGTGTTGCCAATGCACACATAGGCACATTTTCATTTGAAGGAGAGGTATGACTTGAGTCAGTCTTTTTCAGTGCCTGGGACTGACAACAGTTGTATTTTGAAAATATTTGTGTTTACAAATCTTGAAAATGCAATATCTGTCTTGGAGCCAATTCCTTATAATCACAGCAATTGGTTTAGAACTATGACAGTACACACAGCATATAAATAGGGGCTTCTGGTATAAACAAGATCAACCAGGTAAATAACAAGTGTGCACAGAGGAAAAAGAAGTAGAAAAAGAAGTATGCAGCTTCAACCCCCAGCAGTGATGATAATAACTTATGACAGTTGAAGTAAATCAGCTACCAACAGGAAGAAATGTTCTAACATTTCAGCATTCATGAAAAGCACTAGTGAGGCAATATTTGTAGCTCTAAACATGTGGCAAACATACTGAGCAGAAAACGTTGGATCCAGAGGCCTCTTCTGACCCCAAGAAAGTTGATTTCTAAGGATATGGAACTTGTGTGAAGCAATAGCCATGTAGATTGCAGGAACAATGGGGCAACATTTCTTCTATTATCCTAAGCAAAGCTGTGCTGGTGGAAGAGGGAGAGATTTCATCCTCTGCTCCTCCCTCACAACATCCTACTAACCTGCATGACTGAACTATATGCAGTTCCAGGATCTTCAGAATCAACTTTGCTGGGTGGGGTCAGCACTGACTGTGGGGGATGAGAAAATGAAAGGGATTCACAATTCTTGCATGACCATTGGGTCCAACCAGATAATTGAATCATTCATTAATATTTTTCCCTTTTCCATGCCCATTAAAATCACATGAGAAGGGTCATAACCAGATTATGTATTCAGACACCCCTTTTACCTCCAAAAGATGCCTAAAAAGAAATATAGCATATTTTCAAAGTGCAAAGAAGCGCTAATATCTTACTAATGTATAACAGTATACATTTTATTTTTATTTTATTCAGCTTTTAAGTTGCCCTTCCCCTTGTAGGTTCGGAGTGGCTTCCAACACTAAATAATAACAATTAAATCAAACTACAAACATTAACTACAATACAACCTGTAACAATTTATAGCAAACTCATTCAAGTCAGTGTTAACATTTCTAACAGGGTTAAAACATAAAATAGATAAATTACCCCATATTCATCATTTCATGCCAGTATAGCAGGGTCACATGAGGGGCCCTTTGCAGGAAGGCCTCCCTCACAACTATGTCCTGCCCCTAAACTCCCTGTGGAGTTCAAAGTCAGGGCACAGTTGAACACCAGCCAGCTGGGCTCACCCTGTCCCCAAACTCCATGTGGAGTAGGGCTTGGGGGATGCAGTCAACAGGATAAAGCTAAAACCAGTCAGCCTTGCTGCTCAGTTTTATACAAGCCTCAGTGAGTCTTGGGTTGAGCTTTAAGATGCAATTTAAAGCTGGACCAGGGAGAGCTGAGACCGGCATCAAATGGACCTGTCCAGCACTAGACCTAGCCCTAGTTGAGGACAGTCGGGCAGCTTTCAAACCAGGGATCACCAGTTTAGTTGAATGCAATGGTTTTCAGGGGACATATTGCAAAGGTTGTTCTGCAGATACATGGTCAAATATAGGCATATTCTTGCATAGGAGCATTATTCATCTAAATAAGCAGGGTTTTGGGCAAATTTCAGAGATAATTCCGTTGCCACATTTATGTTTTTTTAATACTGCCTTTGCAGCTTAGAGTTGCTGCCACTTGTATTTGTTTCATGTTGATTCAATATGTGTAAGGTAAGACCACATGGCAGAGCCCCATCCTCCCTATTCTACCATGATTCCCCCTGTGGACTGAGGTGCTGCTCAGTTCTTCCAACAATTCTTCAATAGCATAGAGCAGGCGCAAGAGAAATGTCAAAGAGGGATCTTAGAGTAAGTTTATTTACTATTGATCTGAAATCTATCTTTTCCCAGTTTATCTTCATTATTTTGGTACCTCATAGTGATGTACCAGGTAGACCCTCTGAAGTACCTCTTAATATTTTTCAGGCAATATACTGAGAAATGTATACTGAGAAAATATACAGTGGAACCTCGGTTTTCATTGGTAATCCGTCCGAAAAGAATTGATGAAAACCAAAACCGATGAAAATCAAGGTAAACTTTTCCATAGGAATCAAAGTAAATCCAATTAATCCGTTCTAGGCACTCCAAAAAACATACCAAAAACACATTTTTGGTGAATAAACATAGTGTTTAATGCTGAAAACAGTAACAAACAATAACACTAGGACCAGCTTCAGAGCCAGTGGATCAATGTCACACCAGTAAGCTGTCCAAAGAGGTCTGTTTTCTGATGCCTCTTTAAGATTTGTCTGAAATGGGGCAAGACATTGTCATTAAACAAGTTTCTCCACAAACCCCTGCACCTTACTGCAAATTGATCAAAACCGAGGCAAATCGATGAAAACCGAGACAAAATTTTCACTGAAAAAATCAATGAAAACCGAAACCGATGAAAACAGAAGGCAATGAAAACTGAGGTTCCACTGTACTGAGATATACCAAGAAGAAAAAAAACCTATACCTATACCTTAGTCAAACCACCTCATTTACTATGTATTAATGCTAACAAATTTAGAGACTTTGTATGGAGTAGGCCATTCCAGTAGAACTGAAATCATAGTTTCTATATCTATTGCTCTTAAAGTCAATAGCACATCAACACTACATGATAAATGCCTTTCTTCAGAAATTAGTATATCCAGCTTTCATAATTATACTGGCTGACTTTAACAGACTTCCTTCTAATTTACTTGCATCTTCATAAAAATGACAAATCTGCAAAGATTCTTCAAACTGTCACACACGCATATATATTTATATTAAAAATATAAATCACAGCTGTCTGATGCAATACATCTGCACACAAAGAAACAAATAATACTGAATTTAAAGGTTAGCTATCCATGGTATCAGTATATTATTTAAGATTTAATATGACTTTAGTACATGAATGACAACGTGTTTCTTACCAGGGGTGTGTGTGTGTGTGTGTGTGTGTGTGTGTGTGTTTCAGAATTGACAGGCTGCTGAAAAACAAATGCAAGAGAAGATCTGAGTTTGAAGCCAGCTACTGTTAAATACTTCTTGTGAAACAACTCCAAAACAAGAGCATGAGTGGGGCAAAGAACAATATTATGACAATAGCTTTGTCCTTTCAGAGGAAGAGGAGGAACAGGGCCAACAGGCAATAAAGTTGGACTTCCAAAGCCACATGGCTGATGTCCACAGTGATATCCTATGTATTTCAGGCACATCCTGCCCGCCGTTTCATTTAAACAGTATTCAGCAGGTAAACTGGTCAGCTTTGCTCTCTGAACTACTCATACCTCCTAAGTGAAAAGAACTAAACCTGGTGTACTCCACTGAACAAAGTCGTTTTTAAGCTGCTCATGGTGTTGTAGGCTATTTCATTGCATGTTTAAGAACAGGGCATCACAATGCAGGAAATCTACTGAAAGTACAACATTTCTGTTAACTGTTATTTATCTTTTGTATTTGAAGCCTCAAACTGTCCTGGCATGTTTTGTTTTCCATTTTCCATTCTACGTTATCCCACTATCTATCTATTGCTTAATTGTGCATAAATCATCAATTGTTTTCACATTACTGCCATCTTTCCCCAAAAACACTTTATGACGATGCAAAAGGGAGACACAGATCAACATTTAGATTTATAGGGTCTAAAATCCAAGGCCAACCTTGGCTACAGTCCACAATGACTTTCCAATTTCAGTAGGATTACCTGCTGTAGATAAGTGGCTTGTGCTCTCTTCTTTTCATTAATTCAGTAGCCTTTCCAAAAGCCTACAAGGTAAACTATGGAATTGCTATTGAGTTAAACCGTTCAGGTCTCTAAAAAATGATTAGGAGGAAATAAAAAAATCTAGCATTCTTCAGAAGAGGAATAAAATGTATGAAATTATGAATTATCTCTCTCTATAAAAAGCAAACAGTGACTTTGTTAGTCACTTCCTAACGCCGAAACGGCTGGACGGATCGCCCCCAAATTTTCACATAACATTCCTCCCTGTTGCGGGCAGGTAATCGGACCTTCAAATCGCCAAAAGTCCATACCTGAGCCAGGTAAAACGTCTTTTTCCAGGCGCACCAGGCCATGAAGCTGTCTGTGTTTAACTGTCATCCTTAGAATGTTCGTGCAGACTGTCTGTCTGTGGCCTGAGGGCTTGGGATGAGGGCTTAGAACAGTGGTGGCAAACTATTGGCACTCCAGATGTTATGGACTACAATTCCCATCAGCCTCTGCCAGCATGGTCAATTGTCATGACATGATAATTGGCTTAGAATGTTCGCGCAGATGGGCAGAGATGAGCAGTTAAAACAGTTAATAGGTAACACTGTTAGGTAATACGACTGGAAGTGAAACACATACACACTTTTCCGTGTGAGACGTCAGGTGGGGTTCTCCCCCTCACATGCAGGTAACTTTCACTCTCTGTGCCTCACCCACTGCTACCACACAACACACATACTTTCATACACATCCAGCTCATCCTCACACACCTCACTGCCCTCCCTCACATCCAACCACCACTTACCCACTTCCTCACCCATATTCGCCACAGCTCTCTTTTACTAAAAGCGAGCTGGAGTTTGCCTTTTTCTTCTAAGAAAATCTGCGGGGTGGGTGCGAACCAACACTACTGGCTCCGCTTCTTTTGCACATGGCCCTTTAAGAACCCAGGGAGCTGGCCTCGATCTGAACGCCTCACCACCCTGCCTCTGCTGCCTGACTGGGATAGCCTCCTTGCCCCAGTTCTGCCTTCCCCAAGCCAGGACTGTGCATGTCAACCAGCCTCATGGACAGTGGGATTCGCACCCTGGACAGTTCTGTTGTAGAAAGGAAAGGGTTACCTTATACTAAAAAAACAAGACACCACCATGTAACAATGTGAATTGAAAAGGGAAAGAGGGATTCCATTTGACCACCCCAAAAGGCTATGCTGCGGATCATTGGACCTGCATGGACATCTGTGTGGGTTGCGGACTGTGATGAGAAGGACAATTGCCACAGCAACGCGTGGCTGGGCCCCGCTAGTGACTTAATAAACTTTGTATAGTTAATAGGTGTGTTTTTATGTGATGGGTTACAGCTCATGGTTTTCAATTGCTGTATTATATTGTATTTCTATGTGCTGTACAATGCATTGCAGCACTTTACCGTAAATAAGAAATTGCTGAGTAAAATTGTTGTAGGATTTCACCACATTGTTATTACATCCACATCCATTAGAAAGACCTGTGCTGACACAGAAACTTCAGCAGAGAGAATCTGCACACCTTCACCTGAAAGCATGTAATTGTTTCTCTTACATTTTGTGATGTGTGAATAGAATCAGATTTCTATTATGTTGTTTATGTATGTAGCTCTAGGGGATGGTTGATTGATCTCAAAATAATGCTTGGGAGGTTCTTACTGGGTTAAAAAGCAAATGCAACCCCAAATGGTGTTGGAAGCACTCTTTTCCTGCCATGGTACTAATATCCTTTTCCTAGAAATCAATGATTTAATGTAGGATGTTATGCAGACAGAACACATGCTCTGCCATTAATTTTGTCTCCCACTTTCCCTTTTTTTGCCATCACGTGTCATCTGCCCCAGTGGGGATTTCAAGGCAAGAGACGTTCTGAGGTGGCTTGTCCATCTTGACGTCATGACCCTGGTATTCCTTGGAGGTCTCCCATCCTGCTTGTCAGGGCTGACCCTGCTTAGCTTCTGAGATCTGACAAAATCAGGTTAGTCTGGGCTTTCCCCAGGTTTGGGCTTTCCCCTCTGTCCAAGTACAAAGTCAAGACTAGAAACACTTTCCTGCTCACTTATAGCTCTCTAGCAATCTGAATGTTTATTGTTGTTGCTGTTTCACCACTGACCAAGCATGCCAAGGGCAGCTTACGTGTTTATACTCAAAGTGTTTTCAACCATAAATACCCTTCTTTTAAGCATAAACATAAGCATAAGCATTTTATTGTCATTGTGCACGCACAACGAAATTTACAGCAGCATTCCTCGATGCACACAATTTCAGACTCATACATCATCCTCACTTTCCCCTTCCTCCACCCATCCCTACACAGCCCCAAATACATCAATATGAAGCAGCGGAGTTTAGCATAGCCACAGCTCTAGAGTAGAAGCTGTCTCTAAGCCTCTTTGTCCTAGTTCTGAGGGCCCTGTATCGTATTTTGATCTGTATTTTGATCTGTTACTGACAAATCTGTTATTTTGTCAGTCTTTCAATGCATGTTTTATAATTAGTTTGGAAAGTACAAATGCAAAGATTAACTCAATCTTTTATCCAGTGAGAGAGGAAAAGTTTGAAAGAAAATTCTAATCAAGCTGTAATTTTTTCCACTTTGTCTGAACCAATAGCAACTGTCCAGTTAATTTCAGATCACTGTGTATAATTTTTTTGGGGGAAAAGTTGTGCAAGTTCTAACTTCTGACATCATAAACAGAAGTATTTACACATCTTAGTCCTCACCTCTGTTTAAATAATGAATCGCATGAATAATTTGCATTCAAGTAGTGTGGTTTTATGGTTCAGTTTTTCAGCTCGATCCTTCCCCTGTTTAAATCTGTATGTTTATTTGCAATGACTTAGCCACTGGCAGAAAATTCATGTGGAAAATACTATGCTAAAAACATTACAGATTGTTTGGAGCAAGCCCTGCTTCTGTGGAAGAAGCTTTACTTTTGCTTGTGATTTCCTTGCAATTAATTTATACAGTCCATTTTATTTCTAGGGTATAAAACAGACATCTGATTGCTTATATATTCAGAGCAGTTATTTGTAATTTAAAATACAGAACCTAATATTGCCTTTTCCTTTGCTGTGGGAGCCTTTGCTCTCACACTTACCCATTCACTTGCTTTTAGGTTGCTTCAGGCACACTGAAAGAGAGAAGGTTTTATTTTTCATTTATGCTTTCTTAATGCATGCTGATAGAAAAGGGGGAAAAGTTAGTACAAATACCTCTAAAATACATGAGAAAAAAATTTGACAGCTGCTGCCATGTAGAAAAAAAGTGAAAACGGAGAAATTATAGTTTGTTTTATTTTTAAAAAGAACTAAAAACCCCTAGAACTAATTTTCACAAGGGAAAAATAATTCAGCCGTTTAATATAGCTCATTATTTATAATGGGTTATAGCTAAAGGTAATATCTCTGATGGATGGGCTTCCAATCAATGGGATAGGACTCTCTTCCCCTGTTTAAATGCAGCTGGAAATGCTCCACAAAATGCAGCTCAAGTGGGTTAGGGGACCTGAAGGTGTGAATTGTGTTTAAGAATTGAAGACCATTTTATTTAGTTTTATTTGACTAATTTAGTTTTTTATTTATTGGCAGTCCTAATTGAGATTTTAAATTGAGGGCTTGAATGTGCTTTTTATCATTGTTTTATTTACATTG
Organism: Sphaerodactylus townsendi; assembly: GCF_021028975.2. Classification (NCBI taxonomy): domain Eukaryota; kingdom Metazoa; phylum Chordata; class Lepidosauria; order Squamata; family Sphaerodactylidae; genus Sphaerodactylus; species Sphaerodactylus townsendi. The sequence goes on from NC_059431.1 coordinate 40,578,715, forward strand.
TAAACCACCTCGAGTTCTGCAAGGGAAATTGGCAGCTATTAAATGTTTTAAATAAGATCATCAACAACTGAGACTTTGCCGTGGAAGGCGGGAGTCAACCAAAACCTCTCCTAATCCCCATTAGCAGAAATCTACCACTGGTTCCAACCTAATTGTCTGTAAACCTTCAGTGTTTCATTCATCCTAATTCATCATTTTTGTTCGTTTCATTTTCCCAGCCCTCCTAACCTAACCTAGGGTGATGATGCTATTCCTGCTCTGCATTTTGTGGGTTTCCTGTGCACACTGTTTTTTTTTTCCACACAGGGATTTTCCCCTGTGTGGAGGGGAGGGGCATTACAGACCTTAGCACAGGGGTGTTAATGGTTTACAGAGATTATCCCTGGATGGGAAGGTGTGTTTACAGAGCTTAGGCCTTGCTTTGAAATGGTGACACTAAGAGGTGGTGTACTCTATTTTGGTCCTTTAATATGTTTAAAAAGAAAAGAAACAGACTCTCAGTTAAGGCGTAGATATTGGTAGGATTGGGATTGTAGGAGTGTGAGGAGGCTGGCAAGATTGTTGTAAGGTTGGCACTTCTACAGCAATGTGATGAGCAGGAAGGAGGTGGTGAGGTGTGGTCCCAGCAGCATGCCAGAACATGTGCATTTCCTGCATACCTCAATCCTGCTTGCTGCTTCTTTCACTGCAAGAGCCTCTTTCCCCATATGTGAAAGCAGCTATTGTTGCCAAGATTCCACTTTTTGTTTATGTTTCTCCTGTTTTTGGCATTGGGACAACTCCTATTTCATCAAGCCAGCATCCATCATGGAGACAAAAGGTAGAAAACCAGCTAAAAGAACTCATCCATTTACACTGAGTATTGTAAAATGGTGATCACAGGGAGTAGCTTCAACTCAGCCAATGCCTAGCTATCAGGCTGTTAATCAAACCTATCACATTAGTGTCAATAAGCTTTTCTGTCTTGAAACAACTGTTATAATGTTGTAATTCAGATTTATCATCATGGCCTCTGTGCAGTCCCACTTCGGACTGTGCTTGCGCAGGCCAGCCAAAGAGCTCTTTTGGCAGCAATTTAAGAGCTCTAGATCGCTTATTGGGGGTTCCCCCCCTAGTCGCAGCCTGGACTAGCCCAGTCTTCACCCAGGTCATGTGACTGGAAAGGTGGGGTGCACCCTTACCTCCATATCTTTCTTTGCCACTATGAGGTGTGTGTGCATGTGTGTGTGTGTGTGTGTTTTTCTTTCTTCCTTCAGTGGCAGACTTCAGGTCGAGGCATACTTATTGTTCTTGGATGACATGTGGATCTAGGTATTTATAGTTTTTTAATTTACTTAGTTGGATTTACTTATTTACTTAGTTTATTTACTTAGTTCTACATCAACAAACAAGGTAGCACAGGCTCTCTCTCATTGTGCAAGGAAGCATGCAAAATCTCAGAGCAGGCCATATTGAACTGCACAAATTTGGTAGCAATCTACATGGCCAGCACATCCAACATGAGAATGGATGAACTCAGCAGGATCTGCAAGACCCAACATGAGTGGCAGATAGCAGGGAATTTTCTTCAACTGGTATGGGAACAACTTAAACATAGGGGAACCAGAAATAGATTTATTTGCTTCTTGCAAATGAATGCCAAATGCCCCATGTATTCCACTAAGGGAGGAGTGGGAGCAGCCTCCTTGGAGGATGCATTCCAGATCCACTGGTTGGGGACTTTGATGCATGCTTTTCCTCCAGTACCACTGTTACTGAAAATAATAGTAAAGGCCAGATTGGACAACACCATCTTGATTTTAATTGCCCCCCTCTGGCTCTGGAGGTTCTAGTTTGGCCTACTCTGGTGCATGTTCAAAGGGAGACACATCAGGCTACCGTAGCAGATGGACCTTCTGAGGGTGGGTCAAGTACTTCACCATGACATAGGCTCACTGCACCTAGCATCCTAATGCCTCACTCCCTAACAGTTGGGCAAGGTCCTGGCAGTCCTAGTGGCTTCCAGAAAGTCTTCAACTAGATGGTCATGCTCAGCAAAATGAGACAGATTTGCAAGTTGGCAGGAACTAGAGGACTAGATCTCATTTTTCATGTCCAGTGGAAAGTGTTTTCAGTTACCTATTCTCCCTGAAGGAGGCTGGATTAACCAATTGCTCTATTAAAGTGCAAATATCAGCTATATCAGCCTTCCACAATGGTGTGGCCTTGTGCTCACTATTTTCTCTACCCTTATCAAAGAGGTTTCTGAAGGGACAACAACCTGTACCCCTTGGTGAAGCCCCCTCAGTGGAGCCTAACACTGCTTTTACATCAACACACCAAACCCCAATTTGAACTTATGGCCTCATGCCCATTAAGTTTTTTTGTCTTACAAGTTGTCTTACAAGTTTTTTGTCTTCCTGGTAGTCATCACTTCAGCTCGCAGGACCAGTGATATGAGAGTGCTGAGGTGTGACCCTCTTTTCACACACTTTTTTACTGATAGTGTTGCAGCCTAGCCTGGAGCACTTACCCAAGATGGCATCTAAATTCTACCTCTCTTAAGATGTGGGCCTGGCATTCATTGCATCAATTTGCAGATGAGCTGTACATGCCCTGGATGCATGTTGAGTCTTATCATCTTACATAACTAGGACAAAGCCCTTTTGGAAGGACAACACTTTACTTATCTGTTTTAGAGGCCCCCCAAAGGGCTCTGAGGTTTCTGTTCCCACTCTGTCTTGATGGATGACATCTACTATTTGTTTCCAACAAGGCTAAAGTCCCTTGCCCAATTGCCATCAGAGCACACTCTACTAGAATTCTGGATGCTTCAGTGGCTTCTCAGGGCAGAGTGGACCTTAATGACATATGCAGAGTGGCTGCATGGTCTAATCCTTTGACTGTGATCAAGCATTACACTGTAGACATTGATGCTATGGCAGTGACAAATGTGGGCCAAGCAGGATTGCAAGCTATGCTTCACTGATGGCACACACCCATCACCACAGTATGTAAGCTTGCCATTCTCCCACACGAGACTGCACAGAGACCACACAGATGAAAAATAATGTGCTTATAACAGTTGTTCATCTAGTGGTCCTGTGTGTAGGCACACGTCCCTTTATCCTTCCCCACTGTGGGTTGTCACTTGCCTGGGCGGTGATTCTTCACAGCAATGAAGGGAGATCTGGAGGGAAGATAATTTTTTAATTTGCATGTTTCAAATTGTTAGATGCTTTGGTGACCCTGGTTGATTTTGCACAGCATAATAATAGTGGGTCACATTTGATATTTTAAAATCTGGGTCTATTTTATCTCGGTTTCTCCCTTTGCATGGCTGCCCATTACTGTGAAGGAATCGCATTAAGACTGGGAGGAAATATTTCAGTTTCTTTCAAATGAGCCCTTTTTAAATTTTTACAACACAAACATGGCAGCACGTGCATGACTATTCCCAGTGTGCTGCATTCTGATTGGCTGTTCCTATTGGGGAAGGGGGGCAGCTTGAATGATTGTTTCCATCCTGCCTTTTGATATGCATGTGTCCATGGGAAAACCAAGCAGGAACCCACCACCTTTTCTCTAGCTTTAGAAAGAAGCCTTGGTAGATGAACGGAATGCTTGGTAACTTAGTAGTTGAAGGGAATGCTGTGGACATAGCATACCTTGATTTTAGTAAAGCTTTTGACAAGGTGCCCCATAATATTCTTGCAAGTAAGCTACTGAAATGTGGACTAGACAACGCTACTATTAGATGGATTTGTAATTGGTTGACTGATCGACTGATTCTATGATTCTAAGTCAATGCAGTGAGCAACAGTGCAAGCACATTGCATTATACAAAATAAAAACTTTTGGCCAATACTAGGCAGAGCATTATACCCCATCCACACTCAAAGGTGTACAAAAAACCACAGCACATAAGACACCCCCCCCCCCGCCGCCAATATATCAAATAACATTTGGTCAAAGGCGTGCATCCACTTATCTGAACTATCTGAACACATAGCACATGTAAAGAAAAGGAAATGGGGCCACTGTTGTGAACCCACTTTGGTGAAATGGCAGTCAGTCACTGCCAGGGGCAGAAAACATGCGCTGGGAACATTTTGGAAAGGACACACTGCCACTCCAGTCAGTGGCTCGACATGAACAAAACTGACATCACAGGAGGCAGGGAGAACAGGCAGTGGGGCATGAAAAATAAACCAGTTGGACACCTGTGGTGTTCCCACAGAAGCGGGTTCAATCTGGGATTTGTGAAAAAAATCCACATTTTTGCAGTTTTTGAAAAACCCGCGATAAGGAAAATATCACTGGATAATCTCACTTCAGGACCAGGAACCATGCAAAGTTCTTGCCCAAACTGGGATATTTTCCTTTATCCACCCAGTATATTTGTACTGTGCGGAACCAATCCCAGTGTGGACAAAAAAGTTCTTCGGTGTTTTCTCATGTACAAAAAACTTTTACTGCTCCTTGAATTTTTTAGATTTTTTCAGGGAAATAGGTAGCATGTGCCAGTAAAATAGAGGCTGTTTTCAAAAGCTATTCTGTGTAAATGACAAATTTATGTTGCATGGCTGACAGTCATTATGGCATGATAGGAAGGCTCCCCATACTGCTTCTGCAGTGGAGCCTAAAAAAGGGAAAGGATAAAATATGGATAGAGTCAATGAGGAGAAAAAAATAGGATTTTGGGTCTGGCCCCAGTGTACATTTTTGGGTGAAGAATAGCAAATCACTGGTTTGTTTCTGGCATCTATTTGTTAAATTAATGGGAAAAAAACAGAGCACAATTTTTTAAATCATATTCTGCTGTTTATGATTCCAGGGTCCTGTCAGGACTCCAGAGTACTGATTTCATTGCTGTTTCTGCATAATAGACCCATAGGACAATGTATCAATTTAGACAAACATATGTAAATGATTGTAGTGAGAAAACAAATTAAGGAGCCAAAAGAGAACATTCCAAGCAAGATGAAAGAGTACTCATTGCTTGTTAACCTCTGAAGTGAGATTTCATTAAATAATTTGAGAGTGTGTTTCTTCTTGTTCACCTCCATGCACATGAAAAAAAAATCATTGACTGTGTGAAACAAGCTTCAGAGGATCAAACATGAAAATGCTAATCATTTCTCAATTTGGAATGAATTTGAACTTTCTACCTAGTGGTCAAGAGACTGAATATACTGCTACCCTGTTTTAGTTTCTTGGGTTCCACAAAGTAACTATTTTTTGTTATACATATCCCAGTACGCTGCAGGGAGATTGATCATTAACTTGAGTCTTGAGTTTCTGAAGGTATGAATGGTTCTTTCTTTGGGTTCAGTTGCAAACCAAAAACAAAGTAAGGTCAATCCTTAGAATGCAGTCTCTGTGCTGACTTTTAAAAGGTTTAATTCATCCATAGGTGAAAGAAGGTTAGACTTTCGGAAGGGAAAATCTTCCAAGGTGCAAGGTAGAGTTTCTTCCTTAAGAAATATGCAAACATTCTATCAGACAAACAGCATAATATGCAGGCAGTTACATCAATCATAACACTTCTAAGAATCTTTTCATGTTGTTGAATGTATTGGATTGCCACCTATTTTTAAGTGTTAATTTGTAAATTCTTATCAAGTAAAGATGGCTACGGGCTAACTGTTTCTATTTCTGGTTCCTGCCTAGTCATTTGCTCCAAAGTTTAACCTGAGCAAAAGGGGTGGACTCTGCTTGAACCAGGATGGAACCAGAGTGCTGGTGCATAACAATAAAAAGGTGACAAAGCACTTTTAAACTGAACCAGGGGGAGCTTCGTTCCAAAGATGAAGGAGATAGCACAGATGGGTATTGGGCAGATGAGGAAAGCAGGATAGCCAGTTAAAGAGATTAAAGGGATGGTGTGGAGAAGGCACCACCAGAATGTCTAGAGCAGGGGTCTGAACCTATGGCTCTCCAGATGTTCATGGACTACAAATCCCATCAGCCTCTGCCAGGGACTGATGGGATTTGTAGTCCATGAACATCTGGAGAGCCGCAGGTTGTAGACTCCTGGTCTAGAGAGAAACACATTGTGGAGGGGTTTCTATGCAAACACCAGAAGCAGAGGCATATGGGTAGGAAATAGCACCCAGAGACAACTCCTCCTCTGGGCGCTCCACCCCCCTGAGCCCCACCCCCTGCTCTGCATGGAGGTCAGGGGCATGGCCCCATCCTGAGCCCTGCTCTTTAGCAGACCCAGTCCTGCCTTGGACTATCTTTTCCAGTTATGGTGATCATTTCAACAACATACCCACGAGCCTTTGCTTCATATTTAGCAAAGGCTCATGGGTATGTTGTTGAAATTATCACCATAATTGGAAAAAATAGTCCAAGGCAGGACTGGGTCTGCTAAAGAGCAGGGCTCAGGATGGGGCCATGCCCCTGATCTCCATGGAGAGCAGGGGTTGGGGTTCAGGGGCAGGATTCCACCCTGCCTCCCCTACTGCCTCCATTGAGTCAAGCCGGAGCTTTTGAAAGCTGACTTTTCAAAGCACTGAGGCGGCAGGGCTCTGTGCAGGTAGGGGCAGCCCCCCCTTAGCCTCTGTGCTTTAAAAAGCTCCGGCTTTGGAGACAGGAGGGGCGGGGCTTGGTGGCTGTATTGCCACCATTTGGTTATGTGGCAAAAAGTGTGTGCCCGGGGACATGGGTGACCCCATGGCTCCCAGGCAGATACACCACTGGCCAGAAGCCTCCAATCCAAAAATAAGGGACTTGGAGCATTTAGTTTTAAAGGAACTCAAACTACAGGGAATCAAACCCAATCCCCAAAAATAGGTTAGGAACCAAAAAAGTTGAGCTAGCATAAATCTACAAGTTAGTTGTGTCTTTATTGTGGGCACAAATTCACAAAAAGGATTAGAAACCAAAGCCCCATAGAAGTATTAAAACTACCACAAAACCACTGTGACCAGATGCATTTCAGTGAAATAGTGCCCCCCCCATCATTCTGGCTCTAATTTCAAATGGAGACATACCAGCATATCACTGAACATGGTGACACAACTAAATGCCAGGATTGTCTACGGTGAAACATTTATCATTTGGGATTTGATCCTGAAGAATGGGTATGCATATTTATTTGTTTGTTTGTTTGTTCATTACACTTCATTTAGCCCTCAGTGGGGACCCAGGGCAGCTTACACAATTCTTCTCTCTTCCATTTCATCCTTACAACAACAGGTAAGGTGTGTTATACTGAGAATATGTGACTGGTCCAAGGTCACACAGCAAATGGCTGAGTAGGGATTTGAACCTGGGTCTCTGAGACCCTGTTTTTACACTCTGGCCATTGAGACCTACATGGCTGAAATTGGAGAGTTAACCCCCCCCCCCCCATTATGTCCAGATAGTTTCTCGGTGAAACTCCAGCCTAGACTTTCAGGTCAGGGAGGTAAAGTTGTCAGGTTTTAATGTAGTGGTTCTCAACCTTCCTAATGCTGCGACCCTTTAATTCAGTTCCTCATGTTGTGGTGACCCCCAACCCTAACATTTATCCATTGTACAGATGGAGAACACTGATGCAGAGAGTCTTAGGCAACCCCTGTGAAAAGATTGTTCGACCCCCAAAGGGGTCACAACCTACAGGTTGAGAACCACTGTTTTAATGCATTGCCCTTTCATGGAACTTTTCTAGTAGGATTTATTGTTGGGTCTGTGCAGTGGTGGGATTCAGCAGGTTCACACCACTTTGGTAGAACCAGTTGTTAAAATGGTGCTTGTAAACAACCAGTTGTCAAATTATTTGTATCCCACCACTGGAACCAGTTGTTAAATTATTTGAATCACACCACTGGGTCTATGCCTCTGCTCTTGGTTACTCAAGCCAGACTGGGAATTCAGTTGGTGTACTGCTGATTTTTCTAGCTATCATCCTACCTATTCTAGAAGAGGAGGCATTGGACTGGATGACCATGTGCTTAGAAACTTCAGCATCATTAACTGGTGAGATGTGTTTTAGATTCACAAAACCTCTGAAGGGACGAGTTATTGATTCAGATGGTCCAGCCCCAATAATTAGCATTATGGACGAATTTCTAACAGTCTTCAGAGAGATTTCTATTGATTGAGAGCCTGAATAGGCTCTGAAACATGAAGATGACCTTCAGCCTTACCTCTCTTAGAATCCTGTCCAGCCTTACCTCTCTTAGAATCCTTGGCTATACAAGGCTAGAAGGGTTAACCATTTGTTCATAGTGATTTACTACAGCTTTTCAGTTCTGAGAGCCAATTAATGCTTCATTCATAGGAATGAGTTGCTTTGAATGGTCTCTGCTGAAGACATCCTCCCATGACCCCCAACTGTTTTAACAATGTATTAGATTGCCATTGAGCCACAAAAGTCTTGTTATGAGGCAGCATAAAGTTTGGGTAGCTAACCTTTTTTTTTAAAAAAAAAACTTCAAATGGTACAGATGGTAATGACTCCATAAACTTGCAATTGCAATTATTTGCCTTTCTAAATTAAGGAAGAAACAGTAACACTGAAACAATTTCCTTTGCAAGTTTGTGGACAAACAAATGAATAAGAGATTGAAGACTTTTGGAAGAGTCACACATACATATTTCTGAGTATTAGGCTCATTCCGCACTTGCAGAATAATGCACTTTCAAACTGCTTTCAGTGCTCTTTGAAGCTTGTGAGGAATAGCAAAATCCACTTGCAAACAGTTGTGAGTGGTTTGAAAATGCATTATTTTGCGTGTGCGGAAGGGGTCTAAGTCAAATAGCATCTCTCTTTTTTAATCTTGAGGGGTAGTAATCTAAAATAAAAATAAAGGATTAATAAGTAATTGTGTGCACACGTGACTCTTCTATCTTGACCATTTGATAGTCCTTTATGTTTCATTATTCTTCAGAAAAGGGGGTAAGCATATGGCATTATACAATGAACTTAGAGTTGGGTAGCATACTAATGAACTATCCAAACATGATGAATTCATTAAATAGTTGATTAGCATTGATCAGAATAAATTCATTTGCACTTCATGTGGAGGTCATGTGTATCTTCATAAAACACATTGTGAAATTTTGTATTAGCTAATAAACACTTAGAAGTAATTGGATTTGGAGGACTGGACCCTGTTATATCAAGAATAACTCCCTGAAATAAGACCATAGCTCATTATCACAGAACCTCAGGGGTGATATTTATAATTTAACCACTGATAGAATGCTCTAAAATATGCTGTGATGTCTTTGTTACTTAAAAATAAGACTTGGCATGTACATCCATGCCTGTATGTGCCCCATCTTTTCTTTCTGCTTCCAAAGATGGAACACTTCTGCTTCCAGGGGACACTTCTGCTTCCAAAGATGGAACGCTCATTTTGTTGGTCGTTATCATGAAATTATATTATTTCTTTCCAGTTAGTGCTTAGCTTAGCTTAGCTTATGGCCTGTTTTAATATAGAAAATGTTGACAACAAGATACACTATGATCATTGGGACAACTTTATTAGAAACAGTGGCACTGGAACTTCAGACTGGCTTATACAAGATGGTTATCCTCATGCAATTATACAATGCACCTGTGGGGTTTGTGGCTGGAATGGGTTCACTCTGATGTGCCATTTATATAAACCAGTTCCTCAGTATGAGCCAAGATTGGCTGTAAAATCAGCACTGATGTAGCTCACTGAATGTATTGAGTGGTTCACTGGTAACATTACCTTAAATTATTCATATATTAATGTCCAGAAATACATGGGATATGTATAACACAACAGAAGAAAAAGAAACTTATAGATGCTAGAAACAGACTTCTTAAAAAAAATCTAGGGATAATAGATAGCACAGTATAGTATATCACAATTTTGCACGCCAACAGATATGGAATTAATTTATGAGAATGCACTATATATTGAAATATATAAATAAAAAGCACTCTTCCCTATATTTTAGCCAAATACATTGTAGGTCATCAAGCTGGGTTAGCATTTGAAAAAATAGTTTCACTCCTTGAACTAATAACACTGTCCATGAAATTTTCATTTACTGATAAGGATCAGAATCATCATGAGAATGACTGCTGAGTACATTAAGCAGCAATCGAAAACTTGCAGCTGACCATCTTGCTAATAGGCACCTCTGCAGGCCTGGGAATGACTCCAGGAAATACACTGGAGCAATTCAGTAATTTCAAACAGTCATAAACATTAAAAAAAAACTTCTTGAAAGACAAAGAAGGTTAATGAGTTAGAGTTCCATTTTCTGGTTGCAAAGCAAACCAATTAGGAAACACACAACTGACAATTATGAACAGTATTCTTATGAAGCATGGAAAATGAGGTTGGTTATTCAGTGAAACATTAATATAGATGTTAGTACCCACATCAATCACTTATCTTGCTCCACAGATAGAAAAATGTGCTGGATCCAAAGAACCACAAGAAAAGATTCACTTTAGGAATAGATCTTTCATGTTTCTCTTGTCTTCTGTAATATCCCATCACCACCTGAAAATCTGCTTCAAGGAGAAGCAGGCCAGGAACCTGCACATCAGCCAAGAAATTTCTGGAATACTCAACTTTCATGGCTTTTCAAACACATGAATCACTAATTTCCATGAATCCCCAAACACACAAATGGAAGTTCTTTCCTTTTACACTGCAATACCATCCTGACCTGGATGACTCAGGTTGGCTCAATCTCATCAAGTCTCAGAAGCAAAGCAGGGTCAGTGATAGTTATTACTTGAATGTGAGACCACCAAAGAAGACCAGGATTGCTACAAAGAAGCAGGCAATAGCAAACCACTTCTAAACATCTCTTGCCTTGGAAATCCTATGGGGTTGGCATAAGTTGCCTATGACTTGACAGCAGGTGTCATGAGCCAGCCCCTGAGTACTTACCAGGATACAGAGGACTCTGATGCAGAACCTGACAACACAGTGCAGCCAGAGTTTGCTTCTCCTGAGGAAAACCAGGCAGCAGAGCCAACTCCCAGCCCTTCCCTGACCACTGATGTGCCTACAGATCCTCTAGGGAACCCAATAATGAGTCAGCTGTGCATAGGAGGCAAAAGCAGATGCAGCAGTTGCAAAAGCAAAGGAAGAGTGCTCATATTGCAGCAAGATATGAGAAGATAGAAGGTATGCATCTGATGAGGATTAACTCCTTGCAGGATCCCAACCTCTTGGACAAGGTTATCTATATAAGCCTTGCTGTGAGCTTGCTTCTGCCTGGGTGCAACAAATGTGTTTCCTGTTGCCACTGTGTGCCTGGTCTACTGCTGATTACCAGTCTGTTAATCTGATCTCCTCTGCTGTGACCTGTTGAACTGACCCATGACTACGCCTTCACCTGCCGCCTGCCTTGATCCATTGAACTGTCTTCTGATTAAGATCTTGTCTGCCCACTGTTCTGTCCTTCGAGACTGGACCTGACTACGCCTTCACAGCATCCCATCCCATGCCTGCCTACAGCACAGGATGTTCTACCCCTACCCCAGATACAAACCAATTATTTGATTTTGTGGTTTTGCTTCTTGGGTTTAGAGGAACTTGATGCAAGACCACTGCATTGTATTACAGAAATGTGCAGCTGAAACTTAATATATCTGTAAACTTGATGTTTAAATTATCTTTAAAATAATACTTTCTATTTTCAATTATTTCATAATCCCATAATCCCTATAATGAAGGAAATAATCCCAAAGACACCAGTAGATTTTAACCTGGTTTTAAATCTGAATGCTCAAAGTTCATCCAGTTCTTGCAGGCCCATTATTTGTAAAACAAAGCACCTTTTCACTATCTATGCTTGAATGAAATACATTAAAATAATAAAGCCACCATCAAAAATGAAGATGTGACTGCCAGAAAACCCTTCAACACTGAGGTTCTGGTATATGTAACAATTTGAAGAATAGAATTTGGAATAGAATTCGTCAAAAGAAAAAAGATTCCTGCAATACCCATGAGCAGTATAAATTAAAAAATGTCATCACTGAGGAATAGTTTGAGGGAATGTAAGGCCCTTTCTGCATGGGCCAAAAACAGCGCCCTAGGGACGGCAAAAATGCTGTCCCTAGGGAGCTGTTCTCATGGGGGGCGCTGCCCTCACTCCCCCCCAGCAGCATGAAGCTGCTGTTTCCCAACCTCATTCCCCGAGCGAGGTTTTCCGGAAACAGCGACTTCCAACCGCTGCCATGTGAACTGGAAGGCGCCATGTCCCCCGCACCATCCCTGCAAACTTGCCTCATCTCCTGGCTTCCGGCTCATCGCAGAGGCCAGTGGACATGTCCCCTGGCCTGTGACTCCAGCCTGTGGGGGCGTGTCCCCAGGCCTCTGCGATTAGCCAGAGGCCAGGGGACAAGGTAAGTTTGCAGGGACGGCGCAGTCTGTGTGAAGGCTGTGCCACCACCTGCCACCCTCCTGGGACCGTCCATGCGAACAGTCCCGGGGGTATGTGTCGGCGTTGTTTACGCCGACGCACCCCTGCACCTTTGCGGTGCAGAAAGGGCCTTTTCATTCATGAAAACTAGATCCTCTAGTCATTGACAGCTGGATCATAGTAAATAAAGGAATTGTTGAGGCAATAGTTTATGTAAAGAGGATTGCAAAAAAAAATCCTTTGTTGAAGAACAATTCGATAACAAAAGACATGCTATTTCCGTTACAGGGAATTTTTAAAAAGTGTCTGCAGTATTCAAAGCCAAGAAGACAGGTGTTTAACTATTGTCAAGGCTTTCGTGGTGAACTTGAGTTGTGATTGATATTAAACTGTTCTTCAAAAGCAAGGAAATCAGCCCTCTTCTCACATCCCCTTCAGCCACAGTAATATACATGAAATGACTACAATCAGATCCTGTGATGCCACAGCTTGTGATAGAAGAGCACCAGTAGGCTTGTTTGGGGGGAAAATTGCAGCAGAATGCAGCAACATAAGCGAAGACAGGAGCTTCACTTTGTCTGTATGCCCCATTCTTGTAAAACAAAAAGGATGCTCAAACCCATCTCTGCATATGAATTAAGGACATTCAAGTACCTGTGGGTTCTGTTATCCTGTTTGCCCATTACGACCATGGGGCTGATTGTTCTGTAGGTAATTCTGGTTACTTGAAAACTACTCAAGCTGTTCCCTGGGTTACTTTCCATAGACACACTTTGCTGCTGATTAAAAAAAAATGAAAGAAATCATATAAGCTTTGTGTCATTCATTTTTTTAAAAAATATTCAGGTTGCTTTGTATTTATCTGTTGTCTATGTGATAAATGTGAGTTGTTGCCAATCTATGTGGATGCTCAGCAATTTGTACACTCATGTTTTCATACAAACTCTTGGTAGCTGCAGTTTTCCATCTCTGGTATCACTGAATTACTTACTCAACTACCTCTGATCCTGACAGAAAATCAGCAAGGTGAAAAGACAGAGGTAATGAAACTCCACCGTTCTTCCCATATACACACATAACTGCTGCAAAAAAAAAGGTGTTCTGCATCTGTTTGTGTCAGATGGTTGCAAAACAACAGAATTTTATGGCTGGTTCATGAATGATTGAGACTGCATACAATGGTATGGTCATTTTCCAAAAATATTCACCACAAAGTTCTCAGCATCCCTCATATGAATGGATGGGTCCCCTAATATGAATGGGATGATTTTAGATAATGGCAGTCCTCTCACATGATATCTGATCCTTCTTTTGTCTTGGGTTTATTTTTTGTGCTTTTGGAAGGGTTTAGACCTTAAGCTGTACTCATGTATGGGAGGCTTCAATCTGGCAGTAGGTTTCACTCACGGGAGGGTGGAGAGAATGGAGTACCAAAAACCTGACCTTGGTCTGTGTGGCTGCCTCCTCAAGCAGTCAGGCAGCCCAGCAGCCCTTCCTGCTGTACAAGAGATTCAAACTTGCCTCTTTTTCTGAAAAATCTGGGCATACAGCAGTCTTCTGGAATGTCTTTGGCAAGGAGTATCCTGATGAAACAGTATCAGCCAATGCCTTAATTAGTGAGCCAGCAAAGAGACTGACAGAGGTGCTATGCACAAATATGCCAGTCAGGGCATATCTGTACAATGCAAACATGGGCCCTGTGCTCTGGATGGATATGTGCTATCAGACATATCTACTGAGTCACTCTTTTCATTTCTCCTTGCAGGGCTCCCAAGAACTCTCAGGAGCTCCCAAACACAGTATCATTTGGGCATGTTTCATACCACCCAGACCTGACCAGAAGGTTATATAAAAACCGAACAAATCACTTGGCAGGCCTCATGGGTCTAGAAGGCCAGGGGACCTAGAATCTTGCCCTTGCAAGTTTTTGTAATCCTTATTCCTCCACAGTTTAACACCAAATTTTAATATACACTGGTATGTTTTCATTATACTTTGAAACACACACGTTTGTACAAAACAGTAGATATTCCCTTGGGAATTATCAAGATGACTTTCAAAACTTGGGTTTGAAGAGTTTCCATTTCTAAAGCACATCAATGTCCGAAGGTTCTTGTCCCAGCAAAAAACTGGAGGGTAGAAAATTGCTTCTGGGATCTTGAGAATAAGAAGAACCTGTTCCTCAACACTTTCAGATGGAAGGGCGGTTTGAACAGACCATTTGCTTTCAACCTGGTAGCTTGAATAAGGCTTTCCATCTTTCCAATTACTTTTTGAGGGAAAACAATCACCCAAAGTAACAAAGTGTTTGCATTCATTCAATTTTAGGATCTCAGACAAGAATAGAAAGGTTTTTTGTAAAAACAAAATACCACTTCCATTTTATCATATTTGATCTACTACTGTACACATTTACAAAAATTCCCCAGGAGAGAAGCAAAGACCCTTAGATCTATATGGATACATGACAGTAGTATTATATCATCTTTACTAAGAGTAAACTTAGTGAGCTTCATTAATATAAAAACTGAAAAGCAGGATACAATAATGCATCTTCTTTGACTCCACCACACCATTCAAACTTTCTGCATTGTACCAGTAACAAGTCTTCTAATCTCAAATGCCAATCTTTGATCTTCAGTCAGATGCAAAAACTTTGCTTGTATGGGAGCGTTATGGGTTTTCCAGGCTGTGTGGCTATGGTCTGGTAGGTTTTGCTCCTAAGTTTTGTCTGCTTCTATTGCTGGCATCTTCATAGGTGTGTCATTTTTATCCTCTGTAAGGCACAAGGCTTGTGTGCCAGTGGTTGGGAAGGTCAATGAATTTTCAGTCTGTTTTCCTATCCTCCTAGTCTCTGTAACAGGAAGACCTTCTGCTTCACTGGGTGGAAGCTGAGGTTTTCACCTCCCCAGGTTCCCCCCCCCCCTCAGTTGAAGAGATGCATGCAGAAGATGGCTAGGAGGATTAGATCTACCATGGGAAAAGTTCTATTTCATCCAAAAGCAGCATAGAGGAACCTGTGTGATTCATGTGTAAGGTATGAGTAGACAAATGAAGATTTTTTTTTCACAAATGGAACATGGCAGCTGAAATGAAGTAATGCTTCCACCTTTCTGTATATTGTGTTACTGTGTCTGCTCCTGTGACTATAGGTCCATTCAGGATTTATTCCATGTCACATTCCAGTGCCCAAGATCTTAGACTGAGCATAAAAGATTTTTGAGGACCATTATCTCTCATTTCCAAGGTCAGATCAGGATAAATTAATACTGGCATTATTAGGAATAAATTCATTACTTTCTGAATGGCAAAGTTTTTTCCCGCCAACATAAAGATGACAGTGAGGCAAGTTGATGTAAGAACAGTTCACCTGCATGCTAATTGTTCACACTAGGCATTGGATTGTAAGGTGGTTTTGTTCTGCAATATTTCAAGAGATAATTATGTTTTTAATTTTTTTCCTATGAAAACATGTGGAAATTTCTTGTTTTTGTTTTGATGGAATCAATGTGTTACGGCTTATTATCTAGTCTAATACAAACTGTCTACCATTTAATTTCTAGCAAGTATGCCCATCATCTTTTAAAACATTGTTAGGAAAAGGTTAAAAATGCTGAAAAGAATGAAGCTAGTGCAGTGGAACACCTCTTGACATTTTGGGTTAAAAATAAGCACTCTCCTGCATGAGGAACAACAGCAGGAAAAGACTCAAGTCATTAATGCATAATGTGTTTGTTGCGTAGTTGGGGCAAATGCCCATTGCAGCAAAATTTCTTGTATGGACATATTTCTTCAAGCCTCACTTTTACTTTTCATTCTCTCTGCGGCAAGCAATATCATTTGTAGCACTATTTTAATTTTGCTTCACCACCAGAGCTGACAGATTTGCAAGTGAGCATAGCTTTGCCCCAGACACATTCTATCTGCCTGCAGCCAGCTTTCCACTCCCTCCCAATGCCATCCACAACTTCCTCCTCACCCCCTTCCATGTTGCCAGCTCCTTCAAGTGAAAGAAAAGAAGCTCACTCACATGGGCTTTGCCTCTGCATTCTGTTGATATATTGGGATATAACTTGGAAATAACAAGCTTGGAAATAACAAGCTTCTGTGCTTCCACGGAGGTGGGAGGGAGAGAATATCTGCTATTGCACAATGTTCTCTTCTTTAGCAGCATGTGGTCCAGGGAATTACTTTGCTCTTTCATTTGGGGGAGGGATTATTTTTGGGATAGTGAAATCAATAAAAGTGTAGTTTAAAGACTAAGTCAGCAGTCTTGACTACAAAGTATATCGAGATCTGTGCCTTTAAGAATAAGTTGATGGGCAGAGTTAAGAGAACCAGGCCAGGAATGTTCTCTGCAGAAAAACTGCGCTCCCAGGATGGGATGCCTCCTTGTGTGTAAACAGAGAAATGCAAGGACAACCCACGGTGCAGTCCTGAGGTAAGTGTTCCATGCATAATGGGTTTTAGGGAAACAAACTCACTTTTGCACCACTGTATATATGAATTTTACTGGCCAGTAAAACAGGGGTATGCTTTGCTCTTGCAGCAAAAATCCTTGGGGTATACATTACAATATCTGACCATTTAATCTTAATCAGTTATACGGGACAAGAAGAGTTGGACTGTTTGTGCCATTCATTGTCTGCAAAACTTTTTCCTGTGTGTTTACTAAACAAAACAAGTCAAATTTGAATTTAAAAAAGGTTATGAACATCCTGAGATATTTATTTTTTATTTATTTTCAATGTTTATACCTCACATTTCTCTCCAGGGACTCAAACAACTTATGATATCATTTTTCCATGTGACTCAGAGGCATCAGCGGAGACCAGAGAAGAGCCACCTACTAGCAAAAGGCAGCAGCTGCTCCAGAACAGAGCAGGGCACCCCTTTAGAAGGCTGTAGCAGCTGATGAGCCCAGCAGGGGCAGAGGTGAACCATCTGCAGGACATTCTCCCTCCCACGAGGCAGCAGCTGAGCATAGCAGTAGGGGTTAGAGGTTTGCCAGCCCAGAGTACTAATGGGGGGGCAGGGTGAACAGCCCTCTAGCTAGCCCTATCCCTCTAGCTAGCCTTCTCTAGCCTTCTCTATCCCAGCAGGGATAGAGGTTAAGAGAGGAATATGGGCTTTTCTAAGGATAGAAAGAGGAGCCGCGTGGCATAGTGGTTAAGTGCTTGCACTGCCACTCACACGGTCAGGAGTTCAAGCCCCTGTGGGTCAGATATCCTGGCAGCTGGCTCATGGTCAACTCAGCCATCCATCCATTCCTTGGTCAGTAAATGTGTACCTAGCTCATAGCTAGGGGGTAAAGAATAGCTGGGAAAAGCAATGGCAAACTACCCCACAAAAACGGCTTGCCTATGAAATCACTGCTTGCAGTGGTACCCCAGGGTCGGATACGACTGAAGGGGAAACTTTACCTTTAAGGATAGAAAGGCAGGATATAAATCCTGCAGACAGACAGACAGACAGACAGACAGACAGACAGACAGACAGACAGACAGACAGACAGACAGACAGACAGACAGACAGACAGACAGACAGAGGTGGGGGGCCTCAGCATGGGCAGAGCCCCAGGAATTACTAATCCAAAAGCCCCTAGAGACCTTCCTCATGGCAGAGCAAGGATTTGTACCTGGTTCTCCCAGATTATTATCAGGCGCTTTAATCACTGTACTATGTTGGCCCAGCCAGATGGGATTTTACGAGGTATATTAATGATATCAGAAGGGTTCTACCTGCGTAAACTATTTTCAATGTACAATGGCAGTGAATCTTCAACAGAAATGTTGTTTCACAAGGCTCCATATAAGATTTCCACCTCTTCAGGGCAGCATGTATCCACAGAACTTCATTTTTAATACAGTAGCATGGGCCATTTATCCATAGCATCTTTCGATACAACATGTGTAGGTACACTTATAAGAGCTGTTATATTACATACTGACTAAAACTAATTTTCAGAAGTGCTACTGGAGACATTGGAGGCCAAGAGATTATTGCTTTCATAACTACAAACATTTCTATGAGATTACATCATTTTGTACCCAGCTGTCTACCAAAGTTTATTCTACAGATTTTAACTATTTCTTATCATTGTCACAAATGTCTTATATTTTTTTCATTAGCAGAGATTAATATTTTAAACCGCCTAACTTTGTTTGTGTCTATAACGTGCCATCAAGTCACAGCCAATTTACAGTTATCCTAGTGGGATTATCAAGGCAAGAGTTTAAGCAAAGGTGGTTTGCCACTGCCTTCCTCAGCAGAGTCTTCCTAGGAGATCTCCCTTCCAAGTACCAACCCAGCTTAAGCTCCAAGATTTGATGAGATGGGCTATGCTATACCATTCCACATCCCCTTCTTAGTTTACACAGTTCTTAAAATATATCATTTATTATTTATAAAATACCCCAAATGCTGTATGCCATGAAAAAGGTGTGTTCCTTGAGGCCTCCCTGATAACGAAGGCACAGGTGGCTCACACAACTAGCATGACATATTACCATCTCTGCCAGGCAAGATGGCACTCTACCTATCCCAAACTGACTTAGCCATGGTGGTCCATTAAATGGTCACCTCTAGACTTGATTACTGAAATTTGCCCTATACAGGCCTAACCTTAGACCTGCTCCCCAAACTCCAGCTAGTCCAGAACACAACAGCAAAAGTCTTTACTGGGACTTTGTGGCAAGCACATATCCAGCCACTGTGCTGCCAGCTGCACTGATTCCAGGTAGAGTATGGATCAAGTTCAGGGTTTTAGTGCTGACATACAAAGCCTTTAATGGTCTGAGACCACAGTACCTGCATGACTGTCCTTCCTGCTATGCCCCCTGAAGATAATTGTGATCAGCAAATGAAAATCTGCTAGCAGTCTCTGGCCCGAGAGATGTCCAGCTGGCTTTGACCAGAACCAGGATTTTTCCTGCCCTGGCACCAACCTGATGGAATGATCTGTCTAGTGAGACTAGGGCTCTGCAGGACTTGATGTAGTTCTGAAGGGCCTGTAAAACAGAGCTGTTCCACCAGGCGTATGGTTGAGGCAGCTACAGTTGCCATACTGGCCCCTCATTTCCACCAGGGTCACTTTCTTCCCTTAGTGACCCACAGTATTTTACCATCATCTGAGTGGTGGCACTGTGAAATATGTTTTAATCTGTATTTGTACCTAATGGTGATTTAGTATTTTTACTGTAAGCTGATAAATTTAATTTTTGGAAGCTCCAAAAAGTTCCAGCACAATGTAAGGCTGAACACATTCAAATGAAGTCTACTTTTTGAAAAAGGAAACAAACTTTATTGATGCATGTCGCCCTAGATACAGAGTGCTGGAACTGAGGGTTCTTGCCCTCAGTCCCAGTATATATGAGGTGTGTAGTGGGCCCCCCTAGTGGCAGGAACCTTGGGGAAGTGAAGCGTACAAGGGAAAATGAAACTTACAAGGGATTATGAGATGGGGAAACTGAAACTGAAACTGACCCTGACACTCACAAGGGAAAGGGCAATGTATAAATTGAATTATTATTATTAATAATAATAATCCAATGAAACTCAGCTGCTGCAAAAAGATAATCCAGATCGAGTACAGAGGCACAACTCAATGATCAAGATGATCCACTGGAATTTATGCCAGAATTACAACATTAAAACAGCTAAAAATGGGTGGGAACATTGTCCAGAGAAAGTCACAGAAAATGAGAAGGTGGGATTTTCAAATCCAAATGGACAAAGTATTGACACGTAATACACCGGACATTACAGTGACGGGGGACAAGAAAGTGACCATCATTGACAAAGTGATTCCTGGTGACAGCAGGCTCATTGAAAAAGAACGTAAGGTCGCTAAATATCACAATTTGAAAATCAAGATTCAGTTACTGTGGCACAAACCAGCTGAGGTCATCCCAGTGGTAAATGGCATACTGGATGCCATTCTGAAAACACTGGGTGGCACTTGAAACATCTTCAAGTTGACAAAATCAACATCTGTTCTATTCAGACCAAACTTGAGAGTATTTGTCATTCTATGGCCGATTACACATAACACATCTGCAGCACAATGGGGGCAAATGCCTGTTGTAGTAAGATTTCTTGCACAGATATATTTTCTCAAGTCAAGCTTTCACTTTCTAGTCTCCCCACAGCAAGGAAGACCTCCTATAGCACAAATTTAATTTTGCTTCACTGCCAGAGAGGGGAGATTTTCCAATGAGCACAACTTTGCCCCAGACCTCTTTCCTCCACCCACAGCCAGCCTGCCTAGCTCCACTCCTTGCACGTCCATCCACGCCTCCCCCCCTGGCCTATTCCATGTTGTCATTTCTCTCCTGCTTTTCTAATGCTCATTTTGATATATCAATGTATCAATATAACAGAGTTAGCTTTTGCAAGGAACAGCACGAGCAGTATCTGTTTCTGGCTCCAGGCCACTTCCTCCACTCCGCTTGTGCCCTTCTTGATGATTGGGAGGGCTTTTAAAAACTTTTTTCAGACAAGCCTTTTTTTAAAAAAAACAACCTCTCCTGTGGCAGCAGACAGAGAGAGAGGCTGTGGGAGACAGTGTGTGTGTGAGAGAGAGTAGAGGGAAAGTGTGGGGGAGGGGGAGAATATCACCTCTATAGTATTGGGACTACTGATCTGTGCCTTTAAGAGAGGAGGAGTTAAGAGAACTAGGAAACAGAGGCCTGTTGAGAATACAGTGGAACCTCGGTTTTCATTGCCTTCGGTTTTCATCAGTTTTGGTTTTCATCGATTTTTTCAGTGAAAATTTTGTCTCGGTTTTCATCGATTTGCCTCGGTTTTCATTGATTTGCAGTAAGGTGCAGGGGTTTGTGGAGAAAAATCATCCAGACAAAGCTTTTTGCAGGCCATGTCTGCAACGTGTTTAATGACAATGTCTTGCCCCATTTCAGACAAATCTTAAAGAGGCGTCAGAAACAGACCTCTTTGGACAGCTTTCTGGTGCAACATTGGTCCACTGGCTCTGAAGCTGGTACTAGTGTTATTGTTTCTTACTGTTTTCAGCATTAAACACTATGTTTATTCACCAAAAAAATGTGTTTTGGTATGTTTTTTGGATTGCCTAGAATGGATTAATTGGATTTACATTGATTCCTATGGAAAAGTTTGCCTCAGTTTTCATCGGTTTTGGTTTTCATCGATTCTTTTCGGATGGATTACCAACGAAAACCGAGGTTCCACTGTACCTGCAGGAAGGACTTGGCTGCCTCCTCACATGTAAACAGAGAAGTGCAAGGAGAGCTCACTTCAGCCCCACCATGCAGCTAAAAGGCCCGAGGTAAGTGTTCCATGAGTAATGAGCCACAGAGTATAAACTGAGACACAGAGAGCTATCTAAGCAAAAAGCCATTTTACATATCCTATCCTTGAATTATTACAGAGCTGTTGTCTGAGCAATTTAGTCTTTAATATCAGCCTGGCAGAGCAGCATTTTTGGTGTGGATAAAAAACACTATTTTGAAATCCCCATTAACTGTGTGCTTCTTTTTATTTTCATGTGTTTTGTTGTCTTATCTGCCCTGCGCTAAAACAAATGGCTCATTTTGACAGAATCTATTGCAATGGCTTGATATCAATCCCTTTTTCTCACCATCTTTGCTTCAAACTTCTATCTTTCAGTTATTAAACCTGCCTTCATATCTCATAATTGCAGTTATGAATCATGGTGCTTGCCTTCTGCACCCAACCATCCATATCAAAACAGCATATACAGGACAGAAAGATAGCAATGTGTGACTGCATGATTGGAACATTTACTTTGACCACATTTTTTTAAACTGCTAATGCATAATCCACCAAATATACATAGGAGTCTTCTCCTTGCAGAAAACTGCAGGCACAGCAAATGAAGGAACTCTTATTATGTCTAATCCTGGATAACAAGTAGATGAGACAAAAAGGTGTAAGGACAAATCCTGCTTGTTTTCCATTACCAAATAAGTAACATGTTTCAGTATACACTCTCAGTTCTTACATTTTACTATGGATATGGGAGAAAGTACTACATGTGATCCTCCTGGTAAGCACAACTGCCATTTCATCTGAAGGGCAACATAGATATTCTCAGCCTTGATTTTACAGGTTTCTGATTCCTGTGTTCTAAAAATGAAAAAAAAAACATGTGTTGCCCCATTTATTTGCATTCCCTTGATGGTCCCACCAAGTTCTTCACAGACTCTATCAAGCAGTGTTTTTACTGTAGTTTGAATATAGACAGTGTGACACCTGCACTAGGGGCCAATTTGAATTATAGTGGTTGCCATTTATCTGGGTTGTTTTAGCCTTGCCCAAAATATATTATTTCAGAATATTTTCCTGTTAAACTACATTGGCAGAAGCCACCTCTCATATTTTTGTGTGTGTAGCAGTGTGTACACTTAGAAGCAGGCCACAGGCAAAAGGTCTGTTTAGCAAGATTAAATCAATGAATGAGTTACTCCAGTGAGAATCTGGAAGCCTCATTAACTATGGACATGATCTTGATTACCATACCTCACTGAACTACTTTGACAATAGACATTGAAAACCTCCTTGGTATCTGATGCTACATTTCACTACACCTTTTCAGAAAATGGCTCTGCAACAAATGGTTGCTTCCTTGCATTTCCTCAACCTATTGATACAATCTCCCTAAACCAATCAATCCCTTCCTAATCACAAACTTCAGCCAAATTTGAATAACCTGAGTGGAGGCTCCAAAGAGTTACTCTGCATAAAGCCATTCTGTGCTTCCTGATTTAATCTAAGAGCAATTGACTCCATTGTCCCGGGTACTTAGAACAATAGATGAGCTTTTGATTAGCTCAAGCCAGCAAGACCAGCATGGGAAATTTCAGAGAATTTAGGAAAATGAAACTTAAACTTACCTGTTCCCACCCCTACCCGTGCAAAAGGGTATAAAAGTACTATGCACCCCAACTCCAGTGCTCATTGCTAACCTGAGCCTCTCTTGGTCTTGTTGGTGTGAGACACGAATTTGTCCTTCGCCTGGATTCAGATGCTGGTCATTTGAATCTTTGCCTTCTCCAAGATCTTCTTCAGCTGAATTTAGGTAATGTATGCCCCCCTGCTTCCCCAAATCCCAGTCTACCTTCCCACCTATCTTTTCCTCCCTATCTATATATTTAGGAACTGTGTGTATGTGCCTTAACGTCTCACTGTGTGATTCTTTGCAACCAAAACTTATATAAAAATATTTAAACTGCAATTTGGTCTTTTGTGAATTCTCTGCAGATACGTTTCAAGCCGTTTCTGGTATACATAGTCTTAAAAGATCCCTACCCAGCCAAGCCAAGTTATTTTCCCCATTGCTACTTTAAGATATTTGTGTGCTGTTACACTCTTAGCAGCTGGTGGAGATTCCTTAGAAATAAGTTCACAACCTGTGAAAGCTGGGTAACAGTTGGGTGCAATTTGTTCTACTGCTTATTTGCAAACGGAACCATTATTTGGTTGTTCTCACAGCATGAGACTCTGCTGGACATTTCTTTGAATATTGCCACTATCTCACTGGCATTTTTTTATTTGCAGTGTTCTAGAGGTTCACTTTCAAGTTTGCCTGGGTAGCTCATTGACTGGGTTTTCCATCCATATTCCTGACTGTACACTGTCCAACTGAAGGATAATATGGCTACCATGGAGATGCTAACAGTTGCAAACCTTGACTTTCTTGTTTGGTCCACCTTGATTTCATATATAAGAAGAGCCCTGCTAGATCATACCTATAGTCCAGCAACTTGTTTTTCAGAGTAGCCAACTATTGGAGACAAATGAACAGAACATAGAGTTGCCAACACTAAAGCTGGGAAATTCCTGGATATTTGGGATTGGATCCTGGGGAGGAGGGAAAGGGAGGAACCTCAGCAGAGTATGGAAACAGATTCCATGTAATCTAGAGATCAGTTGTAATTCCAGGAGATCTTCAGACCCCACACAGAAATTGCCAATCCTAGTACAAAGGCCAAGAGTTACTGCTGTAGTTGCCTCTTAGTTTTGGAATTCAGAGGTTTGCTGCCTCTGAATACGAAGCCTTTGACTTCTTTCTTTGGAATGGTTTTCCTCTTTGTTCATCATATCCACCTTTTAAAGAAACCAATAAAGATCTTATTCTTTTAGAATTTCTTCACCTCTCCCCCAGTCTAATTTTCAGTCGTCTTAAAAGAGGACTGCTCTTAGCTACATAAGCAAAGAATAATTAACAGTCCTCAGGAGGCAGCATGACCCTGCTGCCAGTGTAAATATCAGAGAATCTTGTTATCAGAGGAAGAGTTTGGATTTATATCCCACTTTTCT
Organism: Sphaerodactylus townsendi; assembly: GCF_021028975.2. Classification (NCBI taxonomy): domain Eukaryota; kingdom Metazoa; phylum Chordata; class Lepidosauria; order Squamata; family Sphaerodactylidae; genus Sphaerodactylus; species Sphaerodactylus townsendi. The sequence continues at coordinate 40,603,372 of NC_059431.1, forward strand.
TAACTGTAAGGAGTTTCAAAGTTGCTTACAAACAACAGACACCTTGTGAGGTCAGTGAGGCTGAGAGCGTTCTGAGAAAACTGTGACTAGTCCAAGGTCATACAGCAAATTTCATGTGTAGGAGCAAGGAAACAAATCTGGTTCACCAGACTAATGGCCACTACTCTTAGCAAACACCTGGTTTACCAGATTAAAGTTTTTTTAACCACATATAGGAACCCCAAAATAGAGATTCATTGGCTTCATGACAGGCCTATAGACATTTCTGGTAGTTTGAGAAAATCTGTGATTTTTCCATTCACATTTTCCCACTAGGAAAGTAGCAGCCCCACCAAGCAATTAAGCTCTGCTTTCCTTGGAAGGATATCAGTCATTAACCTAACACTACAGTCTTCAACCCATTTCCTGTTAAGGAGTCCCATCTATTCAAACGGAGTTATAATTCTTATAGATTATTTGAAGACTTCTTCTGCCATATAATAAAGTTCTTGTGATTCTGTCTTCCTTTAGATGGCTCCAGTAGGTTTTGTGTGGAAAAAAACCTGGAATTACCTTATGTATATAAATTAACTGATATTGACAGTTTCACTGGAACATTCAGCACTACTGATATGTTCATGTCATGGCCTAATTGCACAAATCTATTCATGAATGGATTTTTTTCACATGATTTATCACACTAGCTTTTAGAACTCTTCCAGTTTATTGCCTGAAGATCTGTCTCATCACATATTAACTGTAAAGCTGTTGGACCTAGCTTTTGTTTGAGGCAAAGTGAAAGTAGAGAAAGATCCAGACAAAGGCCATCTTTTGGCAATAAAGGCTGGTTTCCTTCTTCCTCAAGCCAATGAAAAAAAACCTAAATCTGGACACAGTATTTAACAGACTTCCCTCTGAAGATGCCAGCCACAGATGCACACAAAAAGTTAGAAACAAGATCTACCAGACCACGGCCACACAGCCCGGAAAACCCACAAAAACCAACTAAACCAGAAGATTTTAAAGGGGTCAAGGAATATAATGCTGGACTCAAGGTAAATAATGGGAGGAAATGGAGAGTAGCAGATGGGGGAGGTAAAACTCAGATTTGGATCTAATGGACTGAAATGTTTCAGGAATCAAGTTGATTCGCATATCGCAATGTCATTGCTTTGAAGATAACTCATTTAAAACAAAAATTAGAAAAAAATAACATTTGCATGAAATTGCCAGGACAAAACTAATTTTATTAATGCACTTTATACACTGAAAGGACTCAGATGAGCGGCAAATATGAAATTTTGTGGGAACGTTCAGCAAATGGTGGCAGCATGGAGCCTCCTGAAGAGGGAAGAAAATGACTTGCACAAGCTGTGGAGAAAGTGAAAGCTGTGGGAGAGGGGGCGATGTGCGGGAAAATTATAATGCTTTCCCTGCCAATGCTTTATTTATCTGCACTATGCAAACAAAAAAAAGTCAAAATGGATTTTTTTTAATGTTGGCAAGATGTTTTATTTCTGCTGTGCAGAAACAGCCAGATACTATATTTCTTTAACTGCAGATAAGGGGAAAGTTAAATTCTCCAGTGCAGTGAGGACACTTTTCTAGGAAAAAGGGCATCTCTACAAGCATGCTCTTTATAGGATTCTGTAATTAACTATATGGGATCAACTTGTAGGGCGTAAGCCTGTATGAAATGTACAGTTTCCACTTCAATACCTTAAGGATTAGCTATTCCCATATGGACGTATTTGATCTCTGTGGTGATCTGTAGGAGCACCTCTTTGAATGTCTGCCCTGTCTGAGGCTAGATGGGAGGCAATTCACAAAAGTGTCTTCTTAGTCATGGCACCAGAATTATGGAATTCACTCCCAAGGAATATTTGCTTGTTCCCCTTTATCACTGTCTTCTGCCAGTGGATGAAGACTTGCCTGTTTCATAAGACACACCTTCACTGACCCTCCTTCCTCTGCATGCATTTCATTTGTATATGTTTTTTAAATTTGTGTTTTAAATAATTTTTACGCTATGTATCTCAAAAGGCTGTTTAAAAACTTTTGATTGTTTGCCATCTTGGGTACCCTAAACTGGGTAGAAAGTCAGCAAAAAAGAAAAAAAAGTTTAAATAAATAAACATGCCTTTTGCATTTAGGTTTTCTCCGTAGTGTTTTGTTTTACTATTTTCAAATAATCACCGAATTTCCAGGTTTCATTGTATTTTTTTTAGTCAGCATGTGTTGTAGATCAAACTGACCTAGATATCTCCATTCTCAGCTTCAATCATGTATGACTATTAATAATTTTTATTGCCAAGTGCTAAGACAGATATATGAATCATTCTGAATTTGGAAAGAGCAGACGGGAAGAATTTCTCCATTACCTGAACTGCATAGTTTTTGGGTCAAAGTTGTCCGGTGCATTAAGTGAAAAAGCACAGAGAGACGTTAGCTTACCTTTCTACTTTCCACCTTCAGTAGAAGAGAGAAAAGCTGCTCTGTTAACTAAGCACTATGTGTGAAACATTTAATTTTCAAAGCAGTTTTGGTGCATTAACTAATTAATCTGCTATCACTCTGGGGAGATAAATGGAATATTATTATCTTCAGTTTTGAAACCAAAAAGCTCTTTGTGGGCTCAGTGTATTCATGGAAGCTTTCCTAAGGAAATGTCTAGTTCAAATAGCTACATGCAGGAGAACTGTATGCAGGTAAGCATATGAATTTAGTGTAGTTAACTCTGATCATAATCAATAAAGTTTTTTTTTTCATTGTCTTAATCTGTAGTTTCAGAAGTCACTTTACATAAGAACATAAGAACATAAGAACTAGCCTGCTGGATCAGACCAGAGTCCATCTAGTCCAGCATTCTGCTACTCGCAGTGGCCCACACCAGGTGCCTTTGGGAGCTCACATGCAGGATGTGAAAGCAATGGCCTTCTGCTGCTGCTGCTCCTGAGCACCTGGTCTGCTAAGGCATTAGCAATCTGAGATCAAGGAGGATCAAGATTGGTAGCCATAGATTGACTTCTCCTCCATAAATCTGTCCAAGCCCTTTTTAAAGCTATCCAGGTTTAGTGGCCATCACCAATTCCTCCCCTTGTGGCATATAGCATCTCCCAAACACCCTTAGGTAATGTTTCCCTTTTATTACATCGCATTTTGAATGAATGCCCTGTTTCCTTTTATTAGCGAGAAAATTTCTCTCTGTCAACGCATTTTCTAACGAAATGCCCTAAGGCATGTTAGAGGTACCTCCTGCCTACCATTTTCACCATGCATAATTTTATAGAGCTTCAATCCTTATTATCCCCCCCTCAGGCGTCTCCTCTCCAAAACTACAAGAGTCCCAAATCTGCAGCCTCTCTCCTCATAAGGAAGGTGCTCCAACTCCTTCAATCATCCTCGTTGCCCTTCTCTGCACTTTTTTTTTTTCTTCGATATCCTTTTTTTGAGATGTGGCGACCAGAGACTGAAACGACAGTACTCCAAGTCGCGGTGGTCAGCACCACGTGTGCTTTATATAAGGGCATGACAATCTTTGCAGTTTTATTCCCTCAATTCCTTTTCACCTAATTATCCCCAGCATAGAGTTTGCCTTTTTAACCGCTGCCATGCATTGAGTTGACATTCCCATGGAACTTTCATCAACTAAGATCGCAGCCAAATCCTTAACTCCTGGTCTGTGACTCTGATAGCGCACTTGACCCCTGTAGCGATGTTATGTGAAGTTTGGATTTTTTGTCCCTACAAGTGCATCCACTTTACATTTCGGCTACACTTTGAACTCGCATTTGCCATTTCTTAGCCCACTCCACCTATATTTATCAGGAATATCCCAGCTTGGAGCTCTTACGCCAATCCTTTGTGGTTCTTACTACCACCCTACATAATTTGGTATCATCTGCAACCTACTTGGCCACCACACTACCCACCCAATTTTACTTCCAGGTCACTTCTATGAATAAGTTAAAGAGCACTGGTCCCCAAAGCTGTGATCCTTGAGGGGACACCACTCCCTACATCTACTCCATTGTGAGAACTTCCCATTTTATACTCCACCTCTTTGTTTCCTAAGTTCCTCAACCAGTTTTTTAATCCATGGGAGGGACTTTCCCCTCTTATTCCCTTCATTGCTGAGTTTTTTCTCCAACAGTCTCCTGAGTGAGGAACTTTTGTCAAAAGCCTTTTGGAAATCCAAGTAGACAATGTCCACTGGTTCCCCCCTTATCCACAGCTTATGTCTGTTTACACCCTCAAAGAACTCTTCAAGTAGAAGTTTGTAAGACAGGACTTGCCTTGCCTCTACAAAAGCCATGCTTGACTCTTCCTCAGCAGGTCTCTGCTTTTCTAAGCATGTTTTAATAATTTTTTATTCTTTAATGATAGATTCTACTAATTTACCAGGAACAGATGTCAAACTGACTGGCCTGTAGCAATTTCCCGGGTCCCCCCCCTAGACCCTTTCTTTAAAGATTGGTGTGACATTGGCCATCTTCCAGTCTTCAGGGATGGAGCCCCTGATTTCAGTGGATGTCACAGTTGCATATTAATGTGAAAGGGACACATCGAAAGCAATTTCATGCTTTGAGGCTCTTTAAGAACTCTTGGATGAATGCAATCTGGGCCAGGGGATTTGGTAGCATTTCAGTTTATCAATGGCTGCCAGAACTTCTTCCTTGTCTACCACTAATCCCGGCTAGTTCCCTCGGATTCACCCTCCCTAAGAAGCTTGGTCTCCAAGGTGCAGGAATTTTCCCTCACCTCCTCTTGGGTGAAGACAGATGCAAAGAATTCATTCAGCTTCTCTGCAATCTCCCTGTCACCTTTTAGCACACCTTTTGTTCCCTTCATCTGTCTAACGGACCTACCGCAATTCTGGCCTTCAGCTGGCTCTCCATAGCTTTTGATGTAATTTGAAGAACTGTTTTGTTTGCCCTAGTCTTGATGTTCATGCAGCTCATGCGTTCCTGCATAATCCTTTTTTGCTTATCCCTTACAGCTAACTTGCTTCTCTTTTTTGCCACCATTTGTGATTCTCTCTGGTATTCTTCATCAGTTAAGTTGGACTTCCATTTTTCTAAAAGACATCTTTTTTTTTTCCTACACCTCAATTACCTCAACCTCCCTTGTTAACCATGAATTTGTGGCTTTCTTTTGGACTGGCTTCTGCTCTTTCCTAACCTCGCGGAGACACATTCCAGCTGAAGCTTTTAAGACGCTGTGTTTTTAAATTAATGCCTCCAAGCACCTTGGAGCTATTTTTTGACTCTCTTGATTTTCCTTTCAGCTTCCTGCGCATTATTTCTCCCCCCCCTCATCTTTGAGAAATTTCCCTTTCTGTGAAGGCAAATGTAACTACATTAGTAGTTGTCACTTGTTAGCATGCAGAGGATACTGAATCTGACAGCATTGTGGTCGCTGTTCCCTATCGACTCCAACAACACTGACTTCCCGCACCAGGTCCTGGGTCCCACATAGAATTAGGGATCTAGGATCACATCTCCCCTGGTTGGTTCTACAACCATCTGCTCTCCTAAGCCACAGGGTCATTTAGCATATCCAGGAATGTTCTCTCTCCTTACCTATGACCTGAACATGCATTTCTTTTCCAGTTTCCATGTGGGGATAGTTAAAATGCGTAGCCTCTATTACTCACCTGCACATTTTGCTTTTGTTGGCACCTCTCTAATTTCTTTTTCCATCTCAGAATCCTCTTGTGTGCTTTGGTCAGGGGGACGATAATTTTGCCACATATTCCTAATGTTAAACTTTGCTTCACCCCTGGTATTGATATCCACAGTTAGCTTCTGTAGAGGAATCAGCCTCCCCTGCATTGCTCTATTTTATGCGTGACACTCATGCTCTCTTTGATGTAAAGAAGGAGCCACTCCCACCCCTATCACGCCCTGGTCCCTATCCCTCTCCCTCTGTAGAGAGCCTGTAACTCTGGGGATAACAACAGCATCCCACTGGTCTCCTCCTCGATTCCACCAATGTCTCTGTGGATGCCCACTATATCAATGTCCTCCTTCAAAACTCTGTACTCCAGCTCCCCCCATTTTTTAGGTCGAGATGCTTCTACTTATTAGCATAGAGACACTTGTATACTCTGGCCCTCTGTCCTTAACTCTGGGATTTATGTGTTTTGCTCCTCTAGCGCTTTTGTAGACACTATCACTTATCACATTGCTATGCTCCTCGGCACTTGTACGTGGGTTGATTTAGAAAAACCTCTCTCTGTGTCTGCATCCCCATGGACTCCCTTGGTATTCGAACCCGAAGTCACCTCAGCTCCTGTCGGCTTTCCCCAAGGGATCCAGTTTAAAAGCTGTTCTGCGACCTTTTTTAATCGCTGCTTGAGCTGCCAGCAACCTGGTTCCTCTTTGGTTAAGATGAAGCCCGTCCCTTTTGTACACAGGCCTGCCTTATCCCAAAAGGTTCCCCAGTTCCTGACAAAGCTGAAACCCTCTGCCTTGCATAACACCACCTTCTCATCCACGCATTGAGGACCCTGTATCTCCGGCTTCGCCTGTAGCCTCTCCTCCTGCGCGTGGGAAATTTCCCAGGTGGCATTTCGGAGAATGCCACCTTTTGGGGTCCTGGATTTTTAATTACATTTCTCCTAGCAGCCCTAAATTTCGCTTCCAGAACCTCCCGGCTACATTTCCCAATGTCATTGGGTACTCAATGTGGACTCACAACTGCTGACTCCACCCCAGCACTGTCTAACAGCTCTATCTTAGAGCGTAAGCTGAAGTGACATCCACGCCAACCTTTCTCGCGACTCCTTGTGGCGAGGCCAAGTCACCATCGCGGTCATCAATGCTCTGTCACAAACCCAACTCTTCTGAGGTATTCCCTAATGATCGAGATCACCCACTACAAGCAAGAGCCCCCTCCACCTCCCCGAGGGGGTATCCTCAGTCGCGAGAGGATATCTGACCACCAGCTAAGGAAGGGGTCCCAATCTAAGGGAGCATCTTCCACCACCTCAGACTGGCACCCTCCGTCAATACCCAGACTCTCATCTCTCCATGACATCTAAAAGAGATAAGCTCACCTTGGGAGTGGGACCTGGCTGCTAAGGTCCCCCCGAGAAGCCTCGCTTTGTTGCCCTCTCTGCCTCCTCTCCAGCTTCTCCAGAGGTCTGCCACCTTGGCTCTTCAAGAAGAGCGCACATGTTCCTTGAGTGCCAGGAGACTCATTGCAGCGAGGGGCACACCCACGACTTCTCTTGGCCCTAGTGGCAGATGACCAGTCATACTATCGCGATTTCACCTCAAGTGCAAAACACTGGAAAGCCCCCCCCCCCATCCCCCTGCTTGGCTTCCTGTCTTCTTACATATCTTAATTTTTGTGAACGTTTTAGATATTGCAAATACTAATTTTACATGCACTAGTTGCCTCCCTCTTACCAGGCTTTCTATACCTTCTACCCTATCCCATAAAATATGTTTTTTATTTGAGTAAAACACCTGCAAGGCGCCGTTGAGGCAAGCCGCTAATTCCAGAGACTAACTAGAAAAAGATTTAAAAAATGTGAGAAGCCCCCACCCCGCGCTTCAGCACTAACTGAAAAAGATTTACAAATGTTGAAGTCCCCAATCCCTTCAACTTGGCTTCCGCTAATCAGCGGCAACCCTGGGACAAAGGGAGAAAAAAGAGAAACCCCATTGTTAAAATACACTGTTTAAAAAAGATGTGGCTCTTGAGGAAAAGCCACTCTGTCAAACTCCTCAGCCCTTTCCTGGCCACTGCTGTCCCTCTTCCACTGCTCCTCTTCTGCTGGTCTCCAGAGACTAACTGTGTGAAAGATTTAAAAATGTGAGAAGCCCTACCCCTTCAGCACTACAACTGAAAAGATTTACAAAATGTGAGAGCTCCCACCGCTTCAGCAGCTTCCCACTCAATCCAGCAGTCCCTAGGACAAGGAGAGAAAAAGAGTAGAAACTCCCTGTTTAAAATACACTGTTTTAAAAGATGTGGCTTTGAGAAAAAGCCACTCTGTCAAACTCCTCCAGCCCTTTCACAGCCTTACTCTGCTGTCCTCCACTGCTCCCTCTTCTGCTGGTTCCACGAGACTAGCAGAAAGATTTAAAAAAATGTGAAGCCCCCCACCCCTTCTCTGAGCACTAACTGAAAAGATTTCCCACAAATGCAGGAGAAGCTACCAATTCCTTCAGCAGCTTCCCACTCAATCAGCAGCCCTGGGACAAAGGAGAAAAAAAAGAGAAACCCCTTGTTTAAAATACACTGTTTAAAAGATGATGGCTTTGAGAAAAGCCCTCTGTCAGAAGCTCCTCTCAGCCACTTTCCTGGCTCCACTCATTGCTGTCTCCCTCTCCACTGCTCACTCTTCTCTGCTGGTTCCAGAGACTAACTGAAAAAGATTTAAAAATGTGAGAAGCCCCCACCCTTCAGCACTAACTAGAAAAAGATTTACAAATGTGAGAAGGCTCCCACCCTTCAGCAGCTTCCCACCTCTCAATCAGCAACCCCTAGGACAAAGGGAGAAAAAAGAGAGAAACCCTCTGTTTAAAAAATACACTGGCTTTTAAAAGATGTAGCAGCTTGAGAAAAGCCCTCTTGTCAAACTCCTCAGCCCTTTCTGGCCCACTGCTGTCCTCCCACTGCTCCTCTGTCTCACTGCTGGTCTCCAGAGGACTAACTGGGAAAAGATTTAAAAAATGTGAGAAGCCTCCTAATTCCTTCGTAGCACTAACTAGTGCAAGATTTTACAAATGTGAGAAGCCCACCCTTCAGCAGCTTCCACCAATCCAGCAGCCCTAGGATGCAAAGGAGAAAAAAGAGAAACCCCCCTGTTTTTAAAAATACACTGTTTTAAAAAAGATGTGGCTTTTGAGAAAAAGCCCTCTGTCAAAGCTCCCTCCCAGCCCTTTCTGGCCCACACTGCTGTGCCTCCACTGCCTCCCTCTTCTCTGCTGGTTCCAGGAGACTAACTTGAAAAGATTTAAAATGTGCTTGAAGCCCCCAACCCCTTCAGCACTAACTGAAAAGATTTACCACAAATGTGAAGCCCCACCCTTTCCAAGCCAGCTTCCACTCAATCAGCAGCCCTAGGACAAGGAGAAAAAAAGAGAGAACCCCTGTTTAAAATACACTGTTTAAAAAAGATGTGGCTTTGAGAAAAAGCCCTCTGTCAAAGCTCTCCTCAGCCCTTTCTGGCCCACTGCTTTGTCCTCCACTGCTCCTCTTCTCTGCTGGTTCAGAGACCCTAACTGAAAAAGATTTAAAAATGTGAGAAGCCTCTAACTCCCTTCAGCACTCCAACTGAAAAAGATTTACAAATGTGAGAAGCCTCCCACCAGCTTCAGCAGCTTCACTATAATCAGCAGCCCTAGGACAAGGAAAGGGAGAAAAAGAGAAACCCCCTGTTTAAAATACCACACTGTTTTAAAGATGTGGCTTTTGAGAAAAGCCCTCCTGTCAAAGCTCCTCAGCCCCTTTCTGGCCCACTGCTGTCCTCTCCACTGTCTCCTCTTACTCTGCTGGTCCTTCAGAGACCCAACTGAAAAAGATTTAAAAAATGTGAGAAGCCCACACCCTTCTGGAAGCACCTTTAACTTTGAAAAAGATTTACAAATGTGAAGAAATCCCACCTTCTTCCAGCAGCTCTCCACCAATCAGCAAGCCCTAGGACCAAAGGGAGAAAAAAAAGAGAGAAACCCCCCCCTGTTTAAAATACACTGTTTAAAGCACTATGTGGCTTTGAGGAAAAGCCCTCTGTCAAGCTTCCTCAGCCCTTTCTGGCCCACTGCTGTCCTCCACTGCTCCTCTTCTCCTGCTGGTTCCCAGAGACTAACTGAAAAAGATTTTAAAAATGTGAGAAGCCCCACCCCTCTCAGCACTAACTGAAAAAGATTTACACAGCCGTGAGAAGCTCCTTAAACCCTTCAGCAGCTTCCACCAATCCCGTAGCAGCCCCTGTGGACAAGGGGAGAAAAAAAGAGGAAACTCCCCTCTGTTTAAAATACACACCTTTGTTTAAAAGATGTGGCTTTGAGAAAAAAGCCCTCTGTCAGAAACTCCTCAGCCCTTTCTGGCCACTGCTGTCCCTCCACTGCTCCTCTTCTCTGCTGGTTCCAGAGACCCAGTAACTGAAAAAAGATTTTAAAAATGTGAGAAGCTCCCACCCCTTCAGCACTAACTGAAAAAGATTTACAAATGTGAGAAGCCTCCACCCTTCAGCAGCTTCCCTCACCTCAAATCAGCAGCCCTAGGACAAGGGAGGAAAAAAGAGAAACCTCTGTTTAAAATACACTGCTTTTAAAGATGTGGCTTTTGAGAAAGAGCCCTCTGTCAAAGCTCCCTCAGCCCTTTCTGGCCCACTGCTGTCCTCCACTGCTCCTCTTCTCTGCTGGTTCCAGAGACCCCAACTGAAAAAAGATTTAAAAAAAATGTGAGAGAAGCCCACCCCTTCAGCACTAACTGAAAAAGATTTCACAAATGTGGAGAAGCCCCACCCTTCCCAGCAGCTTCCACCAATCAAGCAGCCCTAGGACAAAGGAGAAAAAAGGAGAAACCCCTGTTTAAAATACACTGTTTAAAAGATGTGGCTTTGAGAAAAGCTCCCCTCTGTCAAGAAACTCCCTCAGCCCTTTCTTGGCCCACTGCTGTCCTCCTCCACTGCTCCTCTTCTCTGCTGGTTCCAGAGACTCAACTGAAAAAAGATTTAAAAATGTAGAGAAGCCCCACCTTCCTGTGCTAAGCACTAACTTTGCAAGATTTCACAAATGTGAGAAGCTCCACACCTCTCAGCAGCTTCCGCAACTCAGCAGCCCTAGGACAAGGAGGAAAAAAAAGAGATAAACCCCCTGTTTAAAATACATACTGTTTGGGAAAAGATGTGTGGCTTGAGGAGAAAAGTTTTTCTCCCTCTGTCAAACTCCTCAGCCCTTTCTGGCCCACTGCTGTCTTCCACTGCTCCTCTTCTCCTGCTGGTTCCAGAGACCTAACTGAAAAGATTTAAAAATGTAGAGAAGCTCCCACCCCTTCAGCACCTAACTGAAAAGATCTTACAAAATGTGAGAAGCCCGCACCCTTCAGCAGCTCTTAAATCCACCAATCCAGCCAGCCCTAGGACTAAGGAGAAAAAAAAAGAGATCTAACCCCTGTTTAAAATACACTGTTTTAAAGATGTGGCTTTGAGAAAAGCCCTCTGTCAAGAAACTCCTCAGCCCTTCTCAGCTCCACTGCTGTCCTCCACTGCTCCTCTTCTCCTGCTGGTCTCCAGAGACTAACTGAAAAAGATTTAAAAAATGTGAGAAGCCCCACCCCTTCAGCACTAACTTGAAAAAGTTTACAAATGTGAGGAAGCCCCACCCTTCTGAAGTAGCTTCCACCAATCAGCAGCCCTTTAGGGACAAGGAAGAGAGAGAAAAAAAGGAGAAACCCCCCTGTTTAAAATACACTGTTTAAAAAAAGATGTGAGGCTTTGAGGAAAAGCCCCTCTGTCAAACTCCTCAGCCCTTTCTGGCCTCCACTGCTGTCCTCCACTGCTCCTCTTCTCTGCTGGTTCCAGAGCCCAACTGAAAAAAAGATTTTAAAAATGTGAGAAGCCCCACCCCTTCAGCACCTAACCTCAGCAAGATTTACAAATGTGAGAAGCCCCAACCCTTCAGCGGCTTCCACCAATCAGCAACCCTAGGACAAGGAGAAAAAAAAAGAGAAACCCCCCCCTGCTTTAAAATTACACTTGTTTAAAAAGATGTGGCTTTGAGAAAAAGCCCTCTGCTCAAGCTCCTCAGCCCTTTCTGGCCCACTGCTGTCACTCCACTGCTCCCTCTTCTCTGCTGGTTCCCAGAGACTAACTGAAAAGATTTAAAAAATGTGGAGAAGCTCCCAATCCCCTTCAGCACACTTTGAACTGAAAAGATTTTACAAATGTTAGAAGCCCTACCCTTCAGCAACTTCCACCCAATCAGCAGCCTTGTAGGACAAGTGAGAAAAAGAGAGAAACCCCTGTTTAAAATACACTGTTTAAAAAAGATGTGGCTTTGAGAAAAATACCTCTGTCAGAAGCTCCTCAGCCCCTTTCTGGCCCACTTCGCTTGTCCCTCCACTGCTCGCTCTTCTCTGCTGGGTTCCAGGAGGACTAATCTGAAAAAGATTTAAAAATGTGGAGAAACCCCACCCCTTCTGGAAGCAGCAATTCCTTTAACTGAAAAGATTTACAAATGTGAGAAGCCCCACCCTTCAGCAGCTTCCACCAATCAGCAGCCCTAGGACAAGGAGAAAAAAGAGGAAACCCATTGCTTAAAATACACTGTTTAAAGAGCATGTAGCTTTGAGAAAGCCCTCTGTCAAGCTCTCAGCCCCTCTTCTGGCCCACTGCTGTCCTCCACTGCTCCTCTTCTCTGCTGGTTCAGAGACTAACTGTAAAAAAAAAAAAAGATTTTAAAAATGTGAGAAGCCTCACCCCTTCAGCACTAACTTCGAAAAGATAAACAAATGTGAGAAGCCCCACCCTTCAGCAGCTTCCACCAATCCAGCAGCCCTGGGAGCAAAGGTTGAGAAAAAAAAGAGAGAGAAACCCCCTGTTTAAAATACACACTGTTTAAAAGATGTGGCTTTGAGAAAAAGCCCTCTGTCCAAACTCCCTCTCAGCCCTTTCTTTCTGGCCACTGCTGTCAACCTCCTGCTCTGTTCTCTTCTCTGCTGGTTCAGAGGACTAACTGAAAAAGCATTTAAAATGTGACAGTTTCTCCTAAGCCCATACCTTCAGCACTCAACTGAAAAAAGATTTACAAAATGTGAGAAGCCCCACCCTTCCAGCAGCTTCCACCAATCAGCAACCCCAGGACAAGGAGAAAAAAAGAGAGAAACCCTGTTTTCAAATACACTGTTTAAAAGATGTGGCTTTGAGAAAAGAAGCCCTCTGTCAAAACTCCCCTCAGACCCTTTCACAGCCCACTGCTGTCCTCCACTGCTCCCTCTTCTCTGCTGGTTCCAGAGACCCCAACTGAAAAAGATTTAAAAAATGTGAGAAGCCCACCCCTTCAGCACTAACTTCAGAAAAGATTTACAAATGTAGAGAAGCCCACCCTTCATGGCAGCACCAATCAGCAGTCCCTAGGACAAGGAGAGAGAAAAAAAGAGAAACCCCCTGTTTAAAATAAATAACAACAATACACTGTTTAAAAGATGTGGCTTTGAGAAAAAGCCACTCTGTCCAAGCTCCTCCAGCCCTTTCTGGGCCCCACTGCATGTCCTCCACTGCTCCTCTTCTCTGCTGGGTTCCAGAGGACTAACTGAAAAAAGATTTAAAATGTGAGAAGCCCCCACCCCCTTCCCAGCACTCAACTTCAAAGAAAGATTTACAAATGTGAGAGAACTCCCACCCTTCAGCAGCTTCCCACCCAATCAGCGACCCCTAGGACAAGGAGGAAAAAGAGAAACCCCTGTTTAAAATAAATACGCACTGTTTTAAAAGATGTGGCTTTGAGAAAAGCCCTCTGTCAAGCTCCCTCAGCCCTTTCTGGCCCACTGCTTTGTCCTCCACTGCTCCTCTTCTCTGCTGGTTCCCAGAGACTAGCAGAAAAGATTCAAAAATGTGAGAAGCCCCACCCCTTCAGCACTAACTGAAAAAGATTTACACAAATGTGGAGAAGCTCCCACCTTCAGCATAGCTTCCACCAATCAGCAACCCTAGGACAAAGGAGAAAAAAAGAGAAACCCCTGTTTCTAAAATACACTGTTTTAAAAAAAGATGTGGCTTTTGAGAAAAGCCCTCTCTGTCAAACTCCTCCCAGCCCTTTCTGGCCCACAATGCTGTCCTCCACTGCTCCTTCTTTCTCTGCTGGTTCCAGAGACCTAACTGAAAAAGATTTAAAATGTGAGAAGCCCCACCCCTTCTGTGTTAAGCACTAACTGAAAAGATTACAAATGTGAAGCCCACCCTTGTAACGGCTCCACCAATCAAGCAACCCTAGGACAAGGAGAAAAAAAAGAGAGAAACCCCCCCTGTTTAAAATAGACACTGTTTAAAGATGTGGCTTTGTGAGAAGCCCTCTGTCCAAACTCCTCAGCCCTTTCCTGGCCACTGCTGTTCCCTCCACTGCTCCCTCTTCTCTCTGCTGGTTCCAGAGACTCAACTGAAAAGATTTGGTAAAAATGTGAGAAATTACCCCTGCAATTCTCCAGCACTAACTGAAAAGATTTTACAAATGTGAGAAGCTCCCACCCCTTCAAAGCAGCTTCCTACCCTAACAAGTGGCAGTCCTGTGGACAAAGGAGAAAAAAAGAGAAACCCCCTGTTTAAAATACATCTGTTTAAAAGATGTGGCTTTTGAGAAGAAGCCCTCTGTCAAAACTCCTCAGCCCTTCTCTGGCCCACTGCTGTCCTCCACTGCTCCTCCTTCTCTGCTGGTCTCCAGAGACCCTAATCCTGAAAAAGATTTAAAAAAAATGCGTGAGAAGCCCCACCCCTAGCCAGCACTTAACTGAAAAGGTTACACAAATGTGAGAAGCCCCTAACCTCTTCAGCCCAGCTTCCACCAATTTCAGCAGCCCTGCAGGACAAGGGAGAAAAAGAAACCCTCACCTGTTTAAAATACACTGTTTAAAGATGTGGCTTTGAGAGAAAGCCCTCTGTGTCAACTCCTCAGCCCTGTTTTCTTGGCCCACTGCTGTCCTCTCCCTCTCCCTCACTGCTCCCTCTTCTCTGCTAAAGGTCTCCAGAGACTAACTGAAAAGATTTTAAAAAATGTGAGAAGTCCCCACCCCTTCAGCACCTTAATCTGGCTGAAAAGATTTCCACAAATGTGAGAAGTTTCTCCCCACCCTTCCAGCAGCTCTCCTGCCAACTTCCAGCAGCCCCTGGGACAAGGAGAAAAAAGCAGAAAACCCCTGTTTACAAATACACTCAAGTGTTTAAAGATGTGGCTTTGGAGAAAGCCCTCTGTCAAGCTCCCTCAGCCCTTTCTGGCCCACTGCTGTCCCTCCACTGCTCCTCTTCTCTGCTGGTTCCAGGAGACCTTCAACTGAAAGGATTTAAAAATGTGAGAAGCCCCACCCTTCAGCACTAACTGTAGGCATTTACAAATGTGGAGAAACTCCCACCCTTCCAAAGCAGCTTCCACCTCAATCCCAGCAGCCCTAGGACAAGGAGAAAAAAAGAGAAACCCCTGTTTAAAATACACTGTTTAAAAAGATGTGGCTTTAAGAAAGGCCCTCTGTCAAAGCTCCACCAGCCCTTTCTGGCCCACCTCTGCTGTCCTCCACTGCTCCCTCTTCTCTGCTGGTTCCAGGAGACCTAACTGAAAAGATTTAAAAAATGTGAAGTAGCCCACCCCTTCGAAAGCACTAACTGAAAAGAAGATTTACAAATGTGGAGAGAAGCTCCCACCCCTTCAGCTTAGCTTCCACCTCAATCAGCAGCCCTAGGACAAGGTGAGAAAAAGAGAGAAACCCCTGTTTAAAAATACACTGTTTAAAAAGATGTGGCTTTGAGAAAAGCCACTCTGTCAAGCCTCCTCAGCCCTTTCTGGGCCCACTGCTGTGTCCTCCACTGCTCCTCTTCTCTGCTGGTTCCAGAGACTCAGCTTCGAAAAGATTTAAAAATGTGAGGAAGCCCCACCCCTTCAGCACTAACTGAAAAGATTTACAAATGTGAGAAGCCCCACCCTTCCAGCAGCTTCCCACCTCAATCAGCAAGCCCTGGGACAAAGGGAGAAAAAAAAGAGAGAAACCCCTGTTTAAAATACACTGTTTTAAAAAGTGATGTGGCTTTTGAGAAAAAGCCCTCTGTCCAAGCTCCTCCAGCCCTTTCTGGCCCCAACTGCTGTCCTCCACTGCTCCTCTTCTCTGCTGGTTCCAGGTGAGACCCCAACTTTGAAAAGATTTTGCAACAATGTGAAGCTCCCACCCCTTCGAGCACTCAACTGAAAAGATTTTACAAATGTAGAGAAGCCCGCAACCTTCCAGCAAGCTTCCACCAATCAGCTTGTGGCCCTGGGACAAGGAGAAAAAAGAGAAACCCCCTGTTTAAAATTACACTGTTTTAAAAAAGATGTGGCTTTGAGGAAAAGCTCCCTCTCCTGTCAACTCCCTCAGCCCTTTCTGGCCACTTTGCTGTCCCTCCACTGCTCCTCTTCTCTGCTTTGGTTCCAGAGACTAACTGAAAAAGATTTTAAAATGTGAGAAGCCCCAACCCCTTCAGCACCTAACTGAAAAAAGATTTACAAAATGTGAGAAGCTCCCACCCTTCCAGCAGCTTCCGCAATCCCAAAGCAGCCCTAGGACAAGGAGAAAAAAGAGAAACCCCTGTTTAAAAATTACACTTTGTTTAAAAGATGTGGCTTTGAGAAAAGCTCCTCTTGCTTCCCAAACTCACTCAGCCCTTTCTGGCCCACTGCTGTCCTCCACTGCTCCTCTCCTCTGCTGGTTCCAGAGACCCCAACTGGAAAAGATTCTAAAAATGTGAGAAGCCCCACCCCTTCAGCACTAACTTCAGAAAAGATTTACAAATGTGGAGAAGCTCCCACCCTTCAGCAGCAGCTTCCCACCAATCAGCAGCCCTAGGACAAGGAGAGAAAAAAAAGAGGAACCCCCCTGTTTAAAATACACTGTTTAAAAGATGTGGCCTTTGAGGAAAAGCCCTCCTGTCAGAAAACTCCCTCCAGCCCTTTTCTGGCCCACTGCTGTCCTCCACTGCTCCTCTTTCTCTGCTGGTTCCAGGAGACCCTAACTGAAAAAGATTTAAAAAATGTGGAGGAAAGCCCCCCACCCCTTCAGCACTAACTAGAGAAAGAGATTTACAAATGTGAGAAGCTCCCACTCCTTCCAGCAGCTTCTCCCACCTCAATCCTGGCAGCCCTAGGACAGAGGAGAGAAAAAGAGAGAAACCCCCCCTGCTTTAAAATACACTCAGGTTTGCAAGATGTGGCTTTGAGAAAAAGCCCGCCTGTCAAGCTCCCTCAGCCCTTTCTGGCCCACTGCTGTCCCTCCTCCACTGCTCCCTCTTCTCTTGCTTGGTTCCAGAGACTAACTGAAAAGATTTTAAAAATGTGAGAAGCCCCACCCCTTCAGCACTAACTGAAAAGAGGTTACAAATGTGAGAAGCTCCCACCCTTCAGCAGCTTCCACCAATCCAGCAGCCCTAGGACAAGGGAGAAAAAAAGATAAACCCCTGTTTAAAATACACTGTTTAAAAAGATGTGGCTTTTGGAAAAAAGCCCTCCTGTCAAAACTCACTCAGCCCCTTTCTGGCCCACTGCTGTCTTCCCCCACTCGCTCCCTCTCTCTGCTGGTTCCAGAGACTAACTGAAAAAGATTCAAAAATGTGTGAGAAGCTCCCACCCCCTTCAGCACTAACTGAAAGATTTACAAATGTGAGAACCCCCACCCTTCAGCAGCTTCCTCACCAACTCCAGCAGCTCCCTGGGACAAGGAGAAAAAAAGAGAAACCCCCCCTGCTTTAAAATACACTGTTTAAGATGTGGCTTTTGAGAAAAAGCCCTCTGTTCAAACTCCCCTCAGCCTCTTTCCTGGCCCACTGCTGTCCTCCACTGCTCCTCTTCTCTGCTGGTTCCAGAGACTAACTAGAAAAAGATTTAAAAAATGTGAGAAGCCCCACCCCTTCAGCACTAACTAGAAAAAGATTTACAAATGTGAGTAGCTCCCACCCCTTCTGGCAACTTCCCACCAATCAGCAGCCCTAGGACAAGGAGAAAGAAAAAGAGAGAAACCCCTGTTTAAAAATGGCTACACTGTTTCCAAAGATGTGGCTTTTGAGAAAAGCTCCTCTGCTCAAACTCCCTCAGCCCTTTTCTGGCCCCACTGCTGTCCTCCACTGCTCCTCTTCTCTGCTGGTTCAAGAGACTAACTGAAAGATTTAAAATGTGGAGAAGTTCCCACCTCTTTCAGTGCACTAACTTTGAAAGATTTACAAATGTGAGAAGCCCCACCCTTCCAGCAGCTTCCCACCAATCTCAGCAGCCCTAGGACAAGGATGAGAAAAAATAGAAAGCCCCTGTTTCAAAATACACTGTTTAAACAAAGATGTGTGCTTTGAAAAAACCCTCTGTGTCAAGAAACTCCTCCAGCCCTTTCTTTGGCTCCCACTGCTGTCCTCCTCTCCCACTGCTCTCCCTCTTCTCTGCTGGTTCCAGGGAGACTAACTGAAAAGATTTAAAAATGTGAGAAGCTCCCCACCCCTTCAGCACTAACTGAAAGATTTTACAAAATGTGGAG
This sequence comes from Sphaerodactylus townsendi, assembly GCF_021028975.2. Classification (NCBI taxonomy): domain Eukaryota; kingdom Metazoa; phylum Chordata; class Lepidosauria; order Squamata; family Sphaerodactylidae; genus Sphaerodactylus; species Sphaerodactylus townsendi. Next base: position 40,621,564 of record NC_059431.1, read on the forward strand.
AAGTCCCACCCTTCAGCAGCTTCCACCAATCAGCAACCCTAGGACATGTTAGGAGAAAAAAGAGAGAACCCCCTGCTTTAAAATGTTACACTGTTTAAAAGAGTGTGGCTTTGAGAAAAAACCACTCTGTCAAACTCCCTCAGCCACTTTTCTGTTGCCACTGCTGTCCTCCTCACTGCTCCCTCTTCTCTGCTGGTTCCAGAGACTAGCAGAATTCCAAAGATTTTTAAAAAAAATGGTAGAAGCCCCACCAATTCCTTCAGCAGCACTTAACTGAAAAGATTTACAAATGTAGGAAGCTTCCCACCCTCACTAAGCAGCTTCCACGCAATCAGCAGCCCTAGGGACAAGGAGGAAAAAAGAGAAACCCCCCTGTTTAAAATACACTGTTTAAAAGGATGTGGCTTTGAGATAAAGCCTCTCTGTCAAGCTCCTCCGGCCTTTCTCCTTGGCCCTACTGCTGTCCCTCCACTGCTCCTCTTCTCTGCTGGTTCCAGAATGACCCCAACTGAGAAAAGATTTAAAAAATGTGGGAGAAGTTCCCTAATCTCCTTCAGCACTGCAACTGAAAAAAGGATTTACAAATTGTGAGAAGCTCCACCCCCTTCTTAGCAGGCTTTCCACCAATCAGCAAGCCTTCTAGGACAAGGAGAAAAGAGAGAGAAACCCCCCTGTTTTAAAATACACTGTTTAAAAGAGAGATGTGGCTTTGAGAAAGAGAAGCCACTCTGTCACAAGCCTCCCTCAGCCTCTTTCCTGGCCCACTGCTGTCCTCCCACTGAGCTCCTCTTCCTCTGCTGGTTCCCAGTAGACTAACTCCTGAAAAAGATTTGCAAAAATGTGAAGCCCTCCACCCCTTCAGCACTTAACTGAAAAGATTTACAAATGTGAGAAGCCTCCCACCCTTCAGCAGCTTCCGCAATTCCAGCAACCCTAGGACAAGGAGAAAAAGAGAAACCCCTGTTTGGCAAATACACTGTTTAAAAGATGTTGGCTTTGAGAAAAGCCCTCTCTGTCAAGCTCCTCTCAGCCCCTTTCTGGCCACTGCTGTTCCTCCACTGCTCCCTCTTCTCTGCTGGTTCCAGAGAGACTAACTCCAGAAAAGATTTAAAAATGTGAGAAGCCCACCCCTTCCAGCACCTTGGAACTGAAAAGATTTACAAATGGCCCAGAGAAGCCCCACCCCTTCAGCCAGCTTGGCCTGGCTCCCAAGTCAGCAGCCTAGGAGCAAGTGAGGGAAAAAAAAGCATAAACCCCTCATTTTAAAATATCAGCTGTTTAAAAGATGTGGCTTTGAGAAAAAACCCTCCTGTCAAACTCCTCAGTCCCTTTCTGCCTGGCCCTGCTAGTCTTCCACTGCTCCTCTTCTGCTGCTGGTCCTCAGAGACTAGCCAGAAAAGATTTGAAAATGTGAGAAGCCTCACCCTTCAGCACTTCAACTGAAAAGATTTACAAATGTGAGAAGTTCCCATCGCTCTTCAGCGGCTTCCACCCAATCAGCAGCCTCTGTATAGATGACAGGAGGAGAAAAAAAGAGAAACCCTGTTTCTAAAATACACTGTTTAAAAAGATGTGGGCTTTTGAGAAAAAACCCTCTGTCAAACTCCTCAGCCCTTTCTTCAGGCCACTGCTGTCCTCCACTGCTCAGCTCTTCTCTGCTGGTTCAGAGACTAACTGAAAAAGATTTAAAAATGTGAGAAGCTCAAATTCCCCTTCAGCACTAACTAGAAAAAGATTTCGGCAAATGTGAGAAGCCCCACCCTTCAGCTTCCACCAGAATCAGCAACACCTAGTCTGACAAGGAGAGGAAAAAAGAGAAACCCCCCCTGCTTTAAAATGGCACACTGCTTTAAAGATGTGAGAAGCTTGAGAAAAGCCCTCTGTCAAGCTCCTCAGCCCTTTCTGGCCCACTGCTGTCCTCCACTGCTCCTCTTCTCTGAAGTCAATCAAAACTCACCGGTGGATTAATATTCATTAAATTATTTGAGAATAAAATGAAGTAGTTCAGTAAGATCCAATTATGGACTAGGACAAGAGGGAAGTCAGTGATTGGGTAGAGAAGATCTTTATCTCTAAACAAGTGCAGGAAGGCAGAAGGAATGAGGGAAAGGAATAGAAGATGCAGGAGGTTAGGAAGGGAGGAGGTAATGGTATGAGAAAGCACAAGCCATGGAAAGCAGTGACAGGAAGGGAGAATGGCACATGGGAAAATTCTGGAGGAGCAGAGAGAAGACTGGGGAGAATGGAAAAACCTGAAAGGAATACTGGAGAGATAATGGGCAAAGATGAAAAATGTTCTTGAGGCCCTTTCCACACAGCGGAAAGGGCGCTCCTCCACCGGCAGGAATTATGCCGGGGGAGGGGAGGGGGCCGTTCGCACGGGAGCATGCGAGCGGCCCCCACAGAGGCCAGCACAGAAGAGGCGGCTCCGCACGAATACCTCTTTTGAAAGCAATTACAGAACCCATGTTGCCCTCCGACCTCCAGTGGTTGGAGGGCAGTGTGGGCGGGTCTCAGCAGCCCTCCAGACTGACGCTGGAGGACGAGGTGAGTGGGGGGGACGGGAAAGCAGCGCCTTCGGCAGCTCACACCGCGCCGATGGGAAGGCTCTGCTTTCCAAAAACCTCCCTTGGGAAGGGAGGTGGAAAGCAGCGTCTTCATGCTGCTCAGGGCCGCACAAGATGTTTCTCTGTCCCTGGGCCGCTGTTTTTGGCCCCGTGCGGAAAGAGCCACAGTGAGTTGTTCAAAAGTGTGGAAAGAGAAAGTACACATTCAAAACTATTACTTATATTTGTGATAATACACGTCTTTATTAAGTTATGTGTTAATCTTGTTCTCCTCTCCTTTTGTGTAACAAAAAGTTTTGTATAAAACACTTATTTTTTAAATTGTTTTCTTTTTGCTTTAATTTCAGAAATTCTAATATTGGTCTTCTATGTATTTAAAATGTTCGTTTTGCCATGACAGCATATTCCACTAATTTGTTCTTTCACTTAATTGGACATTTATCTGATTTCTATTTTGCTGCAATTATTATTCTAGCTAGTTACCATATATTTAAATAATTCATTATATATTTTGGGTTATTTCTTGGTAATATATTTGATAACGTACTTTTGGGGTCCAACATAACATTAATTATTAAAATATTTTGCATTTCATAATGAATTTCTGTCTAATATCTTCTTGCTTTCTTGCATGACCACTTCAGATGATAGAAGTATGCCTCCATGTTTTGACATTTCAAACAGTTCCCACTTAAATTGGTATTAGTTGTTGCTATAGCTCTGTAAAACATTTTATACCAATTTTCTCTTGATTTCTTTAGTCCATAGATCTTCCCATTGCTTCGTGTATATGTTTCTTTCAAAAATTTGCATCAATTTTTTCATACAATCTTTAACCTGCCCTGTTTCGCGCTGATGTTTGCAATACAATTCCTTTACACATTTTCTTAGTGGGGCGTCTGTATTTCAGCTGCTTAACTGCGGCTCAAAACCTATCTTCTTTCTTAGGTCCTTTCCCCACTTACCTTAAGCCCTGCACTACTCTCCTCAAGTAGCGCAGGGTCCCCCGGCACTCCCCACTACAGGGACAGCGACAATGCAGCTGCCCCGACGCTGCCGCTCTCGTGCCCCCTCAGTGCGTGGCATCCTGGCGCTCCTCGAAATGGCGCCTTTTGATGACCCCGCAAGAGATGGGATGCCCAGGCTGACGCCAGAGGAGATGCCACCAGAGTTGAGAGAAGGCCGCCGCAGCAAAGGGGAGCAGCTGGTAAGTGGGGAAACGCCCCTTGTTGACCTCCCTCCTGCAGCTATCTGTTCCTTTAATTTGTCTCTACTGGATAGAAGAGCCACTGCATATTTTTTGTTTTTTTGTGAAGTTTTTATTTTTCCTAGATGATTTATCATATTCTCATATATAAGGTCAATTATGCTTGTTTTACAATAAACATCAACTGGAGATGTCAGTGGTGAAATTGGAGTGCCTAGTTTAGTTCAGTTCTGCTCTGATGTCATGGTGTTCACTTACTTTTGAAAGCGTGCTCTGATTATGAATATTCCGTTGGTATCAGGATTTTTATTTTATTGAACAAAATTGGCGAACGTAAATTCAGCGTGAAGGGGAAGCCGGAGGGTACATGTTTCGCCGCTTAAAGCATCCCGAAGCCGAGTTTATCCTTTGCTCGTTCTTCAGGTATTTTTTTAGTGTCAGCCTGGTAGTGTCAGCCTTTGAATGTGAACCAAATGGCCAAGAGTCTAAGGGTCTTGGGTTAACTTGTTGGACAACGACCCAGGAAGTCTTATCTACTTTTTGCCTTTTTGTTTTTTATATTGTTCTATGTCCTTTTTAAAAGTTGTCTGTGTAAACTACTTTGGGTTCAGCTGCATTACAGAGGCTGACAAGAATTGGAAGATACTATCATAATGCTGTATCATTCCAGCTGGCAAATGACTTAATTAAGACTGAGGTACATGAAAATGTATCCTCTTCCCGTCGCAGGAACAACACAGGGAATGAGAAATGTTCTTTGAGAGCACCAATGGTGAAACTGTAAGAATAGTGAGTCTAAGTAGTCAAACCTTTCCAGAACATTGCCACTGAAATAAATATTTAGTGGTTTTACACTGAAGGTGCTATTTTTCTGGCAGGATGAGTTTCATGCCTCATGGCACAAAAGTTATGAGATCTCAATCAGTAATCAAAGAATAACTACACATTTTTCACAGCAAAAAAAAAGACATTGCTTCTTTTCTTACTGACATTGCCAAGATTAAATGAAACTTTTTTTCCTGACACAGAAATGGCGAGAAAAATAAACTGCAATATAGCATTACAAATATCATTACAAAGCAGACCTGAAGTTTTTTAAAAAATGGATTAGGGTTGTGAAAATATACATACAATGATATAGCACAGAGGTCTGCAACCTGTGTCTCTCCAGATGTTCATGGACTAAAATCCCCATCAGCCCCCGCCTGGCAATTGGCCATGCTGGCAAGGGCTGATGGGATTTGTAGTCCATGAACATCTGGAGAGCCACAGGTTGCAGACCCCTGGTACAGCACATGTATCACTTAATTTGGATTTTAGCATTGGCTGGTTATTTGAACTTTATCTAAACTGAATTTTCAGGTTAGAAAATGTTTTTGAATATAATATGAAAGGGGAAGAAATAATATCCAGGCATCTGACTCCAGTATGAAAACCAGGTAGTTGTCTTGTTTGGAGAGAAGTCCTTAAAGAGAATCAGACAGAGAAAAAAATTATCCTATCTGATAAAGTCACAATGGTGATAGTTTGATCCAAGTTACACATCGATAAAAACAAGCAATCCCATATTTTAGAAGAAAAAAGGGACAGAACAGTTCAGATCTTTACCTTCAATGTAATCCTATCAATCAGGTATCTTCAGTCATAGACCATTTCAGTAGATACATACATTCCTAGATAGTAGTATTTTCCAAAATTTTGAATCTTATTTAATAGAAATAGGAGGGAGAATGTCAAATATAAATGGATCAGTATTTTCATCCCCCATGACCAAATCCAGAGCTTTCTAAGAAACATTAATAAGTCTGATTATGGACTTTCACAAGAATATATAGCTAGGACATAAACTGTCATACATATTAGAGCAAGATTTTAAAAATGAGGTGCTCCCAAGAATTTCAAATGAAAAGCATGTGTAGGGTGTGACTTGCCCTGTTCATAAGTTTCAGGGTGAAATCATACGCACAATTTTTTTCTTTTATGCATGCATTGGAGTAGTTCCCTATGTTACATAATAAATGTATGCGTGTAATAAACTTTGAACTTCTTGCTAATTCAAACTCCACATTTATCTAGGTACTGATCCCCAGTTTCATTTGTAATGCAAAAAGCATGCTGATTCTTTCTGAACAATAAATGTCTGTGTATTCACTGTAATGTAAACAGAATCTGTGTGTACACCACTAATATACCTACGATTACACACCAATTTTATTTGCAATGGCTGCCTTATCTTTCTTGTAATTTCTATCTTGGGCTCCTTCTGCACATGCAGAATAATGCACTTCCAATCCACTTTCACAATTGTTTGCAAGTGGATTTTGCCATCCCACACAGCTGCAACGTGCATTGAAAGTGGATTGAAAGTGCATTATTCTGCATGTGCAGAAGGGGCCTTGGTCTCTATGATCCTCTGTGATAGTTAAGCTCCAAAATCAGGCAATCTCTTTGTGAAGCCTCTCTAGCAAGAACAGGAACAATAGTAAAGACCCTTCAAAAGAGTTCACTGAGGACCATCTGGAGTGGGAAAATAGTACTTATCTGTATGAGAAAGCGGATATGATCACAGAAAAATAAAGATAAAGCCCTGTAGGGAGAGTTACATTTGCCTATCTGAGGAGAAGGCAAAGGAACAGAAAGTTCCTTATATAAAACCTCAGCCTGTCATTGCAAGAGAGCCAGTTTATTTTGTGAGGCATTAGTTTTGGTGTTGTTTCATTCCTTTTTGCACTGTCCTGTGTATATGAAATCCCTCCACTATCTTTTTCTCCCTTGCAAGTATTCTGTTTTCCCAAAATAAAATTAGAACATAGTTTAAAGAAGCCTTTAATGTCACCAGATTGGTTTGGTGTAAAAATGGTTGCGTTAGGCAGAATTGGACCTGTCATACTTTTGCCTCAGATCTCAAAATGACAGGGGGTGGCAGCTACCCAATGAGTGTGTGTGTGGTTTATTGTTTAAGGGGAAATTGGTCATTAGAGAGGCTGGGAAAGCAGGGGCTTCCATCTCTGGTTTTCCCTCTGCCTTTTAAAAAAGGAATCACAACATGCACAGCCCTGCTGATTATGGAAGAGTCGTGTTTTCCAGTTGCATTGTTTTATTGTTCCAGAATTTTACTCTGTTCTGTTTCCATACCCTTTCTTAACTGTTGTACTTTTTAACATATAAACTTTGCTAATAAAAGCTGCAGACTGCAAATCTGTGCCTGCTTGAGAACAATTCCCAGGAAAAACAAGGGGATGAATCTAATAGGATCTTGTCAAGGCTGTTGATCTCCTCCCCATGATCAGACTCAGGTTTATTGCATTACTTGATTTATTGCCTCAGAGTAAATGAATAGGTATACTCCAGGTTTGTTTGTTTTTTGCTGGATCTGGCATTGGTAATGTGCTATGTCTTATAACTCCCATTATGATAATAGATAGTATCCCAACCGCAATACAATACTATCAACCACACCTTTGCATAGCCAGTTCCACCCAAACACTTACTGATTGGTTCCCCATCCTGGGACATGGACAATATATACCCCACTAAAACATTCCCTTCTCACTGGACACAGTGCGTAACAGACTTCCCCCTGTGATAGATCTCTGAAGATGCCAGGCACAGATGCAGGAACAAGATCTATTAGACCACGACCAGACAGCCAGGAAAACCAGTCGATCAGTCGAATTCCCTGAACTACACTCTACTGAAAAGGGGAACAAGTCCTAGAATTTCTCTCTCTCTCTCTCTCTCTCTCTCATTCTCTCTCTCTCTCTCTCACGTCTTGGTTTTCATATGCAATAAAAGACAGTGATTTTGCAGTGCTTCTCTGTTTATATTTATATATCAATATAAGAAATAACAAAAATTGAAGTAGCAATCTGAAAAGGGAGGGGGGAGGAGAGGTGTACATGGGAGTACTAGGGAGTGAGAGGGGCTGGTAGTGGGCAGAAGGATGGTGTCCAGAGTAAAGCTGTGCTCACTGGCAAATTTCCCCCCAGTCTGGCAGTGAAGAAAATTAAATTTGTGCTTAAAGTGGTGTCACTTGGTGTGGGGAGAATGGAAATTGTAAGCTGGGCTTGGGGAAATACATCCATAAAGAAATCTTGCTGTGACAGATATTAGCAGACTCCTGGTGCATAGCGTAGCAGACTCCTGGTGCATAACGGGCCAGGTAACATTTCATTCAATAAGCTTCAGTCCTAGGAAATAAAATTGTAGCTCATTATCTTTGTGGCACCATTTTTGACCTATTTCCTTGGTTTATGTGATCCATTCTTGTTTTATTTATACCTTTTAAATAAAGGAAGCAGGTCAGTTGTCTTGAACTGTGAAAGCTGTTTGCCAGTGGAACATTTGAGGAGATCATACTGTTTGCCACAGTAATGAACAAATCCTACAATCAGAATTGCTACCTTCAGTTATGGTAAATTCACCAGGTGGCCATTTACAGCATCCCTACTCTACAAAATTTAGAAGTAGAAACAGAACTATGGAGAATTCCTGGTGCATCAATATCAGTTCAGAAATAAGGCTTATTTAGATCTTTAAAATCAGAGGAGAAATTAGAATGATGAAAATGTTAGAAGCTTCCCTAGTCTATTATAAGACATAGAATGACTCGTGAGGCTTCTTGTTGCTTGCAATGTTTGCAACTTTCCCCTGGAATCTTTGATGAGAAGAGTAATGTGTTAATGTTTTTCCCGATCTAATTTGATCTCAGCATTCCCTTATCTTGTATTTTTTACCTTTACATATGAACTTCATGGTTTTCATTTCAGTTTCTCAAGATAGTTATTTGTCTTGTAAACAGGGGTTAGCCTTGCAAAAATTAGTTAGGCATAAAGTGATGCTATTTTAGTGCCAACTGTCAAGTCCACACTTTACATTTTTTCCTTGTGCAGAATTGTTTACAGGGCGTGCTACATTGTAAACGTGTATGGAATTACCAAATGTGGGCATAAATGAGAACACATCTGCTGCATGAAGTCAAAGCCCAAGTATGTTGCAGATGGGGAAAAAACGTTGAAGTGAGAAGCGTAAAAAAGGCAAATGTAATTGAAAATACGATCTTCGAGAAATTAAATACAGCTGCAAATGAAACAGATCATTTTCTGAACTCTTTATTCTCGGCTTCAATTAACAGGAAGAATCAAGCAGATTATGTGAAGTGATGAATCAAAACAAAGTAATGCTGATTACTATTTTCTTGTCTTTTAGTGATGGCAAGGGAGAAAGAAGATTGCTGCAGCGTTATATTTCTGCATTAGTACATACCAACAAACCTTATTATTGAATAAGGCAGCCCCAGCTTCTAATCCCAAATATTTGTGAGTAGACTGTGGTTATTCAGGGGCAGAAAAAAAGCATGCTGAACCCACTCAAAGCCACCCTCTTCCTCTCACACGTGTTTGAGGACTGATTACAGTCATAGCAAGGCAACCATTACTGCATCTTGATCTCCTTTAGGGATAGAGATGCCAGGGACTGAATGTAGGACTCTATATGTAAAGCAGACATTCTTCAGTGCACCTTACACAAATACTTTCACACAATCAGAGATGGGGGTATGGATTGAGTCTGCTAATCTTGCCTCAATCTTCTCACCTTGACTAGGTATTTTTTTTCTGGACAGAACCTATTTTCATATAAGCTGTATAAGCGATCTGAACACGGAAAAAATGCACAGTGAAAGAGTCAGCGATGCCGCTGATACATACGTTATCAGGAAGCGGCGTTCAGAAACGCCTCGACCGCAATGTACAAGGTCCAGGATGTTTCATTGTAATGGTTGAAGCGTAACGCTTTCTGTCTAAGAGGGAATGAAATGAGCAAACCCAAAGTTGGAGAGCAGAGGGGGGCAGTGGCAGGAGATGGGGAGACTCAGTTTCCCAGAAGAGATGGCTGGTTTTGCAGCACGCATCCCATTCCTTAATTTAGACTGCTTCTCATAGGTGGGGGAGGCTCAATTGCCCAGCAGAGAGGTTTTTTCTGCAGCACATGGACCCAGTTTCCCATGTTAGGCTTCTGCTAGGAGGTGGGAGAAGGGAAAGGGAGATCCCAGATCTCAGAGGAAACTTGCAGCCCTTGATAAGGCAGAAGATTATTAGTCAGATATGACTATGGTAAGTGAAGAGGAGGGAGAGCTAAAGGTTCCTGAGACGATGTTCAAAAATGTCAAGTTCTAAGCAGTGGGAGACATAGATCCCCAGGTAACTTTTCTTGACTTGCCTCTCCGTCCTTCCCCCCACTTTTCTAGCTGCAACACCTTCCAATTCCTTGTCTTCCTGGACCCCCTTCAAAGGCTGCATGTTGACAGTGACTGAGGTAGACGTTGGGCATGTGAATTGGTTTTGTGTGTGTGTGTGTGGTGGTGGAGGTGGTGGTGGTAGGCCTTTGGGCATATTCTAAACGAACACAGAAGAAGAGTTTTGGAGGCTGATGACCATTAATGGTTTTTAATGCCTGATGCTCCCCTCTTTCCTCCACCCCCCCTTGTGCTCTGCTGAAGCACTACAAGAACTTGAGCAGCCTAGAATCAAATGGGGTGGAGGAGAAAGAGGATGGGCTCTTCTCTCTCCTTCACGATTTTAGAACTGAGAGCTGTGCTATGCTTTGGTTTTCGAAGGCCAGAAATAGACCTTCCTCCTCATCTGAAGGGCTTAGTCTTCCTCAAAGAACCTGATTTTACACAGGAGAAGTGAGAGGGGGTGGAGGCATATCTGGAGGAAATAGTGCCCGGGAGCAACACCTGCTTCAGGCGCCCCCCCCACTCCTGGTCTCAAGCTGCTCCCCCACAGCCCACTTGAGCTGGGAGGGGGGGTGGCAGCAGCTGGTGGGTCCATGGCTTGCCATAACTTGCTAGTTGCTGCCGCCCCCCTGCTCAACTTCCGTTGGCAGTGGCTCTGCTGCCTTGCCTTCAGAGGTAGCAGGGCTGGCACCAATGGAGGTTGAGCTATTGGGGTGGATGGCAGCAGCTGGTGGGCCCACAGCTTGCCATGACCTGCCTGATGCTGCTGCCCCCTGCTCAACCTCCATTGGTGCTGGCCCTGCTGCTTTGTCTTCGGCCTCTTGCGGGGCCAGGTTGAGGGGTGCCTGGCGGGCCCATGTAAGGCTTTGGTCTGTGGGGGGACATTTTGCATCCCCACATTACCAGATAGGTGGTGCCCAGGAGCATGGGTTACCCCATGTCCCTCTGGCAAGTTCGCCCCTGGAGGGGGGAGGGTTCAATGAAGGGCCTGTTCAAATGCCTAAAGTGCTATTAAGCCACTTCTGACTTATGGATCACTGATGTCTTGTTAAAAACCTTGTTCAGATCACGCACATTGAGGGCTGTGGCTTCCTTTATTGTCAGTCCATGTCATGATGGATTTTCCTCTTTCCCTACAGTCTTCAACCTTTCCTAGCATTATTGTCTTTTCTAGTGAATATAGCAGCTTCAGTTTAGTCATTTTAGTATCTATCACCAGATAAAGCATTTCTTGTGTATACTTTATCAGGCTGTGAAGGAGCGTGAAGTGTTTTTTGATGTTTCCCAAGTCAAAATTATGTGTGCTGTATTTTAACAAATTTCTGGGAAATGGTTAGGCTAGGCTGAAAAACTCCTTGGGTTGGCTTTTTATGTGTGCAAAGGATTATAGATCAATGATAGTGAACCTTTTCGAGACCGAGTGCCCAAATTGCAACCCAAAACCCACTTATTTATTGCAAAGTACCAACATGGCAATTTAACCTGAATACTGAAGTTTTAGTTTAGAAAAAATGGTTGGCTCCGAGGCGTGCATTACTCAGGAGTAAGCTTGGTGGTAGTCGGTGGCTTTGCTTTGAAGCAACTGTGCAACTCTTCCAATGAATCATGACCCTAGGAGGGTTTACTCAGAAGCAAGCCCCATTGCCAGCAACTGAGCTTACTCCCAGGTAAAGGATCGCGCTTTAGTTCTTTGTATGAATATCAGTGGGATTTAACAGCACTTAACAGTGTTACCTACACTGCTTCCCCAAAACTAGGTCATAGGTTTAATTCTAATAATCAAGCCCAGCGGCCCAGGCCAGTCTAGATGTGTGGGGGGCACTCTGTTTGCATGTGCCCACAGAGAGGGCTCTGTGTGCCACCTCTGGCACCCATGCCATAGGTTCGCCACCACTGTTATAGATAGATAAAATGATGTAGAAGTATAATTTGTCATTAACAGTTCATAGAGGTCAGTATATTTTTTTCTATTATTTAAAAGAGTTGTTGATTATATACATTGATTATACATGTATATATAAAGATGTGGTGTGATATGTAGATTCTCAATCTGTGGAGAATGTACATTCTCAATCTGCCACACAGATAGATACAGTATGTGGTACACTTTGTTTATATGAAATATAAATTCAGATCACATAATAGAAAACAATATGAGTTCCATTGGTCTCATATGATCATTAGTTTTATGTGTTTATTAAAGAGGCTTAGCCTAATTTTCTATTTTAGAAGCATTGCAAGTAGATCAGGGGTCCTCAAACTTTTTAAACAGGGGGCCAGTTCACTATCCCTCAGACTGTTGGAGGGTCGGACTATAGTTTAAAAAAAACCTATGAACAAATTCCTATGCACACTGCACATGTCTTATTTTGAAGTAAAAAAACAAAATGGGAACAAATACAATATTTAAAATAAAGAACAAGTAAAAAAGTTTCTATGCATGTTTCAATGCATGTTTTTGCATAGGATCAGGCTGTATTCTTTTTTAAGTGATCATGCATAAGATCACATAATAGTGGCAAGATCCCTGAGCTGCCTCAGGTAAGGGATCCCTGCAAAAAACTTTCCATCAACAAACACTACAACCTTTCCTGTGAATAAGATTTCTTTAAAAATGAATTTTATGAATTCTCAGTAAAAAATACATATAATAGTATACAACCCCCATCCACCCCCAGTCCTGATTACTCTCTAAATACATTTTTTTTTGGGGGGGGGGTCCCAGAAAAGGTATTGAGTATTATGGTATCTGAGGGATCCCCTGCCCTAGGCAAAGCCCTTCTGATTTGCAGGGTCTTACTTTGAAAGCACAAGCCATTCCAGTCCCAGAACACTGATACTAATGCCACAGTCTCTTGCAGACCCCCAGCAGTTCAGCTGACTGGTCCCAAAGGCCACCATTCCACACTGGGGGCTGGCATGCCAGGCAAAAAACAGGCTTCTCCAAATTTGTTCTGCATTTTCTTTTGTGTGCTGCAATGTCTTCAATGAAGCCCATGCAAGTCTACTGGCATTCCTGGGTCCAATTGCATCCAATGGGCATTCAGGCATCTCTCCATTTGTTCCCAATGGGAATCTCTGTTGTTAATTTTAGCACATCTTTCCCATGCCAGCTCGCACCCACCTTTGCATGCATGTGAGCTTTCAAGGGGCTTCCTCTTGAGCAAGCATGCATGCACTTGCAGCCTTGGAGACCTCAGTGCATGCAAATCTTTGTAAGGATCCTCTCAACCACAAGCCCCACAGGAGGTGAGAGGTCTCTGTTCCTGGGGGGCTGCAATGCCCGGCATGCAGGAGGCAGCCCCCTGGCATGGCAACACCTGCAACCAGGTGCCTTGAAGGCAGCAGGCGGGTATACCCATCAGGCGATCCTCGTTGACTGTAGCTGCAGCCGTGATTACTGACCCTGTTCACCATCGTCATGTGCGGCTCCCAGCGTCAGTCATCCTGTCTGGCTTCAGTGTCCTTGTTCGCTGCCTGCCAATACCCAAAGCAAGGAGGAAAGGCCTCTCCCTGTCTCGCTCGCTCACTCAGCTTGGACTGCTCACTTGCAACCCCTGTACGAGCGGTCCAAGTCATGCAGCAGTCCAAGGCGAGCGAGCAAGACAGGGAGAGGCCAGTAGCAAGGACCTTTCCTCCCTGCTGTTATAATGCCGTTTCAACGCCCTTACAATGCCGTTACAACACTGTTATAATGACGTTATAAGAGTTAGGGTTAATGCAAGGGGAGCAGCACAGGCTTGCTTTAGTGTTATGTTGAGTTCTAGGGCGGAGTCCGATATTAGTGCGATGGTCAGTTTTAGGTTTCGGATTCTTTCCTTTTTTGGGGAACAATTTATCACTGAATTAATTGAATTAAAATAATAAGTTAGGATTAGGGTTAAGGCAAGGGCAGGGGCTCAGGCTTGCCTTACTGTTACTTTGAGTTCTAGGGGGCAGTCCAAGAATAGTGCTATGGTCAGTTTTAGGTTTTGGGTTTTTGTTTCAATTTTGGGAAAAAATGTTGACTGAATATATTAAATAAATATAAGAAGTTAGGGTTAGAGTTAAGGCAAGGGCAGCAGGTCAGGAATGCCTTAGTGTTACATTGAGTTTTAGGGCACAGTCCGAGGATAGGGCTATGGTCAGTTTTATGTTTTGTGTTTTTGTAACGCTGTTGTAACACCGTTATAATGCTGTAATAAGAGTTAGGGTTAATGCAAGGGGAGTGGCTCAGGCTTAGTGTCATGTTGAGTTCTAGGGCGGCGTCCAATATTAGCACCATGGTCACTTTTAGGTTTCGGATTCTTTCCTTTTTTGGTGAAAAATTTATGACTTAATGAATTAAATAAAAACAATAAGTTAGGATTAGGTTTAAGGCAAGGGAAGGGGCTAAGGATTGCCTTAGTGTTACGTGGAGTTCTAGGGCACAATTCGACTATTGGGCTATGGTCAGTTTCATGTTTTGGGGTTTTTCCACAATTTTGGGAACCATCTGTGACTGAATAAATTAAATATATATAATAAGTTAGCGTTAGGGTTAAGGCAAGGGCAGGGGCTCAGGGTTACCTTAGTGTTACTTTGAGTTCTAGGGCACACTCCGAGAATAGTGCTATGGTCAGTTTTAGGTTTCGGGATTTTTTTAAAATTTTGGGAACAATTTTTGACTGAATAAATTAAATAAATAAAATAAGTTAGTGTTAGTGTTAAGGCAATGGCAAGGGTTCAGGCTTGCCTTAGTTTTACTTTGAGCTCTAGGGTGCACTCCGAGAATAGTGCTATGGCCAGTTTTAGGTTTCAGGTTTTTGTAACACCGTTGTAATGCCAATGTAACACTGTTAGAACGCCATTACAATGCCGTTGTAACATCGTTATAAGAGTTAGGGTTAATGCAATGGAAGTGGCTCAGGCTTGCCTTAGTGTTACGTTGAGTTCTAGGGCGGAGTCCAATATTAGCACGATGGTCAGTTTTAGTTTTCGGATTCTTTCTTTTTTTGGGGATCAATTTTTGACTGAATATATTAAATAAAAATAATAAGTTAGGATTAGGGTTAAGGCAAGGGCAGGGCACAGTCTGAGGATAGGGCTATGGTCAGTTTTAAGTTTCGGGTTTTTGTAACGGCAATGTAACACAGTTGTAACACTGTCATATCAATCACGGTTATTAACGCGAGCACTAGCAACGCTGGTTACAGATGCCGGTTGTAGCATGCTTATTGTAACAACATGGATTGCTTGCCAAGTTTGTAATGCCATTGTAACGCCGTTATAAGAATTAGGGTTAATGTAAGGGGAGAAGTTCCGGCTTGCCTTAGTGTTATGTTGAGTTCTAGGGCGGAGTCCAATATTAGCGCGATGGTCAGTTTTAGTTTTCGGATTCTTTCCTTTTTTGGGATCAGTTTTTCACTTAATATATTAAATAAAAATAATAAGTTAGGGTTAGTGTTCAGGCAAGGGCAGCAGGTCAGGAATGCCTTAGTGTTATGTTGAGTTTTAGGGCACAGTCCAAGAATAGGGCTATGGTCAGTTTTAAGTTTCGGGTTTTTGTAACGCTGTTGTAACACCGTTATAAGAGTTAGGGTTAATGCAAGGGGAGAGGCTCTGACTTGCCTTAGTTTTACATTGAGTTCTAGGGCAGAGTCCAATATTAGCACGATGGTCAGTTTTAGTTTTCGGATTCTTTCCTTTTTTGGGATCAATTTTTCACTTAATATATTAAATAAAAATAATAAGTTAGGATTAGGGTTAAGGCAAGGGCAGGGGCTCAGGCTTGCCTTACTGTTACTTTGAGTTCTAGGGGGCAGTCCGAGAATAGTGCTATGGTCAGTTTTAGGTTTTGGTTTTTGGTTACAATTTTGCGAAAAAATTTTTTACTGAATAAATTAAATAAATATAATAAGTTAGGGTTAGGGTTCAGGCACGGTCAGCAGTTTAGGATTACCTTAGTGTTATGTTGACTTTTAGGGCACTGTCCAAGAATAAGGCTATGGTCAGTTTTAGGTTTTGGGTTTTTGTTACAATTTGGGAACAATTTATGAGTGAATAAATTAAATAAAAATAATAAGTTAGGGTTAGGGTTAAGGCAAGGGCAAGGGTTATGGCAAAACTCTGAAACCTGAAACTGACCATAACTCTATTCTTGGAGTGCCCCCTAGAACTCAGTATAACACTGCAGTAAGCAGGAGACCCTGTCCTTGTCTTAAAATTAACCTGAACTTATTATTTTTATTTGATTAATTCAGTTATAAATAGATTCCAAAATTGTAACAAAAAGTAAATTAAATTAAAAAATTGGTTAGGGTTAGGGTAAGGCAAGGGCAGGGACTCAGGCTTGACTTAGTGTTACATTGAGGTGAAGGGCGCAGGCCAAGAATAGTGCTATGGTCTGTTTTAGGTTTTGGGTTTTTGTAACAATTTTGGGAACAATTTTTACTGAATAAATTAAATAAAAATAATAAGTTAGGGTTGGGCTTCAAGGAAGGGGAAGGGTTAAGGCAAAACCCTGAAACTGACTATAACCCTATTTTCTGAGTGCACCCTAGAACTCAATATAACACTAGAGCAAGCCCCAGCCCCAGCCTTTACTTAAACCTAACCTGAACTTATTATTTTTATTTAATTTATTCAGTCATAAATTGTTCCCAAAATAGTAACAAAATATAAATTAAATTTAAAACATTGGTTAGGGTTAAGGGTAAGGCAAGGGCAGGATCTCAGGCTTGCCTTAGTGTTACATGGAGTTCTAGGGTGCAGTCCGAGAATAGGGCTATGGTCAGTTTTATGTTTCGGGGTGTTACAATTTTGGAAACAATTTATGACTGAATAAATTAAATAAAAATAATCAGTTAGGGTTAGGGTTAAGGCAAGGGCAGGGGCTCAGGCTTGCCTTAGTGTTACTTTGAGTTCTAGGGAGCACTCCGAGAATAGGGTTATTAGTGTATTTTGAAGGTTAAAGGTCTGAACTGGTGCTATGATGCAAGATATGGTCTTGTACCCTGATTTTTGTTAATAGACATAAATAATGGGTGGCGGTGGCAGTAGAAAGACACTGGATTGTCCCTCGGGAAAATGAATGGATAAAAATGAATGGACATCATGTAAAAGTCACCACCTCTATAAAATATGCAGAAGGCAATGAACCATCTTCACTTCAATAATAGTGTCTCAGGTTACCTTGACAGTGATTCCATTTTTCTCTTTATTAATATGTCTTCTTCAAATACAGATGTATTAAAATGCAACCAACTTAGGGCGGACCTAGCAACGGATTTTCAAGGCAAGTGAGAAGCGGAGATGGTTTGTCATTGCCTTCTTCCACAGAGCCTTCCTTGGTGGTCTCCAATCCAAAGTATCCTACTGACCATACTTAGCTTCCAAGATCTGGTGAGATCAGGCTACACCATGCCAACTTCCATCTCTTCTTCAAATATATGATAATAATACCTATAACAAAATATTTTGAAAAGATTAAAAAAGAACAAGCATTAACCTTAAATATTTCAATGGGATAAAAACCCATTTGTAGGCTATGCCAGATGCTATCTTGAACCTAGCTACTGAAAACAGTCATCCAAAAACAAAGCATAATAGAATTGCAGCCAAATGTACCCATTTGATAAATGGCTAGAATAGTCAAAAAATTACCAAGACCACCATTTGATTTTACAGTGACACCCCTTCAGTATTTTAATATAATATTATATGCAAATATTCTGATTTCCATTATAATGATTTGCCCAGTTGAGTCATAATACTTGGTCTTGAGATATGTTTTTGTCAAGTAATCTACAGAATAAAACTGTGTATATTTTTTTTGCATTTTGCATGTTGTAAAAACCTTCTTAGAGTCTTTATCCTTAATGGAATAAAATATAAGTCTTGCCAAAGCTCATTTTCCCCAGCTACTCGCGCTTCAGAGGAATTATCTGCTTTCAAACATTTTGTCAAGACAGTGCTTCATATTACGTGTTTTCTGGAATTATTTCTATCTTTTAAGCTGTGGATTCTGACAGTAATGGGTTCATTGCCATCACTGAAGAGTTTCCTCTCAGTATTACTGAACTCCTTTTTCAAAACCAGCCAGAGATACAGCATCTAGCAATAAGTTTCTGCTTCAAGCAGGTTTTTAATCTCAAAAGACAGAAAGTGAGAAGAGAATAAGTACTGTTTGATATTCTTCTTTTATGAGCAAAACAAGAATAATTCTCCACAGCTGGAAAATGACAGCTTTTAAAAACATCCCTGTGACTGTAAGGATGGACTTCCCTTTACTTTAAACTATTTCATTCCTCCCTGACCACAACCATTCAATTTTTAGAGTACTGGAACAGCAGTTTTTGAGAGAGAAAAAATGTAGTGGAACAATTGGAAGCATACAAACGTGTGACCATGTTCAACATGTCACAATAACTTGGAGCTGATGGGCTAAAGCCACAGTTTGCTTTAGCAGCAATTAGTAACTTTTAAAATAAGTTCTATTTGTTTTTGGTTTTTTGTCCAGAAAGAAATGGACCCTGAAGTTACTGAATTATCCAGTCCATCAAAATTACTCTTGGGATTTTTTCAGTCATATGGACAGACTCAATAATTAGGAGATAACAGTGGCTGTTCCAGGTTTTGGGAGGTCCTGGGTAGACCGTGCTTAGGAGTTCTCTTTTACCCACCACCTGGTCCCTATTGTGACTCCTTTTTCATCCACTCACCTGTGTGATTTCCTGCCTGACTATGAATCCTCCACCTTCTGCCAAGTCCTACTATCACCTGTTCTCACAGCTGCCCTTTCCCCAATAGTACTGTTTCCATCAGGATTACTATCTCTCTGCATGAACTGCGTGCACTTCCCTATCAATGATAGAAGATGGGAGCAGGGGTGGTGGAGTACTTGCAAGCATATGGGCAGGGGAAGGTATATAGACTGATGGTGGGGAGATAAACAGCTGCAGGGGGCTGTGACAGTGGGCCAGAGGGCCAGTTTCAATCCCTTTTGTATCTGCAAGTTGCTGGCTGACTTTGGGCCAGGCACACATCCTCAACCCTACCTTATAGGTTTATTGTGGGGAAGATAAAATGGAGGAGAGTACAGTGCTGACTGCCTTGAGTCTCATTTTGACTACAGTTCACAAGAAAGGATGAGAACTGTTGCTGTTGCTTCATCTGTTTTTTCCCCCCTTTGGTTGCTTTCCTCCTCTTAATTAGCATGAGCCAAGACTTTAAGTGACAAACTCTATCATTTGAGGCCTTTCTCATGCCAAGAGGATGTCTTCAGAAGATGGATTTGGTTTTGCCTTTGGCTTTGCTGTACCTACTTCACAACTCTGGGTGGTTTCTTGGAGAGTCTGCCTCCTATCCAAAATGCTAATTGCAGCCAACCCTGCTTAATTTCTAACTTCTTATTAGATCAGGTTTGCCTGGGACTATCCAGGTCAGGGCTCATCTGGTATTGATGCAACTCTTTTAGCAGAAGGAAGAACTCCTCATTCATGATTCAAACAATATATAAATATTTCAAACATATCAGTCTCTGGGGCTGGTGAGTGGAGCAAGTGGGCACACCTCTAGTATGTAATAAACAAGATATTTCCTTAGCTAGGTACTTGTTTCACTTAGCAATACCTATTTATATTTGGAGGTAATGAGAGATCTTTTAATCTCTGGCGTACTGTGCACTGTTATAGAAAATAAGCATGCTTAGGCAAGATGAAAAGGTTGCTGTTAGGATGTAGGCAAAAAGGATTCCACAAAATAATGTTTGTTTCATCAATATTAATTATAAGTATTTTCAATCCTCTGTTAGAATCACTGGAAGGCATTGAAGGTTTTTATAAAGTGTATGACTATATGTATGTTATCTAAATCTATTACGGTAAGAAATGCTTCTTAAGTTTCTACAGATCCCAACTGAGAAGCTCAACAGAGAACTCATGACTCCTTTTTTACAGTCACCCAGGTAATTGGAAGTTCTTTCCTTACAAGTACAAAAATGCAGTCCTCTCCTGCTGAGTAAGACTAGTTTGTGGAATGCTTTAAGTTGAACTAAGTACTCTTCTTCCCAGTTCAGGTTTCTGCTCAGGTCCACCATCTTCTTGCTGCTGAAATCTGGGGAAGACAAGCACACTTACATGCACAAAATGAAATAGCACAACCTGCTGACAGCTAATTATGATGAAGCCCTGGAGAAAGCTGTAGAGATTCAGGAGAAAGACTGATCCAGTCTTCTCATTCCTGATTTGTCATTGCCAACAGATTCCTAACAGGAGCCTGTTGTGTGCTGTACATAGGCTATTTGCTGGAAATCCTGAGGTGCTTGGAGTCTCAGGTGCCTTGGGAGCCTTGGGAAAATAATATGAGGAATCTTCATCCCATGTTAAATTTGTTCAAGGGCTCATTTATAATAGCGGCATGTGCTACTTATATGGCTATACATTGCCAGCACCCAGTCTCTCTTTCTCTGCCTTTGCTTCTAAGACTCTTCCCCTCTTTTTAGTTTTATATTTAGTTCTTTGGAGGCAGACACCTCCATGACTAAAAACAAATTACACTAGAACATTTTGACCTATCTTGGAGTTTACCACCTGCTGCTGGCAATGACTTAAGTAAACAGATTCCCAAATTAGAGGGCACAAGTCATGTTCCCCTTTTCACTTTCCAGTTTTGAGAACTCCATGTAGAAAGAGAATTCAGGAACAATTCAAAAGGTTGCTTTCAGTCATTTGGCCAAACCATGGATATATGAATTCCATATTCTGGAATTCCATGAATGTTAGACATCAGTAACTAAGTAGCAGATGGACAAACACTTGTCTGGGATGCTCTAGGCTGATCCTGAATTGAACAGGATGCTGGACTAGATAGTCTGTATGGCCCCTTCCAGGTCTATGTGTCTATATTTGACCTATCTTCTATCAAAAGACTAAAAAGACACATGTCTAATACAAAAACAACATTCAGAAACCAGTGGGAGAATATGTGAACTTCAATTAATGACTCTTATTCAAAACTTGCTGTTCTTCAGCAAAAGAACTTTAAAAGTGTTCTGCAACTGGAAACTGTTGAATGAGAATTTATCAAGGTTTGACTGCATTTCTCAAGGCCTTTGCTGATGTTAATCAAATTAGCAATACAGGAATATAGGAATATAGAGTTATTTATAATTATAGCTAATGATTGCTATACATTTTAATTACCCCTGATTACCTTTAAACTCTATCCTTTCTGCATTTTGTTGACCTTTGTTCCATCTATGACAACTTTTTTAAATCTGTAAGCTCATTTATGTATACCTATCAGGATCTGCTGATGAAATGGACTTCAATTTATGAAAACTTGCCTTGCAATAAAAATTTGTTAGCTTTTAAAATGCCAGAAGACTTCTGTTTAATTATGCTGCAATAGACTAGCATGGGCAGGCCTCTGGAATGGTTTCCATTAACAAGAACATTGCTATTCTGTTCTCATACATTACTGCATTTGTTTCAGATTTTTCTCTGTGTGGCACTCTACTTCTTCTTGACTCCATTTGAACTGGAATGTTGAAAATTCACTGCAGAATTAAGGGGGGGCACACAGTTAACCACAACTTTCTCCCATTCATTTGCATATTTTCTACCTCTGTCTTATCAACTGGCACCTGTACTTCTAAAAGTTCTAAAACCCTGCAAAAAGGCAGTCCTGGTCATACTGATTTTTGCAAAACAGCAAAACAATATAATATTGTATCTCATGATATCACAATACAACTTGACACAACTTTTGCGTGATTATGCTCTTCCTTAGCATACTAGTTTTCTATGTATCCAAAGCTCATTTCTATAGAAAAGCATTCTCCTACATACCTCCAGCAGACAAATGGTCCAGGCACAAGGTAAGTCTGAAATAGTGGTCTACGATCTATACTCAGCAGATCAAACTAAAAGTAGTATTCCATTAGAAGACCTTTCTAAATCAATACATTTTCAAATATTCACTAAGGAAGTGGACTGGCATAGATTGGCATCTCTAGATAAAGATCAGCAGAGGTACGTGTACATTTCTAAAAATGAAGTAGTTTGGAGAAATTCTAGGTCATTCCAATTACCTCCACTTTGAGCTAAACATAATGGCAGCTTGTATTTTGTTTCAATAATTCTGACAGTACAGTGTGTCCTGAAAAATGAAACAAGCCTTCAGTTTAGTGTACACAAGGGATCAAATTGACAGTCACTTGGTAAGTCTGTGGATTTCCTTTTGAATAAAATGCTACTGAAATAAAGAAAAAAACCACAGTGATTTCCATAAGATATCAACAGTCAGGTAGATTTTTTTCTTCCCACCTAGAATCTGACAACACTAATAAATTTTGGGCTATTCTATATAATCTGTTGCAGATTTATGACTGGACCTCCAGAAGTGCTAGACAGCCCTGCGAAATAATTTTGGGGCCCCAATATAGATCAGAGTGGTTGAATTGTTCTGCTAAAACTTTTTTTCTGAACTGGAACTACATTTCCAGGCTCTTTTAAGCATTGGGGATATTCATCTTTTCCATCTTGCAAAACTTAAAGCAGCCAGAGGGAGGAGTTGTTTATGAAGAAATTAGAATCTGATGGATTAGCCTTCCACAGCCTTGTTCCATATCACCATTTCTGTTTTTAGGACCACATTATGTTTTTGGAGTTCCAGTCACATTACTCAGTTAAATCCTAAGGGTTCTCACTCTTGCTAGCTGACAAGTTCCATTTTGAAATGGGAGCTAGAGGAGAGTCAGATTCAAGCGCAGAAGCTTTTGATATAAGTTACTAAGTTATTAATAGTGCAGTCCAGATGGTGAGGGAATGGCATGGCTAGGGTGTGCAGGAGGGAAGAAGCCCCAGGCACCACTTTCTTGGGGTGCATTGCAGGACTGTGCCCCCTTGCAACTGTGCCCCAGTCCCAAACTCTTCATGGAGTTTGGGACAGGGGTGCAGTTGAATGTCAGTGAGTGGGGGTTGCCCCACCCCCAATCTGCACATGGAGATTGAGAAGGCACCATTTGGGCTCACTCCGTCTCCATCTCCATGTGGAGTTTTGGTGCCCCATACTGATCTCCATGTGAAGATTGAGAGTGGCAAGAGCCCCTTTGATCCTAGCCTCAGCAACACTTGGGTCCAGCTTTAAACTACAGGATTCCAGCTTCACTTTAGAGCTTGTTCCAAGCTTAATTGAAGTCAGGATCAGACCGAGCATGGGAACTGTCCAGTTCTAGCTTTACAGTGTTGGCTCTGCCTTCCAAGCTCCACCTGGCTGATTTAAATGTGGATGCAAGCCTCGCTGAGGCCCTTGTTACTCCCAACCTCCATGTGGAGATCTGGGGTGGAGTCAGTCTCGCTGGGCCTGCTTCAATCTTCATGTGGAGATTGGGGGTGGGGGCAAGCTCTGATTCCTGGCAATTAACTGTGCTCCTGCTCCCAACTCCATCCCTGCTGGAGGCCAGTTCCAGTCGTATGCTGGTGGGGTGAAAAAACATATCTGCATAGGCCCACTCTATTCCCACAGTCCCCGCTGCCTCCCTCATCTGGATTGGGCTGTCTCTCTGCCTCTGTTGTAACAGAACTTACAACATTAAAACTGATAATGAACATGGCAAAAAAGACCCAACCCCAACCTAGAAAACAGTCAGCTGGCCAACACTGAGCTCCATCCAAAATGATGGCTTAGGTGCAAACAGCCCCACAGAGGCTGTCCGGCACTGTG
Source organism: Sphaerodactylus townsendi (assembly GCF_021028975.2). Classification (NCBI taxonomy): domain Eukaryota; kingdom Metazoa; phylum Chordata; class Lepidosauria; order Squamata; family Sphaerodactylidae; genus Sphaerodactylus; species Sphaerodactylus townsendi. Next base: position 40,645,262 of record NC_059431.1, read on the forward strand.
GAGGCTTTTGCACTTTTGCAGCCTCCTCACACTGCCAGGAACTCTCTTTGGAAGTGGTGGGGCAGTGGAGCTTCAGCACCACGGCTGGGCACCTAGCTTGTGGATGGGTCTGCCCATTATAGTCATAAGAGAGTCTAGAAAATCATACTTTTTATACCACTTTTGGAAGAACATCAGGAACAAGTACTGGCAGTAAAAATGTTCTGACCCCCCTCCCCCATGGTGGGTGGGCCATAACCAAATGATCGGCCCCTTCACCTTCCCCTTCTCCTCCCTCCCTCCCTCCCTCCCCTTTCCCTTCCCCTTTCCCCAGGGTGGGTGGGCCATGACCAGATGCCAGGACCCATCCTCCCTCCCTCCCCCAGGGTGGGTGGGCCATGACCAGATGCCAGGACCCCTCCCCTCTCTCCCCATGACAAAAACTTTGTGTTTTTTTACATTTTTCACAGAAGTTAAAGAATGTGTGCCCAGACCTGCATTCTGACAAAAAGCCTATATCAGGGGTAGGGAACCTGCAGCTCTCCAGATGTTCAGGAACTACAATTCCCATCAGCCTCTGTCAGCATGGCCAATTGGCCATGCTGGTAGGGGCTGATGGGAATTGTAGTTCCTGAACATCTGGAGAGCCGCAGGTTCCCTACCCCTGGCCTATATAGAACCAATGTTTTACCACTCAATTACCACATACTTCCATGATGTGCAGTAAAATCCTCCTTACTCTTTTGGCAGGCTATCTTGGCAAGCTGATATAGATGACCAATCCATCTGGATGAAAAAGGTTACTTTGGGATAGTTCATTGCCCTGTATGAACTCATGGTACATTCATTTTTTTAAGTCAGCATTTTAACTTCTTTAAACTCTATTTTCTCAAAGAAGAAAAAAAAATTGCTCGCAAAAGGATCTAGGTGAAAGAGACATAGAATAGATTTATCACTTCAGAGTCATTTTTATAGGACGAATCTAGTGACATTTGAAATATCTGCTGGTGACCTTTCCAGGTACCCCTGGTGCTGTTTCATGTCTGATATAACCATATCTTTCTTTGTGGAGTTGGATATTTTTTCTGAAATAATTGTTTTTATACAAGTTATTCTATTACAAAGATAAATTTGTCCACAGAAAAAGTAGACGAAACTTTTTGAAACTTACTGTCAATAACTGCAGGCTAAAAGTTAATCCAAGACACAAACTATAGGATTCCAGTGGGACACAAAAACTGAAAAATGCAGTCAGATTTAATCCTAAACCCATGCAGATGCCTCACTTTTTACTACAAACTTTATAATTCATGCATATCTATACCTGATAGACTCACCAGGCTCTAGTGGGAACAGGAGAGCTCCTATGTCAACACACGTTTCTCTCTGCCACTCAGAATGGTGGCAAGAGATTTTAAAAAATGGCTGTCAGGCTGATGATGTAACGTCACTTCTGGGAAATTCCCAGAAGTGATGTCAGTTCTCTTGTGAATTGCTGGAAACTCTGTCATTTTACCATGAGGCCAAGTTTCCGCCGCGGCTTCCGTGCCAACGCACCTGACCTGGGGGCGCTTAAAAGCGCCTTGCCCCAGGCGTACGTTCACCTGACGCCGCTTTCGCTGCAATGCAGCAGCGGTGACCTGACTGTGCTTCCCTCCCCAGGGCGGCTCTCAGGCCGCCCTAAACAACAACCCTTTAAAGGGTTAAGTTGTTGGGGAGGAAGCCGTCTTCCTCGGCGGCGCAGTCGCGAACCGCGCCGCCGGGGAAGACGCTGTCTCCGTTCTGCGCCCCACTCACGCGATTGTCCTGGGCATTGAAACAGGCCGTAAGCCTGCTGGGTGTCGAAGCCCCGCCCATACACTTCGTCCTCCGACCTCCAGGGGTCGGGAGGGGCAGCGTGATGAGGCTGCGACGCCCAACAGGCATGTAACGACGAGGACAACCGCGAGTGGGGCCAGAAGGAGAAGATGGCGACTTCCGTCGAGGAGCTGCCTGCCGCCTGCCGGCCTCCGCTTCGCCCATTCGCATGCTTGCATGCGAACGGGCTTCCGCCCCCACGCCGCCAGAACTCTTGGCGGCGTGGGGGCGCATCCTGACCGTGCGGAAACGGCCATAGTGTTTTTGGCAATTCCCGCAGGCACATGATGTCATTTCTAAGTTTTTTGGAATTGACACCACACTGTTCCTGGGAGCTGCCCCCATGCCTCTCCATGTCTCCTGATGCTTACCAGGGAATCCTAATTCCTGGTGCATGATAAAATGTTCTTAATATTTGGCAGGATGATACAGGAGAATATTGAATTAGTTCAGGAGTAGTTAAATGCATGACTCATGAGGAGGTTGATTCAGTTCCAGATAAACACATGAACTAGTTAAACTGAGGTAGTTTATTTGAAACTGCAAAAACCCCTGTGTGGACCACAATGTGTGGAGACTGTTAAAGACTGCTGTTTAAGACATTGCAGAGTATTTTCTTCCATTGAATCATCTTTCTTTCATAAAGCTTAGGGTTTAATGATAGTTCTCATATTTTACTTGTTTCTTCACTTAAAAGAATTGGGTAGTAGATGCAGGGGCAGTCTTTGATAATGGGCAACAGGAGCAGCTGTTTTTTTGGGGGGAGGGCACAACTGCCTATAGCCACATCCTGATAAAGGAGAGCAGAAATCAGAGAGAAAGCATATGATTGTACCTGTTCTATTTGGTGCTTGAGTATCTGGTTTCCAGCATCAGAAATGGTTCCTGCCCATCTTGCTTGGGGTAAGGGCCCCAGTAGGAGGTGTGGGGAGTGAAAGGAGTGGCAGTGATTCTGGGCTCCATCCTGGAATTTTGCACAGGGCTCCAGCATAATGAAAGACAGCCCTGACTAAGTGATCTGAAAGACCTCTACCTGAGACTCCACAGATCCACTGCCATCCAGGGTACACAATACTGACCTAGTTGGATCAGTGATCAAATAAGACAACTTCATGTGTTTGTGTAGTATTGGTTATATATTATCTTCACCATCAGAGACTCAAAAGAGGACACTGAAAGATTTTGATTCTATACAGAACTCAGGAAACACATTTATAGTTCAGTAGCCTTCTTCTTCCAGACACCCATAGTTAGGCCTGCTTACCAGGTTACAGCCTCCTAAAATCATTAGTATTTGTTTAGAAAGAGGCACACTTGGCTTAGGCTGCATCATTTCCTTATTACCTCCACTGTACTGAAATATGAGGGCATAACTATAGACACTATAGACAGCAGGCCAAGCTACTTTATATTACTACCTAGTAGTATAAACAATAGCGCTCTTCATAAAATAGCATTCAACAGCGTTGAAGCTGATTCTTGGCTGCATGAAAAACTGAAGACCGGGAATCAACAGCAACCTTGTTAAAATTGTAGATAAGGATTGCAAAATTGTACTTGGAGTCAAACCTGGTGCATGGGTTTGTGTTGAATTGTCTCTGTGATGTAAAAGGATCTCATCTGCAGCTCTTCATTACTGTAATATTTCAATTTCATTGTTTAATTTGATTTTAACACTCAATATCCCATTAGTAAAATGCCAGTAAAGTTTGTTAGAAAGCAGTGGTGTTAATGAGATCTTACTGTGACTTGTAGACTGTAGGAAAAGAGATAGTACTTGCCTAATATGTTAATTTTGCTAATTCACATTCATGTTCCAGTCATTAGCATTGTGCTGTATAAAATGGGGCATTTCGGATATCTAAAAGCATCCTGTTTAATTTGCTATTAGTGGAAATGTTAATAAGTACCTCTTATACAAATATTCTAGAGTATGCAAAAGGATAGTGATCTGCACCTCAAAAATGGTATTTTTTAGATCTAGATAGCAGGGAGCTGACAAATAGCAATATTCCTGGTTTTCAAGGTTCCACATACTGGTTTGGTTTTTGGATCTATTTCACCCCCTAAAATGTTGATATTATTTGTCTCCATTATTCCCTATTGGGGAATTTTTCTAGGGGTGGAGGGATTGTTTCTTGTTTTTTTTTTTTTAGCAGGCGAGTTATTGGTACATGTCAACTGAATAATCCCTTTGTTTCAAGTCAATTGGACCAAAAAGTCCAATTCTATTGAATTCCTGAACAAGAGCCCCCCCCCCCCCCCGCCATCCTCGGTTGTAAAGGGGAAAAGACAGACTTTAATCAAATACTCAAAACAAACACTGACTAAAAGCCTTCCAATGCAAACAGAACCAATGAGCTGAAAAAAACAGTGCAGAACCAGGGAACCTCAGTAGAAGTACTGAACAATGTAGCAAGTTTAAGACAATAAATGCCAAATTAGAGCATTCGGTGCCTGAGCAGTCTGCAAAAGTAGCCTTTCTGATCACTGGCGAAGGCATATACTCACCAGGATCAGGGTCAGATCATTAAAGTGCCCTTCTTTACTACCATAACTTTACAGGATGTCCCCACTTGCACCTGTGCTGTCAAGAATGATCATTTAAGCAGGGGGGAAGTTTAAAAACCCACATTTCCCATCAGGAAATGTGAGAACATGTATGTGTGAATTATTCTGGATCTTTCTCTGATAAACACCAAAGCATTAACAGAGACACACACCTTTCATTATATATTTGTTACTATGGGATGATTTATATACTTTAATTATTTGTGTATTTCAGATAAAGAACAGAAGAGGAAGTGAGGAAAGTAATGGTGGTGGGGAATATGAGAAGCTATATGGGAAGTACTTTAAGCATGTGTTTATACACACAAGTCAAGATCTTAGCTTGTGTGTATGTGCTTTTTTTCCTCTGAGATCAAACATCCAGCCCACATTAAACACACAGTGAGTTTTTTTTATTTATGGCTTGAACGTAACATTGAACATTAGAAGTTGCAAAATTTCTTTTCAGTTGAACCTTTGAGCTATTTTTATATTCAGACATTTTTCCAGGCAGCATGAAGCCGCTGTTCTACCACAGCTTCACTCAGCCAGCCTTTCTCTCCACCAAACTGAATGCTGTTTTCAACTCTACCCTCACCAATGTTCCATCAGCAAACATTGGTCACTCTTATTTATTTATAAATATTTACAATCCACTCCATACATGCGTAGCTTATATAGATAAAAATATTTTTAAAAACTCAATTAAAACATCATAAATACCTATAACACTTAAACAAGTAAAATCACATTGGAATAATCCCAACCCCACTCTCTCCTCATCCCCCAGACCAGCAGGTATAGAGTGGGTTTCCATGGTGACTAATGAAAGAGAGGATACATGGTGAATTTCTATTCAAGAGCCTGGGAGCAATCACAAAGAAAGCCTTCCCATGTGCCCACCCCCACCCCTTGATGAGAGAGGTACTACCTGGAATGTCTCCTCCTGTGACCTCAGTGCCCAAGCAGGTACAAACAGGTGCAGGTTCTTCTTCAGGTAGGCAAGGCCCAAGCTGTTTAAGGCTTTGTACACCAAAATCAATACCTTGAATTGGACCCAGAGAGAATTAGGAACCAGTTCAGTTCCCTAAAGACCAGCGTGATGTGCTTCCAACCAGCTGTAGCAGCTGACAACTTAGCTGCCACGTACTGCACCAACTACAGCTTCTGGACCATCTTCAAGGGTAGCCCCATGTATAGCTCATTACAGTAGTCTAATCAACAGGTTATCAAAGTACGTAACACTGTGGTCAGGTCTCCTTTTTCCAAAAACTGGGCAGAGGTGGCGAACCAGATGGAGCTGCTGGAAGGCCCTTATGGCCACTACAATGATCCTCAGTGATTAATCCAGAACTTACCCATGACTCCAGTACATTTCAACAGCAGGCAAATAGCATAGGAGGAGAGAAAAGAAGCAGAACCCAACCTGTGTTATATACCCCTTTCTCCTGAACAATAAAGCAACTAAAATAAATCACTATATCAGAATGGGGCATCCTAATTTTTGTTAGGACCTAGTTGATGGAAACATATCTTAAAACAGTTATATTGATTGCCAGGTTCTTTCTTATTACAGTTAAAGATGCTCATTATGCTTCCATGTAGATATGCCCTCCCAGTGAGTTCTGCCAGTTTGGGTCACTTCCTATTTGCCAATAATTATGCGGCCAATTAATTGATGGGATGTTCAGCTGTTTGCAATCTGTTCATGTCTATTTGCAGAAACTGGCTACTTTTAGACATTAGGATTAATCAGAAGCTGACTTCTAATTGATAAATCACCTTCTAGCCAATAGGCAGTTGTAAACATAACATCATAGAATCAGAAAGTTAGAAGAGACCACAAAGGCCATCAACTCTGTTCCCCTGCCATGCAGGAATACATGATTAAAGCACTCCTGATAGATGGCCATCCAGTCTCTGTTTATAAATCTCCAAAGAAGGAGACTCCTCCATAGCTATTCCACTGTCAAACAGTCCTTACCATCAGGAAGTTCTTCCTAATGTTTAGGTAAAATCTCTTTTCCTGCACCTTGGACCCATTACTCCTTGTCCTAGTTTCTGGAGCATCAGAAAACAAGCTTGCTCCATCTTTCACATGGTGTCCCTTCTAATATATAAGCATGGCTATCATGCCACCCTCTTAACATATCCAATAGCTGTGAAGTTGCTTGATGCAATCAGAACATATCCACAATCAGTTCACAATCTGAGCGTGAGTATTAAACAGTTTGACTGCTGAAAAATTTTGTTGTGAAATTCATGGCATTTCAATTTTAAAGCCCTGCATATGTTTAAAAGATCATCTCTCATATGTCCCAGTGTGACACCTACAGTCCTAAAGCTGCCACCTACTGGCTGTTCTCCTGCTGGGAAGGAAAGAGAGGTGACCATTCACTCAATGAACAAGAATGCATCCTATTTTCAACAGTGTGGCTTTTCAGTAGTCCCACATTTGGAGACTCACAAGCTCACTTACCCTGAAGTTCTGGGTGAGCTCATTAATAGAAGAAAGATGGCAGAAGAGTTCTGCCTCATGTCTCAAATATACATGGCCCACCATGGCCCAGTATTTTGCCACTCAGAAAGTCAAGGCTTCAGAAAAGTAGCTTGTGGTTCTCAGCCCATTCAATCTGCTTCCTTTCCTGTCAAAATGTGATGAGCAGGTTCCAGAATGCTGTTTTGAGGTCATAATCTCTGTGATCAAGGAATTTGCTGTAAGATGGGTAAACAATAACTTGCACCCTTCCTGGTGCACTGTAATATGTTCTCCAGCTTGTGAGCAGAAGGTGGCAAAGAAATTGGTTTGGTGCAGAGACCCATGATAATATACAGGAACTCCTGCACTATGGCAATGCTATAAAGCAAGAGATGTTAGTGTATAGGGCCCCAAGGATCGGATTCAGTGGTTTCAGATACAAATAGACAATATCTGATCCAGTGACTTTAGCATCCCAATCTGTTACTTGGAACAAAGATGAAAATCTTCTTAAATTTTTCTTCTTCTTAAAATTGGGGTAATACTTCTCACTACTTCATTAGGAGAAGGATCTAAGGCTCATGGGAACTGAGTTCAGATGGCAGTGACGTGTCATCTTTAAAATGATTCTGATGGAGATACTGATGGCAACAATTTATGTCAGTATGTATTCCAGATTCTTGATAAAATTTGCAGAGATCTAGTCATGATTTGAATAACAGGAAGTTTGCATATTACTTACATCCTTTCCACTTAACATACATGAAAATAATTCATGTTTCATGCTGTAATGGACAGATTAGGTTTCAGCTCTCTTTAAGAACAGCTAATGTTAGTGAGAGGGACAGTTGTAAAACTGCAGTGAAGGGAGCTGAACACAATTCTGATAGACTGCACAAGTAAATGAGCTTTGGAAATGCAGTCAGAGGAACAAATTGTAGTCACAGAGGGCAAGGGAAAAACTTCATAGGAACTGGACAGCAATCTGATGGGGAAAGCTGACCTGTGCTCTGATTGGTGGAGCAACCAGCTTACTAACAGAGGGGAGAGGTACCTCTGTGGAACGGAAAATATTGAAACTTTTTGAATTGGATTCCTGCATGTCAACATTAAGTTCCTTAGCTGAGAGTGAAAATCTACCCTGAGACGATTTCAGTCAGAGAGTGAATCTGGTCTGAAATTTGGTATGTTAGAATTTAGTATGTGTTGGTGATGCTGAGAGCAGAAATACACAGACAAAAGAACTGGAAGTTTATTTATTGGTCAAGGAAGAGATGGAATAGTGAGGGAGACTTTCCATTAATAAAGGGTGAGGGGAATATATCTTCTGGGAGATAGAAGAATTCCTAAGCCAGTTAATAAAGGAATCGTACTCAAAGGAGGATTCCCTGTCTGGTGTACTACTGATCTGCTTAAGTTTATTTATTTATTAGATTTTTAGGCCGCCCATTTCCATAGGACTCAGGGTGGCTTACAATCAGTAAAACAACAATCCAATAACAATAAAAGGCTTAAAACCCCTACAACCATAAAATATCAGCAAAATTACAACTATAATAAAACCAAAATTCCCAAATATGGCAACTTCCCTCACAGACCCACAGGAGGCCAGTATATAATATGATGATTCTGGCTGGCTGGCCAGATGGAAAAACCTAGCGGAACAGCTCTGATTTGCAGTCCCTGCGGAACTCGTTCAGATCCCGCAGGGGCCTAATCTCCATAGGGAGCTTGTTCCACCAGGTAGGGGCCAGGACTGAGAAGGCCCTGGTCCTCTTAGAGGCCAGCTGGACATCCTTTGGGCCGGGGATCTCCAGAAGGTTCCTCTCCGAGGAGCGGAGGGACCTAATAGGGCAACATGGACAGAGGTGGTCCCTCAGGTATGTGGGTCCAAGACCACTCATGGCCTTAAAGGTTATAACCAAAACCTTGAAGATGGCCTGGTACTCGATTGGCAGCCAATGTAGGTGATAAAAGACAGGAGTTACCTCTCAAACTACCTCGCAAGGGAGAATTCTGTAGGGTGGGTGTCTGACAGAGGAGAAGCTGTGTGTATGAAGAGAAACAGCACTAGCCTGTTAGAATCCAGAGTCTTTTTGAATCTATAAATCATTAACATTTAAGAATGACTCAATTCAACTTACCTTCATAAGAAATATAACAGCTAAGAAATTAAGAAACCTATACTCTGTTCCATAGAAGGATGATAGTTTGGACAGCTGAGGTGCATTGGCTGACAAACATTAGTCCATAGTCCTAAACGAATATGAGAATTATCATTCATGTTTATGCACTGCCTTTGTCAGAACCATTTTATGCATGATTGAACATGATACTTTGATACAAAAGCATTTATGCCAAAATGTATGTTTACTTTTGAATGGATGGGAGGAAGCAGGGCATGGTGAGAAGTAGGACCCAGGTGGAGCATACAACAACAAAGATCTGGCATGTTTTGTTCTGTGGCAGAGGAATATACAATCTACTATCATCTTTATGTGGAACAGAGTATAGAAAAGATTTTGGATAAAAATCCTTTTGCATCTTGTGACAGAAATCTGGTAAAATTCCTCACACTATAATTTAATTCCCTCCTCTCGGCTTACTGGTTAATCTACATCTGCTTTGGATTTGCTTCATAATTCTGTCTTTGCTTTTTCAGCAAATTTTATTTTTAATTGGTTTGAGCTTGTCTCTGTTCTCCAGTGCCATTTCTAAGGGGATTGGTTTGAAAAGAAAAAAGGCATTCTATACTTTAGTGTGAGACAATATTAGAACTGTAGCCTGAAACCATCACATACTCCCAGGAAGGCTATTCAGTCGTAATGGATCCAAAAAGGCAGAAAGTGGGGAAAAATCTGCTTTACAGTGATAAAAAGGTGTACAGTGGCAGTGGGGGTTACCACAAGCGGTAGGCAGAGGTGGGATAAAAGGAACAACTCACAACTATGTAGTCTCAACAGTACAATAAAGAACTTTATAGTTTTGTGAAGGAATAAAAGAGAATTCTTGTCAGAAATGGCACACATACGCACACACCCTGTAAGGGTCAAGAGGCATGAGGAGATGGGCAGGCTCAGGAGACTCAGTCAGAATGAGCAAATGCTGAGGAAAATACTAGTAAGAAATTGAAGCTTATGAAAATAAAACTTGAAATGGTAAGAATGGAACTGCATTGGAGCCAAGCTGAGCCAGATGGGGGAGGATGAAGCCCAACATCCTATTCTCTACCCAAGCCATAAACTGGCAGATAGAGATCAGCACCATGTATAGAAAGAGAGTGTTTGGTTATAGGGTAGGCCATGGGTAAATTGAAACAATACCTTTCAGAGGAACAAAATTTATTCTGTGTATGGATCTTTCAATCTTAGGATGGCTGAACCAGGTGAAAAGCACCGATAGAAAGCTAATCTGGAGTCTTCAGTTGCATGATCACATTTTTGATGTTATATGTATCAAGGGAAAGGAAAATTTTATAGTAAATGCATTCTCTCTGACCCCATAAGGCTAAGAGTTAAACCATAAATGAACATTGCAAAAATGTGATGTGGAAAGCAATATGTTATTGGAAGTTCGTAGTGTTTGAATATTAATTGACATTATAAAGTCAAGAAACCATTCTACAATATTCTATGGCTCTGATTCTCTATGCAAAATCTCTTTTTAGGCTTTTGTAAAATGAGACAGTTATGAGTTACCAGATTAACTCTTACTCAGTCAATACATTCGTACGAGTGCTCCTATTAAAGTCATCATAGGCCCTTTCCCCACTTACCTTTGACCACTCTTTGCCGCGTGCTGTTCTCAGCGCGTGGCATCTCTGGCGCGTGCCCGGGCGTACCCACGACCCTGACCTCTGCGCGGGGTCATCAAAAGGCGCCATTTTGAGGAGCGCCAGGGATGCCGTGCGCTGAGGGGGCGCGAGAGTGGCAGCGTTGGGGCAGCTACGCTGTCGCCACCCCTGTAGTGGGGAGTGCCCCGGGACCCCGCGCTACTTGAGAGTAGCACGGGGCTTAAGGTAAGTGGGGAAAGGGCCTTCGATCTCCAGCATCTGTCAATCAATAGCTGCCCTGTGAAGATTGCCCTGCACTTACCACCATTCAGGAAAAATGAGATATAAAAATACTAATTTCAGAACATTTCTGCTTTTATTTGAAACTATCAGGAAATTTAATCCACCTATTCTTTACTGTTAAATCAATGCATGTTTTTATGCCAAAGAAATTCTGTTGGTGGATGTCATGCCAGAATAATTTTTTCCTCTTCTATACCCATAGGCAGGAATATTCCCTAACCCTTCTGTAATTTGCTTCTTCTGATCATCTCTCAGGTCAGCTTTATTATGTATAACTTTATGACTCACCTTCTATTTCACTAAAGTAAATATATCCTTAAACTGAACCAGTTTAAAGAATAAAATTGATCCCCTCCTTTCTTCTCTCCTGTGTTTGATCTCAGAGATTATCATGCTAGAGACTTTTCAAAGTTCAACCATAGAAGTTTGTTAAACGCATCAGAATAGGATAACGACAGGGAGGAATTCGGTGAGAAGGAGAGAAGCAGTCTTATATACAAATATAAATATGTTCTTCTTAGTACAGCTCAGATGCCATTTGGCTGTTCGATAAGATTTCAGTTTGTTTCTAAATTATTTGAAATAAGATAGACTTTCTTGTTACATAGCTTTGACTCAGACTTGCACTGAGAGTTTCACCTGTAAACTCTGGTGCTCAAAATATAGAAGGAATGGAGTATTCACCCAGAATCACTAAAGAGCTTTTGAAGTAAATCCACCTCATAAGTTAGGGATGGGAATTCTTCTCCAACACAAAGTTCTCCAACACAAAGTTCCCCTGCTGGCTAGAGATTGATCCCTCTCTGGCACCATCTCTCTCACTCAGCCAGCTCCCTCTGTTCTACGCACACAGTTCAGGAGACAAACTAGCTCTGTTTTGTTTATTTGTTTGTTTGTTTATGTATATAGAAGCTGGGATAGGAATCCTTTTAAAAAAACTATTCTTCACTTTGGCTAGATTATGGTCCTTTCCCCCAAAAACTATTTTCCTGCCAACACTGCAGGTCTTTATACAGATATTAAACATGTCTAAACACCAAGAATAACCCACAATAAACCTATCAGCAGCTCTGACTGATTTCTAATCTCCACCCATTCCCAGCATGTCATTCACACACTGGCTCTGTGAGGAATTACCCCTTCACAGTTAGTTTTTCCCCTTTCTCTATATGCTTCTACCTTTGAAATAGCATTATACAGAATGGAGTTTTTATACACAATTTTCATTAAGCTCGTCACAGTGGGAAATAAGCAAGAACACTATTACATGTTGAAAAATACCTTCTACTGCAGCATATTACAATGATTTTGTTTCCTTCTTGTTCCACATAGCCATCTTTGTACTCTAAGGTGCAATGTATGAATGCCTTTTGGTCAGCTCAGAGGCTACAGTGGTGTTCAAATAAATACCCCAGAGACCACATGAAGCTTGGTTCTGGATGGTTCTTAGTTTTTAGTCTGCTTTTAGCCTCTCTAAACCATTTGGAAAATGTGATCGTTAGCAGCTAAGTATGTTCCCAATGAAAAGCCATCTGTGAGAGGATGGCATGCCTCCCATTGCAAAACAGCACTTTCCATTGTCAAACAGAAATGGAAAAGAAATGGGAAGAGAATTATGGCTATTATTGAGCAAACAGCGGGTGTGACATTTTGCATATGTGCATGCAATGTTAATATTAAGCTAGATTCCTATGGGAAACAAGAACTAATCTCTTGGCATATCATTTAAATGCCACATCAGTACTGCCTCCTACACTGAAAATAATCTGTGTTTTATTGAAGTCTGCTGCAGTAGTGCTGGTGTCATTAAGGTACCAGAATATGCATGAAAATCACATTATAAGAACACAGTGGCACACAATGCCATCAATGATATTGACAGAAAGTAATACCATACAAAAGACTCTCACCAATGCCTGGAAAGTTGCTTAGTGTCCAGCTTTTGGCCCATGAGTGCCACCATATCAATTATACTTTTTTGTTTTCTCAATAGACAGCGGATTAAGGATGACATGAAGGTCTGAATACTGAGCTTGAATATTAGGGGAAGCGTAATCATTTTAGAAAGCATCCAGAAGAGGCTTAAGGTTGTTTGCTTGCTCCTTTTTTTCTTCCTGTTCCTCAGAATGACAAAAAGGCATTTAAATCTTGAAGCTTATCTGGAATTGTGGAGATGCATCTGTGCCAAAAGACTGGGCCTTGGGCAGTAGGGTGCTCATTAAAAAATGGGGAGGGGGGGGTTATCCATACTGGTATTCTGGGTTATTTGGGATCCCAACATTGCTTTGAAAATTGGACTTAGGTTTTTCAACATTCTGAAATGTTGGGTGCATTATTCCCCAAGGAGTACTATTTTAGTGGGAGAGGGGAAGCCATGTGGCTGTTTTTGATCCAAACAGTACCTAAATTATAGTGAAGAAGAAGAAGAAGAAGAGGAGGAGGAGGAGAAGGAGGAGGAGGAGGAGTTTGGATTTATATCCCCCCTTTCTCTCCTATAGGAGACTCAAAGGGGCTTACAAACTCTTTACCCTTCCCTCCTCACAACAAACACCCTGTGAGGTAGGTGGGGCTGAGAGAGCTCCAAAGAACTGTGACTAGCCCAAGGACACCCAGCTGGTGTGTGTTGAAGTATACAGGCTAATCTGAATTCCACAGATAAGCCTCCACGGCTCAGGTGGCAGAGCGGGAAATCAAACCCAGTTCCTCCAGATTAGAGTACACCTGCACTTAACCACTATGCCACTGCTGGAATCCAATTGTACAGGCCCTAGAACAAGGTGCACCCATCCATCCATTTGTTTCCAATGGTTCCTGTTGGAGAAAAAAACATTTTAAGCAATGGGCACTGTTGCAAGCCCAACAGAACTAATGACAAACCATGGAAACCAAGCAGGCCAAGGGCTAATGTGATAAGCCCAACAGAATCAACATCAAATCAGATAATCCATCTTAAATAGCCTCAAAGCATGAACCCTTTAATTTTTTTAAAAAAATCCTGTTACAAACAAAAAATTCAAAGCAGTTAAATACAAGTCAAGAGAATCCAACAGCACAAGCCCTTGAACTTCTTAAAAAAAAGTAATATAAAACTATGGACAACTATTTTTTTAAGAACCAGAAAGAAAGAAAAAGGCTCAATTGCCCAACTACAGGTGCCCTGGGCACAGAACACAGAAATAACACTGAAAGTTTTGAAATAATATTTTTGAACAAAGTCTTCTGTGGGAAAAATTGCCCTGAAGATTTTCAGAAACCAGACAAGAAGGTCTTGCCAGGCAGGTAGCTTCAGGCAACCTAAATGTTTGTTCATGCTCAGAGAGCCGTGGAGGGCTATGAGAGTATCATCATAACAGGCAGGCAGTTCTAATGATCTCCTAATGTCTGATATCATTGCCAGGGAGAACCCTCCCCACCCCCCCGTTCCTCAGTAATCTTGTGAAATCAAAGAAAAAACAGGCTTGGGAACCTTAAAATTCAGCCTCTAATATTTCCAAATGTTTCTGGAATGTTTAAGGTCCCAATTATAGGCATGTCAGAAACCCTGAATATTGTTGTGGATACCCAAAATATCTGAAAATACTGAAAAGGGTTTTTGTTAAAATATATATGTTCAGACTGGCAATATTCAAATGTACATCCCTACAATGGTATGATGAGTGCATAAGTCTGCCTCTCTTATAACATATCTTCTTAATGTCATTAGCAGCATGACTCAGATGCATGTGGCACAATTCACCCTTGGACTAAAAAATCTGAAAACCTTTAGCTTAGGAGAAAAGTTAAAGGATTTGTAAATAAATCTAGGGCCGTTTCCGCACGGCCTCCCTGTCGCCTCCACGCCGGCGAGAATTCCGCCGGCGTGGAGGCGAAGGCCGTTCGCATGCACGCATGCGAGCGGCCGCAGCAGAAACGACAAACGGCGAAGCGGCTCCACACGAGACGCCTCTTCTCAGCCCGTCCCACTCACCTTGTCCCGTAAATTAAGCCTGCTGGCCATCAAAGCCCCGCCCACACTGCCCTCGGGTCGGAGGACAGTGGCGGGGCTAACGCCCAGCAGGCTGCACGACGGCGACTAAGCGCAGTGAGTGGGATGGGCCAGGGAGACAGCGTGTTCCCGGCAGCGCGGTTCGCACCTTCCAGTTTGCTTCCTTCCAGTTAGCCCAACGACAGGGTCATGGCCCTGTGTCTTTGTGCCAATGCACACAGGAAAGAAGTAAAAACTAATAGCAATCAGCTCTTTTTTTGTCTACAAGAAGAATCCAAGTTTGTGAAGTGTCATAGCAGTATACTTTCACTATTAAGAAGGGAAGGAAAGTGAGATGATGTGTGAATCATGAACCCTTTGGGAGTCCAGTGCTATTCTGGTCTTCTCTTCTTAGGTTCTGCTGCTATAAAGAGAACATTTACATAAGCACCTGTTTTCCTTAAAGGCTTATTTTACCACCATGCTTGGGTTTATTACCTACATGACTTTTTAAATGTGAATCCTGTAAATTTATCAAATTACTGACTTCCCAGATACTCACCAACCCAGTTAGCAGGGGGGAAAAATCAAAAGCTTTTCTCAACTTTTGGCGGAATATAAATTAGGAAAACTCATATTTTACATGTGTAAAGTATCAGTTACAAGCTTATGAACCTTCTTCAGTTGAGGAATTTTTTTTAAAATGACTCATCCATTTTGCAATGGATTTTTTAAAAACATTTGAGTGATGACTGAGACTTTCTCCAGTTTTAGGCTGATGGGATGGAATTTTCAGGCAGAATTACAGCATAATTTTTTTAAAAAACCCTGACATGTTTTAACTCTACTGTTTCTGCCTTGATTGTGTAACAGAGCTCTGAATGTTCCTACTTTGGGAGATGGCTACTGTTATTAAAGCTACTGCATTTCGTGGAACCTTTCCTGTGGAAGTCCCTCTCCACCCTGAGAGAGCAAAATTAAGCAGGTCAACTAAAAATCCTATTCAAGTCTATACAATGGGGCTTACTTCCAGGAAAGTATTTCAGGAAAGTTTTCATGGTCATTCACCTTCTCCTTACACTTTTAAAACTCTTTTTTATTTTCCAATGCCTTAGCTTCTGTCCCATGATTTGACTTTTGCTGATTTTTATTTGGTGGATTGTATTGTTTTATGGCTCTTGTTCCCACCAACGAAGTGCTAGAGTTGGAATTTAAAATGCTCAGTTTTCAACCCAGACAGGATTCTTTGAACCCAAGGCATATGTTGCTTGTCCCATTGTAACATTTTTTCTAATGGTCCTTGCTAGCCTCTGAGAATGTAGAAGAAAACACTGCTGTGATGAACGTATATAAACAAAGCACATCTCCCAAAAAAATGCTCCTACTGCTCTGCAATCTATTTTTCATGCTGAAGTAAGGTTACCAACTCTGGCTTCAGAAATTCCTGGAGATTTGGGGGAGTGGTGATACCCGGAGAGGACAGAACTTCAGGAGGGCAGGAGCTCAGATGCAAAATGATGCCATGCAAGCCACCCTTCAAAGCTAACATTTTCTCCGGGGGAACTGACCTGTGTAGTGTGAAGAGGAAATGTAATTCTGGGAGAACTCCAGGCCCAATCTGAAGGTTGATAATCCCATGCTGAAGACGGATACTTTGGCTGCTAGCAGAGGACATAATGCCAACCTCCAACAATCTCTCTCTCTCAAAATCCACCATAGGATTCAACAGGAAAAAGAATCCAATCTGGATTGCAGAACTGGCCCTACCTCCTTGTCTGTTTCAATGACAGATGGCTAGCCAAAGGGGAAAAAAGCCACGGAGGACAGCATAGACCCCAACAGGCAAGAGACTAGGCAAGGTGTGGTCACTTCACATTCTAGTGCTCCCTTAACTTTTCTGCCTGGGGCACAACTATGGAGGGTAGGGTTGCCAGATCCAGGTTGTGACAGTCTTGGAGATTTGGGATGGAGCTGACAGAGAAGGGACCTAAGTGGGGTACAATGACATACAGTCCACCCAAAGCATCCATTTTCTTTAGGGAAATCGATCTTTGTAGGCTGGAAATTAGCTTTAATTCCAAGGGATTCCCAAACCTCCCACTGAGGCTGACATCTCCAGAGAGCCATATTTATGACAGCAAGCAATCTTTAGATTGTCATTTGGATGATGACACTTCTTTCAGTTTCTACTTTTCTTATTATTTTGATAACCACCTATTTGGTGAATTATGACTGCAGTGTTCATTTGTTATTCTATTTCTATTCTAATTATTTATTTTTTACTTTTGCTTTTCCGTGAGGGGTAGCCCTGAATTCTGTACAGTTCTGCTCTTTGGAAACTTTGATAAAGTGTGATGGAAATAAAGAAAATGAAATCAGTTATATATTTCCTTAGTATAGTGCTTAAGAGTAGTGGATTCTGTGGTATAGTGCTTAAGAGTAGTGGATTCTGATCTGGAGAACTGGGCTTGATTCCCTATTCCCCCACATGAGCGGCAGACTCTGATCTGGGGAACTGGATTTGTTTCCCTGTTCCTCCACATGAAGTCTGCTGTGTTAGACTAGTCACAGTTCTTCAGAACTCTCTCAGCCCCACCTACTGCACAAGGTGTCTGTTGTGGGGTGAGGAAGGAAGAGGAGTTTGTAAGCCGCTTTGAGACTCCTTATAGGACAGAAAGGTGGGGTATAAATCCAAACTTCTTTTCTTCTTCTAAAAAATAACAAAATGGAAGTGATGTAGATAATTAGATTTATAGATATATATCATTAAATAATTAATTGTCCGATTGGAAGAAAGATGGGGAATGGAGAGAATATATTCACAGTCCTGATTCACAATTGGGGTAAACTGCCTGTTCCTTGTTTTCATGTTTCACCATCTATTGTTAATATTTTAATGCTGTTTTATGCTGTTTATGCTTTTTCAGTACCCAGATTGTAGGGTTCTGTACTGTTTTTTAAATTGTTGTTCACCACCCAGAGCCCCACGGGTTTATAAATTGAAAAAATAATTAATTAATTAAAAATAAAATACAATCTAAATTAAACCCTCACATTTCAGTGCTCTCAAATCTTGATGTTACAACTCTTTCAGAGTAATAGCAATGAGTCTGAAAGCTTACTTTAAAAAACAACTTATTTTTATTGGTTCCTGTGATGTACTGTGACTATGTGGATTCCACAAAGGAGAACTGGCCAATTATTTTCTACAGCAGCTTCTTTTTAAAATGGTACTGTAGTCCAGAACCTTTTGTGAGAACATGAAGACACCATTTGCTATTTTTAAGGCTATCTCTGGCTCTGCTATGTCACTGGAAATTGGTTTCATACTTGTATGTTATATAGTAGTTCATTGATAAAATGGCCTCACAATGTTAATTTATGAGAGGGAACTATTTCTATGTTGTGCTGATGGGAATTGCAGTCCATGAACATCTGGAGAGCCACAGGTTGCAGACCCCTATGCTAGAAAGAAGATCCCTCAAGGATTACTAACATTACCAACCATCTTCAGTTGAGGTTCCTAGTCAGTGTTCAATTAGTACAAGTGGGGACCTGAAAGAAAATTGAGGAGATGGTGGGGAGATTCTCCCCTCCCCCTAAGCTGTGTGCCAAGACTTCCCTGCCTCCCTCTTAATGGCACACTAATGCCTTTCCCATCCTTCTCACTCAACATCACACTGAGACTTCTCCTCCTCCCCTCTCGCATAGGCACACCAAGACTTCTCCCCTCCACCCTACTCTCTCTCTCTCTCTCTCTCTCTCTCTCTCTCTCTCTCTCTCGACAGCTCACCAAGAGCAATCAGAAGCCTTTTCCCCATACCCTTCCTCTTGGCAATTTGCCTAGATTGCTCTGGGCAAGTTTGCTTATCATGGCTCCTGGGCTATACTATTGCTGCTGACAGCCTGAACTAAGTGTGTTCTCTGCACCTAGGAGGTCTCCCAAGTCTGCAGAAACTTCTGTTTGAAGTGAGTGTGCCCCTTATCTGTTCCAACAGACACTTGAAAGTGCAATAGAATAAAAGCAAACAATCTAAGAACTTTTTGAAACGGGCAAAAGAGATAATGGGGGCATAGTGATATAAAACATAAGGAGGCAGCATAGTATTAAATAAGAGCACAATTTAATAAATCAGGATCTTTCTCTCTGGAGCTGAAGTAACAATGACTTCCTTTTTCTCTGTTATTGCCCACACTAAGTGCAGGAGTGGATTAGAGCCTGGATTAAAGAAATACACTTGACATAAACACTACACAGAAATAGGTAGGACTTCTCAATAATAGAATAATGTAGATAGAATTATATAGTATATATGTGTAATAGCCTGTGATGTAGGTTGCTTCTTCACCAAGCTTGTGTTTTGTTTGTCAAAAATTGTAGAATAAACACAATATGAATGTGTTCAATTGAAAAGGTGTAAAAATAAATTAAAATGATTGATGGAATTTGTTTACCTACCCAGAAGTCTGTGAGATAAAGTCTTACCATTTCAGTTCAGCAGATAATAAATAAGAATGATGGATTTGGAATAATAAAGAAACAAAGACACCAAAAACTGATCTCAAATGCCACTAGGCTCTAGGGAAAGACAGAATTCATCCACACATTCAACTCATTGTTGTGATTCACTGTGGAAGGATGCTCTTTGTATATATATTTAATGGATAAGGTATATCAAAATAAACACTAATGGAGAAACATGACTTTCTGATATTGTTGTTGGGAAGTGTACGCTGTTTGCTTCTTTCAGTGTTGATTAATACATTTTATTCTGATATGTTCAATAAACACTGCATGGAAAAACTAGGAGACACAACTTTGTATTGGTTTTTTTTCCTTTTAAGTTTCTGTTACTGTTACCCAGTAACAGAGGTACAGATTCAATGACAGCATATTAATGCAACACTGATAAACACTGTAAACTTTTAATATTGTAACTTTCAACCCTATTAAGTTTTTTTAAAGAAAACATGTGAAACTAAGCAATATCTGATGCAGGGCAGGGGATGATCACTGACAGGATACCTTTCTCTGCCTCAATAAGAAGAGAATTCAAGTTAGCTGAATTAGATGACAACTTTCTCAAACATAAAAGGGAGAGGATGTAACATTACTAATGGTAAAGTTCTGAACTTCAGGACGCCTGCATGGTTCAGCTGAAAGAAAGATAGGGAGCATAAGGTCATTAAGTGATACACATACAGCAAAAAGGAGGACAGCGGAAAGGAGGACAGCATCAGTATGAGCAGAGACCTTGAGGTGGAATACAAACATCCTCAAAAGGGAAGGTTTCTGTATGGTGTGTGCACTCTTCTTGATGAGACCTGCAAGTGCCTACAAAGTGTTCTCTTATATCAGGCTACATTGCAGTCTGCAAGCTTTCTCAATTCGTTCATGTACCAAAACCAAAGCAAAAGAATGAGTTCAAAGAATCTGATTCATTAATTACTTGTTAAGCCATTCAAAGAGATTCAGAGCGTATATATTTGCAAAAGCTGCAGGTATGAAAACGATATGAATGTCTTTTTTTCATGATTATAAGCATTTGTAAATGTGATTTCCAGTTGTAGAAAAATAGGTCATTTTTATACATAGTAGTATATGTATTTTAGCTCAGATGACTAAGGTATAAATTCCAAGCACTTCAAAGGCATTTTGATTTTCCAAAACTTTTATTGTTAAGTTTGAAGACTAGACGAGGTCATACTGTTTGAACATTGTTCTACATTATTTAAATATATACAAAAACCATTAGAACTTTACACAGGTTGCCAAAGTTGAGATACTTCTGTACTTACTGACACATCTGAAGCCATAATTGTATGTTTCATATTTTGTTGTATAGCACAGATACACTCATTAGGATCCTTAGACTTCAAAACTCATATAAGTTTGTATGCAATCATTCCAAAAGAGAAAGTCAACCTAAAAAATCAAAACCACGGGTATTTTCTTTCTTCTTTTTTTTGTGTGAGAAGCCCTTCATAGAACATAGATAATCCTAAACCTTGTGCATTTTGATTTACTTTCCAGGCTATATAAGTAGCATATTAGGGGGCTACAGAAAGGTGCCTAGAAATACCTAACTACTTTGGGGGTAAACTTAAGAGAATATCGTCCATGCCAATTCAGTTTCACTGTTAGAATTACTAGAAAAGTTAAAGACAATTTCAACACATTTTCCCAAAAAGTGAAAGGATGCAATCTTCAAGTCCACTTCCTTTTATTGCAACAAATTACTCTTGAGTAAGCGGCTTGAGGATTCCAGCCTTAAAGACACCAACCTCCTAAAGACAATTCAATGACAATCCTCAAAGCACCTACATCTGGAGACGTTCCATTGACTTCGACACAATGACTTCAGACTAAGTACAATGAACATTTCTCCTTAATTTTAAAGGACATGTTCACAAATGATCCAGGTATGTTTACTGTACAAATACGGTAGGTACAGGAATAAAACTCAAGACTGTATACACACATACCCCAACATATCTTTTTGGATGTTCTAAAACTGTAGTATCAACAGTGGAAGTGTATCAGGATCATGTTAAAACAACCCTGCCCCCAACCTTATGTACTGATCACTTTTTTGAAGTGCCCAAGGAGCATGTATGCATGAAAGTGGTACACATTTAGCTTCTGTACACCAAGGAATAATCAATGCATAAAGGTGTCAGAATTTGTCACCATGATCCTAATTTCCTTTCCGTACATTGATTATGCATAGTTTTTAATGTCTGAAATGGGCTTCTGAGTCAGGCATACTAGCAATATACACATACAAAATATTCATACAAAAAAAGGGTGGAGACATAAGCAGGGTAAACTGATCTTCAAATATGCCCATGTAAGCTTCAGTTCCATTAACATTCTATATGAGTTTGAGGAAGAATGAAAGCCCAATGACTTGCCCCCTACATGAGAAACAGACACGTTAAGACATTTGTGAGCTTCCTGATTTTAGGATCAATGCCCAATCATAATTGACAAGTCATGGAGAATGAAATACTTGCTCTGAGTTAATGTTGCTGAGGTGCAAATACTCCCACTTAAGGACTTTGCAGATCACAACCCACATCTAAGACAAGTACAGTTGTGTGATGTGTCTTCTGAAGATTTAGGTCTGATTTCCACAGGTACATAATTACATAACATCTAATCACTCAATTTTTTTGATTATTTAACACTTGATGACTTGCAGTTAAATAGGTGAACGTACTCCATGTTCATAGTAATCTGAAAGTGTAGATTGTGGGATTTGATGGTTGGTTCACATATGCCAATCATTGTGTGATGAATATGAATGAATGCATGGGTTCTTACTGTAGGATCCTGCAGCACTAACAAATTTAATTCAATTAAAAAGGAATAAAAAACTAGAACTGTAGAACACTGAACCCCATTGTGGTGCCCAGGGGTAAATGCCAATGAGTTTTCTTGTGACCACTTACTGGTTCCTCAAAACGAAAAGCCAGTGTTGGCTTTCCTTGACTATATTTGAGCAGTGATTGCTTCAGAATACATCTCCCAGGATATATCTCTTTTGGATTCACTGGGAGTGTCCATACAGAGAACATGGCTTGGTTGTCATTTTGTGACTATTCCCACATCCCAGGGTTGTGGTGGTGCCCACTACCTGTCTCAAAATTCCATGTGACCACAGGCTTAACAGAGTTGAGGACCCTGTCAGTATAGTGTATGGGGCACATTTGCCTTTCAACTATCCTGTCATATAAAATATAAAGGGCATACTTCATTGGGAAGTTCTCCGGCACAAGCCTTATTGAAATGGAATACAGAGTAGAAGCGTTCTGCAGTTCTCATTCATTTCAGTGGGACACTCAGAAAAAATGTCCTTGTGAATTGCATGCATAGTTATCAAGCAGATGTCAACAGCTTTTCTTTAAATGAATAATGATGTCATTGAAGCAGAATATGGCAAAAAAATCCCAAGGTATATCTTTAAAAAAAGGTGGTAGGAATGAACAAAGGGCAAAAATGCAACAATTTCATATGAAAAGAATGAACTGGAACAAATTTTTTCATCATAGTGTTATTTTTATGCACTATGAACTATGATTGATTTAATTTGCATATAAGAGCAATTTAAATGCAATTTTTTTTTTCATAAAGGGAAGAAGTGATAATAACACAGACATATGACTAGCAGCTCAAATTGTCCTCTCATTTCAAGCTTTATTCACTGGAAAGGGCTTAGCAGTAGCTTTTTAGGATCAGAACCCAAATACTGAAAACATACTGTATCTTATTTGCAGAAATCATCTCCTCTTAGAGGGAGGCTACAATCATGCTAAGAATTCTGCTTGATGAGAGTCTGCAGCATAAGGATCAGAGATTACTCATTTCTGTCTCAAGGTGGTTAGCATGCTGAGACCTCTTTTTGGCTTGAGACCTGCATATTCAAAAAGATGCATATGCAATTTTCATTGAATAGGGACTTTTAGCACCCAACTGGTGGTTGCCATCAGTGTCCCCCAGGATGGAGATCAAGTCTCAAATGATTTTGCTTGCATCCTGTTGTACTGCAAGAACATAATATGGCCCCATGAAACAGCAGAAAAGAATGATGCCATTCTTAGACCCACTGAAAAATCAAGCATGAGTTCACAAATTTTAAATCTAGAGTAAGCCTATAAACTTTAAACAAAATTGCTCTGCAGTAAATGAGCTGTGAACTGCAGATCTTCATAAAAGCCTAAAGTGCAGAAAATGGGCTGTCAGTAGTTTTAATATCAGTCCCCAGCCTTATTTTGCCAGTCTTTTTGCACCTTAAATTTCAGTTATGATTGACTTTCTCTTTACAATTATTCACTACAATTGAAGACCACTCCATAGATAACACTGTTAAGAAATGTTAACACAGTTACAGACAAGACAGTAACAGTCTAGTGGCTTTATGTAATGCAGCACAAATCCAACTCAAAAACAGGGGGAAAAAAGAGAAATTGCACAGGACCTTAACATTTCTTACACATACTTGCTTATTCTTTTATTAGGTTATCAAACTGAGAAACTCTGAATAACCATGTCTAAGCCTTACAAAAAAACCCCCATAAGAACAAAGGCACCTCGAGAATTAGGTGCTTTTAATTAATGCAGGGCACATTTTTATTGGTTCCTTTTTGAAGCAATGTTGTTGAAGGAGCCTCCATTGATCATTAAAAGGTCATGTCCGAAAGGAGAAACAATGAGTTTACATGGGATTTTGTAAGGGTCCTTACAAAGAGTTTCTCTCTGTAAAAAAATACAGGATGGCAAGTCTTATATCAGTCACAGAACCAATGATCTTTTCTCTGTGATTTTCTTTTAATGATAATGCAAGGTAATTTTAAAAAAGATGATTAGCTTGATACATTAATGAAGCACAAGCAAAACTAAATCTACTATAGCATGTTATGAAATTGAGAATAAACAGAAATTGAAGGTTTCAGGTGATAAGATGGTACCCCAAATTGCCAAGGAAACATAATACCCCATTTTTGTCAGAAATCAAGGTTCCTTGCAATATTAGCTAAGTCCACAACTCTCCAAAACATCTCCTATACCTGCAGGTTTTTGCACTGGAGGAATTCCATCTGGATTATGTACTAGTAGTGCTCTCATACCCATTTCAGTCAGTTCACGTGTTGGAGTTGGACCACATCAGTTCTTAGCCGCTATATTTACAATGCTGCCAACATATTTGCACACTAGCCTCAGTGACAAAACAACCCCTTTGACTGAGAATGGATTTGGCTAGCCCCCTGGAAAGCACACTGGGTTGATTCAGCATAAATAGTGTCAACCAGCTTTGTCTTTCCACACAGGGAGTCTGATGCACAGAAGTCAGTGCAACTTGCCAGTTTTGCCTGATGAATATGTAAAACAACAGGATTTATGGCAAAGTCAGATGACCAGGCAGAAACTCTTATCAGGTAACTGGCTCACCATTTGAGATATCTGCTTACTGAGAATTCTGTTCAAACTGTGGATGGCGGGGGACACACACACCCTCCATTAGTGTGTATTAACGCCCTATACAACTAGACCATGTTATTGCAACTGTAGTGGGTTATGTAAATCAGCACTAAGAAGTTAATATTTTTCATGTAGTTATAGAGCTGCACCAGAGTGAAATGCATCTGGCACTGGAGTTGTGCAGCATACAAACCAGAAATATCTGAAGCCCTCTCTCAAAGAATGTGGCCTCTCTTCATTTGCATGCTCTTGGGAAGTGCCCTGTTACCAAGGTTTTATTTACTCTGTAAAACTCGGGACTAAAATTCCACACCCAGCCAATTAGTATCATAAACCTAAGCAATGTTACTTGTGCGGAAGTCAATGGGATTAGGATTTTGTACCTCCAGTGAGGATTGTAATGTTGACCCTTCTACCTTTGCTAATTAAGGAGAGGGTAAGAAACTGAGCAAAAAACAATTATTATCAACCACTGAAGGTGTTAACAAACATCACCACATACTTTTGAGCATCTCTCTTCCTATTTTTTTTAATATGGAAGGTGGGATTCTCAGACAGCCGAATGCATCATCTAATGCCAATGTTTTGCCAACAGTGTTCTCTTCAGTGTATCAAAGAAATGCAATCCCTCCTTGCATAAACATGGACTTGTCTGAACCTTGACATATCCCACCCTTTAATTAGTTCATGAATACCTACATTCTTTTCTATTTTGCTCTTTTTATGGGAGTGGTCCTCATCTTCTCTAAGTGGCTTTGCTACTCTTTTACTTAGAATCTTGCTTTAAACAGATCTTTTTCTCTCGACGTCCACCTCTCTGTTGTTTGCAGCTTTTCATATGAATGTATGTACACTTCTAATGGATGTACACTTCATGCATTTAATGAAGTGACTGCTGACTCGTGACAATTTATGCTTGGATTTGTTTTGTTGATCTTTAAGGTGCTGCTGGACTCCTGACTTACAATGTCACACTCTTTCTGGCTTTCTCTTCTACATACTCATGGCATAAACATCCCCTTGTTCATTATCTCCAAATGCGGATGTTTGTCTCAGATCTGAATCCATTTTCTCTGACTGGCTACACAAGATCTTACAGCTTTCATGTTGTTCCATCTATGGGTCGGTCCTCATACTTACTATTTATAAGTGCTTGCAGAACCTTTGCAGAACTGAGTGATAAACAATCATTTTAGTGATCGTATCATGTGATCCTCCA
This sequence comes from Sphaerodactylus townsendi, assembly GCF_021028975.2. Taxonomy (NCBI): domain Eukaryota; kingdom Metazoa; phylum Chordata; class Lepidosauria; order Squamata; family Sphaerodactylidae; genus Sphaerodactylus; species Sphaerodactylus townsendi. The sequence continues at coordinate 40,671,367 of NC_059431.1, forward strand.
GCCCCAAGATCTTGTTTCATTCAATTTTCACCATATTTCTGAAGAATTAGTTGGGGGCAGTCAGTGTAGTAGGGGTCATATTGGACAAGGCCTGCATGTTTTGGCATGTATGCCTGAATCTCACAGATAAGTCTTCTCCCTTACAACTCCAGAAGGCAATTTCCAAGCAAGACATGGCACAGTCTCACACGAATATCATTTCTACAACATTTATCTGTGCCCACCTCTACTGTGCCCACAGTAGCTTAAATCTTGCATATGTTCCATAGTTATTCCACCTTCGCATCCTTTAGGAAGAAAACTACAAGCTGAATTCACTGACTTCACTCCAACAAAAATCATTAACTTCATAGCATACTGATAGCAGACTTTGTGCCATAAAATCCAGGTCAACTCATTAAAAGTAAACAGTATTTAATGTGATTAAACAGAAAAGACAGTGAGGATGCCCACTGAATGCTTAAATGGAAAGCAAAGAATATAAATAAGCTGGGATATGCAGACTCCACATTTGGGAAAGAAAATGATGAAAGGTAGTTTGTAACATTAGGAGGACTGCAGACTACAGAGATTCTCCCAAGAAGTGTCATTAATCTTGACAATGCTTGATAGGCACAAGGGAAACAATCAGATGCAGTCATCCCCGAGAAAACTTATTGCTAAAGCTGCAGGATCACTTTTTGCAAGTAAGATGACCGTCTGGGTTTGGAAACAATGAATCAGCCCACTCTTTTGGAAATCAGAAAAGAACTCTGTCATGCCATTTTCATCTTCCTTGCAAAAGTGATGCTGCTTTTCATCCCTAACTGTATTTCATCCAGTGTGAACAACTCAGAAGAAAACTTGAAAGGTAATTTCCACAGCGAAACAGAGTAATAACTAGAAGCAATTTAAAAGGACAAAATCAGATTGGACCATTTTAAGGGCAGGCTTAGACCTCCTTACAAAAGACAGTTAGCAGCCTACCAGAAAGTGAGCACTTATTCATGAAAAACCCATCCAACTTCCTACAGGTTTTGCACAGTTTCTTCTATGGAGATATTTTTAGGAATATCAAGAGTTGTGCTGTTAAGTGAAGATCCCTCATCAGTCCTCCTCTGTACAGCCCAAGAGCTCTGACCGTAAAGTGATCCTGCCATACCATGACCAAGGGAGGATCCTTATGTGCCGCGCAAAGATTGGAGGGTCAATGACATTCTTTCTGTGGGTGTCGTTGTCAAAATTTCCTTGGAAAACCTGAAAAATAATCAAGGAGAAACAAAAGAGAGTGAAAATCTGCCCCAAAGATTTCTGGCTTACCTTGACCAGAGCCAGAGCATTTTCAGCCTTGGCTCAACCTGGTGGAGCATTCTGACGATGTGACCCAGGCTCTGTGGAACCCATTGCAATTCCGCAGTGGCTGTGGGACAAAGTTGTTCCACTGGGCATATGGTTGAAACAGCTACACGAACCCTCTCTCCTATTCATCTCAGCTTCCTGTTCCATTTCTGCCACCATCTTTCCCTTCAGTGGGTTTAGTAGCACTTTTAATGAACTCTCGCCATCAAGTATGAGTACATTTTAAATGGGTAGAACTGTTATTTAAATGCTATTTATATGTTGATTTTAATGTTTTATAAAATGTTGATAGCTGCCTTGAGCCCAAAAAGGGAAGATCCACATATAAAATTAAGATCCACTTATAAAAAAAGATCCACATAAACAAAAAAGTAAATAAATATTTTAAAAGGGGGTAAAGTGAGTCAAGACAAGAGAAATGGCATATAGACAAATGACAATACTTTAGGAATGCCAGGCGCTGGCCTGACAACCGGAAGATTCAAGGGCTGGGGAAGAAATGACATCAGACTACATGTTGACATCATATCCAGACATGACATCAGTGCAATACCCTAGAAAATCTGTGGTATTAGGAAGACTAGCTATGGTCTTATCTATATAGTGTTATTCTAAGCACAGAAGTACCTTTCTAAATCCATTGGGGTAGCAGCAAAATCAGAATGAAATGCTAACGTACTTGGCTCAGATTCTCAACTATCAGGGACAGGGAGATGTATTAATACCCATGTGTGGTGAATCGCAAATGGCTAAAATCCTGAGGTCCACTGACAACATTGTGCAAGTAATTTCCACAGACCACTTCTGTTGTTACTACAATGCCCACAAGTTATTAGGTTTTCTGGTGAGATTCTGACCCTTGAATCTCTCATTTGTTGATGCAGAAGTCACAGGAGTGAGGTATTCATACTTTAGGCAAACAAAGCCTCTAATTAGGCTCAGAAACCATCTCTCCTATTCATAATCACAACACATGGCAGTCAAAGAAAATCAGAGAATGCTTGTTTCCAGTTAGCACATTTCTGCTATAGAATGTTTTGCTTACGTATGAAATGAATGTCTTTTAATTACACTTTTGGGCAAAGTTTGGTAGTCCAGACAATAAGAGAGAAATTTTGTTTCATGCACTTTTAGAACTCTGGGATTATTTTTATCACTGGTATGCAGCTTGGCGATAGATCGTTTTTCTAAAAATTAGCTAATGAATGAAATGTCACCTGTTTCAAACAAATGTTAGCTAGTAGGGCAATCATAATGAGCAGTGCATAAGCCAGACTAAATTTAACAGTCCCAAGGACATGCATGACACATTACAGCACACATTTGTTCAGGTAGGATAAGCTTATGTGCAGATATATATTCTTTTTTATCCTTGTTTTATTGTGCAAGAGTTTAGCATAAACCATTGCACAGTTTTTACAGCAGGAAGGAGAGAGAGGATTTAAAATCTTTTCCCCAATCACTATATTCAGTGCTGGCAAAATATATTTTCCTACCAGCCTTCAGAATTTTGTCACCAGGAAAATGTGAGTTGGAAGGGACTTGATGGCACTAAACACAACACAGAGACACCCCTTTACCCTGCTGGCTCTTCTACTGTACCATGGAATTCAGAATGGAATGACTTGACACGAATGTCACAGATACCTTTCTGTTTTGACTGTTGTATCACTGGTAACCGGAACACCACACATCGTTTTTGTACTATTGTTAAATATGTGTTTAAATTAGTTTTCATTTATCCAACTTTTAAGAGTATTGCGTATTCCTGCCCATACCACAACAGAAGAACACATTTATAGCCTTTTAAATGTAGCAGAACAAAAATAGATAAATGAGTGAAACAATACAGTCCTGGAAAATGTGAGCCGAGCTATCTTCTTCCTCATAGCATTCTTTTGACATTTCTTAAGGCTTTTTAAAAAGATCTTAAACCCTCTGAATTATTTTTAATTTTTTAGAGCTGCTTTGCTTCTCTAATTCTGGAGTACACATCTACCCTTTTCAAAATATTGAATTTTAAAATGCTCATAACCCTGAATCTCCATTAATTCTAACTTAAGCAGTTTTTGTTAAGATTGATACCAATGGTATTACTCATCAGTTTATCATATTAGCATCTTGCCAAAAAGAGGCTGGACAAGTATAAACAGTTAACTTTATTGAAGATACTTTATTGAAGATACTGGAAAGCCTACTAGATGCTCTTTTCTCAACATATTGGCTAGAAATCAGATAAATAGGAATGAGAGGTGAAGTGTCCAGTGACTCAAGGGTCTAAATGACTTCCAAATGCTTAGTGAATGCAAGTTCAGAAAATATTACTTCTGCTGACAAAATAAGCTCTCTTCCAATCGTATGCATCCATAACCTTAAGTATAGACCTTTTCTATCAAAGTCAAGCCTATGTGGTACACATAGCTGTCAGAGTCTTGGTCCATCTAAGCTAAGTCAATATTGTTTATTCTGACTATATGGCTAGGCAGGGTTTCAGATATAAAAATCTGTAAAATATCGACACTGATACTATCGACACTGATAATATTACTAATGAGGACTTGCTATTTAACCAAGGTACAAGTTCACACCATAATTACTATATTAACATTTCTCTCCAGCAAAACAAACAACCAAACACACACATACTGGTTACATCAAAACTTTTAGTTACCAAAGTTTTTTATCCCTAACCTGACTCAATATTGGAAGCTACTTCCTGAGCTCTTCTTTTTGGTGGAAGAACCAAGACTGCTTATAGCGTTCCTCCTCCCTGTCCAAGACTTCCCTTCATTTCCTTATCTGGAGAAGTTCCCAGCTCCGGAACATCTTGTGGCACACCCTCCACTAATCAGGAGACTATTCTCTGAGCTCATGAGAACTCACTTCCCTTTCCAAGGGTAGGAAAAAGGACCCTTTCCTACACTATTTTATTTCAAAACTACATCCCTATGCAGAAATGTAAACATGCATAGGGATATTTATTTCTACATTTTAATGACTTCCTCTGTAACAATGTACTTCATTTTGACAGGCCTGAATCCACTGTCCATCAGTTTCATTGGATGCCTTCAAGTCCTGTTATTTTAACAGAGGGAGAAAAAGATCTCATTGTCAACTCTCCCTACTCTGTGTATAGTTTTATAAATGTATATCATCTACCCCCTTAGTTGTCTCTTTTCTAAACTGAGAAGTCCTTGACTGTTCAGTCTGTTCCTCGTAATGCCCCAACTCCCTGTTCTTTGTGTGGTTGATCTGCAAGACTTGAGATCGGCTTTGCATTGAATATTTTGCACCTCCCCCCACCATGTTTTTCATCAGTCTGTCTAAGAACCTCATTCATATTGTTGGTGTTGGCATATGTGTTAAAAGTGAGCATTATTTTCTGAGGGTGGAATACATCAGTAATGTCATCATCCCACTGCCAGCTAACCCAGCCCCCACTTTTGTTTATTTTGGTGCATGTGCCCTTGTGAGTGCCACTGAGGGAGAAACTTGAAGTGGGGTGTGTGTGAATGGCAATACTGGAGGAGATTTTGCATTCGTTGGAACCATAGGTGTTTCTATGCTATTACATAGATATTGGCGTACAACAAACATTAAGCATATTGAATCATGAAGTGCAAATCAAAGGTTGTGCCTTGGGTTTAGAAGAATTAAATGAACAAAAAAGCTGTAGGACAAAAAACTACAACGTATGCGCTGACAGATGCAAACCCACTGACTCCATGGCTGATTACCCTCAAGGCATCTGCTGTTTGATGGGGGCAAAATTGCATCACCACAAGATTTCTCATACAGGTATATTTCCTTAAGCTCCACTTTCACTTTTTATTCTCCCCGTGGCAAAAGAGACCACTTATAGCACAAATTTAATTTTGCTTCGCAACCAGAGTGGGCAGATTTATCTGTGGACACAACTTTGTCACAGACTTCTTCCCTCTGCCCACAGCCAGCCCACCTAGTTTCACCCCCACTCCCTCATTCTGCATTGCATGTTTCCCCTTGATCCTGCTCCCGACTCCTTTCCACTGCTCTAAATGCTTGTATCAATACATCAATATAGTAATAATAGAGAGTTGGCTTTTGCAAGGGAACAGCACAAGGAGGGTCAGTTTCTGGCTCCACCCCATCTCCCTTGCTCTGCTTCTGCCCTCCCTGATGATTGAGACATTTTTAAAACTTTTTTTCAGACAAGCTTCTATTTTAAAAACGAGAGAGAGAGAGAGAGAGAGAGAGAGAGAGAGAGAGAGAATAGGGGAAGGGAGGGGAAGGGAGGGGAAGAATATCAGCAAGATCTGTGCCTTTATGGGTATTGATGGGTGGAGTTAAGAGAAACAGTAAAAGGAGAAACTTGGGTGCTGTGTGGTTTCCGGGCTGTATGGCCGTGTTCTAGGAGGAGTATTTAAGCTGGAATGAAGAACCTGCAGCCCATACAACGAGCTCTAGCCTGAAATATTCCGGCCGTGTGACAATACATAAAAAGGAGAAACTGGTTGAGATTTCAGCAAGCAGTTGCAGGGCAGTAACTGGGTTGCCTCCTTGTGAGTAAACAGAAACACAAGGAGAGCCTTCTGCAAGCCCACTGGGAGAGAAGAGTCCTGAGGCTAGTATTTTTTTTTTTGCGTAATCAACCAATGAGTGCTTACATGTGGAGGGAAACTTTTATAATGTCATTTTTGTGTGTGTTTGTTATTCTGGCAAAACAAAGTGTCCCATGTAATAAACACAAATGATAGCTGACTTGTGAAAACACTGTAGAAATTTCTTTGTAGAGGTTTCTTTGCTGAGTTTTTGTCATTAAAGTCTTAAAAATACTTTTAGTGCAGTTATAATTCTTTATTCTGTTCAAGGCATTCAGGAGTATTATCCAAAGTGATTCAAAGCAATTCACAGACTGCTGTTTCTATCCTGTTGCAATAGCTTTCATCAGTGCATCTAGTATTCTACAAGACAAAGAAGGTCATCAGTACTCTTTATAATTAAACAGAATAACTTGAACATACCAGACCGCCACTATGGATACTCTTACCACCCTTGGATCATGTAAGTTCAGCTATTTTAAGATCTGCTGCAACAGCCCCCAGCCTCTTTGAGCATCAATATGGCACTGTTTGTTCATCCAATGTTTAATGCAAATTGGGTTTGCACCAAGTTATAAAACGTAAATTACAAACAGCTGTGTTCAGCATTTGTTTGTGTGCTCATACTTGAGTACATGGAGTTCAAAGTGTCCTGCATGTAATAAAACTGAATAAATGATAGCTTTTTGTATCAAGTTGATATGAACAAATAGTTTGTAATGTTTTAAGCCATTGTATTTAATCATATAAGTTATATGAGTGTAATTCACTGGGCACTGAGCACTTCAGAAACTTATTTTTGTTAAGAAAAACAAAACTCAGAGCAGCCTGACACTGGCCTTGAGTTGAAAGAGAACAGGGCCCCACCAAGGAGATAAGGAATTAGCAGAAGCTTACAAATACAGATAACAGTAAAATAGAAACTTAGTTGTTATAAAACCTTTCAAGTAAGATGTTTTTTAACTTAAGTTGCACCAAATATGGGATGAAAAAAAGGTGTGGTGAAAGGTGGGATGAGGCAAGCCAGGGTCTGTCTGCGTCTTCTTGACTCAAACCAATAGTCAGAAGACAGGAGGGATGTTTGTAAGAAGGTATAAATTATGTTACACACAAGCAACAGCCCCTTTGAACCTCCTCCTGTTGCTAACAGAGGAGGTTCCCTCTTCTCATGAAATTGAAACAATAAAACTCTGAACACTGAAGAAGCTTATGGATGGTTATTTGTGAAGTAACGGACAGAGTTTTAGCTCTGAACACAGGGCTCTGCCTGTGTCTGTAGTGGTGGCCGATGCAGGGAATTAATCTTGATCTAGCTCTGGTTTGGACAGTCTCTCTGTAGAGCCCCCGCCTCCCTTTAGGTGGTCAGGGGGCACTGTTCATTTTGCATCCTGAGTTTTGTCATTAAAGTCTTATAAATACTTTTAAGTGCCAATTCTTCAGTGCTCAGACTTTTAGCAGAGGATTCCTGAAATAGGGGTGCAATTGTATCTTAAAGGTAACAGTTAGAGCAAGGATTCCTAGAAACAGGATATCCTGGAGTAGGTCCTGAAAACAGGGACAAGTTGGTGACAAGGTGAGTAGTGGTTATTGAAATACACTACACAGGAGAAAGAAAGGGAGGAGGAAGAGCGTTTTCTCAGAGGAGTCCAAAGGGTGGGGGACACGGCCTCAGACTATAGGCACAAGTGCAATATGTTAGAGATAAAAGGGGGGGGGAGAAAGTGCAGCTCTTTCCAGAGTTTTAGATGGGAGGTATAGTGGTAGAGATACCCCGGAGACCCCCTGTGTAATAAGGTTGAGGTCAGTGGGACAAGATGACCTATTGTTTAAAAGGTATGGCTAGCCAAGAGTATAAAAGATTACTCGTATTTAAAGTTTTTTTTTGTGTGAGTTTAGCTAATTTTGAGAGCTCTTCTTATTCTGTCTGAAGTATCATATATTGATCCAAAAAAAAAATTAAAACAGGCTGTTTAAAGAGTAAAAAGAAAAAAATGCTTTTAGAGCAGTATTTTATAACAGGAGAGGAGGAAAATCCTGCTCAGTGGTTGATCATGTTTGTGTGTGTGTGAGAGAGAGAGGCTTTTTTTAGTGATTCAGCTTGACCATTTTAGAAGGGGGGACTACAGCTGATCCTCCTACTTAAGGTACACATTAAAAGAAGTTTCTGTTTAGTTACAGGAGACTAGAGGCATGGAGAAACAAAAAGTTTTAAGTTAAGGAATGTGAAAATGAGAGGAGAAGGGGTTGCCACCCTTGGAAACAACCCTCTGCCTCAAGAAATCAAGTATAAAATGCAGAAAGGGAAGCAGAATGATGTTTAAGATGAATCTATGATGGCAGTTAAATAAGAAAGCAAATTGAAAATAGGACATTTATAAAACATAAATTGTAAAAAGGATAAAATAGGCTAGTCCTCAGTTCTTCATTACAGGGAAAATGGGAGAGGACCTAGTATCTTGCTACAAGACTTAGGAGAGAAGGCAGATCGTTTTAAAGTAATCAAAGTATGTTTTGAGTAAGTTAAAAGTAACAAGATAGAAAAGGGGCTGAGTTAGTCAGTTTCCTTAATGAAATGACATGTTTTGATAATGCAACAAAATATGAATGGCATAGTACTCTTTATAACTAAATTCAGAATAACTTGAACCTAGTGTTTTTTTAAAGATAGTGTAGCCTTGTACCCAGTTCCAATGACCGAAAAATTCCAGGCTGAAATTGGATTGGCCAAGAATCAGTTTTTAACAGCTGCAGAATGAGGCTGGGGCACATGTTTTACTTTTAAAATTTAAAATTACAGATTGAAGTGAAGAGTAGAGCCTCAGAACAAGCATGAGTATTCCTGACAGGCTGTCTGTAAATTGTTCAGGGAGAAAAAAAGCTGTATTGAATTACGTAAGATGAGATGGCAGGCTGCATGCCTGAAGAAAAAAAGGAGAGATAAAATTACCACCCCTTTGATCAAAGTGTGAGATGCCAAGTTCACTTAGCTAAGGTTTTAAGATCTATGTAAAGATAGTGAGCCCCCAGCCCTTTCATATAGAAAGGCTGCAGTGTTGGGTTTAGTTTAGAAGAGCGTTGAGAGATGTGATTGGTTGCCAAAAGTATCGCATTAAAAAAAATGTTGACAGAAGAATTTCTCTCTCTTTCTTATGAAGTATTAAGGGGCGCCACATTGAAAATGTTGGGGATACAATGGGAGAGATTAGAGTTAATAAAAGAAGCATTTCTTCGTGTGATTAGTGTTTAAAATATGCTGCTGGGAGGAGGTGGGGATGGCCACTAGCCTGGATAGTTTTAAAAGAGGTTTGGACAGATTTATGGAGAGCATCGAGACTATGGCTACTGTTTACGTTCATCCATATGATTTGGGATGGCAAACTGCCAGGAGAATTTATGACATGCTCATTTGCTTAAATATGAAGCTGTGTTACTGGAACAAACAGATTTAGTGTTAAACCTAGACTTATTGTTGTGAAGAAATGAAGAATGTAAATATTTATACAGACCAAAATATTCATGGGTTATTCAAACCTTTAAGAGGCCAAGAGAAAGGGGTCTTTTTTGAACTAAAGGGCAAAATTGCAGCATCTGTGAACAGTTAGTGGGAAAAAAGTTCTAGAAGCTCTAGAACTTCATAGGCCGTGTTAGTGCTACATGTCAAAGGGCATTAAACAAGTGACTCATTTTGGCTGTGAAGTGGAAAGGAAGAAAAAATGTTGGGGCACTTGTGCCTAAAGGAGGTGACTTCAGGCAAATGGGTTTTAGGAGTAATAAGGGAGAAGAAAATGCAAATTGGGTTTGCAACCCAAGGTGGATGAGGCCAGTAAAATTTTGGAGGCAGAGACTGCCTAATACCTGGTCAGCCCAAATTTGCGAGCTTTATACATTGAATCAGGCATTGCAATTATTTAAAATATAGGATGCTTCTGGGGTGTTATACTTTTTTGGAAAAAAAAGGGTTTTAAGATAGAAGGGAGAAGAAAAAAGTTGTTCTAGAATCAGGGGTGTGGTTTATAGAGATGATAAAGGGTGGGTTAGTGAGCAGTAGCCTGTTTGGTGCTTTCATGGGATAAGCCACAGGAGTGATAGTGTGTTGGAAAACAACTACCAAATGTTTTTTTATAAAGTTTTATAATGAGAATAATTGTATAAAAAATTATAAAATTTGTAAGGGAAAAAAAAGGGTTTGTGTTTTTTGTGAAATGTATTAGAGAAATATATATAGTTTTTTTGAAAGTAATATAGAGGAAGGCCAAAGGGATATGTAATTATGAAATACCATGCTTAAAAGAAAAGTTGGGAAAAGTAGAAATTGAAACATAGATAAATATAGTCAAGCAAATTCTGTGGCCAAGTTAAGAAAAGTCTGTCTTAAATGAAAATCCTTTTTTTAGTTTAAGAGTTTAAACATAACCATGGGATTATACTTTTGCTTTTTAAGTAATGTGCAAATTTTTTGTATGGGATGTCATTTTACCATGAGGGGTAATTTTGAGTAATGATTGTTATTAGGAAATGTGCTGCCACTGGTCTGGCCTTTGTTTCTGTTTGTTTCTGACGAAGCGGCTTTATCACACACCAGATCCTGGAGTCGGATCATGTTCTTGCCTGGAGACTGAGTCCTGTTAAAGCACTAAATGGAACCAAAGTGGGAGACTTATTAGAAGTGCTGTATGTGACATAGGTATCAGTAAGGACAAGCGTGGATGGGCGTGTCTATCTGGAAAAAGCCTCATTGCCTTTTGAGCCCTGAACTGCTGTTATGCCTCTAGCTACTAGCTGTTTAAACTGACTTTGAGAAGAAAGCCAGACAACAAAACTGAACCAAATTTTAATATTTAACTTCAGGACATTGACAGTTGAAAACTACCTGAAAACAATCCTGTAAGATACTAGAAGAAGAAATTATAGAACTTTGCTTTTTAATTTTAAAACCCCTTTGACTTCCTTATGGACTTGATTTGAAAAAATGAAAAGGACTTTTGTGTAGAAATGGAGAGATAGGAGTTTTTAGATAGTGGGGAGAAGTGCACTGGTGTTATCATTATTATGGAAGGAGAGAAAAGAAGCTTCTAGCTTCTACAGACTAATAGATTCCTAGATGCAATTGGTAGGAGTATCAAGACTAGGAGCCTACAGTACTCTAATTACGAGTAAATGGGCAGCAATATTGTAATCAATTTTTGATATAAAATTTGGTGTCATATAGTACATACATTATATTAGTGGTGTGGGGGTTACCTTTTAGTGTAAGGAGCCAGAATGTATAATAATAAGTTTTATAAAGTAGTAAGGTTAATATTTATTAGTATGGAAATGTTCTAAAATGTTGAGTATGCTCTAGAGAGCCTTTTACTTGAGAGATGGGTTGGGTGGCTTACTAATTGAATTTCTTATTTATTGGTTGAAAAATGTCCTTATGTTTATTTTAATAAAGTGATAGTAATGGGTTATTATATATATATGTTGTATGCAATGTTTATTACCTTTTAGGCAGTTGTGCACATGCTACACGTCACAAGGGTTAATAGCTTTAGTTACAGAAAAAAGCACTTATTTTAAAAGAGCACCAAGTTAGCATGAAAAAACATAATACAATTATGTAAATGCAAGTTTTAGTGGCTTAAAACAGTATGAAAAAGGAAAAGATGGATTGATAGCGAGACAAATAGTTTGTAATGTTTTAAGCCACTGTATTTAATCATATAAGTTATATGAGTGTAATTCACTGGGCACTGAGCACTTCAGAAACTTATTTTTGTTAAGAAAAACAAAACTCAACTGACACTGGCCTTGAGTTGAAAGAGAACAGGGCCCACCAAGGAGATAAAAAGGAGGTGTAGAAGCTTACAAATACAGATAACAGTAAAATAGGCTTAGTTGTTATAAACCTTTGCGTGCAGATGTTTTTAATAAGTTGCACCAAATATGGGATGAAAAGGTGTGGTGAAGGTGGGATGAAATGACAGGGTCTGTACGTCTTCTTGACTCAAACCAATAGTCAGAAGACAAGGAGGGATGTTTGTAAGAAGGTATAAATTATGTTACACAAGCAACAGCCCCTTTGAACCTCCTCCCTGTTGCTAACAGAGGAGAGTTCCCTCTTCTGCGCAGAATTGAAACAATAAACTCTGAACACTGAAGAAGCTTATGGATGGTTATTTGTGAGTAACCGGACAGAGTTTTAGCTCTGAACACAGGGCTCTGCCCTGTGTCTAACAAAGTGATCACTTTCCACAATAAGTTACCTATTGATTTATGAGTTTTTATAATCAATGATGACACTTGGCTACTTATAATGCATTCTTTGTATTGTACACAAGCTATGTACAATTTCACATTTCTTTTCTCTACATTCTATTGACTATTCAATTATTGCTAGAAATACTATTAATATTATGCAGGGAGAGCAACTACCCAAAATACAACCCCTGTCCTCATTATTATAACAAACATTTTGCTCCACATGCTCCTTTCCCATACTAAACCTGGACCATGTAAAATTCTCAGTGATCTAAGACCATGGTGATGGTTTGGTATGCTCAAGTTTTTTGTGTAATTATAAACAGTACTGATGACCTTATTTGTATTGTAGAATACTAAATACATTGATGGAAGCTACTGAAACAGGATAGAACTGGCAGCCTGTCTGTGAATTGTTTTGAAGCACTTTGAGTAAAACTGCCGAACACTTGAACAGTGTGAATTATTTTGAATCATTTTGGATAAAATTGCTGAACACCTTGAACAGAATAAAGAATTATGACTGCACTAAAAATGTTTTTAAGAACTTTTATGGCAAAACTCAGCAAAAAAAAAAAGCACCTCTCTTTTCTGCAGCACTTTCACAAGCCAGCTATCAGTTTTCTTTATTACATGGGACTTCCTATTTTGTCGAAATTATGCTGTGTTTTCCCATCATTTGTATATTTTAGTTGTTCTGGCAAGACAAGGAAAGGAGTGCCCTATAATATGTGTGTGTGTGTGTGTGTGTGTGTGTGTGTGTGTGTGTGTGTGTGAGAGAGAGAGAGAGAGAGAGAGAGAGAGAGAGAGAGAGAGAGCGAGAGCAGCATAGGCTCCCTCACACCCCAGAAGTGCCCTGAACTGGCAACTCCACTGGCCAACATTCTCTTGCCTCCTCTCTCTGGGGCAAGAGCAAAGATGCATTAGCATGGTGACAGAGCCCAGGAGAGATAAAGGAAGGCAGCCCTTTCCCCCTATTGCTGCAACCCAGTATTACTAGTGCAACCAATAACCCACCCCCCCCCCCGCCAAAAAAAGGCTGAGGGAAGGGGGAGTGGACGGAAGGAGATGAGGAGGTATGAGGAAGAGGGTGGGAGTGTGGGGGGGAGCGGTAGCTTTTCTGCAATTCAAAGGGTATGTTGATTTTCTCTGAGGAAAAAATTCAGAAGCAGGATTTTGCATGAGATTGGTGCTGACTTGATAATGGTTAAATTTTAAAAAAAAAAGCCATATAAGTGCTCAGGGAAAACACAGGGGAAAACACAGAAATCCTAAACCTATTCCTGCAAGATGAAAGAATGTTGTGGAACACACACAAAAAAACTAGCTTTATATTGTGGCATAACAAGTGGAAATTTCTGTGTATAACAGCCCTGAATCTCAGCAAGTTCAGACCCCATTAGCTTATACTTTAAGTTGGGACATTTTGTTCCAGGGCGTACCACTTTATACTTACCAGTACTAAACCTCATTTGTCACATTATTGCCCACTCAACCAAATTGTGGAGATTTTCCTAGCATTCTTTGCAAATTGTCATAACTATGAAAAATTAATAGTTTAAAATACCCTAATCTATTCAAAATGCAAGAAAATCCTTCAAAATATGTGGCTGGGGGGGAATATGGAGGAATCTTGTGTCATATTCAAGACAAACAAACATACTAGGCCTCAATAAATCTATTAATCTGTAAGGTGCCACAAGGCTCCTTTCCCCCTTCATCTCTTTATTATAAACATAAAAATACATTCAACTACAATATATAGAATGTTATCATCTCTTTTTCAACTACACTGGATTTCCAAGCCTGAGGTAGTTTTTGAACAATAGCCATGGGAAGTAATTAAGCTGTCTTTTCTACAGTTTTCAACAACATTTCCAGTGGTGCTAAGCATGTTTTTTTCTCTCCAGACAACAAATTTGAGCCAAAAGGAAAGGTGGGAAAAAATATTTAGGTGGATAAATGAAAAAAATCTTGCAAATATAGCATGGTGAATATACTCAAGATAAATTAATTTCTTTTCCCAATATGAGTTTATTCAGATCAGGTTTTCTGATCGTCTACAAAATTAAATAACTGGCAACTTGCCCCTAGTCTTGCTTCTCTCATTTTCGAGGAACAATAGAGATTATGCTCAGCCAGTGAGGCAATTAACCTGTTTTTCTACACAGTAATTTATCTAGGTGATATAATCTTTGCAGAAAAAATATTTCTAAGTTCTCTTCTGAAAGCACTTTTTCAAAAAGTTAAATTATGCTCCACCATTTTTTCAAAATGTGTAAAAAAGCTACTGTATGGTTCATAGATGATTTCCAATCCAGTGAATTTACCAGCCTGGACCTGTACATTTGAGTGCAAAAATGCCTTGTATTCTGTCAAAGTGTATGCGTCTATACACTGTAGAAATGTAGAAATTATACTGACACAGTTGTGAAAACATGGTTCCTATAGGGTATTCTTGCTTTACAGCTCTTCCACAAGGCAAGGGGTACTATGAAGGCAACCCTGGATCAAGATATGTCTTTGCATTAAAATGTTGATAGTTAGCTCAAGAGAATAAATTTCCATACTACTGTTCCATTTTAGCCATGCACAACAACTTGTACGCAGGGAAACAAATCTGCCAATCCACAAGTAGGTTTCCATATAGATAAAAGCACTGGCTATGCTCTTGTTTCCTGAACTCAAGAGTGGTAACACATCTGTTCTGCACATGTTGCACATCGATGCATGTAATATTGATATCACATGTGGCAAAAGATCTATAGATCATGACATATATTTGTAATATGACATGGCAGTTCCTTTCATCTGATCCTGAGTATTTTTTATAAATCAGACGGAGACAGTTGATTTTTACCCAATAAATCTGGTATAAATTACTCAAACTCTGAATATACAGTGATCTACTGACCTCTAGCTGAGGGAAAAAAGATCACTATTTAGTAGAGAGATTTTTTTCTGAAATATATTTTCACATGTGCCTCAGTTTCAGATCTTTCCAACTCCATGTTCAGAGACAGTGTTCAGATATGGCTCCCTTTCCAGCCAATTAAAATGAACACAAAAAGCAGGAGTTCTTTTAAAAAATCTTTTGTAGGGTCCCTTAGAGGAGTTTGGTGTCAATTTAAACTCAGAAAACTGCTGGTTAAAGTGGCAAAAGCCAGATAGAAACAGTAGGAGCTACTTTTTCCATAACTTCTCCATTTAAAAAGTGTGTGACAAAAGCTGAACCAAAACTTCTTTTGAATTTCACTTTTGCTTTCATTATTGCTGAAAACCATTCCTATTTTTTTGGTCTGTTCCTGATTGTTCCCCAGTCACTACAGATAAAAGACATAGAATTTTTAAAATTATTATCATTTGCTTACATGTTTGATGGAAAGTTCTCTATCATTGAATATGTACATTTACAAAACAATCCTGCATAGAGTTACTTTAGGCTAAGCCCACTGATTTTAGTGGGTTCAGACTAGAGTAACTCTGCACAGGATTTCACTGTAAGTCATGCAAACAAAACTGAAAATTTGGCTCAGCATCTCAAGCAATGTTAATTACAGTGAAGTTAGACTTTTTTCCTTTGAAATGTTGGCAATCTACAGGTTTTGTTTTTTAATTGAACAGAATCCTTCATATGATGAACTGAAATTTCCACTAGAATCAGAGATACAGTTTACAGACTTTGCCTAGAGATTATTTTTCATTGAATTACCCATTTTAATAACCTAACTACAAATTGTCAGTTAATTTACAGTCTAAATTCCTGATTTTAGCCTTTAAAACCCTTAACATCCTGGGGCCCAGAATAACTCAAAACATGCCTGCTCATAAACAAGTGATACTAAGTTATTCAAGACTGACCCAAGAGATTGTGATGACCACCAAAAACCCTCTCATGACAGGGTGTGTGGGCAACAAAACTGTAAGGAAGATTTGGGTAGCTTCTGCATGGGCCAAATATAATGCGTCTAGGATGTTATATGAACTGTTTCTTGGGGGGTGAACTTCACACAGATCCCGTTCCCAAAACATGTTTGGCCTGTTTTATTCCTCTCAACCTGGAATTTTCAAAAATCACTAAACCAGTGATCCTTTTGCACAATTCCGAGCTGAAGGCGCTCCTGCACAAACACATCAGGCAGGAGATGCTTTATTTCCCTCCCTTCCACCCGTTAATTTTAGATTCCGTGCCATCTACTGTCAGGGACAATGCACTTGCCTGCCATTCTGATCACCCAGCATATTGTGGGCAGATTATCTGAGCACTTGACAGTGTACAAAGTTCCTCAAGCATGTTTTTTTCCTGTGGCAGCAAGTATGACCACCATATAGATCTACCGCAACACGTTTATTATTGCCTGGCTGTTGCTGAATTCATTTCTCTATGCCTGCGCAGCTATGCATGTATTGCAGGATTTTTAAAAAGAGTCTCTGTATGAAAATGTGAAAGCAACCTGGATTGTTTCCCTGGGCTCCAATCACTGCCTGAATGGCTGAAGCACACACATGCAAATAGGAAAAAATAAAATTGATTCCTTTATGATAGCTGCAACCTGTTATACATATGCTGTGAGGAAGCCACCTTAGTGATTTGGATACTCTGGAGCATGCATGTGAGAAAGACATGGTTGTTTCTCATTATCTTCCTTCCTCCAGCAGTTCCCTGGGATTTTAAAATGCTTGGTGCTGGAGATAGCAGGACTTATGTGGACAAATATCATACAAGTGGGGGAGGGGAGACTTGGAGAAATTGATCCCCTGTTCCATCAGCAAAACCCCTATTGTCACAGGAGCAGTACCAGCCTGCTCCACTTCTTTAGTGCAGCCCCCTTGAAAGGCTTTTATGCTGTTATGCCAAATGTATTATCTAGTAGTCAGCAATTACAAAATCTACTTTGTCAAGGGAGTGGGAGCTGGGTAATTGGTGTGACTGGGGTAGCTGAGTAGAAGCTGGGTAGCAGATGTGTGAAATGATACATTCTTGTATTCAGCTTAGACATGGTTGTCCATTATCAATTCACCAACTTTCTCTTTTAAATATACTTCAACTGTCACTTTTTTATATTCACAAAGCTAAAGTGATAAGGCATCCTCTTAAAGATTAATTTTATGCATGTCTTCATTAAGCACAAACTAATATTATGCATTCACAGATTGGTAATTAACCGTTGAATCAAATCTCCTCACAGCTTCATATTGTGTATGTAGTTCAGCTAAGACAGCAGTCCCAAACAAGTTTAAGAATCCTACTCAAGTGTACTTGATACGGTTTATTCCCTGGAAAGTGCCTTCAGGACTTCACTATGTTTTGTTTTTGGACTTTAGAACTTCTGCTAATTACTGAAAAAGCATCAGCTCGACTGCACTGGTTCCCCTGTTGAAAGTGTTTGTGTTCAGCACGACAATGAAGATGAATCTATTATACTGCTGAACACTGTGTTCTGAAGCCATGATTTTCATTGTTCCCCAAGGTTTGCTGAGGTGAAGTCCCCACAAGCTGGGGGGTTGGGGGGGGGAAGAAAGAAAAGGATTCTCCTATTTTCACAAGTCCCAAAACGGAGGAACTATCTCCTCAGAAATTATTCCCACCTTTTCCTCTGAGTACCTCTCTAGAATAATCAGTACCAGAGCCCATATCGCTTTAAAGCATAACAACAAAAGATTTTATTAAATGGATGTTAAAGCTGAACTTTCCTTGGTAAGGCTGAGGAACAAACATATAACAAAAAACAGAAGTATATATGATCATTCTAGTATTTAGGCTGCCATATGGTCCAAAGCCCAAAGGTGAGTTGGTTGGGTCCCTGTCTAGAATCTCTGTGTCCACTGGCTTACACCAAGAAGAGTCACAACTATCCCCTCTGGAAGCTGGTCTTCCACTTTAAAACTGACCAGTCTCCCTCAGGCACTTCCCTGCAGCCATATCTGGGAAATCTTCCCTTTAGGGAGAGTAAACAAACCCCAATGACACTTTTCTAGGGTCACACTAATTTTATTTCTTAGCCCTTTCAGTTTTTCAGACTCAGACTCCTTTCTCAGAGTCTCCCTTCCTGGGACTCTCCCTAGAGAACACCAAACAACAACAAAAACCCTTCAGCACCCTTGCTGTCTCTTTTTCAACCTGCAGGCAATTCCCCCTCTTTTTCAACCTGCAGGCAAATCAGGACCGGGCAGGGATTAACCATTTGCGCACTGTCTTTCACTTGAAACCACTTCCCAAATATAGGCATTTGTCACATATGTCCCACCCCGAAATACCCCAATCAGTTCAAATACCACAATAACATAATCAACAATTCAGTTCAGAAAGAAAGGAAAATTAACATCAGTGCCTAAGAAAACACTGTAAGCTAAAATTAATAAATGATACTGTTGAACAAACTTATGTTTAAAATAGACTACTAGTTTAGAATCATAGAGTTGGAAGAGACCCCAAGGGCCATCAAATCCAACCACCTGCAATGCAGGGACACATAATTAAAGCACTCCTGACAGATGGCCATCCAGCTTCTGTTTAAAAACCTTCAAAGAAGGAAACTCCACCACACTCTGAGGTAGTGCATTCCACTATCAAACAACCCTTATTGTCAGGAAGTTTTTCCTGATGTTTAGGTGGAATCTCTTTTCCTTCACCTTGAACCCATTACTCCTGGTCCTAGTCTCTGGAGCAGCAGAAAACAAGCTTGCTCCTTCATCAACATGACATCCCTTCCAATATTTAAACATGGCTGTCATGTCACATCTTAATCTTCTCTTCACCAAACTAAACATATCCAGCTCCCTAAGCCTCTCTTTATAGGGCATGGACTCCAGACCTTTTACCATTTTTGTTGCCCTCCTCTGGACCCGTTCCAACTTGTCAATATTCTTCTTGAATTGCGGTGCCCAGAACTATACACAATATTCCAAGTTTGGTCTAACCAATGCAGAATAGGGAGGTACAATTACATTCCTCAATCAAGATATTATACTCCTATTGATACAGTCCAGAATTTCATTGGCTTTCTTGGCCACCGCATCACACTGCTCACTCATGTTCAGTCTGTGATCTACTAAGACTCCTAGATCCCTTTCACATTTAGTGTTGTCAAGCCAAGTGTCCTATATCTGTGCATTTCATTTTTTTTCTGCATAAGTGTGGTATCTTCCATTTATCTCTGTTGAAATTCATTTTGTTTGTTTCGGCCCAGCTCTCGAAACTGTCCAAGTCATTTTGAATTCTGACTCTGTCCTCTGGGGTATTAGCTACCCCTGCTATCTTGGTGTCATCTGCAAATTTGATTAGCATGCTCTCTATTCCATCATCCATGTCATCAATAAAAATATTGAATAGCATTGGGCCCAGGACAGAACCATGTGGCACCCCACTAGCCACTTCTCCTCACGATGAAGATGAGCCATTGATGAGCACCGTTTGAGTCCCGTCAGTCAACCAATTAGAAATCCATCTAATAGTAGCATAGTCTAGTCCACATTTCACTAGCTTACTTGCAAGAATATTATGGCTTTAGTAAAGCTTGTCAAAAACTTTACTAAAATCAAGGTATAGTACATCCACAGCATTCCCTTCATCTACCAAATTTGGCAAGTAAATGAATGCATACCCATGCCAGCTAATATATGCCTACAGTTTTGATAATACGTAGAGCATGGGCTAGGGGTTCAGACACACAGCAAAGTTATTAAATGAATGATTCACTGCATGAGTAAAACTCTCTGAGCATTCCTGGGCTAAAATATTATGGCCTTAGGCCATGTGAATTGGCTTTCACTTTTATAACATATTCCAAAAAGTAAACCATAAGATGCAAGTATGATGCTACCACTTACACTCAATAGTAGGAGGGGGACTGTCATGTTCAATTTGTCACTGAGGAAGCCTTGGGTGAGTCTAACCTACTCCACTGAAGTTTGGGGGTAGAATAAACACTGCTATGAACTCCTTAGAGAAAGCACAGGATACATGTTAAATTCATTATTTGGACTATGCAAGGAGTAAGAAACCAGCCTGCATGTCAGGTCTGGGGTTGTATTTGCAGATCACATGCAGACATACTAGCTACAAGCAATATTCCTTTTTACAGCATTGAAAGGAAGGCAGAGATTGTACTTGAGCACTACAGACAATCACTGCAGGTTAAGAAGTATTTGAAGGTCAGTTAGCTTTGCTACACAATTGACTCCTGCTGAGAGCTGTTTGGGAAGAATGGCTACCTGGCTGTGTTGGTATTGCTGTCTAAGAATGAGGTGGTATCCATCATTTGAGGACAGAAAAGGAGGAGTGCTTCCTCTTTGGGTATATATCTCATATCGTTAGTCCAATTACTATTTAAGCAGCAAAAATAAAAATAAGAATTTTGGCACCTTAAAAACTAATGCAGTTATTGTAGCAAAGCTTTCAATGGCTAGATCAGGTGTCTGAATCCAAATTTCAGTCTTTAGTAACTACTTTAATAATTACCTTTAATTTAGTAACTACCTTTAATAATTACTATAACTGGCAACAACAGTAAACCTAATTATGTTACTTTCACATCTGAAATGAGTGAGATTTAAGTAATCTCTGTTTTACCTCTGGTTGGCACAATTAAACCTAGTAATAAATATAAATTAAACAATAGCACAATGAAGCCTCCCTTTTGGAAAAAAAATAGTTTAACATCAGGTTGCAGGACTAACTGGAAGGCTGAACAATTTTGAGGCAGGCTCACAAATCCACCCTTACTATTTTTTCCATGAATCTTTATTAGACATAGTAGAAAAATTAGAGGTACTGCAGAGTCATTGAGATTTATTATTGACTCATGTTGATTGGGAAAGGAAACCCAATTATGCAAACAGAAGTATAAGTCTGCCCACAGTCAGTTCTTTCATATCCAACTACACCTTAGAGTTTATACAATCATTCTGAAAATCTTGACAGTGTTGATCATCTCAGTGTTTCAGTGGTGATAACTTTAGATGTAATGAGAAGGTTTGCCATGAAGTTATTATCTTCCACTTGACAATGCCCATTAGATACTGCAGTATGATAACAGTAAAGTAACTGATACAACTCGAAGACTTCCTTCTCACCTGAATATATTTCCACTCTGGGGAACATGCAGATGGGTATTTATTAATTAAAATGCAAAACAAACAACATTGTTTTCTAAATACAGCAAACACGCAGTAGCCAAACAGTATTATTTCTGACTTTTGGGAACAAATGAAAACTAATAATGACAGTTATACTTGAGCCTCATTGTCTAAATTCATTATACCCAGCAGTGGGTTTCAAGAGGGACAAAAAGGAGAGCACCTGACAGAGCCAGTATGTACCTGACAAGGATGTCATCCATCCAGAACAGTTATTCTATCTCTTTGCCAAACAGTATTATCATGAAAGACATTTCTATGCATAGGTTTCCATCTGTTTTTCCAGATTTTATTACTCCTGAAAGCAAAAACCATTTAGTTCTATGGGGCTGTGCCTACAGTGTCCTAGGCAGGGACAATGTAATGTGCTTGAACATACTACAAGGCAAAATGGACTGGGGGAGGGACAGAAGCTACCTCAAGCTATATTCTGAATCCTCAGTGACAGGGAGCCCAAACAGCATGAGAAAGAAGCAAAGATTTTATTAGGGAATGGGAATAGAGGCTTTGCCTCCTACCTAGCGAGAACTCACCATCTTAGTTGACCACCTGACTTGCAGACTTGTGGGTGGGGGAACTGCAGCAATTTCCCATGCACACATTGATATCAATACAAGAGAGACTAGTGATAATCCATACATCACCATTTTTCTTCTCAGTAGGGACCCAAAGCAACTTGCAAGATACAAAAATACTATTTAAATAAACAAACAGAAAAAACCCCATCCAAAGATCAAGTCAAAGGCAACCATTCATGGACTGAGAGCTAAGAGTCAAGACTTCCCCACCTCTGCCCTTTAGATCAAAGTTCTGACCACACCAGGCTTACATATGTGTGACAGGAATGGAAGAAATTCAACCAAGAGTTTAATCAGCTGGCAAACCTATTCCCAGAACTTATGTTTGGAAAAAAAAAACCACACCCCAGTCTCTTATTCATAGAAACAGTGTCATCAGTGATGTAGCTATAGATTTTTATGTGGTGGGTTTGGGGGTGGGGCAACATCTTTCCAATCCCTGCCCCCAGCCTCAGTGCTTATAAAAGCAGCTGTCCAAGGCCAGGGATGGCAGACTCCGCCCCCCACTGGCTGGGCTCCCAGCTGGCAGCTCCTTCTGCCCTCCCCTCTGGGCAAAGATGTAGCAAGGGAAAATGGAGCCCAGTGCAAAATCTTAGTTTTGTGTCCCCCCCATGGGCAGCCACTGTGATGCTGGAATTCACCCCCAAACAGCATCACTTTCAATGGTGTTTAAACTAGGGAACCCAGATTCTCCTTTTAAATCCACCTTAAAGGGAGAATCTGGGGTCCCCAGTTAAAACAATATTGAAAGTGATGCTGTTTTGAGGTGGATTCTCCCTCACCCTGAAGCAGTATCACTTTCAATGTTTAAACTGGGGACCTCAGATTCTCCCTTTAAATCCATGCCGAAGGGTGTGGATTTAAAAGGAGAATCTGGGGACATTTGAGGGGTGTCTGCTGTCAGGGGTGCAATTGTTAAGCTAGCAGCACCAAACTTTCAGATTATCTTTAGGAGCCTCTCCTGATGATACCACCCAGGTTTGGTTCTGGAGGTCCAAAGTTATGGACTCTCAAAGTTGTAGCCTCCATCTTCTATTAGCTCCCATTGGAAACAATGGGGGATGGGGGCTCCCCTTTGGGAGTCCATAACTTTGGACCCCCTGAACCAAACCTCATCAAACCTGGGTGGCATCATCAGGAGAATCTCCGCCCAAATTTTTTTCTGACATTTTGGTGCTGCTAGCCTAGAGGCTGCGCCCCCTACAGACCAAAAACTGAAAAACACTAAATATTAAAAAACCCACAAACGGGGGCGGAGCTTCAAACGTGTAATGGGGGGGTTGAACCCGAAACCTCCCTTACCTACGTCCTTGAGTGTCATGTATATTACTACTTTACTGAGACAAGTTCCTTTCTGCATCCTAAAGAATCTTGGGCTCATTCCGCTCATGCAGAATAATGCACTTTCAAACTGCTTTCAGTGCTCTTTGAAGCTGTGCGGAACAGCAAAATCCACTTGCAAACAGTTGTGAAAGTGGTTTGAAAACGCATTATTTTGCGTGTGTGGAAGGGGCCATAGAGTTGTAAAAGACCACAAAGGTCAACGTCCAACCCCCCTGCAATGGAGGAATACAAAACACTCCTGATAGGTGGTCATCTACCCTCTGTTTAAAAACCTCCAAAGAATGAGACTCCACCACAATCTGAGACAATGTATTCCACTGCTGAACAGCCCTTACTGTCAGTAAGTTCTTTCCAATGTTTAGGTGGAATCCTTTTTCCTGTACCTTGAATCCATTACTCCTTGTCCTAGTCTCTGGAGAAACAGAAAACAAGTGTGCTCCCTCTTCAACATGACATCCCTTCAAATATTTAAGCATGACTCTCATGTCTCCCCTTAACCTGCTCCTTTCCAGACTAAACATACTCAGCTCCCTAAGTCTCTTTTCATAAGCTATGGATTCCAGACCTTTTACCACTTTGAAATCCATTTTGAAAGGATCTTTCCTCCAATGGAGAAGCTACTGAATGTATCATATAGCTAGTTTTACGTTAGCTTTATTTGCTGTTGCTACTGTCATCACAAAGCCAAATAGTATTGACCTATGGGAATGTCACTGATCCTAGCAATAGCAAACAGATCTTTTAAAAAAATGTGAACGCACTGACTTGCTCTAAAAAGTCCCTGACAATGGGGCCATGGCAGGGTGAATTAGTGAATGCCAGCAAAATTGTGTCCATTGTGTCTGTGTGAAAGAGTGAAATGATGCATAGTTCTAGTTCCTTTTGAGGGTACAGTTGATATTTAACATTTTTTCTCTAAAATATTCCCAACTCAGCCCTTCTGATCATTAATACCTGGAGGGGAGTTTGGCACAGTCAATGAGGCTCACCATTATTTTAGCCACCATCTAAGAGGACAGATACATTTTGTGTTGGTTTGTCCAGTCTAGATGCTAATGTGAGAAATTGTTAACTTGGTAGATTTTTGTATAGTATTTTAACGGTTCTCTTTTTATGTGGAGTTTTATATATTGCTCTGATTTATTTTTATCTGCTATTTTGCCATGTATAAAATTGAACATTAAAAATGAAAATAGCATTTTTCTATTAAATGTATTTGATGATATGTAAGTAAAATATATCCTATGTTTAATGGCTTTAAATTTTACACTATACATTTACGTGCCTCGTACTACAGTGTATTATTATATGTTTTTCCTTTCCATTCACCTTGACTTTTAGCCGCAGAACCTTAGGCACGAGCATCTTATAAAGCAGACGGCATACATTAACCTGCAGGCTACCGATTCTGATATTACCACACATGTAGCCTCCTATAAAAATGCATTTTAAATATCAATTGCCTCATTACCTTACCTTATCCTTTTTTTGCTTTTCATCCTGATATATGGTCCAGTGCTCACCATCATTGCTATAGGCAAGTTTATAGGAGCCCACAAACTGTACGTGACCAAAATCTTTTGCTCCTTGAGTAATAATGCCAGTGACTTTTGTAGGAACAAGGAGGTCAATCTATAAAATACAAATAAACAACAGTGTACAGTTAAAATGCTCTCAAATTGCCTTCTTGAACAAGTCAAAGAAAAGGCAAAACTGAAAATGTTAAGAGAAAATCATTAGTACCTTCATAGTTTGGATTCATACAGTTTGTCATCAATCAAATTAGTTTTGCAGCATCAATATATCTAATTCTCAACATGGTCAAATATGTGGATATTTACTACCAGAGAGTGGAGCCATGAACAGACTAGACCGACATTTTTACAAACCTGAAAAAAAAGACTCTAGGTTTGCAGAAAAATGTTTTTTTTAATTAATCAGGGATTTAAACCACCCAAAATTATAGAAGTGCTTGTAAATCTAATACATGTCTTCTCATTTGCCATTGTGGGGGTTGCTAGTAAACCACAACATTATTGCCAGCCTTTGAGCTTTGGTTTCTGTCAGTAATAGGAAAAGGCAGGAGCAGGGCCTTTCCCAGGATTGCTTTGTGGGAGGACTTATCATGGCTGGGCTCACAACCAACTACCAGTGAATTGATATCACAGGGCTCTCATGACTCACCTGGGTCTGAAGGATGGATTTAAGTTGCTTTGGGTCCCTACTGAGGATATAAGTGGGGTACAAATGAAATAAATAATAACAAATAACCCCCATCAGACGATGGAGGACAAATGAACAGTAGGTTGGCTGGTGGGTGGGAAGAAGTGCAGGAAGCAAAAAATGGGGAGAAGTTATGTGGGAAAGAGGAGGGAACGAGAAAACAGTGGGGAATGAAAAAATGAGATGTCCCTGCATGTCCTTGAAAGGCCCCTGCTTATCAGTTTATTTTTTCTGATTGACAGAGCTGCAAAATGAAAACAGGGGAATTTATAAAACCCCTCAAAAAGTCCATGGTATGCTAAAAATTGTAAATCTAAAAATAAAATAAAATACAAAAAAACTCCCAAAGCATTAAATCATCCCAAAATACAAAAAAAATGCCTGTAGCTTTGTGAAGGTCCACTGAACTCTAATGGCTGCTGGGGGTTGCTAGACAACCATAACAATATTGCCAAGCCTTCCATACCTTCATTTCTTTAAAACAAAATTGGAGGAGGAGGAGGTCTAAGTTCCCCTGGAAAAGGTCCAGCCCATCCTCCATTGTGGAATTCCCTGGTGAGAGAGAAATCACTGAGGACAGGCTCAGAGGTGACTACCAGAAACTCCCAACTCACAGAACTTGGTATTCTCCCAGTGTTGACAACCACTGTGCAACTAGGGCTGTTCATCACAGCCTGGCTTGGCCCCGGCTGCCATGAAGCCAAGGGAGAGACTGTCATGGGTACAAAAGGAGGGAAAGCTGAAGGGACAGACAAAAGTAGGTTGGCTGGCAAATGGGAAGGAGAAAAAGAAGCAGGCTTAGAAACAACACCCACTGCACTGTGGGACATATCTCGATGCTAGAAGTGGCCATTGCACCACTGGGTGTGGCCTGCCATTGACAGCTACCATACAACTTCTAGCATCCTAGCACAGGATACAGACTCCCACAGTTAGGTTCAGTCCTGTACTGGCTGCTACCATGCAACCTGAGCAGACTTTTCCCAGGAAGAGGCTACTAGGGAGAGGGAAAGAGGGAAAACGTGAGATGGGTTCAAATAAAAGTAGGGTGGTTGGTTAGGTGATGAGGAGAAGAGGAAGTAAGGAAAGGGAACAGATATGGGGCTGCCAAAAGGAGAGAAATATGAAATACTGTGAAGATGGGGATGTGAGGAAATGAGATTTTTTACATATGTCCTTACAGCTGCTCACATGTTTTAATTATTAGTTATGACATCCCCCAAGCCCCCCCCCCTTGCAGCTTGGATGGTCCAGTGCTCACCATTTTTTTTAAAAGAAAACCCTCAAACTGAACAAAAGTAATGAAAACCTCCAGAAATTCCAGCAATTACATCCAGACTAATTTTCATGTTGTTATATCAGCATTTTGGCCAAACCTTTCTGGTTTGCAGTGCTTATGTAATTCATTCTGACAACATGTCTGGAACTAAGATTCTTGTGTTCTCATTTTATTGTAAGGATCCAATGCTGGGAATTAGCAACCAGTTTCCAGTAAAGCAAAACCACATACAAATGATTCCCTGTTGTAGGCTACATATGTTCTTAAAGCAAATGTTTTTATCTTCTCATGGAGACTTGTTTGCCACAGCTGGCAACAGAAATTACATGTAATCATTGTATCATGGGTAGATTGATGAACTGAGCCCTTCATTGAATTGAATGTGTTCATATGGGAAAAGAAATGTGTGCATATAAAATTTTCACCTTTTTACCATGTCATCACAAAATATGGGTTTTCTGGGCTATGTGGCCATGGTCTGGTAATTTTTGCTCCTAACATTTTGCTTGCATCTACAGCTGGCATCTTCAAAGGCATGTTGTGTTGAGATGTGTTTCTCTCCATGGCACAGTTATGGAGTGATTGTGTGATGGGGTATATATCTTGTTCACCTTACAGGTGGGGAGAGGTGAGGTGCATTTGCATCTGTCCAGGTGGAGGTCATTTGCAGTTTTTATTTGAATGTCTGGGGTTTTTATTTTGGTGTTTTTAGTACTAGTAGCAAGGTTTGGTTGATTTTCAGACTTTCTTCCTTTTTGTTCAACTGTCCCGTGTTTGTGGATTTCAGTGGCTTCTGACATAGAAGCCGTCAGAGTTGTCAAGAATTTCTGGTTTCTTCAAATAAGATCCTATGTCTGGCTTGATTTAGAGCATATTCAGCTACTGATGATTTCTCAGGTAGGATTAGTCAGCAGTGCCTTTCATATTATTTAATTTTTGTTCAAATGCTGCATTCTGTAGTCCCTACGTATAGTTGTCCGCAGCTGCAGAGTATGAGCTAGACTCATGAAGAGGCAAGGGGGGAATTTTTCTGGGGGATATGAAAACTGTTCAAAGGTTATGTTTTTCCATATATTTTCCCATTTGATCAGTGATTTCTTTGATATATGGTAGAAATACCTTTTCTCTGAGAGGCTGTTTTTCCTCAGTCCTGCAGTTTTTTCTTGTTTTTTTAGCTCTTTTGATTTCTGTTTCAGAGTAACCATTTGCTTGCAGAGCCCAGTCTAGATTATTCAGTTTATCAGTGAGAAGGTGAGGTTCACAGATCTGTTTTGCATGGTTTTGATTGTGCTCCTTTTTATTGTGGGTGAAGATTGAAGTTTATGTGTAGCTATTGTCTATATGGGTAGGTTTTCTATAGACTGTGTTTTGTGGATGACCATGACATCCAACAACTAATTGTTGGTTTGTTTTGTGGATGACCATAACATCCAGAAATGGCAATTTCCCCTCGTTTTTCCCCCATCGGGATTTAAATGTTTGGGTGGATGCTGTTACATTATGCATCTTAACCAAGGAGGCAACTTTGTGGTTATTCACATGGAAACCACATACAGTATTCTTCTTGATCCTTCTTGTGTCCTTCTAAAAGATGGCCTAATATATTTTTTCTTATATGTTTTCATTGAAAGGACTGGAGTGCAGAGAACAATCTTTGAGGATCTTTTACATCCATGACAAAACCAAGGTAGATAAGCAAAGGGATTCTTGACATTATCTTGTTCAAGTCAATACATGGCTTGTTCTTATCAGAAGGAACCTATTTATGCAAATATTTCAGCTTTACAGATTCATAATATGTGATGAAGTCAGGACAGAACAATCCTCCTTCCTGCCTATGTTTTTGCAAAGTAGCAACATTATTTCTTATTTGTCAAAATGATTTTTGAGAATTATTTTTGTGAAGTATTTAATATTCAAATATTAAATGTAACTGGTACATTTTAGAGCACAAATCATTTTCCAAGTATGAAGTATGTAAGAAAGACCAAATTCATAAATAATTCTTAATCTGTGCCTATAGGGTTGAGTGACTATCATTATACAATTGATAGCCATTTCCTTAGGTAACAAACCAGAGCAGAGAAGCACTGAATATTAGCAATTCTTTTTTGAAAAAAAAAACCTTTTAAAAAAAGCCAGCATGGTATAGTAGTTAAGACTCGAATCTGAAGAACCATATTTGTTTCCTCACTCCTATACATAAAGCCTTCTGGGTGACCTTTGGCTACTCACAGATCTTCAGAACTCTTTCAGCCTTACCTACCTCACAAGGTATCTGTTGTGGGGAGAGGAAGAGTAGGAGTCCGTACGCCACTTTGAGACTCCTTATAAAAGAGAAAGGTTGGGTATAATATCTTAATTGAAGCCTAATGAATCAGTTTTGTTTTATATGTTTGGTAACATTCCATTTTTCAAAGTACAGCCTGCAACAAAATAATACATTTATCTAATAGTCAACATGACCCCAACTACAGATTCTTAAATCTACAGATCAAGGCCACATAGTCAGACAAGAGCTCCAGATTATTCACAAAAATTTGAAACCTGAAAGGGGGGGGGGTTATCCCTCCAAATAGAGAAGTGTTTATTTGAACATGCACATGCAACACTCCTGTATGGGAGCTGCTGCCTTATGAGCAGGGGAGGGAGCAGATAGGTACACTGATTGTGGCAGACGGAAGGGAAGTTCAGGAGGGGGTGGAAAGAGCAGTTGCTGCTCCTGCCCCTCTCCACCACTTGGGGCAGTAAGGGAAGGGTAGGCACTTTGGGAAGCAGGTAGTGGCAGCTGGGTGGGCTATCTTGTAATCGGTCAACTTGCAATTGAGTGGGGAGAATGGGATGATGACAAGAGAGAAATCAATGAGAGCAGTAATGAAGGGGACAGATGGCCATGCAAGCAAAACAGTATGGAGAGGGACTGGTGGGCAGACTGAGAAAAGTGATGGGGTGATAGCAGGGAGGGCTGACAGGGAAAGAGAGGGAAGTGGGAGGATAAGAGGGAGCTGGGGACCAATGCTAGGAGCAAGGAGGGAGAAGTAGGGTGTGGAAGAGAAAAAATGGAAGGAGGAGGTAGCAGCAGGAGGAAAGGGCATAGAAAGTTGTCTGGGAGGGTGTGAGAAGCCAACTGAGGAAGCAAGGGCCATTGAAGGAATTTCTCCATTGAGTTTCTCACAGGTTCACATGTTCTAAACTAATTGCCCTGACTTCAAAATTTCCTTTAATATTTTTTCCATGAGCAAATCTTTACAGTTAGTCATTCCATCCAAATAGCAAAAGCCAGTACAGAGCCACTCTTCAGTAAATGTGGGAAAGGGAATAAAATGATACCATTTCTTGAACCATAGTTCATGGCTAATTATAGATTTAATAATTTCAAAAAACATTAGATCATATATGTTAAAATTTTGCTATGTTTGAAACAAACATTCATACATAAAATGCTTTTTCTGCATCAGTAAACATTAAGGATATTTATTCTTTGTTCAGAAATAGCTGGATAAAGCTATACTTTAAGAAATATACTTTGTTCAGTATAATAGCTAAGGTATCACTATCTTTTGAAGTTCTTCCTATCAGACCTGTTTGATCACAATGTACATTTTTCGCCATAACTATTTACAGACTTTTAACCAAAATAACTGTAAACCTTTTTGTAACCTATAGTCAAAAACATTATAGGCCTATAAGAAACTTAATCAAAAAGATTTTTATTAATTTTACAAGTAAGCACTACCATGATTTTTATCATAGAAAGGTTATCATAGAAAGGTTAACACTCAGTGAAAAACATTAGATCTTTCTCTATTATTATTTGCTAGTCTTCAAAATTAATTGGTGAGAAAAAAAATGGAGGGATAGAACAGGATTTTTCCTTTTTTACTAGATAACAAGCCAAAAGTATATTCCCCATATTGCTTTTTTTCCATAATTTAATTGTTTAGAAAAACATATGGCTTTACTGGCTTCCTTAGTAAATAACATATCTGTTTTCTATAAACTTGTAATTGTTGTTTGATTTCTGTATTTAGAAAACATTTGTGTTTGCTCACTAGCTGATTAATTAAAGCAATCAAATTTTCCTTTAAAATTATTACATGTTTGCCTTTTCTGGACTGAAAGGCAACGTATCAGGTTTTGGTTGTGTCCCCACAATTTTGCCATGGTTTGTCTACCGTCTTATTATAAAGAAGGAATTCATTAAGATGCTGTTCTGTGAAAGAAAAATGCTTTGCCTGCTTTACATGCATAATATTCATTCTCCAATGACATAGATTTTTGAAAATTACCATAACAAATTAATCCTAGAAGATATACAGTCTAATCCAGAGAAGGGGAGAATCTGGTTGTGATATGCCGCAATTTTCATGGTGTATCTCTATTCCCTACTATGAGGAATTCTCAGCTTTTTTTCTTCTTCAACTTTTGAGGGCTTCCCATGCTGTGGGAAAGCCCTCTGGAGGGGGCCAGGTGGCTCTTGAGAGGCACTATCCCTGCCCACAAGCCAGCTCTGGATTCAGTTGGAAATCTAATAAAGACTGAAAAATCTCAAATCTGCAATAGACTGTGGAATCTATTATCCTGCGTTTTTGCCGAACCTGCTTTGCCCGCATCTTTGCCGAACCTGCTTGAAAGTACTACTTTTTCAAAAAAACCACGTATTCGATCCAGTTTGGAGGAAAGGATTGGGGGCCTAATTCTGGCTCAAATTTCCCACTGTGGAGTGTGATGCAATCAATCAATGCGTGCGGTGCTGTTCTCGCGAGAGCATGAGAGAACGATAACCAACCAGAAACTTGAGCAGGCGAGACGTGCTGACGTAATAACGTGAGCATGTTTTTGTGAGAGGAAAAAAGGTACTGCCCCAACACGGCATGACAGCCAATCCAGCCAAGCCCATTGTGTGGTAGTGGGGATAGTTACATTTCTTGAATCCGAGATAGGCCTAGATGTCTTCACTGGAAACATGCTGCGGAGGGGAGGTTGAAACCTTGATGAAAAGATGCAGTTTATTTTCAAACTTGGTTTGATCTAGATTGAATTTCCCGGTGGGGATTCGGCCTTGGACCCTCCTGGACTACCATCACAGAACTCCAGATTCCCTGGATCTAGTGAGAAATAGTGCTATATACACCTTTTATATCTACTTCCTTTGATGCCACTGCTTACAAATTTCTTCTTTAAGCCTGTTCATGTGTGTATTATTAAATCTGTTAATATTTAGCAACAAGACCCTTTTTGGGTATGCTGCAACAGACTAGAATGGTAGAAATAGAGGCTGAGGCATTTTCCAAAAATTGCTGTTTAAATGAACTGCACACTGATGATAGAGAACTTGTGCAAAAGACAAAAAACCGGGAGATTTGGTCTTCTTTATAGCAGATGGCATCCCACCACCATAAGGACCAATGAATTTTCAGCAGTAGCACGTGGAATAAATACAACTAAAAAGACGAGGAGAAGAAAACCCAAAATGATAGGGTGAAATCAGGTGAATGATTTCACAGACACAGGGTTTGACCACTGGGAAAAACTGTGGAATGCTGTGCATGAGGAAAAGGTCTTGAGGAAAAGGTCAGTGAAAAGGCACTGACCATATGTAGATGCAGCTAAACAGCACTAGGAGGTTGAAAAGGTTACAATTCACTTCAGTGAAAGATATAATATCCTGAAGCAGACTGACAGAGGGAATTTTGGTGCCTTGTGTCCACATAAATGTGGAATGTTATAGAACAGATTTCTAAATTACCAGTTATAATGAGAAATCAGAAAAAATATCTTTTTGGGCATTCAGTATGGTTCTAATAAAATGTGGGTGCCACTTTATATTCCTTTATCCATATGTCTCTCATCAGTAAATTAGCATTTTTATTAAGCAGCTAAACTGACTAAATAATCTCTGCCTTACTTCTGCATGCTTGATTCCTCGGTAAATAAAATCAGATCCTGTACTGAATTTCCTTCATAATTATTTTTAATTTTATGATTATAATTTGCTATGTTTGTTTTGGAACTGTACATCAGGTTACTTTATGATAATTTGGATTTTTTGTTTTAGTCAAGAGCAAACAATACATCTTTGATGAGCTGATAGTTATCTCTGGAATGTAGCTGCTTCTTTTCCACATCAATGACTTGTACCATAAGAACAGTGCATTACATTTTGCTCTGGGAATGCTACTTCTCTGCTTCCTTCTTACTGGATCCCTCCTACAGGTTCTGAAAGCTGCTCTTGAAGGTTCTGGGGCCTTGTGGAAAGACTTTAAGTAGATCCTCCCCCCTCCTGAGTAGAAGACATTACTGTCCTTTTTACTCAGGAAGCAGAACTGGATCGAAGGTCACATCAATAAAAACACAAGGATGTTGGTGACTTGGAGAACAATTGGTTATAATATGCTAACACTTCCATATTTAGATTTTTTCAGGGTAATAATGGTGATCTTTAGCTTACATATTAGACAATTTCATCAAGTCAGTGGATGTGGTTTTTTTCCCCCAAGGTCACTATAATGGATCTATGATGAAAAAGCTTGATTATAAAATTATCTTTTAAACATTCTGAATATTTGGGTGCTGTGTGGTTTCCGGGCTGTATGGCCGTGTTCTAGCAGCATTCTCTCCTGACGTTTCGCCTGCATCTGTGGCTGGCATCTTCAGAGGATCATTCTGAATATTAGTAATAAGATTTCCCCCATATTGAAGTTAATCAAGGTGACAATAAAGACTGATAACCCACATTGGCTACCATCCAAAAAAACACATTCCTGGAAGTAAGCCCCACTGACTAACATGGGATATCTGTGTAGCCCAGTTTAGGATTGTTCCCACTGTTCCTAAATATATTTTTCATTTATATATGTATATAAGTGATAAATCTTGGCACATTAAAAACCCTACAGGTTACCTGTTACAGCTGAGGGAGAACTTATGTCTTTTAGCTGAAAATGCTGAGTGGTATATTTCTCTTATGAATAAAGTTTTCAGATTATTAAGAAAGAATCTGACAGATTAATCATGGTCACATTGGCTCTTATTCCAATTTACTCCAGACTTTTTTATATAGGGCTTTTCCCCACTTACCTTGGTCCAAAGGTTGCTGCGCGCAACTCCCAGCATGCGCCATTTCTGATGCGCACCCGGGCTTCAAAAGGCGCCGTTTCAAAAGGCGCCAGGAATGACGCACGCTGAGGGGGTGCAACAGCAGCAGCATCGGGGCGGCTGCGTTGTCGCTGCCCCTGTAGTGGGGAGTGCTGGGAGACCCCGCGCTACTTGAGGAGAGTAGCGCACGGCTTAAGGTAAGTGGGAAAATGCCCGTAGTCATTTGCTTCTCAGCTGGAAAAAAAGTTAATCCTAAATTAGCCACGGTTCCTTGAAGAACCACTTAAATTTGATAAACTGTTGTAAAAGTTTGAAAATACCTTCAATTAAATTAAAATAATGCTGAGCAAAAAATCTAACCTTATCTTTTCCCTAAGATATCTTTGCATATTCAGATAGTCTTTCTTGTTTAGTAATGAAGGCTTCTTTCTCTGACATGATGACAATCCAGGATTCTCAGAGGAAAACCAAAGGCTCCAAGGCACATTTAAAATGGCACATTTCTCTGTATGCATAGTTTTGCTTGACTGAATTGCAGTTTCATTGTTTAAATATCTTTTATGACAGCCTAGAATAACATGCAAATCTAGAAGAGTTTTGTAGTCTGTTTCACATAAAGATGATAGTTCAGTCAGTTGAGGTGCAGCAGTTGAAAAGTTGTATGCTTCTGCATTATAATATAGTCCCAAATGAATATAAGAATTATCATTGATTTTATGCACTGCCTTTGTCAAAATCATTATTTTGTATATTATTGAACATGGTACTTAGATACAAGAGCATGTATGCAAAAATGTATTTTCACTTTCAAATGGGTGGGGGTAGCAGGTCTAGGTAGACACTAGAACCCAGGCAGAATATTCTACAACAAAAAAGATTTGGCATGCTTTGTTCTGTGGTGGAGGAGTATACAATCTACTATCATCTTTATGCAGAACAGAGTATAAAACTTTAGTCTTATACACATCAATTAACAACTAAATTGGAGACCCAGCACTGGGGATGGAGTATATTCCTCTCACACCATAAAGTCAGGACAATAATATTTTGAGCAAACCAAAGTAATCATACCCCCACCCAAACTGTCATTAGTCATGGTATAAAGGCATTGTCCTGTCTTTTCTCCCCACATGGTTTCCTGAACTTGGGGTACGTGTGTGAAGAAGGTGGATTTTACAGGGGGAATGGCAATGGGAGAGAACAACCTGTCTCCCAGAACTACAGTCTCGATCTAATTCATTAGCTAGCATAAAAGTGTTGGAATAAGCGACTTCTGCATGCCTGGACACTGGGGGGTGCTGTATATCACTCTAACTGTGATGTTGACTCTCTTGTTTGCCCTCCTTGTCTGGGCCAGGAGACCGCCCACTAACTTCCTTTCTTCCCCATGCTAGCTTCACTTCTGCTCTAGCCTTTGAACCGAGCGCATGGTCAATGGCAGCCTGCTCAGTGGGGCCTTTGCCACTGCAGCATCCTCTCACCTCCACACACGTGATGGCGCGTTAGTTGTGCCCACTTGTCATAGGGAAAGCATTCTCTTTAGACTAGGTTCTTTCTATCTACCTTTCTTGGAACAAAGTTGTGAACTGAAGATGATTGAATAAATGTAAGTTTTACTCTTTACATTTATGTCTCTGGAGAAGTTTCTACACAAACTGCATTCACACACACCTACTGGGTACACACATCCATGACTCTAAAACGTAAATCTAACGGGTGGTAGCAGAGATTGATGGTTATTTTGAAGCCCAGATATTTTAAAGTTGGAGCAGATTTTTTTTTCCTTGCATGGCTTAGCAGCCATTGCCTTGGTTCTTGTGTTTCTTCTTGCTCACCTGGCTCTAACAGGCCAGCGAAAGTAACAAAAGGTTGCATAGCCTCGAAAGCTTGCTTCCTACTTTCTTGTGTGTGTGTGACTCATTGAGATTGCAGAAAAGACTTTTGCATTAAAATGGCTCAGCTGCAATGCAATTCTTGAGAAGCTTACAAGCCTAGAATTTCAACTCATGGCTCTACAGGATTCAATCCCAAGTAAATGAAGAGGCATAGGTTTTGTTGTTTTAACTACACCAAAACCAAACAGTGGGAAATGAAGAGACTAGATGGCAAAGAGCAGATGAAAAGGCCATGAATGTAATTGTTAGTACTCTCAAACTCACAACTGGTGTATGTTAAAGAACAAGATTCTGCCAAAGACATGCTAGAAGCATTAAAAAAGGGTCTTTGAGAGCAAGACAGAAATAGCAAAGTGAGTTTATATTCAAACAACTATTTTCAATCAAATTACAAGAAAATGGAGATGCTGATTGCCATATAGAGAAATTGCTGAATCTGATTGATAAGTTAGCAACCACTGGCACTACAGTTCTGGAGGAAGAACTGAAATTGGACTGCTTTTAAGCTCATTGCCTGAGAAATATCTTGCTAGCGCTTGTCTCTACTGTAAATGGCAAAGACTGCACATTTGAGGAAATTCTAGGACTAACTAGGTCTGAATTTCTGCAAGCAGCAAGAGTATCTCTCTGAGAGCAGAGGGAAGAATGGCTCAAGTTACATTGCCCAGAAGCCAGAGGCATGGAACTAAATCATTTGATACAGAAAATCCAATCCCACAGGGGAAAGGGAGGAGCCCACCCATCTGTTTCTAAGTGTAATAAACCTGGTCACCTCCAGAGGGGATACTTACGATGCAATAAGAATGCTTGAGACTGGCAGCAAGCCATCTCACACTGCTTATTCACACAGACAAAGGGATTTTACTCCTAAAAAATTCGCCTTCAACTTTTGCACAACCTACATGATACAAACTAATGAAAAAAATATAAGCCTTGGATTATTGATAGTGGTGCTTCTAGGGGCACATGGCTTCAGTGATGTTGCTTTGTTCAATGAATTAGATAGAGATGCTGGATGCAATGTGTATTTAGCCAATGGAAAACAGATTCCAGGAATGGAAGGGCAAGGATTACTTTACATTGCCGACTGATGATAATGGAACTGAGATTGTGGCTGAAAATGTCCTGTACATTGCAGATCTCGCGGCTAATCTGATCGAAGCGCCCCCACACTATCAGAAAAAGGATTTGCTGTTCACTTTGAGAATAATGTGTGCACTATCTCGTGGGATGGTGAGCTATATTCCACAGGTACCCTAAGAAATGGAGTCTTTGAACTGGACTGTGAGGAACCACAAGCCTGCACACAGCCAAGGCAACTTCTACCCAGCAGTCTTTGGAGCTCTGGCATAGGAGGTTTTGCCTTACCGTGATAAAGAGGCCATCCTGGAAGCTGAAAAAAGCAAGGACTTGGTAACAGGTATTTCTATAAAAGACTGTCCCAATGATAACCAATTGTGTGATTGTTGTTTAAGAGGAAAGGGAACTAGGCCTTCATTCCCTAAAAGCAAAGCCAAAGATGCTCTAAGCAGCCTCTTGACTTAATTCACTCTGATCTATGTGGACCAATCAAACCAGCATCAACTGGTAATAACACCTATCTGTTGTCTTTTATTGATGACTACTCGAGATACACTGTGTGTTATTTGCTAAAAGAAAAGTCTCAGACTGAACAGAAATTAAGAGACTATGTTGCTATGGTATCTAATAAGTTTAATAGGAAACCCAAGTGTTTTCAAACGGACATGGGAGGTGAATACAATTCCATATCTATAAACAATTTCTTGAGGGAACATGGGATCCAACACAGACTTACTGTAGCCCATTCGCCAGAACAAAATGGAATTTCTGAAAGAAGAAATCGTTATATAATGGACATGATTCGGTGCATGCTCATTGATTCAGGCCTTCCCCGCAAGCACTGGGGAGAGGCAGCAATGACTGCAGTTTACCTACAAAATAGATTGCCAACCAAAGCCACAGAAGCAACTCCATATGAGTTATGACTATATGCAGAGTTGTGCAGTTTGACGAGCGACCCAGAGATGGCAAGCCTGCTGTGATGGATGACCATTCAGAGGGAGATGGCGATAGCGACCAGCTGATCCTACATCGCCCAGAGTCCCAGGATGACATCACCGTGCAGATGCCAGCAAATGCTCAACCTGAAGAGGGAGCAGTGGTGGAAATCCCAGACCTGACAGGTGAGGCAGAGGAGTCACAGACTACTGCGGAGGCAGACAGACCTTTGGCCCTCAGGCGCTCATCGCGGCCTAACAAAGGGAGTTCCAGCGAAACTTACCTACCTTGCAAGCACTGCATGAACCAGCTTCATGGTCTGAGTTACAGCGAATGCCTGAACCAGAAGCAAAGAAGTGGAAAGAGGCAGCACAAGAAGAAATCGCTGCACTACATAAAAACCAAACATGGACTCTCACAGAACTACCTAAGGGTAAGAACGTTATCGGTTGTAAAATGGGTTTTAAAGCCAAAACAAGAGGAAGGTCAGATTGAGAGATATATAGCCAGACTTGTTGCTAAAGGATTCTCTCAGATCTATGGAACAGATTATGATCAGATTCCCTTTGCAACCTGTTGTAAAATATTCTACAATTAGAATGCTCTAAGCATTGCTGCATCTAGAAACATGAGAACTGAGCATTTGGACGTTAAAACCGTATTTTTTGCATGGCTTAAAATTGAACAGGAGCTATATATGGAAGCAACCACCAGGGTTCATAGATGAAAAGAATAAACATTTAGTCTGTAAACTTCAGAAAGGACTTTATGGATTGAAACAAGCAGCTAAAAGCTTGGTCAGATAAGCTAGCCAAGATGCTACTTCAAGTCAGGGCTTCAAACAAGGCAATGCAGACCCCTGTCTTTATAGCGAGGCACAGAAATGGGAGATGGACATATATCCTGACATATGTTGATGACTTGATTATTTGCCATGAAAATGAAACTGACTGTGCTGAGATTATATCCCAACTCAACAAGGAAGTAGAAGTCAAGCACCTGGGAGATGCCAGCTTCTACTTGGGGATCCAAATCGAACGTGAACTGGTGATGGAAGCTATCTTCTTAGCCAGAAGCAGAGAAAATATTGAACTGCTACAGAGTCTGAACCTGGAAGGTGTCAATCCAATGCTCTCCCAATGAGTTCTGATTTCTACAGACAAGTACTACCTGATGACTTGCTACCTGACAACAATGATTACAGGACTGCAATAGGCAAGCTTTTGTACTTAGCAATGACAACCAGACCTGACATTGCTACAGTCCGTGGAGTATATTGTCCAGAAGGGTTAGCACACCCACCACAAGAGAGACTGGACTGCTGTTAAACGAAAGTGGTGAGGTAATTTAAGCCCAGAGGTAATTCTTTAGACTTTAAACTGAAACTGCCAGCAACTAAAGATCCCACACTATTGGGATATGCTGATGCAGATTGGGCTGGAGAAAGAACAGATCTAAGATCTACCAGTGGCTATGTGTTTTTCTATGGAGGAAGTGCTGTAAGTTGGGCGAGCCGTAAACAAAGTGTTGTTGCTCACTCATCTACTGAATCAGAATTACTGTACCAGTTTCTGAGGCATGTAGAGAATTACAATGGCTTTCTAATGTGTTGTTAGAAGATTTTGGTATTGATGAACCTTTTACCTGCACAAATGCTAGAAGATAACCAGAGTTGAATAGCTCTTTCTCTTTCAGAGAAGAATAGTACACGTGACTAAAACACATTGGAATTAAGGATCAATATGTAAGACTCCTTACAGGCAGAAGGAACTGTGAAACTTCTCTCACTACTGTCCTACTGATATGATGACAGCAGACATGTTGACCAAACCACTGCCAAGAGACAAGTTCCAAAGCCAAGTGACAAACTGAACATTGTGATACCTGGAAAGCATGCAGTGCTCCTGGGAGGGAGTGTTGGAATAAGCCACTTCTGCATGCCTGGACACTCAAAGTGCTGTATATCACTCTAACTGTGATGTTGCCTCTCTTGTTTGCCCTCCTTGTCTGGGCCAGGAGACCGCCCACTAACTTCCTTTCTTCCCCATGCTAGCTTCACTTCTGCTCTAGCCTTTGAACCGAGCACATGGTCAATGGCAGCCTGCTCAGTGGGGCCTTTGCCACTGCAGCATCCTCTCACCTCCACACACGTGATGGCGCGTTAGTTGTGCCCACTTGTCATAGGGAAAGTATTCTCTTTAGACTAGGGTTCTTTCTATCTACCTTTTCTTGGAACAAAGTTGTGAACTGAAGATGATTGAATAAATGTAAGTTTTACCTTTTACATTTATGTCTCTGGAGAAGTTTCTACAAACTGCATTCACACACACTACTGGGCACATCCATGACTCTAAACGAAATCTAACAAAAAGAAGACACAAATGTTGACAATAAAACTAAAATAGGGTTTGGGTGCCTAAGGCATCATTTTCTACTTCTAGAGAATTTCATTTTATCCCATTGGAGTACTATTTGCTCTCCACTTGGGGGTTTGCTATCCTGAGTAAATTGTAGAATCAGCCACATGAGTTTGCATCATTTCCAAAACATTAAATGTCATGTGTGTT
Organism: Sphaerodactylus townsendi; assembly: GCF_021028975.2. Taxonomy (NCBI): domain Eukaryota; kingdom Metazoa; phylum Chordata; class Lepidosauria; order Squamata; family Sphaerodactylidae; genus Sphaerodactylus; species Sphaerodactylus townsendi. The sequence goes on from NC_059431.1 coordinate 40,711,669, forward strand.
AGCTCAGATCTCAGGACTGGACATCTTATTGCACGCTGTCCTCCTATGGGGTGATGGACAAGCATATATATCCCCACATTCAGATTCCTGCTGTCAAGCCAGTCACTTGCCCTGGAAAGAACTTCTAGGGATCTATCCAGTCACATTTTGTTCCTGATTTCTCTTCAGCCACAGTACTTCCCCCCTTTTGTTTTGTACCCTCCTTCTATCCACCCACTTTGCACATATCAATCAATCTCAGGGGCTCTCTACAACGCAGAGAAGGGACTTCACACACACACACACACACACACACACACACACACACACACACACACACACACACACAGAGAGAGAGAGAGAGAGAGAGAGAGAGAGAGAGAGAGAGAGAGAGAGAGAGAGAGAGAGAGCAAGAAACTGGAAGGATCAGCCATCCCATTCCACTATCTTTATTTCCTCCCCTCTACCCCTACTTGTCTGCTTCTCAATCTTTCCATTCTGCCATCCTTTCTGTTACTCTCTCCCCTGCCTGCAGTGATGTAGGTATAAAATTTTTATGGGGTGGGTACAGGGGACCATGCTCAGGGGGCAGGGCCTCATCCCTAGGTGTGGCCACGCCTCCCCAAACTCTGCTCCCACCCCGCCCTCCAAGCTGGAAGGAATCGCTCCAAACTCTATGAAATTTAAGCCAAAAGAATTTTGCATCAGATTTCCCAAAGCTGTACCTGGACTTTCTGGGGAAATCAACGCTCTTATCAAGCAACTGAAAAGAACTGGCTGCATCTCTACCCGCCCTATTTCAGCCTTCAAAGGCTTTATTTAAAGGGTGAGGGCCCTCTTTGTTCTCTTTTCTGTTGCATTTAGAAGGTTACTGTAAAGTGGATTTTAAGTAACTTACTACTAACATGTAATTAGTTTTGCTAGTCTGAAAAATCATGGCTCCCTCCCAATCTATTTGGAAAACTGGGAAAAGAAAGGTGAGCCTCGAAACGTGGCTGCTTGGCGCACTGCGAAGCATCCCCATGTTTATTAGGGAGTCGTGTCCGCAGTCAGAGGTGCTCTGGGGCCAAGTGGTGCCCAGAGACAAACCCCCCCTTCCAGGCGCCCCCGTGTGTGGAGCACTGCTTACTCATGAGTAAGTGGGGCTTGCCTGGCAGACAGGGGGCGAGTTTCCCTCATTCTCTGGCTGCTAGGCAGGGAGGTGGTGGCGGAGCAGCCCCTCTCTGCTGCCAACTGCCTGCTGGTACCTAGCAGGTGAGTTTTCCTCACCCTCTGGCTACTAGGCAGGGAAACAGCGGCGGCTCCTCTCCACTGCTGTTGCTGTGGCCTCCCTGCCAGTGCCTAGCAGCTGAACTTTGGCTGCTAGGCAGGGAGACGGCAGCGGTGGCGGCCCCTCTCCGCCGCCAACTCTCTGCCAGTGTCTAGCAACCAAGGGGTGAGTTTCCCTCGCCCTCCGGGCAGGGTGGTCTCTTGTAAAGCCTTCACATATTTCTTAAAGGGGAACTTCCCCAAAGATTACTTAAAGGGGAAAGTGCTGAAACTCCGTTTGGAGAATTGCCCTTTTAAGAAATATGTGAAGATGTAACCCACACCATTACACAGAGCAAAGATCTAAGGATGTGCCTGCTAGCACTTTTGGCCTTGTGTGTTTACCTGTCCTTTAAAGCTTTGTGCAGCAACTTCATGTTTGAATTGGATATATTCGTAGATTTCTAGAGGGATTTTTTTTAATGGAAATTTTTACTGTGCCATATGTATGCATATGTATCTAATTCATACATTCACGCACGCACGCACGCACGCACGCACGCACGCACGCACACACACACACACACAGGAATATTCAAAGGTGGGGTAGGTGGACTGTGAGAGAAAAGGGCAGACTTTTTCCCCTCATCCAATCTGGCTCATAGTTCTCATGCTGCCAGGAATTCACCACCTTCTTCCTCTACCATTTAATGATCAGAAATGAATGGAGAAAAGGGATATAGATTTGAAAGTATCCAATACACTGTCTGTTTTAAAATGTGTAGGTGATTCACATGGCCAATACATGCTCCTTGCAAGAGTTCCTTAATCTCATCACACAGTTTTTATCTATCGAAGACAGTCAAGTACCTAGAGGTAAGCAGAGGGGGCTGACACCTGATCACCACTTGCAAGGGTCACATCGGGGTGCATTCGGCTGTCCTTCCTCCCCTGTGCCCCACCCACCAGCCTTTATCCACCACCCTCTGAGCCCACTCACCAAGCCTGCACACTGACCTGCCCACCATTCTCCACTTGGTGCTCACCTGCCACCTGCCACTTGCCCAGCTTATCTGCCACTTGCTCACCGCTCGCCCAGCCCACTCGCCCAGCCCACCCACTGCTCACTTGCCTGCTTACTGCCCACCAGAGAGGTAGGCAAGGGGAGGACACAGTTTTGGGGAGAGGGTGCAGTTTTTTGGGGGGCACACTTTCAGTACTTGCCCAAAGCACCGAATACTGAATGTATGCCACTGATTGAAGACTATGACAATCATGGGAGGAAAATCTAACCTGGGCAGAGTCCCAAATACATAAATCAAGACATGAAATGTACTATTACCTATGTTCTATATCAGCAGGAACACACATAGGTTAGTAGGACTGATACTTATAGCAACTTAATTAGTAGCTCTTCATGGGTAGTAAGCAGGATTAAATTTACCTCAACAATGAATGATGATTTGGGTTAAAGATCTTGTTCTTACATAACTTGCAGAGTAAGACTTTCCACAGTCAGCCTTATTCAGCCAACCTTTTCAAGAATGACTTTGACCATCTGCCAGCCAAGATTGTTATACATTATATAACCTACTTCAGCAAATATGCTGCTGTTGTTTTAAAGCAAAGATTAACAAAATCACATTAGTTGACTGCCAGATTAGCAAACAAGCCTGAAACAATTACTTTGCCAAAATGGGAAATTCTTGTAAGAAGCACACCAACCGGCAGAATTAAAGCAAGGAAGCTGAAAAAAAATGCAACTGAGATGCCTTGATCAGCACTTTTGATACTTGTCTACCTTTGTAAAAGTGTACAAATAGCTTCAAACGAAGCCCTGTTCAGTACAAAATGAAAAGGCTAACCATAGCTTTAACAATAGAATATTAAAGTCCTGTGTAGACAGTCATTGTTGTGAACATTCACACCTATGATCAGAGCTGATAGGTTCACCTTCTCTGGTTCCACACCCTGCTATGCACTAGTCACACAAAGTCCTATATACTTGGTTTCTTCTGTCCTCCTAAACTATATCACTAAAAACTGAAAGTTCCAATTATGTGTCTGAGAGACTACTGGCATTAGTATGTATGCTTACAAATTCTCTGTGTTAATGCCATCCACAGTGCATGAAAGCCAGGTGTGGTTACGGACTGGTCACGGCCAGTGTATGCAACCCAGACTTCCCTATAAACACAGAATAACCATCTGAACAGAACTTTAAGGGCATTATTTTATGTTAATTAAACTAGAATTTGAACTATGCTCAGGGCTGGATTTGTCTATAGGCTAGACAGGTTGAAGCCTAGAGCCTCAAAATCTAGGGGGTTTATGGCCAAGGTGTGTAATATTTTTGACACTGTCTCATAGGCCTTTCTTACACATATTGTAAAGATGCACTTTAGTCTCTAAACAACCCTCCAAAAATTTTCCTTGTGTAATCCTGAGTTCACTAGGTTAGATAAAGTGTTATGATATTCCATATAAGGAAGAAAAGGTGCAATCTTCTCATAATCACTGAAAGGCTTGAAGCTGCAGATAGTTCCCCTCAGAAGGACTCCAAACTTGTTATAAACTACATATTAATATTTTAGGTATGAGAATTTCTTATACCAATTGCTGGAAGGGAGAGGTAGTGTTTATATTAATTGGCTATTAACCTGTATTTTTTATTCCATGCATTGGTCACTTTTAAATTTGGAGGGCCATTCAGTTGTTGACTGCTATCTTCATGCAGTGAACTTTTGGGGCATTATCAATGAAATGTATAGTTTCCGGACAGTATGGCCGTGTCCTAGCAGCATTCTCTCCTGACGTTTTGCCTGCATCTGTGGCTGGCATCTTCAGAGGATCTGATAGTTGGAAAGGAAAGCAAGTTGAGTATAAATACCTGTGAGTAAAGGTCAATAGGTGAGGGCATCTGAATAGGAGTGGCCTGGCAAGTGAGTAACAATGAAGTGTAGTATTTGAGTAACAATGGAGATAGAAAGGTCAATAAGTGAGGCATCTGAATAGAAGTAGTCTGGCCTTTGTTTCCTTTGATTGTCTGTAGTCATCCTGTGTCTGTGTGGAGGTGATTAGTCACTGTCTTGACTCTAGTGTTTTTCAAAACTGGCAGCCAAATTCTGTTCATTTTCATGGTTTCTTCTTTTCTGTTGAAATTGTCCATGTGCTTGTGGATTTCAATGGCTTCTCTGTGTAGACTGATGTAGCGGTTGTCAGGGTGGTCCAGAATTTCTGTGTTTTCAAATAATATTCTGTGTCCAGGTTGGTTTATTATGTGTTCTGCTAGTGCTGATTTTTCTGGCTGAAATAGTCTGCAGTGCCTTTCGTGTTCTTTGATTCGTTTCTGAGCGCTGTGTTTGGTGGTTCCTATGTAGACTTGTCCACAGCTACATGGTATGCGGTAGACTCCTGCAGGAACTATAGGATTTCTCTTATCCTTTGCTGAATGTAGCATTTGTTGAATTTTCTTAGTGGGTCTGTAGATTGTTTGTAGGTTATGCTTCTTCATCAGTTTTCCTATGCAGTCAGTGGTTCCCTTGATGTATGGTGAGAACACTTTCCCTCTAGATGGCTCTTTATCTTTGTTCATGTGGCTTGTTCTTGGTCTTGCAGCTCTTCTGGTGTCTGTAGTAGTGTAACTATTAGCCTGTAGAGTCCGGTTTAGGTGGTTCAATTCATCTTGAAGGAGGTGGGGTTTTTGTGTAGAAATCTACCCAATAACTCCAATCATCATCCTGGACAAAAAAGGAGCACCATAGAAACTTTGGTAGATCGCACAAACAGAATCTGTGAACCCCACCTTCTTCAAGATGAATTGAACCACCTAAACCGGGCTCTACAGGCTAATGGTTACTCTACTACAGACATCAGAAGAGCTGCAAGACCAAGAAACCACTGACAACTACAGAATTTGGTTGCCAGTTTTGAAAAACACTAGAGTCAAGACAGTGACTAATCAGCTTCAGACAGACACAGGATTACTACAGACAATCAAAGGGAACAAAGGCCAGACTACTTCTACTCAGATACCTCAGAAACCACACAGCACCCCAGTGATTCTGGCCGTGAAAGCCTTTGACAGTACAATGAAATGTATACCTTATTTTCATCTTCCATAAAGAGATGGGTAGTTCTAAAATCAGTTGTGCAACCTCAGTCAAAGATGCCTAAATTTTTGTCAGACACTAGATACAAAATCCACTGAAGAGATTTCAGAAAGCTATAGTGCTATGACTGCTGCCTTCAGTCATTTGTACTCTGATGTTAATGGGAAGGGTGGTACCAGGTTTCAAGATAAAAATCTTTTGCAGAAAATTGAAGAACTGGAATTCGTGTTTATGCTGTATTTTTGGATCTGTCTTCCTCAATTCCTCTTGAAGGAGGTGGGGTTCACAGATTCTGTTTGCGCGAGCTACCAAAGTTTTAATTGTACTCCTTTTGTGTCCTGGATGATTATTGGGGTTTTTGTGTAGATCTCTAACAGTTTGTGTAGGTTTTTTATTATTTTATTATCATTATTATTATCTATTATTTTATTTGATTGTAGTGAAAGTTTTTCTACTTAAAATGAGACTCTCAGTTATAAAAATTAGATATCTATATTGCAGGTATAAAACATTAGGGAACATGAGAATGGAAATAACTAAGACATAATCCACATGCAATTTAGCTGAAAGCTATTTTCTCTGCATTGTAAACAATCATATAGACTATGATTTATCTCAGCTCTCACAGCTGCTTACCTGGACTACACCCAATATTTAATGAAGAGACTGCCCTAAGCTATTAGTATTTTTTCTTGGTACTTAATACATATCAAAGGTTCATCCCTTAGGCTCTGGGGAATCATAAATTATAGACATGCAACACTGCATGAGGATTAAAATATCAACTGTGTTCATTCTAAATTTCTGCAAATACCTCCAACCAAAAGTCAACAATAATAATAATAAAAACAAATTAAAACCACATGGGCTCCTCTCCCATCTACTTATTTTCCTACATGCATCAGCGGGGATGGAAGATGGTTAAACTTTCCTTTTTTCACGATGGACTATTGCAGATTATCCAAAGTTCAGACTGGGATTCTTCTTTAGGAGCCTTACAAGCAGCAGACTGAATAGCTTCAAATCAAACACTTCTTCCAAGCTGCTTTGTAGCTATATAGATGCAGGCCAGTTTTATTCTGTTGCAGAAGTTCCCTGCAGTTCAAACTAAAAGGACTTACAACAACTTACAACTTCTCCAGAAAGTGTTCATAAAATAGTTTAAAGGCAGTTCTGTAACTGTGAGACTGCCTTTTTTCATGCTTTTTTTTCAAACATCGTGTATGAACAGCATTGTAATAGAGCATACTTTGTGAATATAATGGTCACAAGGGGACAGCAAAAGGCATTTGGGACTCAATTTGTTAAGGATTTTGTAGGTCAAAATCAGCATCTGAACTGCGGGTAGAAAACTGTTTTAGGAAGCCAGGGCATACCCAGAAGCTTTCATAACATTCTCCCGATGGATGGCTAACCTCTGTTAACATGGAACATAAGCATTGAACACCAGTAACTGTCTTTAAACTCAGCTCTATTTTTTTAAAAAAAATCATTGCAAACATGTGGAAGGGCTGTGGTTCAATGGCTGAATATCTGCTTGGCATGCAGGAAATCCTAGATTTAATCCCCAGCATCTCCAGTTAAAAGGACCAGGTAAGAGGTGATGTGAAAGACCTCTACCTGATACCCTTGAGAGGTGCTGCCAGTCTGAGTAGACAATAATGAACTTGATGGACCAAAAGTCTTATTCAATATAGGTAGCTTCATGCATGTTTAATCTTCAAAACCCAAAGGAACTTTGAAAATCAATACAAACTTTGAACAAGGAACCAAACAACAAAGAACTCAGAATCCAGAAGGTAAAAAGAACTGGGTGTATATTGTTCAGTGACACACTGTTTCACTTAAATCATGCTAATTTAAATCACTCATAAAGTTAGACGTACACTTTACAAATAGTGAACCTAGAATAATATATAACAAAATTTGCAATTTGAAAAGAAAACCGAGTTAGCTATGTTCTCTTTAGAGTTTGTTTCATGATTTGCAAGCACTGCCATGAAGCACTGCCATAAACCAAGAAATCAAAGGAAAATTAAAGCAAGGAAGGTAAAGTGTTAGTTCTCTTGAAAGTTGACAGCAACAGTCCTAATGAAATCATCAGAGCTGACAATACTTTCATAAATTATATTCATTTTATGCAGATATAATAGCAGATGCCCTAGTTACATCTTATGAATCTTTGACTGTGCAAGTTGGCTGAGCAGCGGAGCTGTTTCCATTGGATTGAAATAGAAACATCTTCTGCACACCATTCTTAGGTCAGGGGTGTCATATCATATTACATCAGCCCCAAGGACAGCTCCAGGAGGAGTCCTGACACACTTTTGACTCAAGACTTGTATACCTAACAACTGTTTCTGCCCTTGAAGTATGTAATGCAACTTTATTTCTCCTCCAAGAGTCTGGCATAAGCATCTGTGAAGAGAGTTACCATTTTATTTGTATATTGCTATGTCCAAAGAAACTCCATTTTGATTGCTGGAAAAGCTTACAGAAATTTTTGTTTTCTGTCTCTCATTTCCAGCTATTTTCAGCTGGCTCCAGCTGGTCAGTTGAAGCCCTAATTGAAGGTTTCAAAAGGACAGGGGTAACTTGCTCACTATTCAAAGAGTTCTTACTAACTTGGGCTCATTCCGCACATGCAGAATAATGCACTTTCAAACTGCTTTCAGTGCTCTTTGAAGCTGTGCGGAATGGCAAAATCCACTTGCAAACAGTTGTGAAAGTGGTTTGAAAATGCATTATTTTGCGTGTGCAGAAGGGGCCTTGATACCTGATACCATAAATTGATTTCATCTGAGTTAGCAGTCATCTTTTTTTTGTCTATGGTTTATTTTGCCTTTTATCTTGCTTGAAGAACTTTGCTTATCCTCTGAGGACTTCTGTTATATTTTCTAGCCAGTGTTTCTTTTAGTAAGTAAATGCAATTTATTGTTTTTGTGTGTGTCTGGAAATGCACCTTATGACTTTGTATTCATTGTCTGTTTTTGAAAGCTATTATTTTACAACCTTTCTTTTAAATAAAAAAAATCAAAAAAAATCTTTGTGTTTAAAACATTGGTTCAGAACCCAAAGACCAGGACAGGTCTTTGACACATCAGAACACCATCTTGATCCCAATTCTCTTTGGGGAAACAATAACTATAGTTCTCTAGGGCAAAGGAGCACACTGTGATACTGACCTACAGATTATCTTTGATATAAATTATAATATGTGAACTTTTTTATCCACCTTGCCCTAATTATACTTTTGCTCTTTTTTAATGTCGTTAAATGTTTCTGACACTGAATACCTTTTAGTATTAATGTTTTATAGTTACAATGCTATACCAACAGTGCAATTGTGACAGGCCTTTTCTGCCTACTGAGGGGAGGCACACAGTCTCCTATGCTTTTGGGGGATCCAAGTTCTTTTTAAACTGCAAACCTTCCACAGAGTTACCTGGTGTTCTAAAGGTAGCAAACAATATAAAAATCTTATTGATAAAGTACTACACAAAAATACAGGTGATGCAAACCCATGATACAGTGTTTCAACTAATACCTTTGCCCTTCCTGGTCAAATGTTTTAAAACTTTAAAAGTGTTTATAAAGTTCTTAAAGACTTCAATTGGGGCAGACTGCTGCAACCAGAATTTTTGCTGAAATGGGCCATAGGAACCACATCACTCCAATCTTGGCCCACCTATACAAGCTTCCAGTCTGTTTCCAGGCATAACACAAAGTGCTGGTGTTGACTTTTAATGCATTATATAATAATATAATATAATATAATATAATATAATATAATATAATATAATATAATATAATATCATATAATATAATATAATATCATATCATATCATATCATATCATATCATATCATATCATATCATATCATATCATATCATATCATATCATATCATATCATATAATATACCAATTTACCTGAAGGACTGCCTAATCCCTCATGAAGTCACCTGAAGGCTATGGTCAGCTTTAGGAATTATCACTGGCTGATGCAAAAATCTTATCTTTCAACTCTTAACATCTCTTTAACTTTGGCACAACTTTGCTATCTTTGCAATATGTGAATTTCAAAAACAATAATCCAGAAACATTGCTCCCTCTCCCTCTCTCTCTCTCTGTGTGTGTGTGAGAGAGAGAGAGAGTGAGTGAGGGAGAGAGAGGCTAGAACAGGGGTAGGGAACCTGCGGCTCTCCAGATGTTCAGGAACTACAATTCCCATCAGCCCCTACCAGCATGGCCAATTGGCCATGCTGACAGAGGCTTGATAAGGAATTGTAGTCCTGAACATCCTAGGCTCCCACCAAGGTCTAGGCTTAAAATAATGGAAAGGATGTTCTTCTAACATGGCCTAATAAGGAACAAATGAATAGGAAAATAACAAATGAATAGGAAAATAAATTGGAAAAAACCCTTCACACAGTACATACATAATGAAGAGTATTTCATTTTAGTGGACTGTTATATCATCCTACTACCTACAGGCCAATGAGGGCAAAAACAGTACTACTTTAATAATAGACGGTAAACTGTAAAAAAATGTAAAAATTATAAAATTTTGCTGCAAAGAAGATTAATCAAAATATCTACAATATTTAAAGAAACAAGCAATAAAAGAATAAAAGAATGGAATACAGGGCATGCTAATCAAATTTGCAGATGACACCAAATTAGGAGGGGAGCTAATACCCAAGAAGACAGAGTCAGAATTCAAAATGACCTGGACAGATTAGAGAGCTGGGCCAAAACAAACAAAATGAATTTCAACAGAGATAAATGTAAGATACTATACTTAGGCAGAAAAAATGAAATGTACACATATAGGCTTGGTGACACCTGGCTTCACAACACTACATGCAAAAGGGATCTGGGAGTCTTAGTAGACCATAAACTAAACATGAGTCAGCAGTGTGATGTGGTGGCTAAGAAAGACAATGCAATTTTGGGCTGTATCAATAGTATAGTGTCAAGATCAAGGGATGCCATTGTACCTCTCTATTCGGCATTGGTTAGACCTCACCTGGAATATTGTGTACAGTTCTGGGCACCAAAATTCAAGAAGGATATTGACAAGCTGGAACAGGTCCAGAAGGGCAAAAATGGTGAAAGGTCTGGAGTCTATGCCGTACGAGGAGAGGCTTAGGGAGCTGGGGATGTTTAGTCTGGAGAAGCGAAGGTTAAGGGGGGAAATGATGGCTATGTTTAAATGTTTGTAGGGATGCCATGTCGAAGAGGGAGCAAGCTTGTTTTCTGCTGCTTCAGAGACTAGGACACAGAGTAATGGATTCAAGGTACAGGAAAAGAGATCCCACCTAAACATTAAGAAGAACTTCCTGACTGTCAGGGCTGTTCGACAGTGGAATCCACTGCCTCGGAGAGTTGAGTAGTCTTCTTTTTTGGAGGTTTTTAAACAGAAGTTGAATGAATATATGTCGGGAGTGCTTTGACTGTGTGTTCCTGCACTGCAGGGGGTTGGACTTGATGGTTCTTGGGGTCTCTTCCAACTTTATGATTCTATTATTGTAACCTCCTGAACATCCCCATGAGAATGGTTTTATATTAAGCCAGTCGTTCTCAACCTTCCTAATGCCGTGACCCTTTAATACAGTTCCTCAAGTTGTGGTGACCCCAACCCTAACATTTATCCATTTTACAGATGGAGAACACTGATGCAGACAGTCTTAGGCGACCCCTGTGAAAGTGTCGTTCAACCCCCAAAGGGGTCCCGACCCCCAGGTTGAGAACCACTGTATTAAGCGGACAGTTGGACTTGGATTTTGCAATTCATCTAAAGGAAATGAATTCCAAAATACTTGTGTTTTTAAAAAGTGAACTGAGGTCTTATATTTGATAAGCTTTTGCTTAATGTGAAATCTGTTAAACTATTTTATGCTACGAAACACAGCAGAAAATGACAATTGCCTCTCAGCAAAAGTATACAGTGGTGAAAGTCTGATTTCCTAAATATACTTAAATGGGAGTAAGACTTATTGAAATAAATGGGAGTAGACATGAATGTACATCTTATTGACTCTACTGGGGATCAGTCCTATGGATCAGACTGCTGGTCCATTCCAAAGGCTATTCTGGAAGTGACAGCAGCAGTTTCCTGTGAGAGAATAAAAATAAGAATACGCAACATAGGTAAATACAATAAGACAATATGAAAAGTTAGACAAATTACACATTTATGGTTCAATGTCAACGTCCATGACAAACTAGTATGAAAACTGAGAAATGCATTAAGTATATACCCTAAAACAGGGTAACTGTAATATAGAACTGATCTTCTCTTCTACATAATGCTACGAAAGAACAGTCTCCATGTCGATGCTGCCTCATGTGCAGTAGCCGCGGACCTGGTGTCATCCATGGCGACGCTGGGCCTCTCCTTGGTAAGTTCTGGCCCCACTCATGGCGAGGTCTGCGTTGGATTGGTCTTGATTGGGAATTAATATGGTGCATTATCCTCTATTATTAAGAGTGCCATGGTCCGACCATTATGCCTGAAGGTTGAGGATGGACCTGCCATGCCTCCCCGTCTAGGTGGCGGACCATTTATGTCGCGGGAGATTATGAATCCCTTGGTTTCCTATGAATGCTCTGCGGGGATCCTGAACCCTACCGGCACTTCGATGAGCAGGTGGAAAGGTGGAATGCCCGGCTTTCGATGCCATTGAGGTTGTTGCCCCGGCGCGTCCCTCTGCGTCCCGTTCACGGCTGGCTCCGTGGTATACGAGCTTCACGCCATGAAAGCGAGAACTCCAGGCGACTAGAAGCTGGCGAGGGTGTGGAGAATTTGGTGAAACCCGCCTTGAACATCTTATAGAGCGTTTATGAAGGCCTATGAGGATGGCTGACGAAGAAGAGCCTTCCTCTCCCTCTTCTCTCGCATCTGCTAGCTCCGCCGGCACAACTGTTCCGTTTAATTGGGACTTTGACCTCATTACCTGCGGGTTCTACAAATTCTCAATTGGAACATTAACGGCCCGAGGCATTTATGACTTCTTTGCAGATAGAAGTCGTCGGCTCATCCAGGACCTTCCTGCTGGTTGGATACAGTGGCCGAACTAAGGAACCGCGGGTCTTCTGGCCCTTGTTTGGCCCAGTTTTCCCTGCTCTCTGAAGCCGGTGTGGAGCAGGGTTCACGGCTGCTGTTAGACCTACTACTTGTCCTCTGGATCCGTGCCCTCTGACATTAAAGCCTGCCAGGAGAACTCGACCCACCTGATGAAGATCATCAATGAAAACCAGCGGGCAGGGTCTTTCGAGGGTGGGTTGAAGGGAGGCTTGATGGTCATGCTCTTAAAAGACCATCGTTAGATCAGGAGATCCTGGCCGAAATTGCAGCCGATCTCGAATCTTCGTTTCTGGGAAGGTAATTGAGAATGGTGTTAGACAGCTTCAGGGGCTTCCTGGAGGGGCCTTACAGGCTTTTCGATCCCTTCCAGTCGGCTTCGTGCTGAATAGGACGAGGAGACTGTTCTTAATGCCAAGCCATCCGCGGACAGCTCAGCATACAACCTGACGAGGTGGATGGCTGCTGGTATTATTGGACCCCGCTGGCGTTTGATATGATGGAGCCGACCTTTTGGTATTACCGCCTGGCGGCTTCGGGGTGGGGGCACTGTCCTTCAGTGGATTGTCGTTCCTCGGGACGGGTCGAAGTGTGAATTATTGAGGGGACCAAGCCTCCCCAGAGGGTGCCCACTTCAGTGGTGTGTGCCTCAGAATTTAACTCTCCAGCTATTGTTCAACATCTATATCGTCCACTTGCTCGGTTAGTGCGGAGCTTTGGGCTGATCTGTCATCGGTATGCTGATGACACTCAGCTCGATTCTGCTGATGGAAGGGGACGGTTGCGCCTGCAGCTCTGGCATTGTTTGGGCGGTTGGATGAATTGCAACAAACGGGTTAAAGGCAGATCCATCGAGCGGAGATCCTTTGGCTGCAGGCGGCGATTTTCAACGCGGGTGGGAGGGAGCTTCATTGGCACCAACCTCCTCGTCGCAGCCTGGGGGTCCACCTGGATTAAGTCTCTTTCAGTAAGGACGGGTGGCCCATACTCTTCAGGTTGCGTTTTCCATCTTCGACAGGCCGGTTGGCCCCTTCCTCTCCCAGGCAGACCCACCATGCTGTAGTCAATACAGCGGTCACCTCTAGGCTAGACTATTACAGCAACTTTAAGCTCACAGCGGAGCCTTCCTTACGTCTGATCCAGGAAGTTGAAACTGGTGCAACATGCAGCGGCGGCGTGTGCTCGCAGGTGGTGCCTTTTAGAGAACACATTCAACCTGTGTTGCGGCACTGAAGCTTCGGTTGAGTTCGAATCATTCATAGGTGTGGGTACTGCCTTTAAGGCCTTCACGGCGGTCTGGGACCGTTGTAGGGACGTCTTGCCCCATATGTCCTGCGGCCTCTGGATTCGTGAAGGCCAGCTTACTGATTGTCCTAGCCCTCGATGATGCGGTTGGCCTCTACCGGGACTGGGGCGCTACAGCCCTGGCCCTGCCTGGTGGAACCTTTACCACCAGCTATCGAACCTCGCGAGGATCGCGGAAGTTCGCGGGGCCTGTAGACCGAATTGTTCCACGAGGTTTGGAGGGGGCGGGCAGCTGAAGTCGCCCTCCCCTCCTCCTCCTTTAAGCTCTGGGCCCTTAATTTTGTGGAGGCCCTCAACGCAGGTCTGCTTCAGGGTGGGTGTATTACGTTTTATGAAATTTGTCGGATGCCGCTGTAATTTTATTTAATTCGCTGTTTTAACTGGGATTTTAATGTTATTTCTGTTATGATTATGTTGTTCACCGCCCAGAGCCCTTCGGGGGAGGGGCGGTATATAAAATTGATTATAAATAAATAAATAAATAAAATAATAATTGATAGATAAAGCATAAGGAAACTCTGCTCATCTTGGACCTGCCAACACAATCTCCTTGTGTATCAAAATTATGGAAAAGCATATAATGTTGTGAGGTAAAGGGAAGCAACTAACAGTGAAACCCAATACATCCTTCTAAGTCCATCCTTGTAAGTCCATTGCAGTTAGTGGACTTAGAACAGCATAACTGTTTAGGATTGTACTGCAAGGCACTTACTTTCATGTGGCCACCACTGCTCCATATTTAATTATGGGCTGGTTTCAAGTTCTGGATATCTTAAAAAGATAGTGTTCATTAGTCTCATTCAAGGCAAGGCCAGGGAGAGGGAAAAAAGTGGAAAGCTAATTCATGCTGTTAGTTCCTTTGCTCCTCTCTCAACCTACTACCACCAGGGGAAGCACCCAGTGCTTGCACATGTGCCTTCTCTTTAAGTCTGCAACTTTTGGCAGATTCTGGTTGTAGGTTCTGGAGCAACCTCAAGGAAAGCCCTGTGTGACCATTGCATTGATCACTGTGGCTAGGTCAGGGTGGAACAGATAGGGAGCCAGCTTCCTCACCTAGTGAAGATAGTAGAAAACCAATCTGGCTGTCCATGCAGCTTGGAACTCTATAAATAGGGAGGCATTCAGGATCACACCCAGACTGTCGTCCTGTCCAGTTCCAGCAGTCAATAATGCCTCTTGGTCCTCTCCAATTTGGCCAGAGGACCCAAATCTTTGATGGATTTAGTTTCAGCCTGCTCTGATGCAACCATTTTACAACAACCCACAGAAATTCAACCAGATTTTCTGGGGTGGTGTCCAGTAAGTCTCCTATCAACAGATCAAGTTGGGTGTCATCTGCATATTAATGACACCTTGCTCTAAACTCTAGACCCAGCTGGGCATGGAATCACATATAGATGTTAAATAGCACTGGGGAAAAGATTGCCTCCTGAGGCAACCCGCCAAGACAACAATTCTCCCCAAAGTGCCACCCCAGAGGAAAGAAGTGAGCTATTGAAAGGTTTTTCCTCAGACCCTGGAAATGGTGAGACAGTGGGTCAAATGGTCATAAACACCCATATCAAATGCTGCTGTAATCTGGTGCCAGAGATCATTTGTGAGACTGACCAGCACAGTCTCTGTCCCAAGGTTGGGTTGGAAACCACACTGGAATGGGTCCAGTCTTCTCCCAACATAACACAAAAGAGCAAAGAAGAGACGTGCACAGTGACAATAGCTACCTGATTCTATACACTGCTAGGTTTCTCCAAAGTTCCATTTAGGTTATTTACACAACATGAAAGCCTTCAGGTACTTATTGTTTATCTTGGATACTAACTTTCCTGTTAAAAACAGCTAAATTAGTTTAACAGGGTAAGTTAATGGCACTTTGTGAGCCGTAAAATCTCAGCAAATAGCTACCACCAACTTTTTCAGGCTACATAGCACTAAATTTGAAGCTGTAAAATAATTAATATACAAATAACAGGAATGCAAGGCAGCCATTTATATCCTTTTCACATGCTGATTAACATAATACACTGTTCTGCTCAAAACAACAAATTTTACAAGCAGTATTTGGGCAATTTTTTATTAGCCTGTCTTCTGATGTTTGCCTTATTTAGTCTGTTGCACAATATGGAGCCAGCCACATAAAAAAGACATAACACCAAATTATCCAACAAATACTCACCTCAAGGCTGAGCTTCAATTTTTAAAGAAACCACATTGCTTTGATGGCCAAACTGCAATGCTTAGAAATCTTTCTGGAAAATTGGAATACAGATTGAATTTGAATAATTAATTTTAATGTTTTTGGTAATGTCCTGCAGCATTAATATTTAATTTGCTTATATACTTTAATGGACAGGAAAGAATATAGTTTCCAGCATAAAGATATGGTTTAAAAGAAAATGGTCTAGGAGGGTTCTTAAAGATGGAAGCAGCCTCCTCTTCCTGCCCCTTTCTGCTTTTGGCTCTTCACTCTTATTGTATTCATGTTGTTGCCAACTTCCACAAATATCTTTCAAGATGAAAGACATAGGCATTAGGTACAACCAAGAAAAATGTAACTTTGGGTGCATCCCATGGGAATTAAAAGTATTTTGAATATTGCTTATGATTAAGTCATTTGATGGCTAAGCTTGCAGGTTACCCATAGAACTAGGCTGTCAGGCTGTAGGGCAATTGTAGGCCAACTCAGTAATATCAGTGCAAGGATCCTTAAAAATTGGGTCAATCCCCACCTTCAAACTAGAAATGGCTTAGAGATCGATAAAAAACATTTGCACCTGTTGCAGGTCATTCTACTGTATTTGATATCAATGTGTTTTACAATTGTTGAAGTGCAGTCCTGAGCAAAGTTATTCGTTTCTAAGTTTGCTGAACTCTGTGGGCATGGAAATCTGTAAATCTGTTTAAAATGTCTCTGTTGGTGATACAACCATGGGCCTTCTTGAACATTAATGGGATTGATTTCAAGAGCTTCTTTCTTTCCTAGCAAGTAAGCTCCAAATCATAAAGATGGGAAATTGCTCAATTTCTATTCAGGGCCTTCACTCACAAAGATAAAACCTGCTTAATTTTCTATTTACATGCATATGACATAGTACCAGAAATAGACAGATTGGAACCAACCTCTTCAGTGGGGTAAAGTCATTCACACATGACTAGGTCATGCCCCCTACTGTCCAAGCAGGGCTATAGAAAAAATTGCTCCTCCCATTTCCTTCCAAGAGTAACAGGTTCTGCTTCACCTGAAAGTTATTCTCACTTTCAAATTAATCCTCAGGGTGGGAAAAAGTAAACGACTTCATCCCACGGAAGAGAAGACACCTTCATGGTAGTTCCAATTCATTTTTCTCCTTCAGTGGGGCTGCATCATTCACACACAGTTATATGCCAGAGCTATGACCTAGGGAGGGAAGCACCAGTTACCGTGTTTCCCCGAAAATGAGACAGTGTCTTATATTAATTTTTGCTCCCAAAGATGCGCTATGTCTTATTTTCAGGGGATGTCTTATTTTTCTGTGTTCTGTTTGCCGGGCATGCTTCCAAACAAAAACTTTGCTACGTCTTACTTTCAGGGGATGCCTTATATTTCGCACTTCAGCAAAACCTCTACTACGTCTTATTTTCAGGGGATGTCTTATATTCAGGGAAACAGGGTAGCCACGATTTTGGCTGAAAGCCACATGTTCCTGTTTCAGGAATCTGGGAATACCACCGGGTGTAGAACTCTCTGGCAAAGGCTACTTCTGCTGACACCTGTCAAGTCTGTAATGTCTAAGGCCGTTTCCGCACGGCCTCCCTGTCGCCTCCACGCTGGCAAGAATTCTGCCGGCGTGGAGGCGAAGGCCGTTCGCATGCACGCATGCGGGCGCCCTCAGCAGAGGCCGGCAAACGTCAGGCGGCTCCGCACGGAGCCGCCTCTTCCCCCTGCCCCGTCCCGCTCACCTTGTCCCCGTCGTCGCCTGCTGGCCGTCGAAGCCCCGCCCATGCTGCCCTCCAACCTCCAGGGGTCGGAGGACAGCGTGAGCGAGCTTCGGCGACCAGCAGGCAACAGTACAAGTAATGAAACGAACAGACAGCATGTTCCCGGCAGTGCGGTTCGCACCGCGCCGCCAGGAAGACGCTTTCCCCCCAACAACAACCCTTTAAAGGGTTGTTGTTTAGGGCGGCCTTTACCGCCCCCAGGCCGTCGTTTTTGGCCCGTGCGGAAAGGGCCTTAGGAAGGTTGAAAAAGATGGCCAGGCAGTGGCCTGGTTAGAGGTAGTTTACCATTGCCTTTCTCTGCAACTCTAGTATTCCCTGGAGTTTTCCTATCCCTGGGGCATTCACACAATCTTAGCCGTGACCTTGGCTAGTATTTGGATGGGAGACTTCGTAGGAATAACAAGGTCATGATCAGAGGCAAGCAATGATAAACCACCTCCAAATGTCTCTTACCTTGAAATCCCTATGGGGTCTGCGACTTCATGGCAAAAAGCCCAGCAACCATATATACACGTAAATTAATATTTGATATCTATATTATTCTTACATTACTGAATCTATATGGGATTAATAGTCCTATCCTATCTTTACATCCTATACTTAAAGCACTAGGGAGAAAGGCTTTAAAAGGGGGGTCTTGTTTTGCACCAGATGTTTTAGAAATCAACATACTGACACTAAAAATGATAAGCAGCAGTTTTAAAGCTGTTCAGGGATCTCAAAAGAGAGGACCATCACAAAGAATCAAACTATGAACAGAAAGCAGGCTGTATTGTCTAAAGATAGTGATTTAGGTACCCTCTGCTTCCTTATACCAGTACACAAAAAGTAACATGGTATATGCATATTTACAAGACAATCTGCTCTTTCAAACTACACAGAAAATATTGCTCACATGTGGATAATGAAAATTGCTCATGTATTTGGAAAGTGAAATAGGGGCCTGGATCACTGATGAGAAGAGAAAACTGATGAGACAGGGTAGTTTAGAGGCCAGAATTAAGCAATGCTTCTGCTGCCTATCAGTGTCTGCATTTTTTGATAGCTGGCTAAAGCAAATAGAGTTGTATCTTTCTCCTGCACCATCTTTCTTAAGTTCCTTGTGCCACTGGGGCTATTACAAATACTTAGAATTGCCAGCCTTCTAAATCAAGGATCAATCAGGATTAAAATTGAAGATAGGATGGACACAGTAGGGTACACCATTTACTGCCTCCATATGGCAGGTGATAGAGTGCCAGTTATGGGTTGGGAAATACCTAGGGATTTTGGGGGTGCAGCCTAAGGAGGGTGGGCTTGGGGATGGGAGAGACTACAGTGAGGTATAATGCCACAGAGTCCACCTTCCGAAGGGGCCATTTTCACCAGGTGGACTGATCTCTGATGCCTGGAGATCAGATGTGATCCCTGAATATCTCCAGCTACCATCTGGAGGTTGGCAACCCTACAGGGTGGAACTGGTCATTATGGAATTCAGATCTAAAGTCTCAAGCATAACTGTTTTTACCTGGCTAATGTCTTCTTTTCCATTTGTTGTGCATTGCCTATTTAAGAGGCTAACCCAAAAGGTCTCAGTTCAAGCAGGAGAGTAAGGGAATCAGTTTCACTTCCCTGCCTGTAAGCTGCAGGAGTGCTTGAAATACAGTGGCAGATAAGCTTGTTGTTGCCAGGTTTATCAGCAATACAACAGATGAGGAGGCTAGTTCCAGCAATCAGAAAATGCTGACATTCACTAGTGGCTAAGGTAAATGATCAGTTTTCATATTCATTTTCATAGAGCCTTTGGTAAATGATCAGTTTTCATATTCATTTTCATAAATTGAAGTTTTCATTATTAATTATTATAGGATTGATCTGTGCAGTTTAATCCATGACCCAAACATGCCTTGTAGTGCAAACATCCTCATTTACCAGTAAACATAAATATAGATCCCAGATATCTACTTCCAATCTCACACAGAAAGCTACAAAACTAATATCTGAAAATAGGGTAATACAGTCATTCATTCATCAGGCAAAGACTGGATTTTTATGCAAATCATGGGCAATGCATAAAAATACATATAAATATTTCATGAGTTTCCCCAGCTTATGCAACATTAAAATTGTTTTACTTGCTTACCCTAGAACTATAGAAAATATTGCTGGAAGAGTTGTGGCCCAAGCTACAAAAAACCGCTAATGCTGCCATCCCTACACAAAGCAAGGCCTCCCTGCATTAAGGAGGGTAGGGAAGACTCACACCTGTGCTCCTGGGGTTCAACAACAGTCCACAGACACCACTAGTGTGGGGCTTGTCTATGAAAGAAGGTGGAAGACATTACCATAATTGACGAATTTGCCTAATGAGACTTCTACTGAACATACCGAGTTCAATCAGTTCCTCTACTCTGAAACTTTCAGGGTAGAATGCATCACCAGAATCAACATATAAAAAGTATTCCTGATAAAGAGTTCCTGAAGAGAAAAGAAGACAGACCATCACAACTGATTGACAAGATAATTTACCAACATCAAAGAAATGATAGGCCAAGTTCACGGGGTGGGTAGGATCTGTTGACTTAAGTGTCAAGTGCCTTGCAATGAATATCAATCAAATTAACAAATCTAATAAGATATGACACTCAAATGAAAGTTTCGTATAACGTGCATATTTATTTTCATTTTGTACTTTAATATACTAAGATGTGGCTTTTTTTCTTTTCTTTTAAATTTGGTTTTCAGATTAGAGAAACAATATAATTTATTTCCCCTGCTCATTGTCTTCTGAAGAATGCAATGATGTAGTTGTCTCTTAATTAAGATTAATTGGAGAGGGATTTTTCACTACTTCCATCGTCTCGTTATTTGTCGCTCTTGATTTTATTGGTGATGCAAAACAAGAAGGACAAATGCCTTCTATTTATAATTTGCAAGTTAGGAACAAAATCTGTCTACATCCACTTTATTGAAGCGCTGCCATGAACCATTCTAGGATAAAGCAACATGAGTAATGGAAAAAAGAGGAGGAGGAAGAAGAACAACTTAAATCAGAGTCTCATAATATCACTGCTTCGCTGTGCTGGTTAGATTCATAATAGAATGGCAGCATGAATAAATTCATGAGCCCTTGCACATGAATTCCAAACCTGTCTCCAAGAAAAGTAGCTTACATGGTTCTTTTGCCCTTCTTTATGCTGAACAGTGGGAATGCAGAAGAATAATTTGGATTGTCTTCTATTAAATTTTTAAAGCAAATCCTTTACATGGCTAATATTACACAAAATTCAGCTAGTCCTGCAAGAGGCAACTTTATCCAGGTAAATGTTTTATGAGTAGCTCTGGGGTTCATCTACCTGCCCTCACCTAAATCTGTATCTCCTTGTGCGACTTTTAGTTCATGCGGCTTCTAATGCAATCACTTGGAATCGTCTGACCTCTTTCATGCTCCCATATCTAAAACACCTCATCTTCCCCTGCGTATCTGTTCCATGAGTTCTACAATTTGGGTTACATCAGGAAAACTAGGTTGTTCTTAAGAATATTTGAACTTTTTGTAATGAAATAAGACATTGTAATAAATGTGCAGCTGCTTCTGAAAAGGGCAGCATCATATCTGCTTCTCTGTCTCCATAAAGTCTAACATAATGTATCAATTATACTGATAACATGGAAACATGCTGCCTCCTTCTCTTCATCATTCAGTTCCATATCCATGGCTAGCAGGAGAATGTACATGTAAGAGAGAAATGAGATGTGATAGATTTTAGCAGATATGGATATAATTACAGCCCAATTAGGAGCGGGTTGGTGGGTGGGGATGGTACTGTTCCAGAAGCACCCCGCTCTCTCCAAAGAGCTTCCCCACACTGTGGGAGGCCCAAAAAAGCATAAACAAAGAACCCTTCAAGAATCTCCCATAGGGTATAACAGAGATATGCCACCAAAAGGTGGTGTATCTACAACTCCGGTTCTGCCAGGGTACAGGGGGTGGGAGGGCAGTGGAAGCTGACTAAATTAAATTCCAGATCATGTTCAAGGTTTGGGTGTTAACCTCTAAGACCTTGAGTGGTGTGGAACTGTTGAATCTGTGAGACCATCTCTCCCCATATTGTCTCAGGAAGGCATTTCATGCCTTTGGCAGTGGCCTTCTGGTGGTCCTGGCTCCCAAAACATCCAGCTAGCCTCAACCAGGGCCAGAGTATTTTCTGCTTTGGCCCCAGTCTGGTAGAACTTTCTGTCTCCTGAGATTCAGGCCTGTGGGACCTAGTTCAGTTCTACAGGGGTTGCAAGCAGAGATGTTCCACCAGGCCTTTGGTTGAGGCAGCAATGATTTTCAAACAAGCTGGTCTCCCAGTCTACCTGTTCCCTACAATCCCTTCTTTGTGATACAATTTCAAAATAATAATGGGATGGGAAGGTAGGATTTTTTAAATTATAAGTTAAATTTAACTTTCAGTTGACAATGAAAATCTAACTGAATATATATTGGTGCCATAGACATTTATCAGAATTGTAGATTATTATTACTGAATTTTTATTACTGTGTGTTTCATAAATGAAAATGTTGTTTTATGGATGATTTTACTGTCATATGTATTGAATACATTGTTTTAGAATATTGTTAACTGCCCTGAACCTGGTCTTTGTGCTGGGAAAAATGGGATAGTAACTCAAATTTTAAAAAATGTGTGTGTTTGGGTATTGTTTTAGAAAAGCTCCATTTTAACAAATGGACAAAAGATCATGGATCAATTATTTGCTTCTAGTGACTCCTCAGAGGGTTTAGCAATAGATATTTACTTCATTCCTGAATAGATAGATAGATAGATAGATAGATAGATAGATAGATAGATAGATAGAGAGAGAGAGAGAGAGAGAGAGAGAGAGAGATTTGGTATAGTTATTGTTTGTCTCATGGAATGCTCCTGTGCTATTTTCCATACATAAGTGGATAGAACTAATTGTTTACACAACCCAAAATTATTCTTGATAACAGACGGCATTTAATTGTTTTACACTCTTGATCTTAAGCAGAATTACACCTTGCTAAGCCCATTGAACTGAATGGATTTAGAACAGTGTAACTCTGCTTAAAACTCACTGCACTTTTAGTCATTCTTTTGCTGAACTCTTGACAAGAACTCTCTCTCTCTCTCTCTCTCTCTCTGAAATCAATATATCTCCATCTATCATCATATTTTCCCTGAGCAGCAATTAAAGCATAACAGTGAGTGAGACTAATGTCAGTCCATTTACCTATCTAAATTAGTCTTTTCTTTGCCTTTTCAGTGATAAAATTTTGCCACCAGAATCAAAAATAGGAATGATAAAGAGAGCTCTTTTCCTTTTCTGTGTCTGATTTTCCTTTTCTGTGTCATTTATTTTGTGTT
Source organism: Sphaerodactylus townsendi (assembly GCF_021028975.2). NCBI lineage: Eukaryota > Metazoa > Chordata > Lepidosauria > Squamata > Sphaerodactylidae > Sphaerodactylus > Sphaerodactylus townsendi. The sequence goes on from NC_059431.1 coordinate 40,734,747, forward strand.
ACATTTCTTATCATACTGTCCCTCAGCTATTCATAATAGTGAATGAATATAGCTGATTTGGGGGCCATAAGTAAGTATAAACCAATCTCTAAAATCTGGCTATGAAATAAATAAAGCAGACACTTTAATGGTTACTGGCAAAGGAAAATAAGAAAATGCTGACATTTATAGATATATTTAAATGCAGCCAAACGAGACTGGTGTGTACTGCAGAAGCAGAGATCTGCCAAGTTGTTCTGTGTGTAATTTCTATTTTGCAGTGAGCTTCTTGGAAGGACAGTTTAAATGGGAAAGAATCAAAGTTATTATTTAAATATAATACACCAATTTTTGTTCAACTTCGGCATGATTTTAATATGGTCATCAGTTGCAATTTGCAGCTTAATCATAATGTAAAAAAGTTCCTCTAGAGATTTATATTCAACTTTGAAGCAAGGTTACTGGAAAAGGCACTGTGATAGACAAAAGAGAAGCTCTTCAAATGCCCAAATACAAACTAGCTTGAAGTATTTAGCTTGTACCATTCATTTCTACTGATGAAATAGTTGTAAAAGAACATTTTGTCACTTAATAGTTTTCCAAGGTATGTCCGAACAGAACTGCTGGAGAATTACATTTTATTTCAGCCAAGTATATGGGAGAATTCTGTGCTAACGCGATGACAAGAAATGTCGTCTGCACAGTAGCAGTGCCTTATAGACTGGGCCCTAAAATTCATCCACAATGGCTGACTCCTTTTGAATTTCAAAAGACTTCTGAAAGAAAAAATGCAATGCAGGATGCAGTCTTGTACTTGGGCGGGGGGGGGGGGGAAGCAGAGGAAGTTACAAGATTATAACCAATTGCAATCAAATGATGTATACACGAGGGGGGAATCTTATACTGCCTCTCTCCCTTGTCTGGTCACTTAATCAGTTTGCCATCCTGCCTGCCTGCCTAACATGGTGGAGGAGGGGGCGGCAGGAGCAATTCTCACTCTTCCTCCCCGTGCTTGACAGCCTGCTGCACCCCTGCCCCAGAAGCCAAGACAGGGGCCCCCACTCTTCTCCCTCCTCCTGATCTGCCCAGTTTCCAGAGCCAGCTGGGCAGCGGTGGGGAGAAGAATGTCCTCCTCTGCCCACTCCTCCTCTTTGTTTCCTCTAGGGTGGCTGTGATGGAGGATAGAAGCTCTCACTCCCATCTTCCTTGCTCTGCACTGCTGCCTTAGTGACTGAGGGATAGATGGGAGCATGCATAGAATTCTTATTTTTCTTCTTCACAAATTCCCCATATGAACACGAATTATTCATATTGATCTTATATGAATGAAGTAGCCCTCGTGTCTGTTCTAAATAATACATTCAGTATTCATGTAAACGTTTGCAGAACATTGAAACATTGATCCTTGTTATGAATATATCTAACACTCAACATGGCCCTATCTGAGAATACTTAAATACATGAATCAAGGCCATGTAGATAGAAGGAAGATTTTTCAACAAATGGCGTGATCCCCCAGGTTTTCAGAAAAATCTGAAAAATAAAAAAAATTGGAGGGGGGATCATATAAAATCCCACAAAACAGAGCAGCATTGTATGTACAAGTAAAAACAATGCCTCTCCATTACCTGAGGTCATCCACCCTCTTCACTGTGTGGAAGACTTTGGGGGAAGGGCAGGAATAAGCACTGTCCCTCTTGCTGTTCCCTGCAGAAAGTTAGGGAAGGCAACAGCTGTCTTTTATAGGGCCAGTGGTATATCCTGTTAATGGATAATAACAGGGCAACAATTCCATTTTTCATACCAGCCTGCAACCACTTCACGTTACTTAAGGCTCTTCTTTGCTTCCTGAATGCTCGATTGATTTATTTTGTAATATTTTGTTCTTTGTTGACTTCCGAAGCAGCATGTATTAATAAGTTATCAGTTCCTTGTCATAAACTTTAGAAAACCTAATATAACATTTAATATTACATCAGAGCTAGTTGTACATGTTGCAGAGCAGCTATATCTCAAATATGTTCAGCAGCCTGGTGGAGCTGTCAGCAGCATGAGTGGTAACATTCATTTGGGATTTGGCCAGCTTTAAACCTTCCACCTGCAGGAGGCACCAGGAATCTAAGGTAACCCCCCTGGGCACCATCTATCAAGGGACCCAATCATGGCTAAGTAAGTTGCTGCTCAGAGCATCACTCCTCCCCACTCCCCACCCCCCAGAGAAAACATGACATCCCAGGGAATACCATTTCCCCCCCTGGATATGAGCTTGGCACTAGGGAGATGGGATAAAAGAAGTCAGAATCTGGTGAATCTTGTATAAATTCTCCATTTTACAGGTGGACCCTGACCCCAGGCCGACTTATCCTAATGACTGAAGCTATGTGGAGCATTCCACTGGTCCACAGCCCTCAGGACCTTGCAATCCTAATCAGCTAGTCAATGTTGTTTTCACAAGCCTCCAGTGAGACAGAATGCTGTTTTGAGCTCCCCAGGGAGTCATCATGGTAAGTGCCAGCTTCAAAGTCTGAGCTGATTGCATGGGGGAGGGGGGCTGGAGCAGAACATTAAATGCTGTAGCCTCACCTCTTGAGCAACTTGTGCTCTCTGATGGAACTGAGCCAGTTGATTTGCAGTCAGCCATATTGGCATGCTGACAGCATAGTGTAAGGTGACCAGATGGTCACCTTTCTGAACCGGGCCGGGGGTAGGTGGCCGCACGCACGCCCACATGTGTGTGCAGCCATAGGAGCGCACTGCCTTCTGGGGCTTGCTGTTTCCCACCCTGTGACAGGGCAGGAAACGGCAAGCCCCAGAACGCCATGCTCCTGGGGCCGCGTGCGCATGCGCACGCAGCCGCAGGAGTGCACTGCCTTCTGGGGCGCTTCCCGGGAGGCTGCCACACTGCCTTGCGCCCCAGAAGGCAGTGCAGCAGCCTCCCAAAAATTGGGACAATTTCAATAACCCACGGGATGCGGGACAAATTGTTTGAAGGTGGGACTGTCCCGCCAAAAGTGGGACGTCTGGTCAGCCTGGCATAGTGCATAGTGCAAAGTGCATTGCTAAACTGCTGGGGGTTGTTAGAAGTACTCGTGTGCCCTAAGGGGCTGCTGCAGGAATATGAGAAGGCAGTCCAGGTATTTGGTTCTACAGCCAAACTCCTAGGGATTGCTGCAATCCCCTGCTAAAACTTGAAGCATGAGCAAGCAGTCCAGGCTATTAGGTTCTCTCTCAATGAGAACTAGCAGGCATCTTTCAGTGAAAGCACTGGGGAGGATGGCTTATCTCCACTTCCCACCCTGGGGGAGGAAGCTGAACATAGCACCCAAAGATCAATTGGATTACTGCTTCAGGGAGTGCCCTTCATCGACCCGCACTGGCCAGATGTGTCAGAGCCCTTCATCGACCCGCACTGGCCAGGTGTGTCAGAGTTCACCCTCTTCTGAAAAGGGGGCGATCACTGAGGCATGAGGGGAGCATGTCCAGTGGTGGGATCCAAAAATTTTAGTAACAGGTTCCCATGGTGGTGGGATTCAAACAGTAGCGTAGTGCCAATGGGGCTGGGTGGGGCATGACGGGGGCGTAGCCGGGCATTCCAGGGGCGGGGCATTAATAATTTCTCTGTTACTGTAAAAAACTCTTACTGTAAAAAAAAATTCCTAATTTCCAGCTGGTATCTTTCTGTCCATAATTTAAACTCATTATAGCAAATCCTATCGTCTACTGCCAACAGAAACAACTACTTCTCCTCTATTGACTTCCTGTCAAATACCTAATACTTTCAAATACTTAATTTTGTTTCTAGAAATCAAAAGAAGGATACTTTCCTTAAACAAGGAACTTTACCATATTTCTAAAACATGTTTTTAAAACAGCCCAACAGGGAGAATTATCCCGTTTTCTACCTTCACTAACCAGCCACATAGGAAACAACAGGACTTTATGATTTTTGGACCTAATGGAATTTCTAACGGAAAATCAGACCCAATTAGTAACCCCCTCTCGGCACACACAAATAATTAGTAACCCACTCTCGGGAACTGGCATGTCCCCTTTGCCTATATAAGGGACTTATCCTGAGCATCGGCAAACTGAAGCCTTAGGGGGAGAGTGTCGCCCTTTTTGTCCATTAGACGTTTGAGGCAATACTGAGCTTGTGAGAAGTCAGAACATTGTTCTCCTTTAGGCAGAGCACACGCTTGGCATGGCTTTCAAATGCTGTCCAGGTAGAACCACAGAAGCAGCAAGACTTAGAAGGTGCCATTTAGCCTCATTGCTTCATGAGGTGGCACCAATAGTTTTTCAAAGGACTAAATGCAAAAACAAATAAAAACATAAAACCAAACTACTTTAACTGTTTGAACTATAAAAGTAAACTAAAAACACTCTAGCTCAAAAAAGTTCTCCAGAAAAAAATTCTCAGACTTAACCAGAAAGCTCAGTTAACAGAGTACAAAAACACACCAGCTCCATGCAGCAGCGAAAAGAAAACTGGAAGGAGTGAGTGTACTCCTCCACTTGGTCACATGTTCCTGGGTGGAAAAAGTGGCTATCTTGGGCTTGTGTCGGGTGGAGGAGAGCACTCAACTAGTACCTAGAAGCTCTGTAAAAGCTCCGTAGCTGGCCCGCTCAAAGGCAGTCCCACATGAGACTGTACAGAGGCCACAATGATAAACTATCAGGTATTTATATCGCTCAGTCACTGCACTATAGCAATCATTCACAACTGAATCTGGCTTGTGCAGGCAAGAAAATCTACTTGTGATTATTGCTGTAGCAGAACCATAGTGCAATATCCACTGAGATGGGGATTCAGCAGAGCTCTGGTTTGTGATACTGAATCAGTGGTAATGCATGAGCATTTATATCATTGGGTACTAGGGACAAAATGTATCCACTTCCCACTTCTTGAGCTTTCTGGATAAAGAGAAGAAACTTCAGAAATAGAAACTTTTTTCAAATGCTAGCCATATTACAATAGAGTTTTCTTTGTGCTACTATATACAGTATCTCCATCTTATATCATATTTTCTTTAACATGAAACAGAATCCAACAAGGCATTCAAAATGTACCACCCCCACCACTGCTGTTTATTTCATGGATTCCTGGAGATGCCTCTTGTAATGGAACATTTTGGAAGACTTTTCTGCCCTGCCCTGCTCTGCTAATAATCTCATTGTAGGTGGCTTACTGAGATCAGTGCAATGCCTTTTGAAAGGCTTGATATTTTATAGCCAAAATGCTATATTAAAAATACTAAAAATAAACGAAGCTTTTATTTTGGTCTACTGAAAGAGAATGCCGAAATTCTATTATTGCTATAAACACTTCCATAAAATAAATGGTGAATGAAAGCTTTGCAAAGTTAAAAGCAATTTCCAAAAGGGCAATACAGCAGCACACATGCTAATAACACTATTAATATGACTAATGAATTCTGCTTGAATTCATATGCAAAGGAAGGTAGGTAAGGGGACAACCTGCAGAATCTATGTCAAGTGCATCACTCAGGTAAAAATGCCCTTGGATACTGCACAGCCAGTTTTATCACTGATCAGTGCAATTAATGGGAATTAATATTACACTGAAGAGGGCAAAGCTGAATGTTTTTCAAGCATGGCCAGAAGGGATAAAGATGAAGTCAGCAGGTAGGCTCTACGCCAGGGGGCAGGCAGTTAATAACAAAGGGTCATTGCGACTGCTACTTTATTTTTCATGCTTTGGATTTTTGCAGATTAAATCCTGTGCTTTGATCATATGAACCTGACCATTACACTTTTGCAACTCTCCTGGCAGAAAAGTGAAATGAGAAAATAAAGGTATATGGATTATGAACATGAGAAAGAGGGGGAGAGAGGCAGACTTTAAAATTCACTGCCGTTGCATGGGCATGCAGATGCTCTTAACATTAAAAGACATAGGATGGTATCAAGCGGAGAAAGGAGAAAACTCATTTTGTGTAAACACAAGCCTCTTTCAGATTACTGTTCTAAACTAAATTGTTATCTGTTATTAGCCTGATTCTGAGTAAAACAATACAAGGATGGGCATTTCATACAGCTGATTTCAATCTGTTAATGAGACATCTCTAAAGTGATCTGAAATATTTTGGGCATTTGAAACAGAGATGCATCCCCCCCCCCCACTTTTCACACCACAATCTTATTGAGCTTTTTTCTTTCTTTTTTTTTTAAAAAGGAAGGTTCTAAGACTAGTGCTATAGCAATCCATATACATCCAAATGATGGCAATACTGAATTGCTATACCACCAGATTTGTTGGACTGCTTGGGTGCCATAGAGCTATAGCAGTAAACTTAGAATGTTCTAAAAAAGCCAAAAAAGAACACACTGTGAAAAAAGGTGACAAAAAAGCAGTCCTTTCAGAAGTGCTCCAGACACTTTAAGCAGGATATTGCAGTGACTCAGAAGCACAAGGGAAAAGGGAAAAAGCAGTTTTCATAAAAAATGGCTTTGCCCCAGGATGCCAATGGCTTTGTATGACAAGGTTAAAAAAATCCAATAGCAGCTGGGAGCCAAAACAGTTGATTCTGAAATGACACAATCTGTTAGCAGCTGGCTGCTCAAACAGATCATATGGGCAGTGTGAAAGGGGCCACAGACCATTCTGACCTAGTATTTACATAAACTACTTTTGTTGTCCTACTGAAAGCCAGGACTCAGTCAAAAATAGTCACTAGTTTTCATTAACATTTTCAGCACTCTCGGAAAACAATGCTATCAAGTTCCTCTTCCCAGTGATTGTTTCATATTTTTCATATCCCAGTGATTGTTTCATATTTTTCATTTCAAACTTTTTCATATTCACTGTACTCTTGTTCATCATACTCCTTCAGTTTTTCAAGTAACAAACTCAGATTCAAAACCAGTAACATTGTCAAGTTACACGAATTGGATTCAAAAACAGCTGTGACACAGAACTGATTTCATTTGTTTTCAGTGACAGTACCACATAGACAAATCTGACTGCCTGTATAGCATTGGTCTAATTCTGGCAAAGTTTAATTCAAAGGATAGGTTACCCAATCTAGATCCTGCTGGAGAATTGGGGTGTCAACTGTAAGGGTCTGGTATGCCAGTTAATAATTGAGACTCAGGAATATTTCTAGAGCTTTATTGAACTGTGTCAGATCCTGGGTTTCAAGAAACCTCCTGCCTTTTGCACTCAGTATATATCTTCAAACATTACCCCTTCAGGTACTCTCCCCTCCCATCTATTCCCACATTAGTTCACATAAGAAAGGACAGTGTGAATGCAACATTATTATGACTAAGTCAAGGCCAGGACAGACATCCTCTCTTCCCCAGGAAGCCGGAGAGATGGCGGGGGGGGGGGGGGGGTTGCCTAATTCTCTAGTTACAAGCAGCTATAGAAAATCAGCAAGGCCTTCAGGCCATAGATAACAACAAGTGCAGGTGTGACCTTGGCCCCAGGCTTGGGATGTCAGGCCCAGCGTGAGCCAGGCCTGAAATCAACCAACAAAAACTCTTATAAATGCGGAGGTATCCTAGAAAGTAGTAGTGGCAGACTCTAATCTGGAGAACCAGGTTTGATTCACCACTTCTCCATGTGAAACTTACTGGGGACCTTGAGCCAGTCACCATTCTCAGAACTCTCTCAGCCCATGAGGAGGCAGGCATTGGCAAACAACCTCTGACTGTCTCATGTCTTTAAAATAATATAGGGTGCCGGTAAGTCAACTGTGATACATGGTGGCACACATTCATCCAGCCTTGGAGATCAAAAGAAAAAGGATATTCAGGCAGGCGTATTCAGAATTCTGGACAGATCACAATTCATTCTGAATCCCAAAGCTCTAGAATTCAGACTCCCAGCTATGTGTTGGGGTGTGTGTGTGTGTGGAGAGGGCATTTATGCTGTGTAGAGGAGGGGCATGAGAATCAAAGATAATTTTGAATAATAGGGCCCTGGCTGTCAGTAAGTCAACTCTCAAGCAGCTTCTTGCTGCTCACCCCAGAGGCCAGCCTGATCTGGAATAGATGAGGCAAGCAGAGCTGTGGGCTTGTCCTGGTACGTAGCTCAGATTTAAATGAGTTATCCTGAAGCAGGCAGATAGCAAGGGCTAGAGGCATGATTCATAGTTTGGGAGGCAGTCCAAGGTCAAGCATGATTCAGATAGAGTCCTAAGTGTCAACACAGGAGACGGCAATCCAAGTCATGAGTCAAAGTCAGTACAAGAAGTCAGGATACCAGAAATCCAAAGTATATTAAAGATATAATACCAATATATTGGGCGGGGGGGGGGGGGGGCACACACAAGTTACTTCCACAACAGCCAAGCCTAAGTGATGGCTTAAATAGCATTTTATTTTACTGGTGTAGTGGAGCCACCTGTTGGTAATTAGGCTGATCTGACAAGCCAAGTTGTGTGTTTCAGCCCTGCTCTGCTTTGTCACTGCTGTCAGAAAGGACTCTACGCTGGGTTTTTGCCCTGGCACTGTAGCATCTCTGTTGCATTTCAGGTGGAACCCATTTCCTCCTCTGTTCCAGTGGCTTTGGCAAGCCCTCTGGAGGTGCTGCTTGTTGCAAAGTGTCAGGCCCAGCTGGAGCCCTTGAGCTGGAAGGTTGAGCCATCTTTTGGATGTGGCTGTACCTCTGTTCTGATTTTTGCCTGTGGCTATTCTCCTGTTCTGACTACTGCCTGCAGCTGTTCCTCTGTTCTCAAACTGCCTTCTATTTCCCCTTCATCTGAGGAGCTCTCAGCAGGCTGGCTCAGGTGAAAGTGATACTTGGCATTCAACAGTTCTCTCATGGCATTCCTGACCTCTTAATTTCTCTTAGGCTCCACCCTGTTTTACTGTTCTGAAGGAGCCTGATTTTGGAGGGGCAAAGAAAGCTGTAGTCATAGTGGGAGATAAGTAAATCATCTTTCTATTCGTGGAACATTGCTGCTTAGGATTCAAGCCATAATATTTATGTAAGTCTTCCCAATCATACATGAAAATGAAAAGGAACAACAAAATATTACTTGAATTACTTGAATATATTAACTGAAAATAAATGGGCGATTAACATCCATGTGGGCTCAAGAGCCCTCACATGCACGTACTTGATTTTTTCACACACACACACCCTTTATAAATCTATATCTATACCACTGACTGACTGACTGACTGACTGACTGACTGACTGACTGACTGACTGACTCATCAACAGAACTCAAAAACCACCTAACCTACAAAGTTGAAATTTGGCTCACCTGTTCATTATGTGGTTTAGGTGCTCACTAAGAAAGGATTTTTCAAAATATTCAGTTTTACTGGAGTTATTACACATTTACTGTTGAACTCTGGCCATCTGTGCTACTGTTGAACTCTGGCCATCTGCACGAACATTCTAAAGGTGACAGTTAAAAACCTGCTTGCCAAGCTAAAGGATGCAGTACAGGGAATACAAATGATTCGTTTCACAGGAGATTTTAATGAAAGGCACTTTGACGCTCTGATAATGCCCACCAAACAACAAGCACAATTGAGCCAATGGTGGCCCAATTGGATTCTACCACCAACCTCCTCAACTCATACAAACCTGTTCCTTCTGTTGAAACAGCTAAAGGGAGTAGAGGGATTAAACGCAGAAAGCGATTTACAGATTTGATTAGAAAAAGGCAAGTAAGGGAAGCTGCTGCAAAATATGCAAAAAAACAACCCAGAAGTTCACAGACAGGCTGTGATGAGGTATGCTGAATGTCACCCCGAAGTTCATAGAGTGGCTGTGATGAGGTATGCTGAATGTCACCCCAAAGTTCACAAACAGGCTGCAAAAAAGTATGCTGAATGTCACCCCAAAGTTAACAGACAGGCTGTGAAAAAGTACTCCTCCACCCACCCTCACGTTAACAACACTGCTACAGCCAAATACTATCAAAATAGATTACAAAACACACTATCACCTTGGACTACTAAACATTTGTCGGGTTTTCCATATGGACATCAGATTGCTTACTGTGGAGATAAATTTATTGCTCTCAGCCTCCAATCACCCTGTGCTTGGTGTCGTGCTCTGAAGTGGTGGGATGAGTCCCCAGGAATGTGCTGCAGTGGTGGTACAGTCCACCTCCCTGCCCTTCAACCCTACCCTGAACCTCTTCATAGCCTTCTCACTCATCAGCATCCAATGGCAGAACACTTCCTTTCTGAATCCCGAAAATACAACGGCTGCTTCCAAATGAAGTCTTTTGGAGCCCACCAGGTGAAAGAGAACAATAACACATTGCATTAGAAAAAGACAACTACAGGAAGCTGCTGCAAAATAATGTGAAAACAAACCCATCAGTCCACAGATAGGGTGTGAGGAAATATGCTGCATGTCACCCCAAAGTTCACAAACAGGCTGTACAGAAGTATGTTGAATGTCACCCCGAAATTCATAGAGAGCCTGTGATGAAGTATGCGTAGCAAAGCATGGGTGCCCTGCTAGTATAGTTATATTCTGTAAAATCTTTGTTGTAATATATTTGTAGGCAGTATGTTAAAAAGAATAAGGAGAGAAGCAACAAATACAGCATGATGACAATTGAGCCCTGCAGCGTTAAGGCAGGATATAAATCCAATATAAATATAAATAAATAAATAAATGATAGAAGGCATATTATTTTGCTAAATTTCTACTTGTTGAAGTCCTTGTACTCAGAGTTGCAAAATATAAATACAACATGAGTAGTACCATATGTATACAAAATGCCATATTGCTTCCTGTCTGGAGTATCTTCTCCTGCTTTATGTGTCTGAGAGCTAATTCACACTTTGCATGCCAGATGTGTTATGTAATATGGACTAGGGTTTACTGCAGACATTTGTACCTTCTATAGACTTCACTAACATGAGAAAAATATATATATTTCCCAAGAAGTTTGTAAATTCACCTCTCTACACTTCATGTATCAGAACTTCTCTGAAGCAACCTTAACTGGCATTAGAGGGCTTTATGTAATTTGCCAGGAGAGGAAAAAAAATAGGCATAACTTTTCCAAGACTGACAGAAAATGTGCCACCTGGTTGCAGAATTTATCAATTTGTATACATAATCAAGTAAAATAGGAAAACCTTTTGAACATCACAGAAATAATAGGGCTGTCATCTCTTTTCCTTTACACTTCCCTAATTCCCTGCCCATCTGCACACAACCACAGATCAATTATTACCAGTAGAGGAATAACACAACCAAATAAACCTGCACTGCCTCTAAAGGAATCCTATTTTCTATGACCCACAAACTGGGCAAGAAATTCAGCGTATAAATGTCAATTTTACTCTTTAGTTAACCACCAAATGTCATATACCAGAATTGTTTTTAAAAAATTTAGAATATGTGTCAGGCAAGAGAGACTGTAGCTCTCATTCAATCCTGAAGAAGTGTACATGGTGTTCTGAGGCCCTTGAAAGGCATTGGGTTTATCAAAAGACCATCCACATGATTTAAGGGGCCTTCAATTGTCTCTTGTTAGATAAGGACCCTGAAGATTTACAGTTTTGTTTAGATTCCGCTGAAGTCCTTAACAGTAAAAAAATGAGTCAAAAGATGGCAATAGTGTTTCCTACATGAGTAGTTTCCTACATTGTGTGTATGTGGCTGTTAAGTGGAGACAAGGCACTTCTGAATCATGGCAACCCTAAGAATCAATGTTCTCCAAAATATCCTATCATTAACAGCCTAGCTTGGGTCTTGCACACTGTGGGACATGGCTTCCCTAATAAAATCTGTCCATCTCATGCTGAGTTCATCTTTTCCTGCTGCTTTCAATCTTTCCTAGCCTTATTGTCTTTTCCAGTGATTCTTGCCTTCCCATCATGTGACCAAAATACAACAGCTCCAGTTTAGTCATTTTAGCTTCTAGGGACAGTTCAAGCTTGATTTGATCTAGAACCCACTTATTTCATTTTTTGGTCCATTGTATCCAGACACTCTCTTCTAACACCACATTTTTAAAAAACTACTTTCTTCCTGTCAGCTTTCCTCCTACCTTAGCTGGAGGGAATTCTCCTTTAGCTTTGGTGGCTCTTCCCTCAATGGAAATGAAAGGATGGAGAAACTGAGACTACAGGAAGGTTCTAAAAACTGATTCGGTGAAAAACTACCTTGCTGAAGGGAGAGGCTGGTAGATCCATAAATGATAGCTGTTCCTGGCTTGCTTCCCTTCCTCTCCTATGACTTGTGCTACTCCAATCAAAAGACTCAGCAGCTTTATAAAGGTGACACTTTCACGGCCCTAGACACACCTTGAAGACTGTTGCACAGTCTTGCTGACCTCAGCTCCTTATCAGTCCCAACACTTCCAATGCCCTTGCTTTTGCAGATAAACAGGCAGCATTTCTCTTGTAGCAGACCCTCATTTTTCCTCCCAATGAGTTGGCATCACACTGACTAAATCTAGGCATCTTTAATTATTCAGGTAATAAACAGAAAAGGCAGATGCTGCAAGAGTTTTCCTCCCTCCTGTCTTCATGCGGAAGTTCAGAGACAAGATAGTAATCACGCTGCTGAATTGCTTAGCAACTGCAGGTTTAAAAAAACCTAATAAGTCATAATTTATATGTGAAAAAATTGCAGGGGGCTAGTAGCACACTTCTGGTGCACTTATGACTACATGCTGAGAATTCCATTCCCCACTGACAGTTGATTCAAAACACAGCAATATACAACCATTCTAATATGTAAATTGAGCACTGTCTGGTGAAATAGTCATCTGTTTAGTGATTTGTTGCTCTTTTACATATTAGCCTACCCGGCAACTTCTGTAAATCATCCTACCACTGAAAACAAGTAATGTGAACAGCTTCTTAATGAATTCATAGTGCTGAATCAATCTTGCTAGAGCTACATATGTTAAAGAAGGAAGATCTGCAATTGTTTCAAACAACCAAATGTGGTTTCTGCATCCTCCCATCAGTTCACCATGCACATCTGGAGATGGAAGTAATAATGGTTTTCAGAATTCATTAATCAAGTTCAAATCTTCATTCTGTTTGACAAATAATTAATTATAATTCTATACCTCTTTAGAACTTCTACCATAATAAAATGATCCAGTAAATAAAATATAATAAATTTGCCCTGAAACTATTTAATTAAAATCAGACACTTTGTTTTCGGTGCTATGGAACAAACATGACACCCAATTGCATATCAAAATTTTGTTTGGGATCTAAGATAGTCCATTATTCAGTTCAAGTATTTCCTTAATGGCATGATCCATAATCCAGTTAAACAGAAGTGTCTGGCTTTAAACTGATTTATTTCCATCAGTATAAATTTCAGCTCCAGAAGACACTGTTCAAGTATAGGATCTATATTAGTATCTTATGATTTAAATTCTCAGAACCGAATTGAAAACATGGTCATTTCTTAAATGCAAATGCACTAAGTTCTCATTTGGATGATGGACTTTTATCTAAAGACAAAAACAGATTTTATTTATTTATTTATTTATTTATTTATACTTTGGGCTTCTAGACCGCCCCATCCCCGAGGGGCTCTGGGCGGTGGTAATCAAATCTTCTAAACAACTTATGAACAAGGAATAATTCCCACCATCACAAGATTTCATTAGGTATTAGAAACTCATCAAAAATTGTTTCTTTAGTCTGAGAAATCCACAGCTTGTACCAAACTCTTGAAACAGCACAATAGGTGAAATGGATGTCCACTGAAAACATCATTCTTCATTATTTGTCTTTGCAGGTTTGCACTCCGCCAGCAAGGACATTTTAAAACTTTCAAGGAAATGAGTACTTTATGACAGATGAGGTCAAGCAAACAAGGACAAGAAAAAAAGTTTTAGAAGTTCAGAAATTCATTAAAATAGAATAACTATGGGGTTGATCTAAGAAGTTTCTAGCCATGTAATACAATAAAAATATGCAAAATCTACATGATAATGAACTCAAAATAGCATAATCCATGATTGTGTTCAAGAAAGCAAAGTCCAGGATGCAGAGATGCCACACATGGAAGCCAGAGAGCAGCTTCTTAACACTGCATTAGCGCTGATAATATCCGCAGTATTCCACCAACACAGAGCCAAGCACCTCGACTTCATCACTCAAAGTGCCAAGGATCTCAATTCATTGTATACATGAATTGCTTCACATAATTCTTCCTTCAGCGGACACTTTTTCTTGCCCCCGATGAAAGGACAGAGGAACTCTGGATGTGATCTTATGCATTGTTGCCTAATATATTTCCTTCTGTGTAAGTGGAAAACTTACTCCATCTGCTAGCAGAACATGAAGGTGAGGGTGATTCTGCCTCTTCACTGCATTCTCCCATGCTGTGTAGCATCTGCCTACTCTGACCTCTAGCACCAGCTATGGATTTGTTTGCGATTGCTTTCTGGAGGGGTGAAATCTCCAGTCTGAATGCAAACATGGGAAACCAGGTTCATTAATAACAAGCTACACTTGTTATTAGTGTTCTGTGCAGAAACCACCAATATATTTTCCTTTTAAGAAGGTATCTGTGATCTTAGGTTATACCTAAGGGGCAAAAAAAGCAAAGTGTCGGCCTGGTAGAAAAAGAAGTGAAAAAGATCCTGCTAGCTTGCCATTTGGGTTGATTTTGTTTCTCTGCTTGCAGGTAAGAACATAAGAACATAAGAACATAAGAACTAGCCTGCTGGATCAGACCAGAGTCCATCTAGTCCAGCATTCTGCTACTCGCAGTGGCCCACCAGGTGCCTTTGGGAGCTCACATGCAGGATGTGAAAGCAATGGCCTTCTGCTGCTGCTGCTGCTCCTGAGCACCTGGTCTGCTAAGGCATTTGCAATCTGAGATCAAGGAGGATCAAGATTGGTAGCCATAGATTGACTTCCCCTCCATAAATCTGTCCAAGCCCCTTTTAAAGCTATCCAGGTTAGTGGCCATCACCACCTCCTGTGGCAGCATATTCCAAACACCAATCACACGTTGCGTGAAGAAGTGTTTCCTTTTATTAGTCCTAATTCTTCCCCCCAGCATTTTCAATGAATGCCCCCTGGTTCTAGTATTGTGAGAAAGAGAGAAAATTTCTCTCTGTCAACATTTTCTACCCCATGCATAATTTTATAGACTTCAATCATATCCCCCCTCAGCCGTCTCCTCTCCAAACTAAAGAGTCCCAAACGCTGCAGCCTCTCCTCATAAGGAAGGTGCTCCAATCCTTCAATCATCCTCGTTGCCCTTCTCTGCACTTTTTCTACCTCTTCGATATTCTTTTTGAGATGTGCTGACCAGAACTGAACACAGTACTACAAGTGCGGTCGCACCACTGCTTTATATAAGGGCATGACAATCCTTGCAGTTTTATTATCAACTCCTTTCCTAATTATCCCCAGCATAGAGTTTGCCTTTTTCACAGCTGCCATGCATTGAGTTGACATTCCCATGGAACTATCAACTAAGATGCCCAAATCCCTTTCCTGGTCTGTGACTGATAGCACTGACCCCTGTAGCGTGTATGTGAAGTTTGGATTTTTTGCCCCTATGTGCATCACTTTATATTTAGCTACATTGAACTGCATTTGGCATTTCTTAGCCCACTCACCTAATTTATCAAGGTCCGCTTGGAGCTCTTCGCAATCCTTTGTGGTTCTTACCACCCTACATAATTTGGTATCATCTGCAAACTTGGCCACCACACTACCCACCCCTACTTCCAGGTCATTTATGAATAAGTTAAAGAGCACTGGTCCCAAAACGGATCCTTGGGGGACACAACTCCCTACATCTCTCCATTGTGAGAACGTCCCATTTATACCCACCCTTTGTTTCCTGTTCCTCAACCAGTTTTTAATCCATAGGAGGACTTCCCCTCTTATTCCTTCATTGCTGAGTTTTCTCAACAGTCTCTGGTGAGGAACTTTGTCAAAAGCCTTTTGGAAATCCAAGTAGACAATGTCCACTGGTTCCCCCTTATCCACATGTCTGTTTACACCCTCAAAGAACTCTAGTAAGTTTGTAAGACAGGACTTGCCTCTACAAAAGCCATGCTGACTCTTCCTCAGCAGGTCTTGCTTTTCTACATGTTTAATAATTTTATCTTTAATGATAGATTCTACTAATTTACCAGGAACAGATGTCAAACTGACTGGCCTGTAATTTCCAGGGTCCCCCCTAGACCCTTTCTTAAAGATTGGTGTGACATTGACCATCTTCCAGTCTTCAAGGATGGAGCCTGATTTCAGGGATAAGTTGCATATTAATGTGAGAACATCAGCAATTTCATGCTTGAGCTCTTTAAGAACTCTTGGATGAATGCAATCTGGGCCAGGGGATTTGGTAGCATTTAGTTTATCAATGGCTGCCAGAACTTCTTCCTTGTCTACCACTAACTTCGCTAGTTCCTCGGATTCACCTCCTAAGAAGCTTGGTTCAGGTGCAGGAATGTTCCTCACCTCCTCTTGGGGAAGACAGATGCAAAGAATTCATTCAGCTTCTCTGCAATCTCCCTGTCATCTTTTAGCACACCTTTTGTTTTGTACTTAACCTTGGTGAGGTTAAAGGTACAAATCCATAGCTGTGAGCCAAAAGGAAACAGCCAAAGGTTTCTTGTGCCATGGCTTCCACCATGAGGCCTGAGTTCGGCAGCTTGGTGAGCCAGGACCATTACAACATATGTTTTGTGCTTTCTTTATTTAACGTATATTATTTAAATTGCTAGTTGCAAGTATGAATATGTATGTGTACTTATGTTTTGAACTTTTCTATTAAGTCCCTTTGGAAGGGAAGTGAACAGAGATGTCCTGGTTAAAAAAAAAGTTCACAACAGACTTTAGAACATCAGTTACTCAGTGTAGCAATTCCACAATAAAAAGTGCTCAACTTAGTAGGACTCACTAACAATTGCAAGTGATCACCTGTAGCCACTGTGACTGGTCACTGTGTCCTGATGTCCAGGCATTCACTTTGCCTTGCTTGTCTAGTCGAGCTTTTCTAGGTTCCCATGTAAACATATCCATGTTAAGTGTTCTGAAGATGCTAGAAGCAGTAATCTGATAATCCTGTATGTGTCCTGATTTCATCCCAAGTGGTTCAGAGCAACCTAAAGGAATTTTAAAAATATGTTTGAAAAAAATGCATTTCTGTATTTTTGCACCATTGTTCAGTTGTTTTCAAAGCATTTTGAAATCTAAAATATTTATTTCAACTGCAATTCCACAATAAAACTTTTACAAAGAATCTTTGAAAGTCAACATCAAATGTAAAGCATTATAAAACAATGAAAATAGCAAGGTATCTGTATGTTTGGCTCTATTGTAGGCTGGATTTGGTAGTAAATCAAGGTATAACCCTTGAAACAGAAGCCATTTTTGCATGGCCAGCTGAGCGGGGGTGCATCGGCATAGTTTAAGCTGATGCACCCCCTGGGATCATTCGCATGGACAGTCCCGCTGGATGCGCAGCTGGCGGCGGAACCTTTGCACAGGCTGCACTGACCCCAAATGGCTCTTACCTTCTTCTGGCTTCTGTTGCATTGTGGAGGCCAGGGGACACGCCCCCATGGCCAGAGCAACGGCTCTGGAGTCGGAGGCCAGGAGGCATGTCCCCTGGCCTCCACAACGTGACAGAAGCCAGAAGAAGATAAGAATCATTTGAGGAAGGCGGGGGGGGGGGCGCCACCTTCCACCTGCTGCCGTTTGCACAGCAGCGGGTAGAAGACGCCCCTTTTGAAAAACTTCGCTTGTTGAGCGAGGTTCAAAAGCAGTGTTTTCGTGCTGCTTGGCCAGCATGAGCATGGCACTGCTGCAATGCAGCAGCACCTGCTGTGCAAATAGCACAGTGTTTTTACCATCCCTGGGAACCGTTATTGGACTGTGCGGAAACAGCCAGAGTGTTAATTTCAGACTAAGTAAACTGCAAGCAGTTCATCTTGGTTACTAAACTAAGTCATGATACTGTGGACATCCAGGGCATACAACTCATTCTCTGTAGTGTTTCATGTGTTGCTGCTTAGTTAGCTAAAATAATCAGTATTACTTACTGAAAGATATGATCAGATTGCCATACTGATGCCATACTAAAGAATAAATATATTTATTTATGTATTTGAACCCCCTTTCTCTCCAATGGGAGTTCAAGGAGACTTACATAGCTCTTCTTTCCTTCACTGTATTTTCACAACTGCCTGTGAGATAGGTTAGGCTAGCAGTGTGTGACTGGCCCAAGGTCACACTGCAAGCTTCCATGGCACAGTGGGAAATTTAAACTTGAGTCTCCCAAATCCTAGTCTGATATTCTGTTCACTACACCACCCTGGTGCTGAACTATTATACAACACTGACTTTTATGAATCTTCTGTATCAAGTTTCTCTTGATATATTGTGTCACACTCATTCAACAGTGTACTGAAGCATTAAGAAAAAAAATTGTTCTCCAAAGTAGCTTTATCTTTTTGCATTCTTTTCAGAAGCTTAACTCTTTTCTCCCCCTTCCCTCAAAGCACCAGCAGTTTGTATCTTGTTAGAAATGGCATTTAGCAGCAGTAGTCTGGATTATAGATATTATGCCAAAAGAGAGAGGGTCATAGGGTCATCAGTTAAAGCAGACTTGCTGATTCACTATTATTTCTTCATGTGGCAAGCAGTGGTTTCTTGCATCCAAGGGCTGACCTGACCTTACTTTGGAGACCTGTAGCAGAATGACCACACAGTGTGATTGTCACCTTAAAGCCAATTTCTATTGATTTTTTATATAACACTCACATGGAAGCCAAGTCTTGCTTTCTTTGGTATTAACCTTCATAGGGTTTTTTTTTACTCTCCTCTCAATATTAAGAGACCCATGGCCTCATTATGAAACATTATGGCTTGAACTCAAAAAACTCTGAATGCAGCAGATGTAGCAGGATTAATCTTCACTGATTACTTCCATTTGCAGCATTCTTTGGAAATGACTCTGATTATCAGGGGAATTGGGAATGATAATGTATCTTGCACAGGGGGTTACAATAAGAGGGACAAATAGGCTAAGTTTTACCTGTTCCCTTTCCTATTGAAGTAGTCTTCCATAGCACATGCTGCTTCTTCCTCTCCTTCCCACCAATCAGTAAACCTATCTTTATCTGCCACCCAATTAAAATGCCTTACACATATGCAGTTACAGATACTGGAGCAGGAAGTGGTTGCAGTATACACTAGATCACAGAATCACGAGGTTAATGATATCCATACATTTATCAGTGATCTAATTCAAATCATAAAAAAGATTAGCTTTACAGGACCGTTTAAGATGTGGGCTGCAGCACATGATGAGTACAGTAGCTTTTACGGTGATTTTTTTTAAAAAAACTTGCACAACATTACAGAGGGCTCAGTTCCTTTGACTGCTTATGGTGCAATTCTAAACAGAGTTGTACCATTCAGTGGACTCAGAAGGATGAAACAGTTAAGTGTTCCACTATTAGTTAACCATGTACATATCTCTGTAAAGCAATGGATGTTGCTGACCAGGCTAAACCATCTGCAGCACCTCTTTGAGACACAGCTACTCTAGAACAGGGGTCTGCAACCTGCGGCTCTCCAGATGTCCATGGACTACAACTCCCATCAGTCCATGAACATCTGGAGGGCCGCAGGTTGCAGACCCGTGCTCTAGAAGAGATTGGAGAACAGTTTGTATTTATCTCCTGTAAGGAGTCTCAAAGAAGCTTACAAACTCCTTCCCTTCCTCTTCCCACAACAAACATTTTGTGAGGTAGGTGAGATGGAGGGAAGTTCTCAGAAAACTGATTAGCTCAAGGTCACCCAGCAGGCTTCATGTGTAGGGCAGGGAAACAAATCCAGTTCATCAGATAAGAGTTCACTGCTCATGTAGAGTAGTATGGAATCAAAACCAGTTCTCCAGATTAGAGTCCACCACCCTTAACCACTATACCTTGCTGGCTCTCTACAGTTATGGTTGGCTTTCAGTTGATGGGAGGATTTGGGGAGGGATGAGACAGGAGATAATGATGCTGTGCAACACCACTTCTGTTTACATGACCAGAAGTCACATTGTCTTGTACTGGGGGAAATAGCTAGAGTATTGGTCAATGTGACAAACTGATTTCTATGTTCCTAGCTGTAAATGACATCATAGAATTGTGTGATGTCACCTTCCCCATTTCCCCCACTGCTCTACTGAACACTAGTGGGTGGACAGGGAGTGTCAAAGGAGTTCCCTCACTGGTGCAGGACATCTGGCAAATGTAACCACAGTTCAGACTGGTCCACAGAGGTTCATATGAATCTATAAGTTGGTGGAATATTGGTGTTGTCTTCAAAACAGCCTTGTGTTCTCATTCCTTAGGAATCCCTGATTTACTTACTTTCACAGAATCAAACAAATAAACCAACAAACCAGAAACCATAAGTAATAAGCCACATCAGCCAATGAGGTGCCCTTAGAGCAGGGGTGTCAAATTCAATTGCACAGGGGGCCAAAACTCAAAGCACACTTTAGGTTGGGGGCCGAACAGGATAACCATTTATTGCCAGGCATGCAAACCCCCTCTGCCCCATGGAGAAGGCAGCCGCCTGTTCTGTTGGGCAGAGGGGATGGCGGCGGCGGCCTGCCTGGTGCTGCCGCTCTCATGTCGCACAAGCTGGCGACACCATGCTTGCAAACCCTCTCTGCCCCATGGAAAAGGCCGCTTCCTGCTCCATTGGGCAGAGAGGGGACTTGCCTGCCTCCTGCTGCTGCTCGAGCCTGGAACACCAGCCATGCAAACCCCCTTTGCCCAACGGAGAAGGTAGCTGCCTGCTCCATTGGGCAGAGGGGGCGGTGGTGCCAGGCATGCAAACCCTCTGCCCCACAGAGAGGGCAGCTGTTCCACCTGCTCCATTGGGCAGAGGAGACAGCAGCACCAGGTATGCAAACCCCCTCTGCCACATGGGCAAGGCAGCTGCCTGTTCTGTTGAGCAGAGGGGGCGGCGGCCTGCCTAGTGCTGCCGCTCTCGCACTGTGCAAGC
The DNA here is from genome assembly GCF_021028975.2 of Sphaerodactylus townsendi. NCBI lineage: Eukaryota > Metazoa > Chordata > Lepidosauria > Squamata > Sphaerodactylidae > Sphaerodactylus > Sphaerodactylus townsendi. The sequence goes on from NC_059431.1 coordinate 40,755,690, forward strand.
TGGCGACACCATGCTTGCAAACCCTCTCTGCCCCACGGAAAAGGCCGCTTCCTGCTCCATTGGGCAGAGAGGGGACTTGCCTGCCTGCTGCTGCTGCTGCTATTGCTTGAGTGCAAGGTGCCGTGGGAACACCGAGGTGATGCAAACCCTCTCTTCCCCATGGAGAAGGCAGCTGCTTGCTTCATTGGCCAGCAGCAGAGGGGGCAGCGGCGGCAGCAACTCAGTGCCTGCCACGGCTCTTGTGCTGCATGAGCCAGTTGCACCGGGCATTCAAACCCTCTCTGCTCCACAGAGAAGGCAGCCGCCTGCTCCGTTGGGCAGAGAGGGGATGGCAGCAGCAGCCTGACTGGTGCTGCCAGCAGCACTAGGCATGCAAACCCCCTCTGCCCTACGGAGAGCAGCAGCTTCTGTTCAGCCCACATGACAGCCTACCCTGCAGGTATGCATAGAAGTCAGAGCAGGACTCCCCTGGCGCAAAGCTGAATCTGGACCTCCCATCCACCCCTTCCACTCGGCCGCCTTACCCAAAGCATGACCCAGAGATGGGGCAGCTCTTGCAAAAAACTCATGCAAAGCATGAGGCAAAAAGACACACACCAACTTCTGCCCACAAGGAGATGCCACGGGACTTGGAGGCGGGGAGTTTGCAAGTTTGGGTGGAGTGAAAGGGGAGGGCTTGCCCTTTTTTTGGCTTGGAGTTCTGTAACTCATGGCCCCCTTTTTTGCATGGATTACAGGGCTGATGGCGTGTGTTTGCAATGGGTCAGCTCTCTTGCAAGGAGAAGAGATTATTTTCCTTCTCCTTTTGGCCGGCTGGCCTTTTGCAAATGCGGGGTTAAAAATGAAAAGCTGCAGAATGAAAGGGAAACTGGAGGCAGCTGATGCTCAAGTTGCAGCCCCAGAGGCTTAGTTGGAGCTGCTCTTCGAATGCCAAGGAACCCCTCTAATAAATACACTGAATGTCCCGTGTGATTCTCTCTGCACTCCCCAGAGCAGGTTTCTGCCAGAGAAGGCCCAAAGGGCAGCAGCTGGGACCCGGGGGAGAGGCAGCCGGCCCCAAAATGGAGCCAGAGCAGCCGCGGAGAGGGGAAGCCTGCCTGCCCACTCCCCCCGCCCCACGCCTGGCCTGCCTGCTTAGTGCTTAACAGTTGCCTCCTCCTTCGTCCCTCACTGTAGGCTGCAAGCTTCAGGCTCCTGCTGTTGGTTTGGGTGAGTACAAGAGGCTCCCTTGGCTGCAGCCTTTCCCCGGACTGCTCTTCCCCAGGTCTGACACCGCCCCTCCCCCACGGCTCCAGGCCTGCGGGCCAGACAATGGGGTGTTAAGTGTGTGTTAACGAGGGCCAGATAGAATTATACAGAGGGCCTGATTTGGCCCCCGGCTGTGAATTTGACACACGTGCCTTAGAGAAACAGTCCAAAGTAACCCAGTTGATACTTCCTGATCTCTCAAAATGTTTTCAGCTCATTAGAGCTTTATGTAAGATACCTATTTACAAGTACTTCAATCTGCTTTTGTTTTTACAGAGCTGAGTTTAACAGCAATCTAATGTTGCTGAAATACCTGTTTGTTTTGTTGGGATCCAAAGAATTGAGATTCCTTATCATTAACTATTGGCTTGTCAAAACAATCTGATTTTCTACCCAACTGTAATAAACTGAGTCACTGATTATATATCTCTGGCTGCTCCAGTGTGTGCCCACCGACTCTTCTCCACATGATAAAGTTTCTCCAATTGATGAAGATAAATATTTTTTGTATTTCAAAAAATTGTTATTTGCAGGTTGCCAAAGTGCTTGTATTGATTTTCAAGAACATTTCCATTTGGTAAGTATGTTTTTCCCCAACTCTTTTTGCTTCAGTTTGAAAAAAGACAAAGCAGTTCTTGCAATGGAGAGACTGAATTTAAAAAGCTAACAGATATACATAAGCATCAATATATGGGATCAGAAATTTCAAAATACCTATAGTGCAAAATTAATCTTCATGTGGTACAGCAGATGCTCTACTTTCATTTATAAAAAGGTCAGAAATATTTGGTACACACGGGGCTTTTTTGAGTAAAACTTAAAATGGTTTTGTCTTCTTTGAGGGGAGTATAAAGGTCAGGTGAATAAAGTATCAACATGAAACTGGCTTGTACCAGCAGAACAGGAAGGAAGAACTTATAATGGTTATTAACAAGAGATATTTTGAAGATAAAGATGTATCTAAAGTGGTTCAACAACCGATGTTTATACATTTCATAAATATATTGATTTCTCTTTGCAGTCACTGCTTTTTTTCACAAACTGAAACTTCTTAAAACATTAGTTTTTAAGTTAGAGAAGTTTAAGTTAGAGAAGTTTCCCAGTTTTCTTCTTTTATTTATTTATTATTCTACTTGTTTATTAATTTATTATTTATTATTCAATTTGTTATTCTATTAATTTATTTATTATTCTATTTATTATTCTTTAAGATCATTTTTTGTTCCACTAAAGCTATTTCCTGTTAAACTGTTAGGAATCACCATCTGAACATTAGTGATATTTCACTTTATAACTGGTTATGGATCCCTCCTGTTCTGAACCAACATGTGTTCCTCTTACTCCAGAGGAGAATCCTGTATGGACAGCTCATAGCTCACTCCACTGTTTCTAACATTGTTGGTTAATTGCTGTCCTTCAACTGACCATTCCCAACTGTTTTCTAACTGCCAACCTTAGCATTCCAGTTGAACTCTCTGTCAATCAAGGGGTCCTATGATTTGGACAGTTCCTCAGAATGCAGCTGTCCATCACATGTGCCCCCTCATTTTTACAAGAAATATAATTTGCATGTTAAAAGATGAAAATCTGAAAGGGGAGAGGAGTGATGTTATGATATCACAGGGCCAGCTAGTCAACATACTGCATGGCTGGCTTCTTGTGAAAGGAAAAAAAGAAAGGGCTTCTCCTGACTTGGATCATGAGAAGACTGTATGTCAGTATGGTGAATGTACTTTCCCCCACGGGCTAATTATTTGTATTACCTGCTGCTGTAAAAATCAGGAATCTTTGACCACTCAAAAAAGGCTATGCTGAGGATCATGAGACCTGAATGCACCAAAGCCACAAGGGACAGGAGCAGTCAAAAGGCTAAGGATTGAGTGAGACTGACTGAAAAAAAATCAGTGGATCAAACCTGTCGTCTAATTCTACATAAAGTAGCTTCCTACATTCATATTGACACAGACTTTCAGTGACTAGTAGACTAATATTTTAATGATATTGTTTGTGAAAAGTATACTGAAAGACACATTTTTGCATTGTAAAATATGTATAATGGTGGTATTTTTGCTGTGAGACTTCTTCCTGAGAGGTCTGGTAAGTGCTCTCTACTCAGCTTTACAAGCAATGGGTTTTTCTAGGGCCGTTTCCGCACGGCCAAAAGCTTAGCCTGGCAGCGATGGCGTATGAAATTGCGGCTTATCGAAAAAAAAGCGTTCGCAGACGAAGGCGGGCTGGGAAGTCACTTGGCCCGCCCAGAAATGTGACGGTTAGCACTGGCGCTGCGGAAGGCGGTCTGCGTCGTGTTAGCCTCGCACTTCGCGAGCCGTGCAGGCCCGACGTCAGCCTTGCCCCAGCGATGCGATGGACAACGTGACTGCCTGATGTCCTGCCGTCCCCATCTGTCAGTGCCTCCCTCCCAGCTGCATGCGATCCCGGCGCGGTGCGGGAAAGGTGCTTGGCCATGCAGGAAAGCACCGGGGGCGAGCGATGTGTGTGTGTGGGGAAAGGTGACCCAGCTTGGCGCGTCTGGCGGTAGCCATTTTGAAGGCGGCTCCTTGCGACTTTCTGTTAAGCGCGAGAGTGCGGCGTCGATCGTCTGGGGGAAAAAGTGGTTTAAAGCGTTTTTTTCTGAATCGTCTTAGCGGTTTAAGCGTTCAGCGGCGGTAGCGAATCTGCGCACCTCCGCCCATTTCTTGATGCGAAACGCTCTCGCTATGGCGGTTCTTTACCGTTTCCGGCGTCATAGCCCGTCTTGAGCTTGACCTGAGCCTCCTAAGTTCTTTGAACTGTTCCTTTAGTAAAGTGAAAAGTAATGCTCAGATGTTGTGGATTTGTTACTATTTGAAGTATCTGGATTTTTAAAAAATCACTGATCCTAGTCAATCACTATTGTTTATTCCAGAACTATTTCAGATATGCAAATAAAAATATACCATGCACACCCACCAAAGTGTGCTTTCAACTGCATATCTAATAGCATGTTTATAACACATAGAAAGGAATGACCACGGGCAAGTACATGTTTTCCACCATGGGATAATTGAAATACATCTCAGTTCCACTAAAAGACTCTTTAACTATGCAATTCTATGCAAAGCTGCTTTAATTGAAGCTCATTGTTTTCAGTGGAATACTTTGTAAAATGACTGGATCATATTTGTTGTTACATTTGTTTTCTTGAGCATTTTTGCAAGGAAGCATATATTCTATAAATGTATTTTCATTTATAAAAGAGCTGAGCCACCAGGCACTAAAAAGCTTTAGTTTCCTTAAATATGGATGTCCACTGAAAACATCATGGCACCATATTTTCAGTCAGGGCTTCCAATAAATGTTTGGAGAATCTGATTTTCTCTTAAGCTACAGAATTTTCAGGAATCTGACTGGCAAGGCCAAGTGTCTGTGAATTTTAGACTCTGAACATCAAAAAATTACAGTTGGAATCATAGCAGTTATTTTAGGTTTAGCGTTAACCTATTTTTAAATAACATCTCCAAATAATAAAGAAGCAGTCACTCCAGATCTGTTTGTTTTTTAAAAACTATTTTCCATTTTTTATGTGGTTTAAATTTTTGCTTCAGGTAGATACCCATTGAACCAAGTCTAGTTACAGCCTTGTATTTATGTTTCAGTTCACTGTGCAGTTGTTTCAGAGAACTTAAGTGCCATGACAGTTCAGAAATATAATGACCTTGAAACATGATGAGACTACTGAAATGGATTCACTTAGTAGATTCACAGTTCTTTGAGCAAAGCCATTCCTAGTCATTCTGGCAAGGATTTCTTCTAAATTGTGCTCCCATGGATGGGAGACATACCAGAAGAAAATCTAATATACTAGAGCACCTGGACACCATTTTCTATCTACTTTCCAATCTATCTGTATTGGAAGAGGGCCACTCTGAGATTAATTCATTAACTTTTCATTTTGAAATCTGATTTTGTTGTCAGTTGATGACCAAGAATGATGTAATATGGGCCGTTCTGGTACTTTCCTAACACTCTGTCTGACTGTTTGTGCAGTAAGAAGGCAGTCATCTAAAATAATCTCAAAACAAATTTATTGTAGCTGTTGCCATGTGAAAGCAATGCTGGTACTTTTGACAAAGAGGGAGCATTTTATGTGTCCCTTTGAATCTACAAAGAGAATAAAGCTTTTTGTGCAGAAAGCAGCCAGGTCAGGCTTTACATTTTTGTAAAATGACCCCCATCTACACAAAACCTTAAAAGAACTGATATTGGCTCCACTAGTTCATTTACTTCGGTTACAGGATACAATGATAGGCCTTGCTGGAAAGCAAGAAAACAAAATCAAATCAAATCTCATCAAAAGAAACAAGGCACAGCAGTGTACTTCATTTCAATTGGAAAGTTCTGAAAATTCAGTTAGAAAACTCCTGCAGCTTTCAGAGTTTTATTCATTGTATCCTTAGGAAGGAACAGACAAAGTAAAAGTTGCTGACTGTTGATCCAAAGGAGATTCTAATGCTGTAATGGCTGCATAACAAGTGTAGCTTTCAAAGTACTGGAGCACATCAGCAAAGGTAGCTGCCAACCATCTTTCCAGAGGTGACAGACAAAATCTACTGAACTTTATACAAAAATTTATTCAGGACTTTATTCAGAATCCACAACTAGAGCCTCATCAGAGAGCTCACTCAATCACATTCCAAACTTACATACCCCAAAGCTCTGTTTTAAAAGTTCAATATTCATTCTCATTGTAATTTCTGAACATACCGTGAAATTATTTCCATTTAAATCTACTTTTACAAAGTCCAAGAGACTGAGGGTAGCTCAGCCAGAGCTAAGCAAGGGTCTTTACAAATGATCCTTTGGGCAGTACTTGTGTCTGAGCTATGATAGTTAAAAAATAAGTTAAAATCTCATTCTGCATATGTGAAGAATTTTACTTTACATTTTATGCTATATAAGAACATCTCAGCAAATCATTTTTAATCTGTAATATATCTAAGAATTATGCATTAAGATCGTTTGTATTCCACACTAATAGCCCCATCCAAGAGGCTGGTCGCCTGGTCCCAGCGCTGTGGCCATGGTGGGCCAACTCTCCCATGGAGGCTTCCCGAGAGTGTTGGGAGGCTTGAAAAGTGAACAATCCTCCCTGCCTCTGAAAAAAACCCATTAGACTGAATGGACTTATGCTACCTTTTTGAGGGCATGAGTCCAAGGTCTGGCTGCTGGCGTAATGTATACAATGGCTGGCAGGAAGCTGACTAACATCAGGACCTCCCCAGGTCATACCCTGGCATGCCACTGCCACACTGATGGTGGCAGCAGGGGCCCTGAGATACTGGTGCAGCATCTGATGCAGTGTGTCACAGCTGGAGAGTGGGGAGGCAGCTGCACACCTGCAGATTCTCCTCTCCACTGGGATAAGTGTCCAGGAGAGAGCAAATCTGCAAGTGCTGCACCACATCACTCCCACAGGCGGATTCATTCTCTCTTTTTGGATGGGACTGCCAGTAATTCTAAAAGTTGGTGACATATAGTATATAACAATACAGCTACTGAAAGCAGCAAAACTCAAAACAAGGCTATTACACAAATTAGTGAACAATTCAGATATTGTTTTTAGCTCTTCTGCTACTTCAGTTCCACACAAGAACATAACTATATTACTACAAGATATGGTTATGGCTTATAGAAGAGTAATTTGAAGAGGACTAGGAGTGGCTGATCTGACCATATGGATCCATGCCAGAGCCAAGGCCAGACCATTGTAGTGTACTCTACAAGGGCTTCAAGACATCTTGGAAACTTCAGTAGATGTAGAATGCTGCGGGCAAGCACTAGGCAGAACACACATCTGCAGACACTCCACTGGTTATCAATTAGTTACCAAGTTCAATTCAAGGTTTTGGTTATCAGCAACAAAGCCCCCAATGGCCTTGGACCCACATACCTGCAGCACTGCCTCTCCCACTATGCTTTGCTACAATAGCTTCAATGATCTTAGAAAAGCTATCTAAAGATACTGCCCTGAAAATGGGTAAAATCATGAGCATTCTCAGTGGCGACTCCCACCCTTTGTAATGGTCCTTCTGAGGAGGCCAGGAAGGCTCTACACTTCTATCATTCTGAAGAATGTGCAAAACAAAATGTTCAGGAGGGCATTTTTAAAAAGAGATTAGATCTATAGTAGAATGGAATAGTTTAAGAATAGGATGCAGCCCACAACAATTGCTGTAGGTATTATCTGCTTTTACTGCATTATTCTATACTTCATAATCCACTTTCAATATTGTTTATAGTATATCTTGCCTTTGTTTATTGTCTGCTTTGTTCTCTAGTTCTGTAATCCTAGTCCAATTGCATTGCTCATTGGTTGTCTTATGCTGCCTAATTGCACTATTTTATATCACTGTCTCAGATAAAAATGATAACTATAAACAAACAAAATAAAATAAATATGGGAAAAACCCACAATCCCATAAGCCTGATCCAGCAGAACAATGGTTATGTTCTGTCGGCACCTCTAAAAACAAGACCTGTTGCTATATCCAATATGTAATGGAATCCCAAAAACATTTTAAAATATGTTTATTTTCTTATGGTAAAGTCTGGACTACTAGCATGGTGTAGGACTCTAATCTGGAGAATCGGGTTCAATTCCCTCCTCCTCCACAAGAAGCTTGCTGGGTGGCAGTTCTTAGTTCTCACAAAGCTCTCTCAGCGAAGCAGGCAATGACAGACCATTGGAATCAGGCAATGACAAACCACCTCTGAATGCCTCTTGCCTCAAAAACCTTATGGGGTTGTCATGAGTCAGTTGTAACACACAAATTATTGTCTAGCTGGCTGCAGCCATGGAAATCTTACCGCATATATTCCTGGGGCAAATGACAGTGTTGTTTTTTTCTGATAAAGTCAATAATGGATTCGTATCCCTTATTCAGCATCATTCTAAATTGTTGTCTATTCTTTCAGTTTGCCCTTTGAAATATTTACAAAGAGACAGATGACCCAAAGGCCAGTTTCATTATTTTGATGTGCTAGACAAAAACTTTACCTGATAATTCACATCCAAGAAGCTCCATTCGCAAAGTACAATGTCTTCGACAAACTTGTGGATACAGTCGAATATACTGAGATTTTATTGGTGGAGTGAAAGAATTTGCATAAGGTGTATTATTATCCACATTTCCATGGAATACCTAGGACAAAATACAACACATTGAGAATACATTAGAATGATTTCTAGAAGTGTATTTTATCAATATAACTTAATTAAATTAATTCTTACATGAGTTGACACAATCTTTGATTTTTTGAAATTCCATGCTAACTTATTTAATTTACAGTAATTATTACATTTATATAGTAAACATGCAAGGCCAACTCTAGTGTGCAAAATTAAGACTGTATTGTCTGCATAAAGCAGGGCAGGTATATGTTTATCTTTCAATTTGGGACTGTGTCTGTCTATCTTTGCTAATTTGATTGGTAGATCACTAATATAGATGTTAAACAGAGTTGGTGCAATTATGCAGCCCTGTTTTACCCCTTTGTTGTTAGGAATACATTCAGTAAGGAAACCGTCATGTGAGTATTTTACTTGACATGAAGTGTTTGTATACAGGGGTCTAATTAGGAAGAGGAGTTTATGATTGATATTTTTCTTTTTGAGTTTCTCCCATTGCAACTCTCTCTAGATTGAATCAAAGGCTCTTTGGAGCTAAGGATGGGTGTTTAGAGAGTGTTCAGGACCGTGTTGAAACAGTTTACCCTAAACAGAGACACCTGTGCATGTGTGAAACCATATCTGGTTCTCTAGCCGTTTTCCTTCTGTCTCTCTCTCTCTGCCTGTAGACACAATCTCCAGCTAACTGAATCTGATGACTGACATAATCTGTGTGTCACACAAGCTCTGAAGCTGTTTCAAAATCTTTCAATCTCTGCAAATCTCCCCTCTCTGACAAGCTTTCCCTGTTTTTGTAAGGGTGAGCATTTCTGTGGTTCCTGGCTACTGCATTTCAGCCAGCCAATCAGGTGTTGCTCTGTTTAACTCTTGGTGCTCCTGCTCTGTCTGAACTGCACCTTTTAAAATTAACCATTTTAAAGCCTAATCCATCACACTTGGACTCAGAGCAGCTTCTGGATTCTGCTGCCCCTGCACAGGGCCCGGAGTGTCTCCCAGACTCTGTTGTGCCCAGATCCAAAGTAGTTTCCAGACTCTGCTGCTGCTGTGCCCCAGCTAGCTTCTGGATCCCAATATAAGTAAGTACATTGTCTGCATATGTGCAGACAACAGTATTTTATCTGGGAGGGGGATTAAACTCCCAATGTATTTTGAAAAAAAATTCAGATAATTCTAAAAGCTTATGTTTGCAGAACTATCTGTTTACAGTCAGTGTGGCCCTGATCTATGGATCTACATATCTACAGATTGGGCCATACTTGACAGAATATAAGATGAATTAATATTATTTTCCAGCTTCTGTGCACAAAACATCTATTGCCTACATTTCTGATCCTATGAGCAAAGCACAATGGCTTCTTTGTGTTTAGGACAGAAGTAAAACAGTTATAATCCCATTGAACAAGGCAATATTTTCTGGCAGTATAGATTTTAATGTTCCATAATGAATTCAAGGGTTAACAATTTCCTACGGAATTAAACAAAATTGGATACAAAGAAGTAATTACTGGTAAAATGATTAAAATAAGCATCATTTAAATGTAGTAAACAAGATTATTATACTTTTGTGGGGCAACATTTGTAAAAACCTTCAGTTAAACTATAAGGCCATTAGTAAGCATACAGTGTCAATTAGGAGTATGAGTTCAGCAAAGCCAAACTGAAAAAACAAAACAAAAATACCTTACTGATATTTTTCAGGGAGTTTTCTCCCCCTCCCCACATCAAAATTGCGACAATATAAGGGAGCTGAAAAATAGATCCAAAAAATGCTGGGTTTTTTCCTGTCTTTTTTTGCTGCTTTGGCACCACTTTCATCTTTCCCCCTCCCTCTTCCCCCCATTTACCTGCTGATTTCCTAAGCTGCTCAACTTGGTCCAGATGTTCCCAGTATTCAGCTCTGTGCCACCATTTCTGAAATCTACATGGACTTCAAAGATAGTTCAGAGGTGAACACTGGGCTTGGCTGAGCTGATTCTAGTGTCTCCTTCTGCCCCACTGCCTCCAAGTCCACCTGGACTTTAGAGGTGTCACCTAGTCAAACCCAGCATTTGGATCTGCCCTGTCACCTACAATATCCACATGGCCTTTGAAGGTGGGACAGAGTTGAGCACTGGGCTTGGGTGAGGTGAACCCAGGGTTTGGCTATGCCCTGCTCTGGCCCCTCTGAAGTCTATGTGGACTTCAGAGGCAGCAACAATGTAGATCTGAATGTTGGGCCTGGCTGAACCAAGTCTAGTTCAGTTCTGCACTGCCCACCACCTCCAAGACTGACAGGACTTGGCTCAGAATTTTTTGAGGATCAGGTTTAATAGGACTGATAAATTTTAAAAAAATCTGAAAACAGCTGAGAAATCCCCAATACTGGTATCAGGCTTGGTTTTATTGGATTTTTAAAAAATGTCCAGGTCTTTTAAACCCAAACCTGGAAAATACTGAAAAAGTGGTGCATACTCTTAATGTCAATTTCTTCCAGAATCTTAGAATCTTCCAGAATCTTAGAATCAAATCTATTACCATGGCATTTATCAGCCCATTTTCTGTGTAATGCAATGAAGTTAATTTATAGAACTCTTCTACATTTGAAAACTTAAATTGCTTTTTATGCTGAAAACATTGACTTACCTTGTCTTCATTTGTGCCTTTCACTTTGTATATTGCCCATAATTTTCCATCATTGCTATAAGCAATTTTGTATGATTTTATGTATTCTGGACTTCCAATTCTCTTAGCACCTTGGGTTATAACTCCGGTGATTCTCATCTTCCTTTGCAAGTTTATCTGAAAGAGCAATATTTTTCCATCAGTGACCACAAGTGAAAAATGGCTTTTGCTTATTTCATTTGGGCTTATACAATGAATTCTGTGGCTTTTCCTTTATCTGCTTAAGTCCAGGGCTTAATTTTCACTACAGTTGTGACATGTGACACTGGATATGAATTCATTTGAAAGGGTATCATGTGTTAAATAACAACAGTCTCTACTGGTATATCTTCTAGATACTGATATATATGGAGGAATATCAAATATAATATATTTTACAGATAGACATCCAATTACAAAACATACTTTATCCTGTAGCTAGACCTATGTGGTTACATCCATGTTTAAAAACTATATAAGGCAGTTTCAGTGTTGGCCTTTCTGCTACAACCCCTGGAATACAGTTTTACACCCAGAAACAAAAATCTAATATCCATAAATAATTTAAAAAAATTACATCAAGGAGTGAGCTTTAGGAAGGTGCTTGAGAGCTGACTGGGCCCAAGCCATCATTTTCCCTGCCACCCCGCCCCCCCAACTGGGGCACAAATGATTCACCAGCTCAAAGATGGAGCTATACTTGGCTGGGATATGGCTAGGATAAATAGTAGTCTAGGTTGGATTGCATTTTTAAAGATATTATTAGATTTTTATTAGATGTCTTTTGCTATTTGATTGCACTGTTTTATATTGTGTAATGAACCTTGATTCTTACTGAGAAGGATAGAACAGCTACATTTGAGTCTAGTAGCACCTTAGAGACCAACAAGATTTTCTGGATATAAGCTTTTGAGAGTCAAATCTCCCTTTTTTCCACACACAAAAATCTTGTTGGTCTCTGAGGTGCTACTGGACTGGGATCTAACTGTTGCACTGACTTTTTACAATATGCTACTTTCACACAATTTACTATATCTTAAGTGCTCCATCTGTCCGTTCAGCTATTTCAGCTCAGGTTTGCTCATGTTGAACAAACAGGCAATTTGCAGTGCAGGTTGTTACTATTTTTTTCCCCTGTAGGCTCAGCACTTAACATGCTTTGCTCCAATACCCACAACAAACAGTAAGTATCTGGGCTAATCAAAATCTGTGAGGTTCTACCACATGATCTCCACAGAGGCAATCTTAGTGATTCTGAAACTCTGGACAAACATACAGAATGGGGCACCAGATTCACTGCCACCCACAACTAGGGACCCCCTTCTGGGCCCCTTGCCATGACCAAGAAAAGGTCAGCCCTTGCGCTATGTAAGGTGTATGGGAGCTGTTACTAGAAACTGGCTCCCAGAGCCCTGGATATGATCAGTGTGAGTAGCTGTTGCTGCAAATAGGTAGCCTGAATGCAGATGGGGTGGGTGCAAGTGGCAGCAGTGTAAGTCTGCTGTTTTTTCTTCTTTCCCCCTTTATTAGAAGGGTGGGGTCATTGTCAGCCAGGTCCTTTCCCAAAATGGAGCCAAGAACAGCTTGGCCCAGACCACCAAATCATTGGCCCAGACTACCTTTAGATCTCCAAAAAAACACTACCACTCTATCAATCTCTATCTCAAGATCTGCTAAAAATGCATAAGGTTCTGTCCTTAACCATCTTGAACTTCCCATGATCCACTGAAAACTTCTGGCTCTGCCCACTGAATCCACTGTACTAATAATATTACAATTTGGGAATCCTAGAAAACAGAAACTTGTTTCACTAGTAATCCATCACAATCCAATTATGAACTAAAATATATATAACATAGGACATAGGTAATTTTAAAAAGGTTTTCCAGACTCATTACTTCAGCAGTTATTCAGGTTATTGAAGCTTCATGCAGCCAAATAGGGAATTAGAAGCAGAATGCTGTATTTGCAAGAGGTGTATGTGTTTTGAATGAGAGAAATGCGGGGGGAGGTGGGGGAGGAGGAGGGGCTTGAGAAAAGATGTACCAATTGTATTTTATCATAAAAAAGATTGGAGAGGATTGCTCATTCTGGGGGGAAAACCCACTTGATATAAATGACAAGTTTCCTGATTTTTACGAATGGGCCATTTCAAGAAAATGATGGCAGATGGATGGAGGATGGTCCAGTGCTAGAGACAAGTTTGTCTCCCACGGTGCACTGCAGAAAGTCCTAGTGACAACTACTAGTCCCTCTGTACATCTCACAGAAATCAGACTTCCTGTGGCACCACCACTTTACCCCACTTGCCTAATTAATGCTTGTAAGTATGGTGCTGGAGTTTGCATAGCTGTCTTTTTTACAACAAAGATAATGCAATACGTACTTACACACACACCAGAGTATAGGTAGAAGCAAACAGGCATTCCTACAGAGCAGTATATCTGCTATCCTGCAACAAATCCTGCATATTCAAGGTGCTTCAGCCAACTCTCAGCAATATTTCTCTCTACTTCTAGACTTCTACCATCTGAAATTTCACTTTTTTTTTCAATTGTACCCAGCTGCTCCCTTTATTCAGTGCTCTCTCTGTGTGTTACATCATTCCCCTCAATGGGCACTAGACCCTTTGCATTTGAAGTTCACTGAGGAAATACCTACAGTCCTTAAGAAACATGATCGTGCCATCAAGTCACAGCTGACATATACATCAATCTTGTAGGGTTTTTCAAGGCAAAAGATATCACATTTGAAGATGGTTTGTCATTGCCTGCCTTCATGTAGTCTGAGAGAGTTCAGAGGAAACTGTGACTGGCCAGCACCATGGTTCATGTGAAACAGCATGGAATCAACCCAGTTTCACAAATTAGAGTTCATTGCTCTTAACTATGAAGCCATGCGTGCTCTCATGATTATAAAAGAACATGACTATTCTTTTATTATGCAGGCCAGACAGAACGTCCAGATCTCCTCTCTGTGCTTAGACAATTTGCATGTTGTTTTTTTAAAAAAATCTTTCAATAGGTAGTGCATATCTGATAAGAAATTGGGGCTCCTCATCAATTATTTCAATCAGCCAGATAATGTACACTGTAATTTAGAGCAACTATTTGGTACCAGGGAAGGAATGCATAGCCTTCTCTTACAGTACTAAATAATTAAACTTGCAATTTGCTATTCCAGTTAACTGCTTTCTGCCCCTAGACAAATGACAGGAACACACAAAGTGTACATTTCACATTCACCAGCATACAAAAGTTGAGTTTGATTTATGGTCACTCAGAAAGAATACATTAGATGATGGCTTATTTAAACAAGGCCTAATAATTCCAAAGTTCCCTGCCAGCTTTTTTGATTTCCAGGAATATATTAACCTAAATTTACAATGTGAAGGGGAAAAAAGAATGGAGATAATTCTATGTCTATTTCAATACAGATTTCTAAATGATTAATTATTTTCTACTTTGTTTGCAGTTCAGATGCAATTTATACAGTTTCCGGTTCCAGTGTAATGACTTACAAAAATGCACAAAAATGACTTACAAGATAAAATTTAATAGAATTAAATAAGCATTTTAATCAGTTTTCCAAAGCCAAAATACTTTCTAAGTGGCATTTAGTATGTATGTTACATTCAATGTTCTTAAAAGCCATTTCTTCTTTTTAATCTATTGCCCAAAAAAGAGGGTGGGAGTAGGACAGTCAGTATTAGCAAAAAATACTGATTTCCACTCCCCCCCTTTAAAATGTATATCTTATAGGGCAACCTTGAACCTTTTAAAATCCACATATTGAGAAAGGTATAATTCTTCTTAAAGCACACTGTTAATTACTGTAAATAAAAACATTGTTTGTTATGATATTCTTCCTTTTTTACCAGTGACTAAGGGGAGGGAGGGGGAGGGGTGGCATGCAAGGGAAGGGGAGGGGAGGGAGGGGAGAGAAGCAGGGTTGGCATGCAAGGGAAAGAGTGAGAGGTGGCATGCAAGGGTGGGGGAGGGGGCCCAGCATCTTAGCTTGGCCCACCCACCCTAGCAAAGGGGGAGGGGTGGCATGCAAGGGAAGGGGAGTGAGGGAGAGGGAGGGGAGGGAGGGAGGGGTGGCATGCAAGGGAAGGGGAGGGAGGGAGGGGTGGCATGGAAGGGAGGGGAGGGAGGGGGAGGGGGCTAAGTGACTAAGATAGTCCATTTGCATGGGCTCCCAGTTTTAATGGATGTATTTCTCTGACTTTTGGACTGCAGTGAATATTTTTATCCTTTATCTTTCCTGTAAAGTATCAGAAGATCAACCTAAGTTTGATAGGCAAGTTTAGAGAGAAAAACGAGAAAAGAAATACTGCAGGGAACCCTGTCTTCTGTACTATGTATTAAAACTTGGCTAAGATGCGAGGCAACTAAAAGATAAGAACGGGAAAGATTGGCCTACTTATCAAGATCTATTAGTGAGATCAGAAGGTCAAATACACTTGAAGTCTAGAGATCAGATAAAATTTGGTGGAGATATATGCAAATGTGTACATATTTACAAATCTCAGAGAATCTGAAGGCTGATAAATCTGAAGCTCTGGCCCCGGCCTGGTGGAACGCTCTTCCACCAGCTGTCCAGGCCCTGCAGGAGGAGCAGCTGCTGGTGAGGTTCACTTGGGGCCTGTAAAGGCAGAGAAAGCTTGTTCCGCCCGAGACGCTTTGGAGGGACCAGCCGCTGATAGTGCCCCCTGTTCTGGCCCCTACATCTGGGCCTATAACATCTGCTGAGACCTGCCGTTTCTCTCTTGGGGGAAGAATTTGATATTTGGATATCGGGCGCCACCTATGTTTATATCTATGCTTGTATTAAATGTTAATATTTAGTTAGTCTCGCTGCTTTTATAAGTTTTAGTTAATTATACCGGTTTTATGATTGTATTTATTATTATATGTTGTGCACTGCCCAGAGCCCTTCGGGGACCCGGGCGGTATAGAAGTCTAAAATATAAATAAAAATAAAAAAATAAAACAAGGAGAGTTGGGGAATTTCAGAAGCATGGAGTGAGTTTGACAGAGTAATGTCAATCAACATCATGAAAATGGTTAGCAAGATAAATAAACTGCTTCTGGAGCAAAGAACAGAAAGAGCCAGTATGATAGATTGGGCAAGAATGTGAAACGTCATAATAACACTGGAAGAATGGAACGAGTATTGGACTAGTATTTACAGATATTCCCCAAATGTAGATATGTGGGAGTATAACTGAAAAATGTTTTATAGAAGTTATATAACATCATTTATATTATCCAAAGTAGATAAGAACAGTTCTTCTAAGTGCTGGAAGTGTGGAAAAGAAGAGGGGTCATTGGAGCATGTATAGTGGTCATGCAATAGGGTTAGGAAATACTGGAAACTGATACACATTCATATTGAGAAAGTTTTAAAAATCAAGTTCTCATGTGAGCCTATTGCATATTTTATTGAGCCCTGAACTATCATCAAACAAACATTTTAAACCGCATATGCACATTTTATACCATATGATAATGGCAGCGAGGATAATATTGGCAAAGAAATGGAAAACAGAACATATTCCGTCAATTTAAATTAGTTTAAATTAGTTATTTTAAATTTAAATTAGTTATTTAATGGGGTTTACCTGTATATGTGATATGTGAAATTTGTGTTGTGCACATACTTGGAGGGCCCTTAGGAGTTAGGCGTGTCATCCATAAATGTCTATACATACATACATACATACATACATACATACATACATACATACATACATAAAATTCTAGAGTAATATTATAATGTAATTTATTGGATTTGTTGGTAAGGATATTAGAGTGTGGAAATGTAGTGTTAAAGGGGAAGGTGTATTAGAAAGAAATTGATTTTATGTATGTTTTTATTCATTTATTTATTTATTTGGATCTGTCATCTTATAAGGATGTAAATATATGAATTGTAGTTTAAATTTTAACTTAAAATGTGTGTTAATTGTGATTATAAGTTTTGAAAATGTTTAAATAAAAATTATTTAGCAGAAAAAAAAGATAGTAAAACCCAGCAATCAATAAACAATGGTGGAGGAACAGGGAAAAAAAATAACTTGGCTAAGTTCAACTATATAACACCTTTATTTAAACCAGTTTAGTTCCTTTGAAAGTGATACTAATAATTTTCCCCTAAATATTTTTCCTGTGCTTGTGCTGTTAGAATAAATAGAAATACACAGTTCCTGGTGAAATGATCTTGTTCAATAGATCAGTTGCCTTCTGATTGCTATAGAATTAAAATCTGAGTAATTAACTATAGATAAGTTTTCTTTTTTAAAGGTAAGGTTCCCCAATAAGAATTAGTACTTCCATTGATAGGATTTACAAAAAAAAAAAAATCAGTACCTCAGTGGTATGTGGAAGGAAAATTATTTAAGTTTTATTAAGCTATTTTATGGTACGGTTAGCATGGTTCTGGAAACAATTCAAGATATACATCGGTATTCTGAAAGAAAAAGGAATACAGTAAATAATTCCTAAGGGGTAGCTGCTTTAGTCAATTGCACAAAAGTAATCAAGATTCTTACAGCATCTTAAAACTTAACTTTTTAATTTTATTCCAACACCACCTTTTGTACACTAGTGCCTGCTCTAACAGGTACATGCAATTAGTTTAAATTATATACAAATATATATGTAAGTTTATGAAGAGGGGGGGGAAGTTGTGAGTATCAGGGTGAAACAGCAACAAAATGTAGGGAAAGCAGAAAACTCTTAATGATTAAAAATAAAAATGTAACCATGAAATATATAGGGACCATTCCCAGTAGCAGTAATTTGTGATAATGTAGGGAGATTGAAAATTCAGTATCTAAGAATTCCACAGTCAGCATAGATTTACCATGCATATCACAAAGGATTCTGAGCTCCTGCCTCAAATGTTACTACCATCTACTTTGGCTGAAAAAGTAAATGACTTCTGAAACAGTCTCCAGTACCACCGGGGGGGCGGGGGGGAAACACTTCTGTAGAAGTCAGCTAGTCCTCAACTACATTTGCAAACAGGAACTTCTTCAGCCAACTTCAGAAAGAAATTCCATGCGTTTCACTGTGTCTGAATTCAAGCCACAAAGCAGCTGTTGGGTGTCTCACTCTTTAATGGAGATGACATTCTCAAGACAAGAACCTTTAAGAAGCATTCAGATCTTGATCATTCTGTAGGGTAGGAAAATTACAATGATAGGCCTATTCATAATAATCACAGAGACCAAGGTCATAATTCTAAATAGATTTTGTGTGTATGCGTGCAGACTGAGGCTTTCTTTATAGAGTCAATCCTTATCATGTTGGGTCTTCTTTTCCTGCAGTCTTCAACATTCAACCTTTCCTAATTTTATGAAAAATGAAGTATATAGCATTCACACCTTGCATAATATACCTTTCATGAAATAGCTACATGATGATAATTTCTGCAGTGAAGGGAATCTCATAAAATGAAAGACATATTAAAGTGGCTAGACAGCATGCTCATATAGAAAGCACATCCAGTGAAATTGTGCTGTCTTCTCATTCCATTTCTATAAATATTTGCTTTGTGCTCTGATGTAGTTACAGCGGCATTATTTTATGGGTTTATGTTAGTATGTTACTGGTTCTTTCTGATCTCAGTAGGATATCCTTCTGCAATACAGCAGGCATGTTTGCAAGGTAATCCCTTTGTAGCCAGCTCCACATTGTGTGTAATATTGTCACAACATGGGTGAGTCGTTTCCACTTTTATCACTATCCTTGTTTTTCTGCTTTGGCATGATGTGAGTTTGCATGTTTAAGTATGTGTGATCAAGGCCAGCTTATAATAGTAACATGGAGCAGGAAAATGGCAAAGTTGTACTATATGTGAATAAAATCACTAATTACATTGGTCAAGATATTTCTGTGGTTCAAATGTTGGGGAGAAGCCCATCTGCTCAAAGAACTAGTAATTTTAGCAATGAATAAGGAGTCTTGTTGAAATAGAAAATGGTAAATCCAGGAAATTTATATTCTATATGCATTTTATTTATTTCATTCTTACACTCCCCTCAAAGGAGTCAAAAAGCAGTTTTCATCATTCTCCTCACCTCCATATTATCCTCACAATAACCCTATGAGGTTAGCTAGGATGACACTATGGCCCTTTCCGCAGGGGCCATGCGAGTGGAGGTGCACCGGCATGGTCCATGCTGGTGCACCCCCTGGGGCAATACCTATGAACAGCCCTGCTGGCCCAGTAGTCGACGGCATGGTCTCTGCACGGCCGTGGTGCTCCCAGTCTCCTTTTACCTCCTGCTGACTGCTGTCCCTCTGTGGAGGGCAGGGGATATGCCCCATGGCCACAGCAATGCCTCTGGAAGAGGAGGCCAGGTGGCGTGTCTCCTGGCCTCCACAGAGGGACAAGCAGCCAGCAGGAGGTAAAAGGGGACCTGGAGCGGCATGGGGAAAACACTGGCTTCCACCCGATGCTGTCTGCTTGGCACCGGATGGAAGGCAGCGTTTTCAAAAAGTCAGAAAAATGACGAGTCAAGAAAACGAGTCAAGAAAACAGCGTTGTGGGTGTGAAATGCCACCGCTGCTATGCTGTAGCAGCGGCAGCTGTGCAATCTTCTTCCTCATGACAGCATTTTTACGGGCCCTACAGCAGTCTAAGTGGCCGTGCGGAATGGGCCTATGCGACAGGCCCAAAGTCACCTAGCAAGCTTTTATGGCTGAGTAAGGATGACAAAACCTTGGGTGTACTAGATTCTAGTCCCGTGGTGGTGAACCATTGGCACTCCAGATGTTATGGACTACAATTCCCATCAGCCCCTGCCAGCATGGCCAATTGGGCATGCTGATGGGAATTGTAGTCCATAACATCTGGAGTGCCAAAGGTTCGCCACCACTGTTCTAGCCTGATGCTCTAGCTACTACACCACACTGACTGCTTATCTCTTCCTGCCATTTTCTGGTCTGTAAGAATCAGGTCATTCTACAACTTTTAACTATAAAAGGAAGTAGTAAACAATAATGAATACTCATAATATATTTTCTTCAGAAGTTTGGTTTAAATTCTCTTGAATGATTCCAGCCTTTCTAATCTGATATATAGCTGGCATAGAAAAAAATGGGTGAAATCAATGGCTACCACAAATGGATCCTGTTTATAAACACCTTGGACCACATCTCCATTATCTCCTTATCACTGGGATGAACAAAGCAAAATATCTCAGCAGCCATCTTAATTTAAAAGCTGCAGCGCTGATTCTATCAATGTTCATATTAGAACAAGTCCCATTGAACTTGTATAGAAAAAGCAAGACAACTAGACAAGTCATGTGGAATCAATCAGAAGGCAAAGATAAGATGGGAGAGGTTTTTTTCCCTATAGCTCAATAGGGATTAAAACCTGACTACAATTGGAAAGGAATTGTTTTACTTCCTTCTCTCATCATTGTGCACTTGATGATGCACATGCCAGTTTTGACTGGCTATCCAGCTGCAACCTTTCCTGCTCAGAAGAATAGCACTGATCATATAGTACATACGGTATGAAAGCCAGATTACTGCAATGCACTCTGCTTGGTGTTACCCTTGAAAAGTGTTCAGAAATGTCAATTTGTGCAGGCCTTTATCCTGAAACAAAACTTGTTAAGAGTAATTATAAACTGATTATGATTTATATATTTTTACAAGTTTCAAGCATATACATAGTAGAAACCTGGCTTTCAGAAGCCTAAATGTGTAAGTTTATGTTTAGTATGTTATTAAGAATAAAGTAATGAATATTATCCTTTCATTCAATGTAAATAAGCTGGTAATCAATAATTTGTAAATTAAATGAAATTTAAATGGCTGCAGAATTCTGTACAACAGGAAACTGATTATGGGCTTTGTACTGAGGATGATGTCTAAACAAGCCTGCAACTGAATAATTCATATCTTTCAGTTAATAGAATTCATAACAACTACCTTGGGGACTGAAATAATAACTTAATAATAAGAAAAAACAAAGCAAACAAGTTTTCTGTCTGTCTAATTCTGCAAACTCTCTGAGGCATAAAGTGATGTTTTCCAGGAAAAAGCCTGAAAAGGAAAAATACCTGAATTGCTAGGGCAGGGGTAGGGAACCTTTAACACTCAAAGAGCCATTTGGACCCGTTTTCCACGGGAAAAGAAAACACTTGGAGCCGCAAATAATTTTTGACATTTAAAATAAAGATAACACTATATATATATAAGGTTTTTTTTACCTTTTACTCCGCTCATTCTGAGAAGCGTATGGATGCGCCCGCCCTGCTGCCTGCAGGGCAGGCAAGGATGAAGCCGGCAGCTTGGCCTTGCCAGCTGCCAGGAAAGCACCCACCCCGCTCCAACGGGGCGGGCGAGAGGGGAAGCCCGCGGCGCAGCCCAGCCAACTGTGGGCAGTTGGTGCACCCGCCCTGCTGCCTGCAGGGTGGGCAAGGATGGGGCCAGCAGCTCGGTCGTGGAGCCGCAGTGCAAGGGCAGAAGAGCCGCATGCGGCTCTCGAGCCGCAGGTTCCCTACCCCTGTGCTAGGGAAAGGAATAATCCACTTATGTTTATACTTAGATAGAACATAACACATAGGCCCACAACTAGATGAACATGAAACTAATTTGTCTCAGATAGAGATGTACAACTCTGTTTATGAACATTATAACTTATGAAGGAAGGAAGGATGTGCATTTCTCTGGCATATTTTAGGCATGCACATAATAGCCTGAACTGCATAATGCAGAACGGGATTCATTGGGTATGCGGGTTGAGATTAGAATCACATTAGTTGGCTTTGCCTCAATCTTCATGCATTCTGTAGGCTTTGTGAACAAAGGCCTTGTGAACAAATCCAACAAACATACAAACTGTAGGTTCTCTACATACAATCTGGGAGCCTGCAAAAAGCAGCATCCATAGTTCAGCAGACTTATGCATATAAAGTACCTGTTCCTTTTTAAACTTGAATCTTAGTTTGGTATTTAATGACACATGTTTTCTAGTTCATAAAACTATGTTTAGGGTTGCCAACCTCCAAATGGTGGCTGGTCATCTCACACTGTTATTGCTGATCTTTAGGTGACAAAGATCAGTTCACATGGAGAAAATTGACACTTTGGGAGGTGCACTCTATGGTATTATATCCCATTGAAATCCCTCCCCTCATCAAATCCCACCATCCTCAGACTCCCCTCCCAAAATCTCTAGGTATTTTTAATGATGTTCCTCCTGTAGACAAGTGTGTGTATACACACACACACACTCTCTCTCTCTTCTATGGGGATAGTACATTGTTTTATAGGTTCACACATTAACTGTAGAACAGTGGAATGGATAGATTTGAGAAGACCACAAGATTTTTAGAGTATAGCCTTTCAAAGCTCCCTTCATCAAATCTATGGCTAGGAAGAAAGCAAGACACCCAAGAAAACTCTACTTCTAATTTGTAGTTTATCATTTGATTATAACATTTTGAAAAGCAAAGTAAATGTCTGGCCCTTTCCACACGGGCACTTAGCAGGGGTGCATCGGCAAAATTCGTGCCGACACACACACCCGGGACTGTTTGCATGGATGGTCCCACTGGAAGTGGCGCCAACGGCACAGCCTTCACACAGGCTGCATCGTCCCCAAACAGCTCCTCACCTTCTGCAGTCCTCCGGAGCTCTGTGGAGGTCAGGGGACATGCCCCCATGGCCAGAGTGACAGCTGCAGCAGCACAGGCCAGGAGACATGTCCCCTCACCTCCACAGAGCGCCAGAAGACAACAGATGGTAAGGAGCCATTTGGGGTAAATGGCGGCTTCCGAAAAACCTCGCTCAGAAGGTGTGTCTTTGCGCTGCTTGGGGGTGACGAGGCCGGCGCTGCTGCGTGCGCACTCCTCCCCAGGGATGCAGTTTTTAGCATCCCTGGGATGCTGTATTACGCCCATGAGGAAACAGCCACAGCTTGCTTGCATTCTGCTTTTTTGTTTAGTAATACAATCATTTCCTTTTTTATCTTTTTGTGTGTACCATTGAGTAACAACCAACTCATGGAGACTCCATGAAGTTCTCCCTCATGGCATTTTCAAGGCAAGAGATGGGCAAAGGTGGGTTGTTAGTAAGGTAGGGGAGAGTTTTTTTCAGTATTAGGAAACACCCTGGCTGCTTCTCCCTCCTCTCCCTGTCAAGGAAATAAAAGACTGCATAAATGTACAGTGAGAAAGCATGGTGGCAGAGAGGAAGTACATTCACTTTGTCTGTATGGTTACCATTAAACGTAAAGAAAATATATGGCTTATTGCCTGCTGTAATTCATGCATCTCTCAGTCTTACAGCACAATCCACAAGAGGTCCCCCAAATGCACTTTAGAAGTAGTGGTAAAGACCAGTTCAGGCCTTTGGGGTGGTAGGAATGCCAAGCCCTGGGTTCTGAACCAGTACTCAACCAGTACTCAATCAGTGCTCAACAACACAAAGCAAATTTTAAAATAACAGGTTTAAAAATAGGCAGTGAATTTAAAACCATAAGGTGTATATAGAGACACACAATAAAACAATAAAGTACACTTACTTACTAAAAGAAATACTGACTAGAAAACATATTAGAAGTTCTCAGTACATAGGCAAAGTTCTTCAAGGAGAGTAGACGTAAAAAGGACCAAAGACAAAAGAAAAATGGCTGCTAATTCTAATGGGATTAATTAATGGCAAAAGCTGGCCACACCAATAATTACCAATTAAACAATCAGGTGTCAAGTTAATGAGAACTGTCTGGAAGATGAGCCAACTATCCAGTCCTTTTGAAACTTTCAACCAGGTCTTTAGCTGACCAGTTGAATCCAGCTGACAATAATTGGAGAGGATTCCATTCCCATAACAAGGAATCTGACTTTGGTGGTGGTACAGCCAATCTTTTTCTACGAACACTTGCTTCTATGCCAGGGGTAGGGAACCTGCGGCTCTCCAGATGTTCAGGAACTACAATTCCCATCAGCCTCTGTCAGCATGGCCAATTGGCCATGCTGGTAGAACTGATGGGAATAAGATTCTGACCCTATACTATGTGAAAAAAAAAGAAAAACATGAGAGACAGGAACAAGATTTTTCTGTAATTGCATTGGCTTACTGCACCTTAAAGAGAAAGAACTATGACTGGATTTGTCTCCCTCCAAATCATCTTGCACAATGCTTCTCTCACACTCTTCTTGACATGATTAAGTGAACACAAAGATTTTGCCCTGGAGAGAGTTCTCATCTCCAGCTCTGGACCATAAACCCAGGGAAGACAATGGGTGTTTTAATGTGCTTGCCTGACCAGTGTTGTACTAACCAAATGCTTCTTCCTCTGGCTAATACATTTAATGACCACCTTATTTACATTGTTATTGTTTTACAGCTATAATTTCATCAGCTAACTTTCCCCTTAGAGACACTCCCAAGCCTGTAACATCAGGCTGATGTCTCAACTCATTAGATCTATGATACAGCCATTAAGATTAATGTTTGTCTCCCATCTTTCTATGGAAAGGCAGGAAATCTCTTTGTCCTGGGAGGTTAAGGATCACTCTGCATAACCCTGAGGACCATTTTTTCCCTATAAGAAGCCCACTCTCCCAATAGTCAGTGTTCAATATCTTTGGACACCTCTTAGCCTGTGATATTGTTTTGCAATGCATTGTTCTTCCAGAGGTAAGCATGGGTCACTCAGTTTTTTCACTGAACCATTCTGCTCCAAGATCATGTATATTCCAGACCTATCCCCTGACAATTGTTCATTCCTGGGACTGTGTGTGTGTTCTGCTGCTTTTATTTTTATTGCGTGCTTGTGTACCTCTATTATCCCTTAGTAAAAATTGTAAAACTTTATTTGCTCTCCTGCGAGTTTCTTGCGAAAGCTGACTCTCATATACATAGGCAATCAAGGTCTTGCATTGCCTGACCTCTAGTTAAGCCAATAATATGATCCTGCTAATTCCCCACTCTAAAAGGGAGAGACTTCCCACCACTTTGGGTAACAGGGAGATTATTCTGGTGAATTTAGTTTTACATTTTTTCAGGCTTCCTGCACTGCGGTAAAGCCCTGTGGAGCAGACAAAGTGGTGCTAGAGTGGTGCAGTTCCAGCCTTCCAGGCCTCTCTGGATTGGGCTGTAAAAACTACATGGGTAGGGATAACATAATGAGGATCGACTATGTTTAATACACCTTGGAAGGATTTCTTGGCATTTTTCATTTCCAATAATACAGCCATTTTTGTCTAGAACACACTAGGTTGTCATGTGAACACTGTTGTCATAGACAATATATTAATTAAATAATGGAAGGCATCTATAAACTCCCTCTACAGTGGGAGCTGCATGCTGAATGAATCCATGTCCTGGGGTTTCCTCTTTCCATCCTCTTTCCTTTTCCATATAACCATAATAAAACATCGTAAGGATCTCTTTTTTAAAAAAAGCATCTCCTCATTTTTTGTCTGGATATCACAGACAAGTAAAGAGTTTGTCGAGACAGTGCCCCCCCCCCCCAGCCATTTTCTGCCACTTGAATCCTCTGTGCCACCTGCCATATGCTGAAGTTCCCCTGAGATGTTTCCTCAGCTGGCATCATGGCTGCCCACCTTTTCATTGATTACAGTCCATGAATGAACTCAGTTTTTCCTGCCGATTATGCCAACATGTTGTTTTTTCATTTTTTAAAAAATGGTGAAGTATCTTTGAAGCTATGAAGACTTGATATGCAGATCCTCTTATTGAGTCTTCATAGCTTCAAAGATACCTCACCCCAAAAATTAAAACAAATGGGGAAAGACATGTTAACCACGACTGGCAGGAAAAGCTGAATTCATTCATGAACTTTAATCACTGAAAAGACAGGCAGCAATGATGCCAGATGAGGAATCATTCCACGGAACTTTAGCAAATTGCAGGTGGCATGGGGAATCACTCAAGCTGCGGAACATGGTGGGCAGGATAAAATGAAAGTAAGAGCTTATAAGAGTTTGGAAGAAGAAGAGTTTGGATTTATATCCCCCCTTTCTCTCCTGCAGGAGACTCAAAGGGGCTTACAATCTCCTTGCCCTTCCCCCATCACAACAAACACCCTGTGTGCTGGGTGGGGCTGAGAGAGCTCCGAGAAGCTGTGACTAGCCCAAGGTCACCCAGCTGGTGTTTGTGGGAGTGTACAGGCTAATCTGAATTCCCCAGATAAGCCTCCACAGCTCAGGTGGCAGAGCTGGGAATCAAACCCGGTTCCTCCAGATTAGATACACGAGCTCTTAACCTCCTAGCCACTGCTGCTCACATAAGTTAAATGTGAAACATAAAATGCTTCTTTCTCTGCACAAGCAAGGAAAAACTGATTGATAACACCTTGGGGGAAAAGGAGTGCTACTTTAGCATTTTCAAAATTAATTGGGTTGAGCTGAAATAAAATGTCCTGAAGACATTTTGGGGGGAAACTGTGAACTTTCCTCATTCCCCCCTTTCACTGCAAGTGCTCCTTTTAACATTTTCAGGATGTTTTATTTGTGCTGTGCAGAATCAGTCAGTGAACAACAAAATGGGCATGGAAGAAGACCTCTTGGCGAAGGACACTGCCAGTCTTTCATACCTGCCCCCCGAATCTAAATCAAGATTTTCAGAAGCAAGACTGCAGCAGAACTCAAACATACATGAGAAAAGAAAGTGGATTTCTTTGATGAAGAATTTAAGATTGCTCAAAATTACAGCCATCATTGTTAGGTCACCAAATATATTTCAACTTGTTTTCTTTCCAGACTAGAGGACATACAAGGGCAGACTGAATTATCTCCCAAGGTATGGAGCATGTTTTTGTTGCTTAGCACAGAATAAGTCACAAACAATGATGAAGGGAGGACAGGGAGACCGCTGCTATTTTTCTCCAACAAGGATGGTATTAGTTATCAGTTCTGTCAGATGCTGGTGGCTACACTCCTCTTGACATTTCTTAGTTATATATTCTTGTAGGTTTTTAAATGCAGTGCTGGGGAGACAAGTGGAAAAGGAAAAGCTCTTCATTTTATTTTTGTACATGATGAAGATGAAAACTCCCACACAAATGAAAATGAAAAGCAAGTTTCACAATCAGCTTCTCTTATAAAGAGTTGCCACAAAAACTGTCAAAAGGAAACTTAAGAATTTTCAAACTTCTGCTGGTGCAAAAAAAAAATCCTGACAATTTGTGGACCTTATCCAAAGGACCTTATCCTTATCCAAAAGCATAAAATTTCCCCCTTTTCTTCCATTTCTTAGTAAAGAATGTTAAGACAATACATCTCATTAAAAATTGAAAGCACTTTCTTGGAATACGTTATATACAGTGTGCCGAGGGAAGAAGCAAACTTGATGAGTCTCAAGAGGAAGCCTGGTATTGTAATTAGGAGTTTTTGTTTTCCACACCTATTGGGTAAAAAAAATCATACTGCTGATGCTGTGACTCAAATATGGTTCAGAATAGACAGTGTGAAGCCATTTTAAATGTTTGAAAGTCATATACTAAACCTGAGAATTAAATTCCTGAGTACAAAACCCAGTTTTGTATTATGAAAATGAAATTCAAATTAAATCAGTGGCACTTAAAATGCTTACTTCTGTTTTAAAGACTGGAGGCTGACAGTTCATTTGGTCAGGATAGGAAACTTCACTTCAGTAGTTCAGATGTCATGGTTCCAATGTCCCATCCCCTTGAAGTTAGTGACCAGTTCTGATGAAGTTTGGAACAAGTCCAGTCTTCCTAAAGCGGTCCTTGACTTTCCTTAGAAGCAAGGTTCCTGGCTTGAGTTTGATAGACTTGTGGTTTCCTGTGCTTCTAAGATCAATTCATTGGCTTGAGAGATACTGAAAAGCTACATCACTCCATGCATCCTGACAGGGAATTACTCTTTCTGGACATGCTCAGGAGGTCACAAAGCACTTCCTGTCTTTAACAAGTCCACCTACGGCCAGTTGTCAATCTCCTTTTCACTATGGTTGATCATCCCACAATATTTTGATCAAGCTGTGTTGATCCCACAAGCTGTGTTGATCATCCCACAATATGATCGACTGCACCTGCATAGCTACACATGTGCAACACACAAAATAAAAGGAAAAGGGAAAAACTTCCCTGCAATGGCAGGGCAATAATGAACATGTTGTAGATTGGCCATACTCTTGTTGCCACAAGGAGAAAATGTACTTGGGGAACTTTGTACTCTTAGAAAATCTGCCCACAGCTTGCTGGGCAATCTGCACAGAATGGCAGGCAGGCAGGCAGGCAGGCAGATTCTCCCTGATGGTGGATGGTGTGGAACTTACAGTGAATGGGTGGAAGGGTGGGAAATAAAACGTCTTCTGCCTGGCCATTCACATGTGTGGCTCTAACTTGGGATTTTGCAAAAGGATCTCTAGAAAAGTGATTTTTGAAAATGCTCGGTTGAGGGAAATAAAATGGGCCAACTTATTTTGGGGACATGATCTGTGTGAAGTCCCCCACAAAAAACAGTTCGTATTGTGCCCTACACCCATTATATTTGCCTTGTGTGGAATGCACCAATGCTAATTTTGTTTGAGGCAAGTGGGGAGAACAAGTAGGGAGACCTGGTAAGCACTTTTCTGGGTGTGGTTTTGCCAGAGTTTCTGGGGGAAAAGCTAGGAAAGAGACCAAAATTTTCTGAGAAGTCTCTCAGAAAGCTAGAAGAAAATCCAGTTCAGTGTGAGGAAAGCACTGGAGGAAGGGGGAGGCAATACCTTTCTGTTCGTCATATTTCTGGAAAGAATGAATGGCTCAGTACTAGATAGGTGATTCCTTCTTTTGGTTGCCCCTTGGGCTAAGGAGCTTATTTATGCAACAGAGTTGTCTTTTTTTGCCAATTCATTCTCTCCTTTAGAGAGGTACACTAGAAAGTGCTAGAAGGCTGTCTTTAGCCCTAAGGCCAAATGCAAAACCAGAGTGCAGAGCTTTCAACTCTCCCTTGTTGGTTTATATTTTTTGCCTCATGAAAAAGACAAAAAAAGACAAGAAAGAAGAAATGTATGCTTGCCAAATTGTGAAGCTGATGTCCCAAAGGTTCCAGCTGCAGAATTCTAACAGGAATGTTAACATTTTGATTGCTGAGAGTTTTGAAAGGGCCACACATATCATAAGAAATAGAAATATATTATATTAACTAACAAATCTTTTAAGCTATGGATGATACTGAAGACTTTCAAGTGTGATTATTGATGGTAATTGAGGGGGGACTAGTAATCAGCTATTCATGAAGACAGATCTGAGCGTAATGCAATTTCAAAGTTGATTGTATTGTCAAACGCTTTCATGGCTGGATTCAACTGGTTGTTGTGGGTTTTCCAGGCTGCGTTAGACTTCCCTCTGTGATACATCTCTGAAGATGCCAGCCACAGATACAGGTGTTATTCAGGTGAAATGTTAGGAACGAGATCTACCAGACCACGGCCGCACAACCCAGAAAACCCACAACAACCAGTCAAAGTTAATTGTTGGTAACTTGCTTAGCAAATCTTACTAACAAGTGCTTGAATGAATGTTAGATGATA
Organism: Sphaerodactylus townsendi; assembly: GCF_021028975.2. Classification (NCBI taxonomy): domain Eukaryota; kingdom Metazoa; phylum Chordata; class Lepidosauria; order Squamata; family Sphaerodactylidae; genus Sphaerodactylus; species Sphaerodactylus townsendi. The sequence continues at coordinate 40,785,285 of NC_059431.1, forward strand.
TCTGCATGAGCGTTTTGGGATCTGAGGTTTTTTAAATTTCAGATACAGATCATCCAGTACATATCTATTCTTATGATCAATGGAAAAACTGATTTTTTAAAAAGTTATTTATATTTTTAATTATTTCTGTATAGTTATTCATTTTAAGTTTGAATATTCTGAGTTTTGAAACAAGGTATCTGGATTTATCAATAGCCATTTTTTGAAAATCTTATCAGGAACAAAAATTATATTTTCTTTGTACCATACTGCTCCATAAAGAATACCCCCCAAACAATTGTTTTTTTTAAAAAAATCTGATATATATTAAAAAAATCTGATATATATATATATACACAATGTGGTTAGTCCCCTCTATACACAAAGTACAACATTTACAAATCTGAAAAAAAAAGTATTTAAAAAAGTATTTTGAGGAAAACAGTGCATATAACTGGGATGTACTTCTGGAGAGAAAGGTTATTTTATAAACTGAATAACACCTTGTTTCTTAGTCAGTGGGATTTACTAAGCAAAACACCTAATCTGTATATCAGTCCCCTAAACTGTTTTCTTCAAGGCACCTATACCCCAAACATATTATCAGTCTATCCTAGTTTCTCCTTCTATGCTTACTTGTTTGGCTTTATCATTTATTTAAATATTATACAGTACAGGAAGAACAGAGCTAACTTCAAGCAAACAATATATTACATTCTTCTTAGCAGTTGTACTTTATGTTCCATCTTTTAACTAATAAGCAAGCAACATACACAAAGTTTTCCATAATTAAGATGCATAGCCCAACATGTTCTGTAGAAATTTTACAGCAATATAATCCCAGGTAATTAGGCAGCCAACCTACAAATGGGAGCTGGAGTTCCTCCAGAATTATAACTGATCTCCAGCAGGTTAGTTCCCCTTGAGAAAACAGAATCTTTAAAAACTGGGCTCTCTGGTAACATTACTCCTTTCCTCCCCAAAGTCTGTGCTCCCCAGACACTGACTCCAAAGCTTCAGGAATTTCCCAAGCTGTAATTGGTAATGCTACCAGGTAACAATTCACTTTTTTCATTAAGTAAAGAAAGAAAATGTATTTTCATTATCTTCATTTATAAATAGTGATAAGGTCACTTTTGAAATTTTATTTCTACATGAAATTTGGAATTTTCCATTGGAGATATCATTGATATAATATTTGCATCAACCCTTCCCCACTCATGACCAAATAATGTTATTCATTGCAATCTCTTGAACACAGACCCTTCCTTATCCTAATGGAATCTGAATAGTATGCTGGCATATATAGGATAACTTGTTCTCTGTGTTGGGGATATTCTTTCCAGCTGTGGTCAACAGAAAAATATCCCCCTCCCCCATAGAACAAGTTACCTACATATGCCATCATACTATTCAGATTCCCTGCCATCAGGATCAGGAAGTGTGCATGCTCAAGAAACTGCAATGAATAACAGATATATTGATAGCTTACACAGAGAAATGGAAAGAACAACATTAAGGGATCAATGCGAGCTTTCTCACACTGGAACCCCAGGGACTCATGGATTTCTACCTGTGGTTCCAGATCAATGTCTGCAGGCAGATTCAGCAAATAAGCTTATTTTGCATCCCACTTTTGTGGAAGAAAATCTGTTGTTTTTCTCTACACAGGCCCTAATTGTCTCCCAATCCCATTTGTGTGGAAAAAGTTTTGCCAGTGGTGGAAACAGAATTCAGAAATGTTCTTCAAAACAATGTTGTGCCTCAATTCCATTCTTAGAAAAGGCAGTTTTAAATAAGTTGTATCTTCCCCTTACACGTCTTTGCATGGTAATCTTACTAAGCATTTCAAAAGAAAGAGAATTGTGCTTTCCTGTATCTGCCTTCATGGAAACAGATTATACTACCAATTTGAAACCACCAGCTGTGCTGGCAGGGGAAGAAGGATAGGTGTGGATTCCATTCCTTATGGCTTAGGGAACGGGGTATATTTAGTCTGGAGAAGAGAAGGTTAAGGAGTGACATGATAATCATGTTTAAATATTTGAAGGGATGTCATTTTGGAAGATGTAGCAAACTTGTTTTCTGCTGCCTCAGAGACTAGGACAAGGAGTGATAGATTTAAAGTGCAGGCAAAGAGATTCCACCTAAACATCAGAAAGAACTTCCTGATGGTAAGGGCTGTTTGATAGTGGAATATGCTGCCTTGAAGTGTGGTGGGATCTCGTTCATTGGAGTTTTTAAAACAGAGGCTGGATGGCCATTTTCAGGGGTACTTTGATGGTCTGTTCCTGAATGGAAGGGGTTGGACTTGATGGCCTTGTGGACTCTTCCAATTCTATTATTCTATTATTCTAGAGCAGGGGTCTGCAACCTGCGGCTCTCCAGACGTTCATGGACTACAATTCTCATCAGCCCCTGTCAGCATGGCTCCTGTTCTAGAGGGAGGAAAAACTGAATGAAAATTGATGATAAAAAGTACATTCTGTAACCACAAATTAAATCAGAAATTATTAATTCATTTCTAGCCTTCTGTTTCTGTTTACTTAGAAGTTCCACTGCATTTGATAGCACTTTCTTTCTCAGAATTGCCTCCTTCCTCACACACATCTAGCCAGCATGATTACGAAGGATTTGTAGCCTAAGTTCTATACGAGAAGCACTTGACACTTGATGCTGTAATTATACTACACTACAGGTTTTCATAGCTAGTATAGTACAATCCATGGTATCTGGTTGTTTATGTGTGCTGCAATGCTGTGTACATAGTTCCATTACCTGTGACAAGACAAGATATGCATCCGGATGGTTATAATTACTACTACTGACTATGGATGTGCTTGATTGTCTACTCTCAACAGATGCTGTGAACACTGATAATTCTGATGTGCAACAATTATTGTAGCTAGAGGAACTGAATATAGTTTTGTTTCAGATTTGACAACTGTCTCTCATCATACCTAAATACATACCTCTGACAGCCTTGTACATCCACACATAGCATAGGATTTGTCAAGGTGCACAAATGCATTTAAAGTATCCGTACTGGAATTGTGGTGATGTGTGCCTTTAAGAATTTGAATTGATGGGTAGAGTTAACTGTGTTTCAAACCCCTATCCATCCCTCTTGATTGCAAACCAGAAAATCCATCTGTTAATATATAGTTCCCATTTTATATAGTAATATCTTGTTTTTATTGTTTTTACTGTTTTACTGTTTTTAACTATGAAATGTTTTATATGGGTTATGTATGCTGGTATGATTACAAATTATGATGTATGTATTCTTTGTATCTATAAAAGATGAAGGTCTTTGATTAGGTATGACTCTCATAGAGAGCACCCTGTGTGTGAAATATCTAAATCTGCACAGTAAAAACAATTCTTTCTGTTTAAAAGCCTGATTTTTGGTTTTCTTTCCATACCAGTCTTTATAAATGTAACTGCGCAGGGTCAGATACGGGTCTGGCCTGACATACTGGAACTAATGTGAATTCGATTTCAGATTCTGTTTTAAGACCCTTCAAGAACCATCTCACCCTTACCAAACCTCTTGCATATTCTCTAGCCCAGGGAAAAACAACTTAAATAGCAAAAAAAAATATTTCCAAGCTCAAACTTATTTCCAAGGCCTACAGCTTTAAGGTTTATGTACTCAAAAGATTTATGTACTCAAAACTCAATTCATTAACCTCCTGAGCAAAGATACAGCTGTAGCAATGGGGCTGATCCATTGCCTAGATGACTTCCACTGGAATCTCAATGGGGAACTTTATAAATACTTCTCATCAACATAGGGCTAAAAGACAATGCTCCATCCTACGCTGTCAGCACTGCTGGTCCATATCAGTACCTCTACTTCCAAAAGTGGAAACTGAATTGGGCAGAATGGTTATCTATGGAGTGGTTGAACCAATTACAGAACCTACAGATGAGTGTGCTATGATAGTGGCAGTATCCAAGAAAGATGGTTCAGTGCATATCTGAGTAGACTTAAAACAACTGAACAAAGCTGACAAGTGTGAACACTTTATTCTTCCAACTATAGATGACATCCTTCCAAGTTTAGCTGGTGTCCATTTATTCTCACTGCTGGATGCTGCAAGTGGATTTTGGCAGATTCGCTTTGAGCCTGAAAGTGCAACCTCTTTCATTACTCCTTTTTCCAATATTTCTTCCACAGATTGCCTTGTGGAATTTCCAGCACTCCAGAGTTATTCCAGAGAGAGATGACTCACCTGTTACAGCATCTAGAAGGTGTATTGTTTATGGATGACATCTTGGTTTATAGCCATACTCTGACAGGAGTGCTTTGATTGTGTGTTCCTGCATGGCAGGGGATTGGACTTGACAGCCCTTGGGGTCTCTTCCAATTCTATGATTCCATTATTCTAAGAGCACAATGCTTGACTAAACAAAATCCTGCACACCTTGCAAAAAGCCATTCTACAGCTCAACAAAGCTAAATGTAGCCGGGAGGTTCTGGAAGCTAAATTTAGGCTGCTAGGAAACAGGTTGAAGTCCAGGACCTCCAAGGTGGCATTCTCAGAAATGTCAGCATCTGTTCCACAACACGTGCAGGGCGAAGCTAGGGCAAGCCTGGAGATACAGGGTCTCAGCAATGCTGTGGATGAGAAGGTGGTGTAAGGCAGTAGAGGGTTACTCTAGGATTTGTCAGGAACTGGGGAACCTTTTTTGGGACAAGGTAGGGCCTGTACAAACAGGACGGGCTTCATCTTAACCAAAGAGGGAACCAGGCTGCTGGCGCGCTCAACATTAAAAAAAAAAAAAAAGGTGGCAGAAACAGCTTTTAAACTGATCACTGGGGGAAAGTTTCCATAGGAGCTGAGGTGACTTCGGTTCGGAATACAGTATCTATGGGGATGCAGACAGAGAGGGAGGTTTTTCTAAATCAACCACATACAAGCGAGGAACATAGCAATGTGCATGTGACAAGGGATAGTGTCTTCCACAAAAAAGACTTGAGGGTGAAAGCACATAAACTCCCAGGTTAAGGACACAGAGACAGGGTATACAGGTGACTCCTATGCTAATAGTAGAAGCTTACTCTCTCGGACTCTAAAATGGGGAACTAGAGTAACAGAGTTTTGGAAGGAGGACTTTGATATAGTGGGCATTACAGAGACATGGTGGAATGAGGAGAACCAGTGGGATGCTGTTATACTCAGGCTACAGGCTCTATAGGGAAGGATAGGATAGGGCGATTGGGGGGTGGAGTTGCCCTTTACATCAAAGAGCGCATAGTATCACACAAAATAGACCATGCCCGGGGCGCTCGTTCCCCTACAGAACCACTCTGGACATCAATACCACGTGTGAAGCACAGTTTAATATTAGGCTTCTATTATCGTCCCCCTACCCAAAGTGCACGAGAGGATTCTGGAGATGGAAAAAGAAATTAGAGAGGCCAACAAAAACAAAAATGTAGTGGTAATGGGTGATTTTAACTTATCCCTAGATATAAACTGGAAAAATGCATGTTCAGGTCATAAGGTAGTAAGAGGAGAGAGCATTCCTGGATATGCTAAATGATCTGTGGCTTAGAGCAAGCAGATGTGTTGTGGAACCAACCAGGGAGAGAGGGGATCCTAGATCTAATTCTATGTGGGACCCAGGACCTGAAAGTGCGGGAAGTCAGTGTTGTTGAGCCGATAGGGGAACAGCGACCACAATGCTGTCAGATTCAGTATCTCAGCATGCGAACAAGTGGAGCAACTACTAATGTAGTTACATTCGCCCTTCACAGAAAGGGAAATTTCTCAAAGATGAGGGGGGGATAGTGCGCAGGAAGCTGAAAGGAAAAAATCAAGAGAGTCAAAAATGTCCAGGATGCTTGGAGGTTATTTAAAACACAGTAATAAAAGCTCATAGCTGGAATGTGTTCCACAGGTTAGAAAAGGCAGCAATTCCAGTCCAAAAGAAAGCCACCATGGTTAACAAGAGAGGTTGAGGAAATTATCAGAAAAAAAGAAAATGACTTTTAGAAAAATGGAAGTCCAGTTTGGCTGATGAAGAATATCGAGAGGGAACACAAATGGTGGCAAAAGAGAAGCCAAGTTAACTGTAAGGGAGGCAAAAAGGGATTATGAGGAACGCATGGCTGCGAACATCAAGACCAGCAACAAACAGTTCTTCAAGTACATCAAAAGCAGGAAGCCAGCAAGGGAAGCGGTAGGCTCCATTAGATGACAAAGGGAACAAAGGGTGTGCTAAAAAGATGGCAGGGAGATTGGCAGGAGAAGCTGAATGAACTCTTTGCATCTGTCTTCACCCAAGAGGAGGTGAGGATCTATTCCTGCACCTTGAACCAAGCTTCTTAGGAGGCGAATCCGCCATGAACTAGCGAAGATAGTGGTAGACAAGCGAAGAAGTTCTGGCAGCCATTGATAAACGTAAATGTTACCAAATCCCCTGGCCCAGATTGCATTCACCCAAGAGTTCTTAAAGAGCTCAAACATGAAATTGCTGATCTTCTCACTTTAATATGCAACTTATCCCTGAAATCAGGCTCCATCCCTGAAGACTGGAAGATGGCTAAATGTCACACCAATCTTTTAAGAAAGGATCTAGGGGGACCTGGGAAATTACAGGCCAGCCAGTTTGACATCTGTTCCTGGTAAATTAGTAGAATCTATCATTAAAGATAAAAATTATAAAACATGTAGAAAAAGCAAGACCTGCTGAGAAAGAGTCAGCATGGCTTTTGCAGAGGCAAATCCTGTCTTACAAACTTACTAGAGTTCTTTGAGGGTGTAAACAGGCATGTGGACAGGGGTGAACTGAGTGGACATTGTCTACTTGGATTTCCAAAAGGCTTTTTTGACAAAGTTCTCACTCTCAGAGACTGTTGAGAAACTCAGCAATGAAGGAATAAGAGGGGAAGTCCTCCCATGGATTAAAACTGGTTGAGAAACAGGAAACAAAGAGTGGGTGTAAATGGGAAGTTCTCACAATGGAGAGATAAGTCGGGAGTGGTGTCCCCTGCCTAAGGATCCGTTTTGGGGACCAGTGCTCTTTAACCTATTCATAAATGACCTGGAAGTAGGGTGGGTAGCGCTTGGTGGCCAAGTTTTGTGTATGATGATACCAACATTATGTAGGGTGGTGGAGAACCACAAAGGATTGGCTAAGAGCTCCAAGCGGACCTTTGGATAAATTAGGTGAGTGGGCTTCAGAAAATGGCAAATGCAGTTCAATGTAGCAAAATGTAAAGTGATGCACATAGGGGCAAAAAAAATCCAAACTTCACATTACTACACGCTTGCCAGGGGACAGTGCTATCAGTCAGCAGTGACCAGGAAAGGGATTTCTAGGGCGTCTTAGTTGATAGTTCCATTGGAATGTCAACTTCAATGCATGGCAGCTGTGAAAAAAAGGCAAACTCTATGCTGGGGATCATTAGGAAAGGAAATTCGATAATAAAACTGAAAAGATTGTCATGCTCCTTTATATAAAGCAGGAAAGGTGCTAACCAAGCGACTTGGAGTAATTCGTGTCCAGTTCTGGTCACGTGATTCTCAAAAGGATATTGAGGAGATAGAAAAGTGCAGAGAAGGGCAACAAGGATGATTGAGGGACTACAGCACCTTCCCTATGAGGGAGAGGCTGCAGCTGCTTGGGGACTCTTTTTTTTTTTAGTTTGGAGAGGAGGCAAGGCATTAAGGGGGGATAATGATTGAAGTCTATAAAATTATGCATGGGGTAGAAAATGTTGACAGAGAGACATTTTTTCTCTTTCTCACAATACTAGAACCAGGGGGCATTCATTGAAAATGCTGGGGAAGAATTAGGACTAATAAAAGGAAACACTTCAATGCTCACGCAACGTGTGATTGGTGTTTGGAATATGCTGCCACAGGAGGTGGTGATGGCCACTAACCTGGATAGCTTTAAAAGGGGCTTGGACAGATTTATGGAGGAGAAGTCGATTTATGGCTACCAATCTTGATCCTCTTTGATCTGAGATTGCAAATGCCTTAACAGACCAGGTGATCGGGAGCAACAGCCGCAGAAGGCCATTGAGTTCACATCCTACATGTGAGCTCCCAAAGGCATCTGGTGGGCCACTGCGAGTAGCAGAGAGCGGGACTAGATGGACTTTGGTCTGATCCAGCTGGCTTGTTCTTATGTTCTTATGTTCTAATGTCTTCTTCACCAAAAGTCTCTCACCTATCTAGGACATCACATCGATGAGCATGGTGTTAAACTTGACTTAGAGACAGTAGAAGTGACCCTAGAAACAGATGCTCCCACTAACATTAAAGAACTTAAATGCTTTTTAGGTATGGTGCACTACCTAGGCAGGTTCTTGCCAACTTGGCAGAAGTCCTTGAATAATTTGTTAAAGTCCGATGTAGCTTGGCATTGGGATTCACATTAAGTAGCGTCATTTGCAAACGTGAAACAACTGTTAACCAATGCATCTGCATCAGTATACTATGATGTCACTCTTCCTACTGTTATGTGTGCCAACAAAAGTAGCCATTGCCTCAGTGGAGAAATTTGGTATACTCAGATTGAGAAAGAATGTTTAGCAGCAATTTGGACCCGTGAACATTTTCCCAATATCTCTTTGCTTTGGCTTCCTTTCAATTCTTCACTGATCACAACCCCTAATACCACTGATAAATTGCAAAGCTTTGAATAAAGTTCCAAAGAGATGCCAAAGACTCCTTCTATGTTTCATGAGATATAATCCTCAAGCAGAGTATCATTCAGGTAAACCCTAGTCATTGATAATAAACTGTCATGGCATCCCTGAAGACTATTGATGCTGACTCCATCACCTTATTGAAGAAGTTGAATGCTATGAAGTCACTTGGGGAGACTTAAAGCTAATTTCAAAGTAATTTCATGTTCATCAGCTATGAACCCTCACTACTTCTAATGCAGAGCTGCAGAAAGTAATGAACTATGTGTCCAAAGGATGGCCTAAACATGCACACTGTCCACCAAAAAAAGTTAACCCTTGTAGAGTGTGGACATTTTAACATGTCTCATGGATTTGTTTTTCATGGTAAGCATATTATTATTTCTACTGAGAAAAATGGTACATATTACACAAATTTCATACTAGACATCAAGGCATCACCAAATGCAGAATATGGCACTGCTTTCCATGGGGTGGCCATGAATTAGCCAAGACCTTATGACTTTCAAATGAAACTGTGAATTTTGTCAAGAGACACAAACCTTCCCAAAGATAAGAACCTTTGTTGCCTACCTTCCAAACCTTGGGAAAGGGTTGGTGCAGATGTTTGTACACTGTAAGGTTGAAATTATTTGGTGGTTATTATTTTTTCTAGGTTCATAGAAATTGCTCCATGACAGACATGTTAGCTTCCACAAACATGACTTGCCTGAAAAATATATTTGCCAGATGAGGTTGTCCAAATGCGCTTATGACTGACATCATACCTCAGTTCACAGGAAGAGAGTTTTCAGAGTTTGCAGATACTTACCAGCTTAAACACATCACTACCAGTCCATGCTTCCCACAATTAAACAAGGAAACAGAGAGACCCATGCAAACTGCAAAGAAAATCCTAAAGCAAGAAGATCCATTCTTAGCTTTATTAGCTACCACGCTACTCCTATAACTGCTACAGGACACGGTCCAGCACAACTAATAATGGGTAGTCAAACCAAAACACCACTTCCTAGTCTAGGGATGGCCCTGTACCCTGAATGGTCATATCTGAAGACTGTTTGAATTAATGACCAGAAAGGCAAAGCAGGATACAAAAGACAACATAATGTGTTCACACATTGCCATGATTTCTGATGTGATCACAAGTAGGAGTAAAGCTGGAATGATCCAACCCTGCAGTAGTCATAGAACAAAGCCAAATGCCACCATTGTGCCTTGTCAAGACCAACACAGGAACTATTTGCAGAAATAGAAAATACCTCCAGTTAGTTCCAGAACCAGAGACTCCAGAACCAAAGACTCCAGACCCGGAGACTCTAGAGGCAGATTCTCAAACCAGAATTGAATCTCCTACACTAAATTCAGTTCAAGCTCAGCCTACACTATGATCCTTTCCATTACCATATTTATTTATTTATTTATTTATTTATTTGTTTGTTTGTTTGTTTGTTTGTTGGGTTTATAAACCGCCCTCCCCCGGAGGGCTCAGGGTGGTGTACAATACAAATAGAGCACAATCAATTTAAAATACAATAAATATAAGTTAAGATGGCTCTAGTAAAAATAAACCCTACCCCATTAAAATGCAGCTGATAAAACTAATATTAACATTAGCTCAAGATGACGCCTACCATCTATTCCCTCTAAAACATACACCAGAAAAGAAGGGCGGTAGGGGCCACATGATATTACAGTGGCAAGCAGAAGGGAAAGAAGGAAGGAAGGAAGGGGCCCCCTATCACAAACTAGTCTCCCCAAAGGCCCGGTGGAACAGTAACGGTCTTTGGCAGGCCCTGGGCGGAAATCATCAGCTTAGGTCCCGCGAGAGGCCCGGGACAGTTGGCAGGGAAGGGCGCTCACCAGGCGGGGCCAGAGCTGTGAAGCTGCTCTGGCCCGGGTGGAGGCTAGCCGCATCATGGAGGGGCCAGGGATCACCAGTAAAGTGGCCTCTGCCGAACGCAGAGATCGATTTGGGACATATGGGGTAAGACGGTCCCGCAGGTACGGAGGTCCCAGGCCGCACAAGGCCTTAAAGGTTAACACCAGCACCTTGAAAGTGATTCGGTATTCAATGGGTAGCCAGTGCAAGGGGCGAAGCACAGGTGTGATGTGTTCTCTCATGGCACCCCTTGCAAGCATACGAGCCGCCGCATTCTGGACCATTTTCAATCTCCGAATCAGACGCAAGGGAAGGCCCGCGTAGAGCGAGTTGCAATAGTCTAGCCTGGAGGTGACCGTTGCATGGACCACTGTGGCCAAGTCGGTCTGGGAGAGGAAGGGGGCCAGCCGCCGGGCCTGGCGAAGATGGTAGAACGCCACCCGGGTAATATGGGCCACCTGGGTCTCCATTGAAAGAGACGAATCCAGGTGGACCCCCAGGTCGCAGACAGCTACATACACAGATACAGTAGCCTTGAGAAGGAGAATGATTAAAAAACCTGCACACTATAGAGACTAATATATAAATTGATGTGTAGATAGTAATAGCAACCTAATATGGGGCAGGATAATTCCCAGGTGATCTGATTCTCATAATGTATCTTCAGAGCTTTGAAGACACTTCATTGAAAACAAAATAAACAGAAAAAAACACCTGCGTGTCATTGGCAGGGAAAACTAAATTTATTCATGTACTTTACAAGCTGAAATAACAGCCACCTGCAATGCAAGCAGAGGAAACAGTCCTGGGGACAACTCAGATAACGGCAGGTGGCACAGTGAATTCCTGGAGCAGCAGAAAATGTCAACGGTGAGGTGCCAATAAACTGAAAGTAAGAGCTATAAACTCCGGCAGGAAAAATAAGGTGTTTCCTGCTTTCTGCACAGCAAGCAGGAAATGTCTTCAACTCGTCTTGGTGAGAAAGATCACTAGTTTAGCATTTTCAAAATAAGCTGGGTTGAGTGGAATAGTGTAGGTCCAGTATAGGTGTACTTTGGAATAGAGCTGAGACAGTGCTGGCCACATAGAATAATTAAACATCAGCATACAGTTCCTTAATGATTTGATGGGACGCCAACACACACTACTGCACAGACAAATGTTGGACACTCAAATGAAAATGCAACAGCATTCACACACATTCCACAGATTCTTCTGTTGTTATAACATTCTTGTCTTGGGGGAAATTTTATTTCCCTTAACTCACATCAAACTCACATTAGCAAGGTAAAATGGAGATGGGAGCAATAACATTGCTGATTCATAGCTGGCAGTGCAAAAGAGCAGGCTTGTTTTCTGCAATAGGCTAAATGACAAATTTGATCACATCTAACTGGTAGTTATTAAAATAAAGAAGGTATAAAGAGACTATTTTTCACATCTCACTTAAAGCAGTATGCTCCGTGTTCTTAATGAAGCAGTAACTACATATAAATATTATTTTACTAATTCTGCAAATCCATACAAAATGATTTAAAGTTAGACAAGACTCTCTCTTTAATTTGCTTTTAATGTCACAGCCAGTGACCCTTTAAATTGCAAACCAATTACCAGCATTGTAGTTCTATTACTAATCAAATTCTGGGAGTCTAAATTTGGAATGGTGATTTCAATTTTTAGTTCATGTGCAGAATGAAAGAAAAATAAATTACAGATTATTGGTTTGTGTCATTTACCTGAAGGGTCAGCCAGACATGTTAAAGATCACAGATTTCTGGTAAATTTCGTGTGCAAATGCAGCCCTTATTTGGATTAAAGCTATACAGAAAGGGAAGAGAGGATTTCAACACCTGAAATTTTGCTAGCAGAAATAAGGCTTCCCTCAGTATTCCTAAACTCACTTTCACATCAAGATGTTAGTTCGATCAGTTGAGGTGCAGCAATCGAGAAAATTGCATGCTTTTGCATTGAAATATAGTTTCAGACAAATATGGGAATTATCTTTCATTAGTATGTGCTGCCTTTGTCAAAACGATTATTTTGTGCATTGTTGAACACAGTACTTTGATATAAGAGCATTTATGCAGTGGTGGGATTCAGCAGGTTCGCACCACTTCGGCAGACCCAGTTGTTAAAATGGTGCTTGTAAACAAACAATTGTTAAATTATTTGAATCCCACCACCGTAACTGGTTGCTAAAATATTTGAATCCCACCACTGCATTCATGCCAAAATGTACTTTCAAAAACTTTCAAAATTTCAAACAGATGGGGAGAGCAGGGCTAGCTAGGTATGGCATGGTTTGTTTTGTGGTGGAGGAATATATAATTTACTAACAATTTTATTTGACACAGAGTATACCTTTATAAATCTGTTATTTGCTCATTGAAAATCTAATCAAACCAAAACAAAAATCAGTTTTGATTAGCAAAATTGAACAGAAGTTGAATACTTATATCCTTCTCCTCTTTCTGGATGCCCCTGATCTTCATTGTAGCTATCAATGTAATTTACCATGATAGACTGAAAGAGATCTGTAATCCTTGTTAAGTTTTTTTTTTTGGGGGGGGGGCTCTGAGCGAGTGGGAAGAAGACTACAAATTACAAATTACTTGATAGAGGAGCTGTGGCTTAGTGCATAAATCATCTGCTTGGCAGGCAGAAGTTTCCAGGTTCAATCACTGGCATCTACAGTTAAATGAATCAGATGATTGGTGACATGTAAGACTTCTGCGTGAAACCCCAGAAAGCTACTGCCGGTCAGACTAAGTATTTCTGACCTTAGTAAACCAGTAGTTTGGTTCACTGTTAGGCAGTTTCATGTATTTATCTGAAGTTTTCACAAAGCAATTGAAATTATAATTTGATTAATAGCAATGTCATATAATAATGTTTAATAATTATGAGATTCACAAGAAAATATTTATAGGGGAACTTTGCTCATTGTTCATTATTTACACTCATAAAAGTCTTTCCTTTCCCCATTAATATGTCTCCAAACATCAGTTGAATCAAAATTGTTTATTAATTAAAAAAAATAATTAGGATTTTCCTTGCTCTTTATTCCACCCTTTCTTACCAGCTCCTCCTCTATCTTGACTAGGTTCACAGACTCCATTGCAATCTCCTAACATAATTACATCTAAACCATACCAATCCATCATTTTTCCACACAATACCTTTAAAAATGGCTTTTATCGCTATTGGGTACATAAATTTCAACCACCAGCATTTTCCTCCCATTTAATTCAATTTCAGTCATAACATAACATCCCTCAGGATCTGTCAATTTAACTACAGGATTCCAATAATCTTTAACATAAATAACTATACCATTTTTTTCTCCTTTCTAGCCAAAACAAATTTTAATTTTGGCGCCCACCACAAGGGCACAAATATTTACAATATTTTTTGTACAATATAGGTTTCTTGTAAACAGGATATCTGTGGATTCAATTTCTGTATGTAATTTTAAAAATTCCTTATCTTAATAGGTTCATTTATAACATTGACATTCCATTTGATACATTTTATACACTGAAATATAATTGCACCTTAAATTAAATTTTAAGATTACCACAGGAGATTAGTTACTGTACTTAAGTATCCTATAATTTTTATATATTTTTGTATAATTCTTTCCTGTATTTTCTTAAGAACTCATTAGCACCTTCCACATCAGCAATTCTCCTTCTACTTCCTTTGAAAAGAAAAGAGAGCCCTCCAGTGTTTTCCCACTTGTAATGAATATTATTTTTCAAACTATTAATTCTGCATATTGTTTCCTTATTTGTAAGATCTTATTTGGTATCTCCTTCATAATTATAATTTCTTTCCCATTAACCTTCATTTTACCATCATAATGCATATGCAGAATTTCATTTCTAAACAACATTTTTATACAGCTCACTATAATATCTCTAGACAGTTTTCTTTCTTTTGCTACACTCAAGTTTACTCTGAAAACTTCATCTATCTCCTCAATTTCCTCATTTGATTTTCCCATAAATTCAGCTAACTTAATCCTTCTGTTTAAAACAGAGGCGTTCCTCCCATTGGGCAAAGTGGGCAGTTGCCCAGGGTGCCCCCTTGTGGTGGGCGCCAAAAATGCAGGTTTGTTTCTGGGATTTTTTGTATTTTCAGTGTTTTTCAGTTTTTGGCCTGCAGGGGGTGCAGTTTTTAGGCTAGCAGGGATCTTTCAGGAGGCTCTCCTGATGATATCACCCAGGTTTGGTGAGGTTTGGTTTAGGGAGTCCAAAGTTATGGACTCCCAAAGGGAGTGCCCCATCCCCCATTGTTTCCAATGGGATCTAATAGGAGATGGGGGCTACACATTTGAGGGTCCATAACTTTGGACCCCCTGAACCAAACTTCACCAAACCTGGATGGTATCATCAATAGGGGCTCACGAAGATACTCTGAAATTTTGGTGCTGCTAGCTTAATAATTGCACCCCTGACAGCAGGCACCCCTTAAATTTCCCCAGATTTTCCTTTTAAATCCACCCCCTTCCTGCCAATGCTTGTTTTCTTTCTTTCTTTTATTCTCTCAATGCCTAATAAAGGTTATTATTATTAAATCCACCCCCTTCAACATGGATTTAACGGGAGAATCTGAGGTCCACAGTTTAAACATTGAACGTGATGCTGTTTCAGGGTGGGGGAGAATCCACCCCAAAATAGCCTCACTTTCAATGTTGTTTAAATTGGGGACCCCAGATTCTCCCTTTAAGATGGATTTAAAAGGAGAATCTGGGCTCTCTAGTTTAAAAACCATTGAAAATGATGCTGCTTGGAGGTGTATTCCAGCACCACTTGTTTATACTAGGGAGCCTAGATTCTCCTTTCAAATCTACCTTAAAGGGAGAATCTGGGCCCCCAGTTTAAATAACATTGAAAGTGATTCTGTTTCCCCCAATTGGGGGAACTGGATACAACACCATAAAATGTTTTCATAGCAGTAATAAAACATTTTGAAAGTATTTTGAAATTTTCAAAAGAAATATTTCTGTTGTGTGGCATGGCCCATTGCTGTGTTCAGATTTGTGAGTTGGGGCATGTTCTATAATGTGATGGTGACTTTGAAACGACCTGATGGAAAAAAATCATTGTTTGGTTATGGTGGGGGAGGGTGGCTGCCCACGGGGGGGGGGGGGGGGTCATCAAACTCAGGTTTTGCCCAGGGCTTCAGTTTGCCTAGGTACACCCCTGGTCCAAAATATTCATCTTCTTCATTAATTGCTGCAAATCTCATCATTTTCTCATTCTGTTTCATTTGCAACATTAACAATTCCTGCTGGTCAATTTCTTTCTCCTTCTTGATTGTTTCCAGTCTGTTTTCTACTTTTTCCAATCTGTCATTAAAAGTTTTAAGGTCTATGAGACTTGGGCTCTTCAAGGCCTGTTCCAACCCTTCTTGGGCATTGGACAGCCCATCTGTGCTCCTGGTGTCAAAGGAGCGATGCAGGCTACTAAGCCCTTTGAACCACAGGGTAAGGGGGGACTAGACTTTTGTCCCTATCCTAGGTCCCTCATTGCCAGTCTTCCACGCTACCTGCTACCCTGTCCTCTCCCTCCAAACTTCCTTGCTCTCCATCTCTTCTCTCTCCCTGCAGCACTTGTACATGTGAATGATCCAAAGCAGTTGTAATTTAAAAATCCCCCCTTCATAAGTCTAGGGTTCATTTAAGGTAGCAAATAAGAGTTCTGAAAATACTTTTCTTCATCAGTGTCTTAAATTACTTTGGCAATGAAGCCTGGAAGATTCCCCACGCCCATCTCAACAGTTCCATCTGTTACCTGAATCCATGGCCATCTGTCATTTTCTGCAGCCGTCCAAGCATTTACAAGACCTTTCTTGTTAAGTCGTGCATAGTAGGGATACCATTTCTGGAGCCCAAAAAGAGCCCGATGTGTGGATGATGCTGTAATTTGTTGGTTTGAAATTATTCCTCCTTCAATTCCTAATGGCCCAGAGCATTCTGTGGAAAGAATATACGCATCAGAGTATCTAAAACTGAGATATTTGATATGGATCTATACAAACATCAAACCAGTCATATCAGATCATTCTGAACAAGACATGATAACAAGTGAGTTAAGAGAAACAGTACTCCACAATTGTGGAAGGCACAATTTTTTTTATTAAATGGAATGCAAAAATCATAAGTGAATCTAAACTCATTGTTCATACATGCAGCAGGCTCATACAGCAGATAAAATTTTGTGTAAAGTGGGGGCAATTCTCTATTTGACATCTGGCGGATCTTTCATAGATAGCAATGGAAGGAACATGGTTATACATTCAAGGCCTCTCTAGATTTCAGCCAAATAAATCATATCTCTATGATTATGAAACACTAAAATGGTGAACACAAATGATCAAATAGACTCCAGCAGCTAAAAAGTATTGTTTGAGAAGATAATATGGGGCACTATTTAGGGAAGGCAAGAGGGCTTTTTCCTGAGTTTGCATTAGACTACATAAGATTTCAGAAGAGGGGCTAAAGAGATTTTAATTGGGAATAGGCAAAATTCTCAGCCTAAAGATTTAGAGATTAGACATATAGAAAATAGCAGGGTGACATTTTTAAAAAATGTTGTAGTTACTTATTTGTAATGTTTTTAAGACGGTCACCTTTTATCTAAGGAAATGTATTTGTGTCTTTCAGTTGCATTTCATCATTATCATTATACGAATAATTTATACAGCCAACAAACTAGCCAAAAATTTAAGTGCTCCAGTCCAGACCACAATCAAGTGTGGTCTGAGACAAAGAGGAAATCAATGCTGCCACTACCCTTCCTTAATGACAGCATTTATACTGATGTTTAGCGCTTAGTATGTAGGTGGGCATAATGTCAATTATGGTCAATTATGGTCAGTAATCATAAATACTGCTTAAAAGTACAAAATGAATGCTGCCTTGTTAATAAACAAGCTGTCAGGTGGGGAAGACTGTTTTGGGGGTGGGGTGGGGGAACACACTGCTTGCACCTCTCCTAATAGCAGAGCTCCACAACAAGTAATCTGTAGTCTGCACAAACAGATTTCCAATGGAAAGCATGTGAGAAGCAAATCTGCTTGAGACATCTGCAGGCCTCTTTTCTTCTCTGCACCTCATTTTGTGGAATGAGATTACTCTGGCTGTGCTTGGTATGGCAAGATAATGCTGCTGAACACAAACCCTGACAGGAGGATGGAGGATGACATCCAATATCGTGATAATTAATACTGATTCGTGCATACACTTTTCATTTAGCTCACAGCCAATACCATTTTCCCACAATTGTTTTATTCAGATACTTTGCTTTAGGGAGGAAAAAAGGAGGGGAAAGATAACACTAATGGCAGGAAGCATTCTGTAGATGGCTTGAAATGATCATTGCAGTGCTTTGTTTATTTCAGCTTCGATCCATAACCAAGATAAACTATGAGCCATTATTGGTCTTTCTTTATCCCTAGCTAAAAGTCTGTCCTCTGCAGAGGAGTGGAATGAACATGCTTTGAACAACAACAACCAAAAAAAGTGCCAAAGACCAGAATCCTCCCTCCTCCAGGCAAAAGCAGAACACTATCCAAGCTGCTTCATTACTTTGGTACTATAAAATTATATGATTATGACTATAGGAACAATTTGAGGGGGCTATCCATTTTACTGACAGATATTTAAAACAGTTGGCAGCCATGGATTACTGGCCCAGCTTTAATTCTGCACATAAACACTAGTAATACCATGTGAGTCCTTACACTGTTTAACTTTATGAAAAAGTCTAGTTTCTTCCGGAAGGAGCTATTTACTAAATCGGTCTATAATGTTAAATCTGCATCATGGTAACATACCTGTTCTCAATAGAAGATGTTGGGAACTCACCCATATTTGAAATCTGTCCCTGAGCTATGTTAGGCAGTACTGGCACCCCTTAAACATTGACAAGTGAGTGCTGAACTTTTGCCTTCCTAACACAGTTTGTGAGTCAAGCAACAGATGCAGCAACCCATAAAAAGTGCATGTTCTATCATTGGAACAAAGCAGGGAAGGTTATCAGTACCTGAAAAGCCTCCATACATGGCCTGTGATCAGTTTCAAAGTTAGGGTTACCAACCTCCTGGTAGGAGCTATAAAAAACCCTGGAATTACAACTGATTTCCAGTCTACTGAGTGTGGATTCTGCAGATCAGAGTGTTTTCCCTGGCTGTTGGTGTTATTTTGCCTGCACAATATGTGCAGTAATTTAATATTGGTTAGTCCATGAATCAACCACATATTTGCAAAGTGTGAACTCAGTTCCTAAAAGCAAAATATTTGCAGATTAGTAGTATAGGCTGCTTTGGCTATGCAAGATCTACTGGTCAAGAGATAACAGTCTTGATGACAGCATTTCTGTTTACAGTCAAACTCTCCAAAGCACATTGAATTGAAAATGAGCCTCACTGATTTCAGTGGAAATTACTTCCAAACTAATAAGACAGTAGTCTACCTATGCTTAATCACAAACAGTCAGATCAGACAGCTTGTTTTACTCAGTCTTCCGCAATTTGCCTTATTATAGCCAATATCCTTCAAGCTTTTTGTTCCGGCAGTTCCTATGCTCCACAGCATAGCTATTTTGAACAATCAAAGAGATCCTCTACTGACTTGCAAAGAAGACTAATAATCACTGGTCTTCCTGGGTACATTATAGATAAGAAGGTTGCCACTAAGTTGCCCAGACTGAATTTTATGCTCTGAAAAGGATTTAAATTGATAGTGGATGTAATACAATGGGGAACTTCTTATGATCTATTTATTATTGTTCAGAAAGTAGCATTTATTTAGACCTGCCAATATAATTATGAGCTTTGGCAAAGTACACACACAATATTTTATTCTTTCCTGTTGCATTTTTCTAACATAGATCAGCAGGGATAGCATTATTCAAGCATTATAGTTTTTCTGTAGCACCATATGTACTTTTGGCATTCAATAAACCATCAAGAATTATGATAGGAAGGTTCAAGCCTGCCTCAGAAGAAGCCTCTTTGTTTGTTAATGCAGAGTTGTATGACGCATTTTGTCAGGCTCCCCCATCCTCCAGTATCAGCAACTGAAATTTTCTCTGCACTACTGTAGCAAATCCACATAAAAATATGCATTTAACATTATTCAGAGGCACCTCATACAGATAAAAAGTCTCCTTTCTTTCTGAGTATGCAGTTGTGTTTTGCCACACATATTCATTCAAATTCTACTCCTAATTTATCTAAAATGTAGAAGTACCAAAATGCTTCCATTAAAATATCACAACACTTTTTCCAGCTACAAGATACATTGACTAAAATGGTAAAAACATACCAGCTGTGTTAATTCTGTGATGTAGGTTAGCAGTATAGCATACATCCTTGGAAACAATCAAGAATGCAATGCTAATGTATAATGTTAAAAATGAATTATATCCACAACAGAGGGAACAGTCATGTAGTGCCAACGGAGCAGAGTGGGGCACAACATGGCGGGGGCGTGGTCTGGGCGTTCTGGTTGCGGGGGATTTCCGGAGCAGGGTAGGTGGTACTGAAGCAGGGGCACTGGGCAAAATCTCCCCTCTCCGCCCCGATGCCTCCTGGGTAGACAGTTTTGAAAAACGGAGCCAAGCACTGAGCAAAATCTCCCCTTCCCATCCCCTTGCCACCAGGGTAGAAAGTTTTGCCAGCAGAAACCAAGCACTGGGCAAAAATTCCCCTCCCCATCCCCATTGAACCAGGATAGAAAAATTTGCCAACAGGATCCGAGGACTGGGCAAACTCTCCCCTCCCCATTCCCATTGCACCAGGATAGAAAGTTTTGCCAACAGGATCCAAGCACTGGGCAAACTCTCCCCTCCCCATCCCCATTGCACTAGGATAGAAAGATTTGCCAACAGGATCCAAGGACTGGCCAAACTCTCCCCTCCCCATCCCCACTGCACCAGGATAGAAAGATTTGCCAACAGGATCCAAGCACTGGGCAAGCTCTCCCTTCCCCATCCCAATTGCACCAGGATAGAACTGGCTGAATCCCACCTCTGAATCCACCTCTTGTTCAACATAACTATTATTCCATGGAAGTCTTACAAACCTGAGAAACAAACTTTTTTTTTTTGAATTGGAAATGACTGTTGGGGGAATAGAAAGACAATAAGATTAGGGATTCTTTTACACAGTTCTTGCACTGGATCTAACTTGTCATGACAGACTTTATGGTTTGAAAGTGTAGAGAATAATTAGAATCAGAATCAAAATGAATCCTAAGACATTTCTGAGGCAAAAAATTCTGACTATTCAAATATATTACAAGTGTCCTGATAAATTAATTAATCCATATATCTTGCAAAATAGATATGGGCATATTTGATAATGGAAATCCTTATCCTCTTCACCCAATACAGGGAAACTCTTTTTCAACCAAAGAATGTTTAATATATACAAAAGGGTAGCTCCATCTGCTTCCCTTTTACCCCTATGTAGTGCATGTTGATCATTGAAGGAAAGCTGGCAAACATTAAGATATATACTGTAGGTTTCTCAGATTTTGTCTTTTGCAAAACATTCCCTCTCCACATTTTACCAGTAAAAGTAAATTAAAAAATCCTTTTCCCTTCCATAATTAGGGCATCTTGGACACATATATGTCAACTTTATAAGAATTATGGATATTTATTTATGGATATTTATTTTTATTTAATATTTATTTAATAATAGGCTATACCCAAACAATACCACTGGTGTAATAAATACATAAAATATTGCTTTTTCAATATATATCATTGATAATGAAACATGGATTTATATGTATTCTTTTAGTGCCTGAACTGTTTAGTGGTTTAAACCAACTCTATGCTTGTTTCTTCAACTACTAGGCCAACATTTGGAAAGTCAAAAGGTAAAGAGTAGAGTGTGCAGCAAGGAAATGCCAAACCACATAGCCAGCTTATCTAGTAAGTATATCAAAAATGGAAAAATAAGATGCACATGTGACCTAAAAAGTTCACAAGACATGTTAACCACAAAATGAAGAAAACAAGTTTATGCTTATGCAGCTGGGGAGAGAGGGCAAAGAGTTTCTGAGTGGGCTCTGGAAAAAAACAAAGGTAATCTTCTCTAACAGACAGGTAGAAGAGGTAATAAATGAAAAGTTGAGAACAATGCCTGGAAGGGAAGACCAAATATAGTGGGAGGCAAGGGGAGGGAGAACGCCCACTCATTAGAAGGAAAGACATGCATGTGTTTGTGATTGTTCAGCATGGCTCTCTCTGTTGACAGATGCCCGTTGCTTGCAAGAAACGTATTTTAATAAACTTTGCTGTTTCTTCACCAAGGGTCTCAAACCCGTGTTTCTAACACTAGTGAATAAATGAGGTGAAATGCCTTATAGATCTTTCTATGGACAACATTATATATTGCTAAAGGTGTGCAATTTTATTAGATTTTTATGTTAGAATGGTGTTTATGCAAAAAGAACTATGCATATACTAGAAAGTGACAAAGAAACCTTACTATTAGCATGCTTATATTTTGCTTAAGAATATGTACAGGCCTAATCGTTGAATAGACATGACACACTACTACAGAATTAATAGGAGAGAGTAGATGACCTTCCTATATTTAATCTGAGTAAAAAGAGAAGAACAACATCATTTGCACTGGTACTGTGAAGGCTGTGCTTTGGGAATTGAATCATTAGTGTAAATCCTGCCTAACAAGATTGGGTAAATATCCCTAACTTTGTTTATCTCTCTTAGAACAAAATAAAACCCTTCTAATCCTTCCAGATTATTGTTATCAAAATGTTATAATCAACAGAGCTACTTGACTATTTGAACACCTGATCTGCACATGCAACAGAATAATGTGGAACAGAGGTAGCATCTTGAGGTAGTAGAATTGATAGTTGCCTTCACCCACACAGGATAATGCACTCACAGTGTACTTTAGCAATGGTTTGCAACTGGATTTTCCTGTTTGACAATAATGAATTGACCCTTGCAAATCCTTATGTGTTCTTTACTTGAATATATTTTATACAGGGAGTTGGGTGGCAGTAAAAATATAACTGTTGAGGAGGGTGCTTTAATAAATGGAATAGGGTTCACTTACTAATGTTTGTGAAATTTTTTCAGCCGGTTCTTTTAAAAAAATATTTCATTGTCTTTTGAAGTGTCTTCTAACTTTTCAATCTGCCTTAAGTCTCAGTGAGAAAGGCAGAGTAGCAATGAAGTAAATAAAAAGCTACATCATGAGATAACTAATACTTCTAACAGTCTCTTTGTTCTACTTCTTTTGCCTCTTGCTTCTATTTTCTTGAGTGTTCCACATTACTTTTGGAATTTTTGTATACTGACATAGATATTTTAGTGTTAAATACTAGTTCTGTTTGTTACCAAAACAGAATATTTTTCTTGTGAAAGAATAATAAATCTAGATTTTATGTGATATTAGATGTTCTAATGCACCATTGCATATAGTTACAATTTTATTGCATACAATATGTAGCTTTATTAGGTTATAGAGAGCATGTGATGTTTCACTGTTACGTATTTGATGTTATTAATTTATAATTGTAAATAACTTTGAGACTATCTAGGGAAAATGGAACCCGGGGACAAAATCTGAGTTTTGTGTTTTCCCCACCGCGGTATGGGTGGCCGCCCTCCCCCACCGTGACCAAATAATGAGTTTTTGCACCAGGTCATTTCAAAATCACCATCACATTGTAGAACATGCCCCAACTCACAAATCTGAATACAGCAATGGTCCATGCCACACAGCAAAAATAATTTTTTTGACCTTTTCAAAATGCTTTCAAATTTTTTATTACTTCTATGAAAACATTTTATGGTGTTATATCCAGGACCCCAATTGCTCCCCAGCACTGCAGTGCCACAGAGCATGGAAGGCCTGATTGTTGTGGGGAGACATTTGTCTGGAGGTATGAGCTGTGATATGCTGGTGATTTTGCAGTGACCAAATGGAAAAATCATGAGGATCCATGGGGATCCATGCTTTTTACCATGTTTTTGCACCACTGCAGTGCCACAGAGCATGGAGTGCATGATTGTTGTGTTCAGACATGTGTCTAGGATTATCAGCAGTGATTTGCTAGTGATTTTGGGGTGACCAAATTGAAAAATGATGAGGATCCATGCTTCTTAACCATGATTTTGCACCATTGCTGTGCCATGGAACATGTGATGTGTGATTGTTGTGGACAGACATGTGGCTAAGG
Organism: Sphaerodactylus townsendi; assembly: GCF_021028975.2. Classification (NCBI taxonomy): domain Eukaryota; kingdom Metazoa; phylum Chordata; class Lepidosauria; order Squamata; family Sphaerodactylidae; genus Sphaerodactylus; species Sphaerodactylus townsendi. The sequence goes on from NC_059431.1 coordinate 40,809,054, forward strand.
GTTTGAGCTGTGATGTGATGGTGATTTGGGGGTGACAGTGCAAAAATCATGAGGATCCTTGAGGATCCCTGTTTTTCAAGGAGGTTTTTGCACCACTATAGCGCCATGGAGTGTGGGATGCATGATTGTTTTGGTGCTGCCTGTAGACATACATGCTGTTTAGTTTCATGGTTGTTTCATTTCATTCCAATTTTAAAATCAATTGAATTAATGAGGATCTGTTTAAAATCATCTGGATCCTAGTTTTACCCAGATCCCCAAAATAGAAAGGAAAACAACCGAGGAACAGTGCACAAGTCACCCAAACACTACTCATTTGTACTTTCCAGTTTTGGCTTTCATTTAACATTGACTGTCCAAACTATAAATGCTCTTGTATCAAACTATCATGTTTTATAATACACAAAATAATAATTTTGACCAAGCAGCAAGAAGAATCCTGACACACCAAATCAAGGATTGAGTTCTGGGTGAAGTGCACAGTATTTCCCACACCACAGACAAAACATAGAATCTTTCATTGCTCACAATCAGGAACAAACCCACTTAATGGCACAAGGGCAGCTAAACTACCTTGTTCTCCTGGATGCATTCATCAAAGTGCTTCTGTTCAAAAGTGTGCCAAAGGGGCTTGCAGGTTTACAAACAAAAAAAGGCCACCTTTTCAGCAACAAAGTATTCCTATCTATGTTAGCTTTGTCCAATACCAAAAAAACAAAACAAAACAGGGAGCTCAGAATTATAACCCCCTCCCCCTCCTTAACCTGCTGCTGATTCTGGAGTAAAAGGAGGCCAGAAATGAAGAAAGGCAGCCAGGCTCTCAGGTGCAGGACAAAAGAAACTGCTGTGTAAGGGGTGAAGGGGTGAGTGCGGATGCCTGACAAAGGGGCTTGCTGGTTTGCAAACAAAAAAGGACACCTTTTCAGCAACAGGCTATTCCTATCTATGGCGGATTCTGCATGGGCCAAAAACAGCGGTGTGAAAATGGTGTAAACCCTTTTACACCATTTTAAACCATTTTACACTGTTTTTACATTGTTTTCACACCACTGTTTTTGGCCCATGTGGAATCTGCCTATGTTAGCTCTGTTCAGTACCAAAAAAAGAAAAAGAAAAGAAATCTGGGAGCTCAGAATTATACATCCCCGCTGCCACTGCCACCCTCGCTGCCCACCTCCCCGATTTGCTGTGACTCTGGAGTAAAAGGAGGCCAGAATTGAAGAAAGGCAGCTGGGCTCTCAGGTGCAGGAGAAAAGAAACTTCTGTGTAAGGGGCAAAGAGGGGAGCGTGGAGGCACTACGCCTCCTACCTGGCAGGCCTGGTCTCCTGATCTACCACCCGCTCCACCTGCTTCCCAGTGCGGCCAAGACCGGGGGGGGGGTAGGGGCAGGGGCGCAGGGTGGCTGCACTATGGATGAATAGCTGCCTGCTGGGGCCGTAGTGTGCTTTGGGCCACTTGCCCAGGAGGAGCACCTTGGCTGGTGCATGGCCACTGCAGGCAGCATCTTTGCTGGGCCACAACTGCACTGCTAGAAGCATTGGGGGGGGGGTGATTTTGGCCCCCATTTGACTAATTTTTGTGCGCCCAGGGACATGTGACCCCATATGTCCCCATGTCCAGTATGCCCATGCTGTAATCAGTAATGGTTCATAATTCAACAGTTTTCAATTACACAATTATTATACATCTGGAGAAAGGGTTTAAAAATAAATAAATGTTTGCATTTTTATTTGCATGTGATCAAGAGGTATCAGATAGAATTTGATGGGAAGGCAACAGCAGTCAAGTTGTCAAACTTCTATTCAAGAAAATTTTAAAAAGTACTGGTTTTAAGAAGATCAAAATTAACTTTAAAGCAATACAAATGACAGGAAAGAACAAACAAGAAAGCAAATAAATGATAACAAAACTCCCTCATTCAAAATTCATCTAGGACCAAAAACTGAACTGTATGTCTGGAATCATGATACATGTTTTCTAATTCTCAGTACTACTGTTTTATGTATCTGGAGAATACTGTAACAAAAATCTAGGTATGAGGTAGGCGGAATCAGCAATTGGAGATTTACATAATTAGTGTGACAGCTTTCAATTACATAATTATTGTAAATATGTGCAGTGATGTAATTAAGACATAATTACATTGTTGTTACAATGTGGTAAAAACCCTTGTGAAAGAAAGCAAGACCTCTCTTATGTTGATATTATAGTTTGCAGGCATTGATATTATAGTTTGCAGGAATAATATTGTGATGTGTCTAGGAAGGAGCTAACATTTTAATATGAACTTGGCTTTAGCTAGCTGATGTTTATAGCTCACAAATGAATGTTAAAAGTCAAGAAAATTATGCCAGCATGCTTAGGAGAAATGTGGTTGTCTCCCTAAGCAAGGGTATTTCAGTGTTTTGCAATCAGTACAGACATTAAACCACCTGTCCACCATGTTATTTACACACCATAAAAATAACCTAAGAATTAAGCGTCGTTAAAGACATCATGGTAATGAAAGATTTTTTCCAAGGGACATTTTCTGTTACATCAAATAGATTATAAAGAGTCCATAAATATTAGTTTTAATGCCTCATAAAATGTTCAATAATATATGCATTTCCTCCATTTTTACTAAATGGCCATGGATAAGAGAAGAAACATGAGTGGGGGAAAGTAAAATTGTTACAGAGACGCTCTCATGACAGTGGTAAGTAGGAATGGTTCTTGAAGGACCTTATGAGTAAGGTGCACTTAGCATTTATACAGAGCTAGCAGTAAAGCCCATTGAATTGAGAAATACAGTGGGCACTATAAAAATTGGTGGGTTAAGGGCACTCACTGAGCAGGGCAACCCCTCCTGAGTTTCTTCCCCCTTGGCCCCCCATGTCAGCTGCATTTTCTCTCCCCCCCCCCCGTGCTATACCCTACTGTCCACCTGGCCCATCACTGTGTGCCCCATTGCCTTCCTTTTCTATCATCAGTATTCAACTCTGCTGTGTCCATCTCTGCAGAGAAGCTCAGGCAAAGAGCTTTGTGGCAGACACCCTACACCACTGTCATGCTTCACAGGACCTCACTTGGCAAGATGTGTTTCCTGCGTTGGTCGCTCCTGCCTGAGGCCTCCGCTTGATGCCTTGATGCTCTTCCTGACACATCAGTTTGGCAATGTGGGTTCAGGGTGCTAATCCTCCAGGACAGTGGGCTATGGGTAGGGGAATCAGTGGAGGCTAATAATCCCACATTGGGTCTGTTGCAGGCAGTGTTCATTCACCACCAAGGACTCACTTCCAGCCCAGCAACACACATGGCTTGACTGGAAGTGACTCCTGCATAGTGACTGGGTAGGAGTGCATCACTGCCACACATTCCAAGCTTAGGCAATTATATTTTAGGATTTTCAGTGTTCAGAGTCCTTCACAAATATTGTCTTGTACTCTCTACAACTGCCTTAAAATGTAGACTAGTATAATTATCTTTATATTGCAGGTTAAAATGGCTAAGGCTGCCTAGTGAGTTTGTGACAGATATGTGAACTGTAAAGCACCCAGATCACAACTCATTCTCTTTGCCAGTACATTTTTCAAGCTTGTCAAGGGCAGGAACAAAACCTATAAAACAGACAGCCTAATCTACAAGCTGCTGGGAGGTGGGGATGATGATACACCACTTCCACAGGGGGTTTTTCAGGTGGTGTGGGAAGGCAGCAGAAACAACCCCCATCCTGCCACTTCTCATCTCAATGTACCAGCTTCTTGTTTTATAACATTTATTATTTTGCCAAAACCAGTTTTGTGTTCGTGTTAATAAAAACTATACATTTCATCTTTTAATATTATAAAGCCCTGGTGCCTACGTTATTTTATTTCTGACAGAAGGAAAAGGATTTAGGAAAAGTTTCCTCAATGCAGACCTCTGCCTGATTCTGGTTGAGCTGTGTCATAGCTGAGCAACTGAAGAACATTTTACTTTTTATTATAAGTGCAAGGTGGGAAAGCACAAACTGAAGAAAAATAAAGTTAAATCATCCTTCATTCTGCTGCATCAATATAATAACAGATTAAGATGCTGCTCAGTCAAACCTTTAACTGACAGTTTGAACTTTTGAATGGAAAATCTCCTCAGGTCATTGGTAGGCAAAAGGAAGGTGCTTGGGTGTAATACACCCTGAGGCATAGCTGGGCTATACTGCGCCCAGTGAGCACTCTGTGTTCCACCCCCACCCCACCCCACCCCACCCCCACTGCGGCGCCCCCCCACACTTACCTTACTTTAGCTTGAAATTGCAGGCTGGAAAAAGCAGCCTGTGGGAACTACACTTCCCAGGAGACCTTGGGGGTTGCAAGGTCTCCTGGGAAGTGTAGTTCCCACCAGGTAATTTTTAGCCTCAAGTGAACAGGCTGCTTTTCCAGCCTGAACTTTCAGACTGAACTAAGGTAAGTGTGGGGGGCTGAGGGCACCGCAGGAGGCTGGGGGGGGGGGCGATTCCCCGCAGCATGCATTCTGTGTAATGCATGCCCCCACCCTCGGTAGCTCCGCCTCTGAATACAGCTGTAATGAAAGCTTGGGTGGAAGCTGATTACAGTTGGCTTCACCCTCAGGAATGCCCCAGCCCACTGCCCCTTGTGCCAGTATCCACTCAGACACAGGTTTAGCTCCATGGTGGCACCCACTTTTGGGTTTCATCACTGCAGAGCTGTGGGGCACCTGGACATCGACATCCCTGCCCTCTCCACTGGAAGGGGTGCCCCTTATGCTGGCAGATTCAGTCACCTTTTTATGAAACTACATTTTCCGATTATACAAATCAGAAGCACATCTTAAAAAATGCTGTGTGCTTTAATATAATTCCTTGAGCTTATATTTTCCATGGGGGAATTGTTTAGCTTTCAAATAATAAGAGATCTAGGAAGAAAGCAGCACTAAAAGTGATAGATATCAACTAGGGTTTTGTAGGGGGCATCTCTTTTTTGGTTGAACATCCTTATGTCCTAGCCAGTCCTCAGAGGAAGAACTATTAATATTTAACACACCCTGTTCAGGTACTCTTATAGCTGTCCACCTTCAGTAAGATGTGATTAGCTGTATGCTTCTGAACAATACAGAATTGGGGGGGGGGGTGTCTTCTTCTTAAATTAGCCAAGATTTTATCTTTTCAGTTCATTATTATTGGCACATACATAAAACTTCCTGCACACTTGGAGACAATAATATTCTACTTTTAAAACTGTTTCACAACTTATTTTTTAACAGACAAAAGCTTGGCATTTAAGCTTGGCAAACATAATGTTTATCACCTTCTTTTAAATATTTAATCTCTAAGGCTGATTCCGCATGGGCCAAAAACAGTGGTGTGAAAACAGTGTGAAAATGGTATAAAAGGGTTTAAAACAGTGTAAAAGGGTTTATACCATTTTCACACTGTTTTCACACTGCTGTTTTTGGCCCATGCGGAATCAGCCTTAGTGAACCTTCAAAAGCCTCACATAACTAGCATACTGTAGTAAGTATACTTACTATGTTGGCAGTTCCTTCCCATAAATTCACCTGGGCACTCACAGGAATAATTAGCTACAAGATCTGTACAAATTCCACCATTCTTGCAAGGTTCGGCTTCACATTCATTCACATCTGCATGGAATGACCAAGGAAAGTGTTACACAAAATTATGAAAATGCACTTTCAGAATAAGAAGCAGGACAATTTGCAACATTTTCAGCGAAGCATGCATTAGATCAAAAGCAGTTGAACAATGATGAAACCCTCCAACCCCACCCCCTCAATTACGTATCAAACAGTGATATAAGATATATAAGGTGAAATATATAAGTTGAAATATAACCCATCAGGCATTTTAAAAGCACCTTTGGTTTTATTGAAAAGCTGGGCATGAGTGGAACTCCTCCCATTTAAATGATGAAACAAAATTAGATGACATATTGGGAGCTTCATGATTGGATCATCTGTGCAAAAGCAGCTGGTAATGGAAGAAGGACATAAACTGGATCATGAAAATGATGCTAGAAGAAGTGCTAGACATTAACCCTTTCTCACATTCAATTTTTTCCAGTTTTAATTGTTCCTCTGTGAAGGAAAAACAGGTTTTATTTTTCCCCGTAGAACAAACAGCAGTTTTGCAGTACAGAGGAATTTAATTTAAAGAATGCCACCAGAGTAAACATTCACTGGTTCCTTGGCATCAACTAGTTTGGTTTTTGAAAAAACTCTAGCTAGCTCATATTCATAAGGAACAAAATCTATGTGATTTTGACTAGGGTTATCAACAATTTGGGGCGGGGGGAATGGTCATGTAATAGAATCTTCATGAGTCAAAATGGGCATCTTTTTATGGTATATAACATCACCAGGCAAAATAATATATCATTAAGCATCTCTTAAGGAGGCAAGGATTTTTTAAAATCTAGATTGTCAGCAACTCTATTTTATAGGGGGGGGGGTTTCCTAAGCCCTAAGTGGGGTTTAACACAATTAAAGGAAATTCAAGGACTTTGTTATGTTCTGTGGTATCAGTTAGAGCGTCAGAATGGTATAGTAGTAAAAAGTGGGATTCTCCAAGCTGGAGAACTGGATTTGATTCTCAACTCCTCCACATAAAGCCTGCTGTGGGGCCTTGGGCCTGTGACAGTTCTCTCGGAACTCTCTCAGCCCACCTCTGAACCTCTTCAGCCTTGAAAACCCTCTGGGGTCTCTATGGGTCAGCTCACACACACATATCTGTTGGTGGTTTCGGTCATAATGGCCAATGTTTAAATAATGGCCAATGTTTAAATCACAGTTTAAATCATAGTTTACTTTTTATTACATATATTAAAAAGGAGAAGAGAGATGTGAGATTGTGTGGGTATTTAATATGCATTCATTTTCACCAACAGAAAATGGTTCCATTACTGTCCTGTCCTCCAGAAAGTATGAAGTAAATTGCCCTATATGCAGCTTTGAACCATATAACACTGAGACCCTTTCCGCACGGGCCGTATGCAGCGCCCTAGGGATGGCAAAAACGCCAACTCTAGGGAGCTGTTCACATGGAGGGCACAGCTGCTTCGCAGCCACACCACCCTTGCTCCTCCCCAGCGGCACAAAGCCGCCATTTCCCCACTTCGCTCCCCAAGCGAGGTTTTTGGAAAATGGTGGCTTCCAGACACTGCCGTGTGAACTGGAAGGTGCCATCCCCCCCTTTCCCAATCGACTTACCTTCCCTGCGACTTTCCGGCGCGTCGCCGAGGTGTGGGGACATGCCCCCCTGCATGTCCCCTGGCCTCGGCGACACGCCGGATGGTCACAGGGAAGATATGTCGATCGGGTGACGGCACTCCGCGGTGCCATCTTCCCTGTTGTTACCGAGACCGTTCGTGTGAACTGTCCCGGAAGGGTTGGGTTGGCGTCATGTACGCCGATCCAACCCCCAGCGTGGCCGTGCGGAAGTGGCCTGAAAATGGAATTTGCCCCTCAATGATGCCCGTGAATCATTTATTAGTTGAAAATTAAAATTTTCTAAAAGATATAAACAGAGTTAATCTCCTTAATTGTATTTTGTACACACAGGGATAAAAATGTTAGTGATTCCATTAACTTATTTGGAGTGTAATTTCACACTTTAAAAGTATGCCTTCAGGGCAACAATTTCCATCATCATCTCCTGGAACCTTGTTACTATAATTGATTGTTTATGCATCAAGCAATTTGACAATTGTTTTAATGTTGTGGAAGAAAGTCACATTAAAGAGACAGAACACAAATATACCAATCTTAAATGTATTTCAAATTCATAGGAACATTTAATACTTCAAAACAGAATCAAGATGTAGTCTAGGTAAACACAGATTTACTGTAGACAGAGGCCGAATTCCCATTGAAAATTTAATCTAGATACAACCAAGTTTCAAAAGAATCAGCACCTTTTCATCCAGGTTCCAACATCCTCACTGCAGCATGTTTCTAGTGAAGACATCTAGCCCTGCCCCTTGCGGGGGGGGGGGAGTGCCTGCTGTCAGAGGTGCAATTGTTAAGCTAGCAGCACCAAAATTTCAGAGTATCTTTAGGAGACCCTCCTGATGATACCACCCAGGTTTGGTGAAGTTTGGTTCATGGGGGCCAAAGTTATGGACCCTCAAATGTGTAGCTCCCATCTTTTTTTAGCTCCCATTGGAAACAATGGGGAATGGGGGCACCCCCTTTGGGAGTCTACAGCTTTGGATCCCCTGGACCAAACTTCACAAAATCTGGGTGGTATCTGTAGGATACTCTCCTGATTATAACACCCAGGTTTGGTGAAGTTTGTTTCATGGGGGCCAAGTTATGGACCCTCAATCTCCTATTAGTTCCCATTGGAGTGTTTTTTTCTAAAAAGGTGCTTATACAAGAAGAAAATTCCATGATAAGGGGGGAAGGAGCAACAGAAATGGAACTGATCTGTGTTCCACGGTTCAGCTGTGAGGAGATCTTGAGGGAACCTGGATATTTAGGGTGACTATCCCAGGATTAATCGCCAGTGAGTAAATCACCAGATAGTATCCATCACTAGCCAGCCTAATAGAGTGCCATCCTGGCAACATTTGTCAAGTTTTGGAATTATGGAAAAATAGACACTGCTACCTAAATTCACAAGGATATTTCTCCATCAGTGTATCAGCAAAAGTTCATTCTCTATCACCAAAAAGCTCACTAGTTTGAATCTAATGGTTGGTCAGTGTAAGATGTTTGCGTATGAGGACTTTTGAGTGTTCAGCTTCCTCCCAGTAGTTCCTTCCAAATCAAGGATTACTCTTTCTTCAGCAGGAGCACAATATGGCCCTTTCTGCATGGGCCATATACGGCGCCCTGGCGATGGCAAAAATGCTGTCCCCAGGGAGCCGTTCGCACAGGCAGCGCTGCTAAAATGCAGCAGCGCCGACCTGACTCCCCTCCACAACCCCCAGGGTGGCGTCAGGCAAACGGCACTGCCGGGAACACGCTGTTTTCCCCATCTCTCTCCCACTCACCTGGTCGCCTTTGTCGCTCTACTGAGACTGCTGAGACCCTCCCTCGCTGTCCTCCGACCCCTGGAGGTCGGAGGGTAGCGTATGGTCAGAGGGAGTCCAGCAGGGCGACTAATGGGCTACACGTACGGTGGAGTGGGGATGGGGAAGAGGCGTTCCCATGTAGAGTCCGCCTCGCAAGCGCTGTTCTTCTGTGGGGCCGCCAGACGCCTCCTGTGGCGAACGTGGCCCCCACCCTCCACCGGCAGGAATTCCCTGCTAGTAAGGACGCCTCCTTCTCGCGAAAGTGCGGAAAGGGCCTATGTCTGTGTAGTCTTCACCAAACATTGATAGGGAGCTACTGGCAGGACATTCTTTGGGGGCAGGGATGGTTGATGATACCTTTGGTGTAGAATTTTTTGAAGTCACAAAGCTTATGTTACTTGATCATCCACCCCGACTTAGTAAGGGAGCTGGCATGGTGAGTAAAATTATCTGGTTGCTGTTTCCACATGTGGGGCTATAAAAGTCTCGAGTTGCAGCTGAATCTAACACTAGTTAGATCTAACCTTGGATCAGGAGGTAACCTGGTGTGCATCCCCCTCCCCAGGCCTTCTTTATCACTTCTTCTGCTTTTATCTACCTGGCAAATGTAAGGACCCCTACAAGGGCTTATTCAATTTCTCTTGGCCACCTATTGCTTTTTTCCATGTGAACTGAACATAGAACAGCCAAGACCACTTTCATATAACCACTGGAGGACAAGGAGCAAATCAAGGACACCAAACACCAGGATCCCAAAACAGATCCCTTTCAGTAAAGGAGCAATTGTTTAAAATGAGCATTTTAAGTACTGTAGTTCTAAGACTGAATTTCAGTGATATTTATTTCTCATATGCCATTGTGATTTCATTTAAAACATTTTTGCTGCCTTTCTACCAATCTTAGGGTTCTCAAGGCAGTGAACCATGAAAATCACTAAAACAAGCATTTAGAAGTAAATATTATAACTATTAAAACAGCAATAAAACACTATCACACACATAAACAGGAAAGAGGTTCAGTGAGAACTGCCAAACAAAATAGGTAAGTCTATACCTGCTGTTGGCAAACAATGATTAAGGGAGACAGATGGATCTCACTAATAAATAATGTTTGCGCCACAATCAAGAAGACCCTTTCTTGGGTTGCCATTCATGTAGCTCCAGATGGCAAATGTATTCTAAATAATAGGCCCTGAAGATGACCACAGTGATCGAAAAGTTGAAACAAGAGTAATTGGGCCATTAGGACTCTGTTCACAAAATAAGATGCACCTGAATAACCAGGGGCAGCCATTGCTGCCGTGGTGAGCAACGCAGCAAGATAAGGGGCATGCATGGCCTGGTGGCAAGCTGCAGAACCGGGTGCAATGATTGGCTCCCCCCGAAAGCAAGTGCGCGAGGTTTCCTGGGCATATCTAGACGCTTTCCTCAGTCCGCGCTCTTCCCGGCGGCGAGAACCACAGTAAGGTATGGACATCGTAGGTTACGCCTCGCGTAAGGGGCCTGGAAGGAGACTGGCCTTTCTTTCCCCTTTCCTTCTTAGCTGATTTTCCTTCTTCCTCTGGCCTCCTCGCTTCTCTCGTTTCAACCTTTTCTTTCCTTTCACCTCTTCTGGGCCGGTCTCGCAGCCTCCATGGGGCCGGTAAGGCGACCAAGAGCAGGGAGCCTGCTGCAGAGGCGGGCGGAAAGCCATTGGGCAGAGCTGCTCTGCTGAACAGGCTGTCCGGGCTCCAGATCGGGCCCTCTGGATCGCCGGACGCATCGTCCCGGTTGTTAAGCGATCGGAGCAGCGCGGCGAGGGCGGTCGCTGGCTTCTGGCCATGCCTCCCATCGGCAGGGGACGCTCGCCGGTCAGCATGGCGGGACAGTCTCCTTAGGAGGGGTCTCCCCGCGTTGTCCCGGGGTGCCGGGCTCCAGCATCTTCCGCCCTAACATGTCGGACTCATATGGGCACCGGATCCTGCCTTGTCCGCAACCTGGCGGACACCCTGTTGCAGGCATCTTTCTACAAGTCCTCGCTGGAGCTGACTGGCGAAGCCGAGCCCCACCTCGGGGTCAGGGGCTCCCGAGCTCACCAAGGCCATGTGGCCGGCGCGGCGCCGGTGGGGCTCTGCCTCGAGCGGAGCAGCTGGATGAGCTGCACCTTTCGCCACCGGTTAGCTGGTCCACATCGGGTGGGATCGTCCGGCCGGCCCCTCGGGCGCCGAGGGCAGGAGGAGCAAGCGGTCAGTCAGCTGGCGTGCCTCGCTCCTCCAGGTGGGCGCATCCCCCAGCTCTTCGTCAGCCGGGTGTGAGTCTAGCCTGAGGATGATGACGCGCAGGCTACTGGGGAATTTTGGGTGCGGGGAGAGGGTGCCTGCTCTCCCACCGCGGCTTGCAAAGCGCAGGCGTTTCGGGCGCGGCGGCGCCATCCCCCGGCCCGCCTCAGGATCGAGACCGCAGGGTAACTCGGCCTCGGTCCCACCTCCCCAGGAAGTCTCCGGAGCGGGCGCTTGGATGGGTATTACGTGGGAGATCTTTAAGTTCCCAAGGCGGGAGGGGAGTTGCCAGTTTGTCGAATGCATGGAAGCGCCTGACAAAAAACGAAGGACCCGCAGCATGCCGAAGCGGGAATTTTTCCTAACTGGCTGCAGGGCTTCACCAATTCTGGCTCCTCATCGGGCAGCGATCTCCCCTGCGGGTTCGGCGCATCTGGCAGCGCCCGCCATGGCCCGCGTGCTGCGTGGCTCGGGCGCCGGCTAGAAATCCGCGGGCCATCGCCACTTATGACGAGGCCATCCGCAGAGAACGCTTCGCAGACAAGTGCTCCTTCCGCTGGGGACCCCATCCACCACCAAACCTGGATGGTCGTGGGTCCAGCCCGCCATGGGAGTGGGCGGGCGGATCCTCCTGTTCTTACAAAACCTCGGGCAGAGCTCTACCCGGGGCTGGTGGGGGCCAAGGTTGTGTTGGGAATTCAACAGCATGCTTGCCAGCTGCAAAATGTAGATTTGAGCACTCTTGCTCCTTTTGTTCCGGCAGCCACAGCAGGATCAGCTGTCCTAAGCCAGCGGGACGCCTCCTCCCTTTCTCGGGTGGGTCTGCCGCCTCGGGCGCTCGGCCCTCCCACAAAGATGCCGTGGTTGTGGCCAGGGCAGTGCTCCCGCCCAAGAAACACCTGAGATGCTTGCTCAGCTGCAGTCTCTGGCTCCTACACCCGCTCAAGTGGGGTGCTGTTGGAGTGGCTGAAGCTTTATCCAGACAGGGAAGGGCTGCTGCCTGCTGGGGGATGGTTTCTCTCTCTGGCTTCCGCATCCCACAAGCAACAAGGCCTCCAAGGAGGGCTTACCAGCCAGCAATCTAAAAAATCTGTCCTCACATCTCCCTGGAGTGGTGGCTGATAAGCCTTCCAACAAGGAAATCCAGGCCGGCCGCATTGCTGGCCCTTTCAGTCACCCTCCTCTCCCCAACGTCCTCAGGGTCTCCCCAACTGGCGGCCGTGCCTAAGAAAGTCCCCGCTGGGAGTTTCACTTAACCAACACCTCCTACTCCCCAGGGCGACACTTTCGTGAATCATTCTACTGACCCAGAGGTTTGTTCCTCGATCCCCTGCATCTGCAGTATGGTCCTCGGGGCATCCCTAGCAAAGGTGTGACATTCAGTCCGCCTCCGCTCCCCTGCCCATTTCCCTCCCCCCCTTTGACTTCGGGAGCTGCTAAGCACTCCACTTCCAAGGCAATTGGTATGTGGACAAGGCCATGCCCATGGGCTGCTCCTTTGCCCGCGCCACTTTTGAGACTCTCTGCCAGCACTTCTTCTTGAATGGGCTTTCTCAGGCAGCTGGGTGTTCCTCCGGGTCTGGTGACCCATTACCTTGATGATTTCTTTTTTTTGTTTATCGGCAGGCAGGGCAATCTGGAGTGTGAGCTTGGCCCTTTCAGGCTTTCCAGTGGGTCCTGGCCGCCGTGCTGGGGGGGGTCCCCTTGGTCCCAACAACAAAACGGGAGGGGCCCGCCACTGCCCCTTCAGCTACCTGGGTATTCACCTGGGACACGGGGTCCCAGGCACGCCGCCACTCCCCGCCCGAGCCAAGCTTGCCAGCCCTTCCAGCCCTGCTCCAGTCCGCTCTCTTCCTCCTCCTCAAAATGCAGGGTGCGCCTGGTCCAGTCCTTACTCGGGCCACCTCAATTTTGCTTTGCAGGGTGGTGGCTCCTGGCAGGGCTTTCTTGCTCCTGGCCCGTTGGCGAGGGCCTTGTCGGGCTGCAAGTCCCTGACCATCACATCAGGGTCTCCCCGGGCATGGTGAAAGAAGACCTACAGGTCTGCTGTCCCTTCATCCCAAAACTTCAACGGGCATCTCTCTGTGGCAATCAGCTTTGGAACCTGGCCTGGAGCCGCAGGTGCACTCTGGATGCCTCTGGGGCTTTTTTGTATTTCGTGTGTGTTCTTCCAGGGTCAGTGGGTTTAGGGCCTTGGCCCCCAGGAGTGGCACGCGCAGGGCATCACCAGGGATCTCAATTTTCTGGAGCTGTTCCCCATCCTGGTGGCGGTGCACATACTTGGCAATGCACTCCTGGCTTAAACAAACGGGTGCTTTCTGGTGCGACAACCAGGCAGTGGTGCGCGTGGTGTATTGACAGTCGAAAGCAAATCGCTCCGGTCATGCGCCTGGTTTCCAGTAATTTGGTTCTTACCTGCCCTCTACTCCTATAACATCTCTTTCAAAGCTGCTTTCGCCCAGGTTTGCAGAATGAGATTGCTGCTGATGCTTTAATATCTCGCCAGCAGGTGGGATCAAGCTTCCGGCGCCTGGCCTTCGGGCGGAGCCGTGCCCCGGCGACAGTGCCGGGCGTCCCTCTGGAGCCTTGGCAACGAAGATGTCATCACACAGGTGCTTTTGAACTCGCTAGCACCGCCACGTGCAGGTAATACTGACGGAGCCGTGCAGGCGATTTCCTGAGCTTCACAAGGCCCTCCGGCCTGCCGGCCCGCGTGGGTGGACACTGGCCTCCTCCTCGAGCATTTGGTCCGGCTCCATGGGCAGGGGATGCACCCGCCAAGCACCATGGGGGCGTGCACTTCCCATGGGCACGCTTTCTACCGTAAGGTTTCCGGCCTTCCTGACGCGTCACCAAGGCTTTTGTAGTCCGCCGCCTAGTGGCTGGGTGGCGGCGGTGGGCACCTGTGACAGAGGGATCCTCAGGTAATCCAGTCACCAAGGAAGTGTTGAGGGCGGTCACTGGGGTACTAGGGCAGGTGTAAGCGCCAAGCTGCCATGAGCGCTTTGCTTTTCGGCCACGCCTTCCACCTGGTACACCACGTAGCTTTCAGTTTGTGCCTGGGGGAACTGGTCGCCTTCTACCAGGGGATCGACCTTTCCAGCAATCAAGGCTGCAAAGGGAACACCTCGCCCCGTCGGGGACATGGTCTACGCTATTGGCATAACGTATTCAAAAACCGGCCTCAAGAGGGCCGCTGGGCTTGGGTCACTATGCTCGCCCTACCGGGCGACGCCACCTGCCCCCCTCCCCCCCTTATTGAGTGGTTAAGGCACAGGCCTCGGGTGGGTGGCATGCTCTTGCAGTGCACGCAGGATGGGTCCCCCCTCACCAGGTTCCAAATGCTGGCGGTGTTCAGGGGCATGCTTGCTCTGGGCTTGGCCACCGCCGCCGCGGAGTTCGGCCTGCACTCGCTCAGAGAATAGGGTCGCCGCCAACGGCCGCTGCAGCAGAAGGCAGGGCCCTCGGAGGATATCCTCGCAGTTTGGGCAGGTGGCGGTCAGCCTTTCGGGCCCTCAGCATATCTCGCCTTACACACACCTGACTTGTTGATTTCTCTCCTCAGTGCCTCCCTCCAGGGGACGCCGTAGACCGTCTATCGGGTGGTGTGGGTCGTGGGGCACAGCCCTTGTCGACAGAGTCGGGGACTCACTTCGCAAGTCCTGCAATGGGGCCTGCATCTCGGACTCGCTTATTGGCGCACATAAGAATTTCCTGATGGGGCAGGGGCACATGCTTTGGCATGAGCTAGAGCCCAAGGTCATTGAATCACATTTTCTAGCTGGCTACACCGACCTCCTGGGTCATCCACCTTGGGGAGGAAGATCTCCTGCCAGGCTCTGGCCTTGACTCCAGTGCTTTATGCGGTGGCCGGCCACGCCTTGCAGCCTTTGCCAGGCACCGCCTAATATGACCTTTGGTTTGTCTCGAGATGGTGCAGCTGGGCCCATTGGAGTGGGAGCGGTGGGATCCCTCTGCAGTGGCCAGGGGCCTGCAGAAAAAAGCCAACAAGGCGGGCTGCCAAGGTGGTGCTTTCCCTCGGGGAGCCGTGGCAAGGAACACCGAAATCACCCGGGACGCCATGGACCTTTTTTCAGCCGGATGGCGGCCGCCTGTCCCAATGGGCATGGACTTGTGGTTTGGGGCCAGTTCAGTTTACCTCCCTTCAGCCGGGTGGTTAAGATAGAGACAGGCTCAGGCCTGAGGAGTTTGGGCGGTGAGCTGCAAGGGGTGGGCAGCTTCCGTGGCGGGTTTGGCAACGGGTGTCAGCATATCTGGGGAGAGAGAACGGCCTTCCAAGGCTGGGGCTCCTAGGCCGTTGGCCCCCCTATGAGGGCTGGGGTGGGCGTGGGCAGGGTTGGCAGGTCGGGCAGGCCGGGCCGGTCTGCCCGGCCACCCCAGGGAGTGGGGTTGGGCTGGGCCGTTAGGGCGGCCATGGGCTTCAATCCAGTGCCCCACACCCCCTAGCAAGCACGGGAGGAAGACGGGCTGGGGGCGGCTGCCTTGGGGCTCAGCCGGGTGCCCGCCTCCTCAGCAGGGCGGGCGTGGAAGCATTCAGGAGCATGATCTCTGGGCTTCCTTCCACCAGTTTTATCCATTGGGATGTGATGCATCCGGGCTTGTCACCAGCAGCTCTGATGTATATAATTTTACATGTTTGTTGTTTAATAAACGGGTCATGCCCATTCCTTCCAGCCTGTCGCTAGGTACTTATTGAGCTAGGGAGTCTCACCATCTACACAGTGCAAATAAGATGCAACCTGAATAACCAGAGGCCATTGCTGTGGTGAGCAACGCAGCAAGATAAGGCATGCATGGCCTGCCAGGCACAGAACCGGGTGTGAATGGATTGCCCCCCCTAAAAAGGCGGAGGAGCCTGGTATTCAGACGCTTCCCCTGTCCTGCCTTCCCAAGTAAGAGAACAGCAGCATGGCCCACCCACCCTCCCCTGTAATTTAGGGTTGAAGGGATTTTTGGGTCCCACTTGCCCAGGTCCCATGTGGTTTGCAACGGTATGTCGCACATCTGGGGAGAGAACCAGCCCTTCCAAGGTTGGGGCTCCCAGGCTTGGCGCCCCATGAGGGCTGGGCGGCAGGCTGGCAGGTCAGGGCAGGTCGTCTCACACCCCAGGGAGTGGTTGGGGTCACACACATGGCTTAGCCGGTGCCCCACACCCCCTAGCAGCACACGGAGACGGCTGGGGTTGCCTTGGGGCTCAGTCGCAGTTCACTTCAGCAGTGCTGGAAGGGACATTCAGGAGTATGATCTCTGGGCTTCCCTTCCCGCCAGTTTCCCATTCATTGGGATGTGATGTGTAAAGTAACCCGCTTGTCAGCCCAGCCTGGGATGTATATAGTTCTTGTTTATATGTTTGTTGTTTAATAAACGGGCTGCGGCCCATTCCTTTCCAGCCTGTCGTTGTGGTGTACTTATTGAGCGAGGGAGTCTCACCATCTACAGCAAGTATCTTTTATGAATGGACATTATGCAGATATTGTGCTTTACCCATTACAATCATATTTTAAAGTGTATGCATTAAAAAAAGGTTACCAATATTTTACACTGGCATTGCTAAAGTAGCCTTATTTTACTCTCAAGCAAAAATATACATATATCTAAATCTGACCGAGTGCAACTTTGTCCCTCCTCCACCACTTGTGTTTGATACAGAGCCGTAGCGAGGGGAAACTGTGCCCGAGGCACGTGTGCTCCACACGCCCCGCCACACCCCTGACCATCCCACCACATTCCTGCACTGGCGTGTGCCCAGTACATTGTGCGCCCCCCATTCCCTTGGTGCTACGCCACTGGCTTGAAAACATACCAATATCTTCTCAGGCAGATTTTTTTTAAAAAAATTCAGCACTGGGGCCAAAAAAGTTTCTTACGCCTGAGAATTTTGTATCTACTGATGCTTCCAGGTAGTCACTGGTGTCCCATGTGCTCTTTTCAGTAAGTTATTTCATGTTTAGCCTGTGCTTTTTTCAGCAGTGCTATTTTGAAAATTTACTATGCAGCAAATTTAAAGGCAAGAGGGAACAGAATGTACAAAGTAGCAGACTCATTTCTTGAAACAGAGTAAAGTAACTATTCCATGAGCACATTGCTGATATTTTTAAATTAAACTCTGAAAACTGTTTGACAGTTGATGAATTATGCACAAACTGCCCTTGTCAAGTACTAGACAGACTCAGGACAGAATACATTAGCAGGTTTGACTTAATACTGTGGATAAACTGAATTCTGATAAGATTTTTAAAAAGATATTATCCTTTGGCAAATATCAGTTCAAATCGTTCTTTGTGTAATGGATGCTTAACTACATATAAGCTTTTCAGACCAGTAAAACTCTCTGACCAGTATTATAAATAAGAGGAAATTAAATATATTCAAATCAGAAGGATGACCCCAGTGGGCCATTCTTTGTACATAAGACCAAACATATAAAATCCTCATTCTGAAAACATTTACATTACACAGCTGCCAACAGAAAGTGATCTCAATTATCTATAGCCTAATTCCTAAACAATAATAAAGTGGCAGCTTTGAGCTATGATAGCGAAATGGAACTTCCATGTTCAGAGGCAACATGTTCAGAAAGATGCAACTCTGCCAGATTAGCACAGCAAAAGTTGCATTGCGTTTTTAAGAGCTTGCCAGTTAACTCATATTTCAAACCCAGTCTATTCTTCATGTAATTAATGTCTGAAGCAGCTTCCGTATGGCATCTGTCCACTGCAATTTCTGTGATGTCAGAGTTCATATAGTATGAGGGAAAGCATCATGCAGCAACTATTTCAACTGGCCTTCATAGAATTGGTGTGAAATGTAATCTACACTTAAAGCCTTGTGCAACACACACACACCGCCCAACAGTACAGGAGGGAAGGCTGAGGGCTCAACTGATAGCTGCTGATAGCCCAGGCACACCCCACTCACATGCACTCACAAGCTCTCTAGGCAAATCCTGTCAGGAAATGTACACTGCCACCTTATTGAGGAAAAATGGAACTCCAGGAGGCTTTTGAACAGTAAAACAAACAAGAATTTATTTACAGGATTCTTCTCAATTTGATGGTACAGAGAGGTTTTACACTTTTCTTTTTTATTAGGCAGAGAATACTTAGATGTTATATTCAGTTCAGAGTACTTTTACTTTAGTTGTTTACTTTAGCTGTTGTTTCAGTTTCAAAATATATAATTTCATACTCACAATTATCTCCTTCAGGGTAAACCTTTCCTACATGGTCCTGAACAAGATCCTAAACCACCCACCTTTTACTCCTTAGGGTTTCACACTGGACTGGAACAGAGCAAGCTCTGGGGTTTCTCTCAGCCCTCACTTGATTCTGCCAATTATACTAACACACCCTCAGTAACTCTCTGGTTCCATATCTAGGTTCCATATCTAGATGTGGTCTCTTCTTGTGGCCTTCAGATTGTTCCCGTGAACAGGTTTCCCTCAGGTCTTTCATTAACACTTGGCTAGCTAGCATCTGGTGAAATACTAATCTTTTTCTCTCAGCTTTTGAGAGGTTTCTTTGAGAACTCTGGCCACCTAGCTGCTCTCAGTCTGTCTCTGGCTCTAATTGCCTCTGGTCATGATCTATGACACTGTTAGGTGAGTACCCACTGCCTCTTGACTGACCCATTCTGTGTCTCTCTTTTTACCGACTCAATCTGGCAACCACAAACCCTCTTTGTGCCTCTGGCTAACTGCAACTCAGCTGGCCAATCAGGTGGAGCTCTGGTTAACTCATTGTGCTCCTGTTCTGTCTAAACTGCACCTTTTAAATTAATCATTTATACAGTAATCCGTCACACCTTGTAATACACAAATGTGATTTATGCGCAAAATGGCCTTGGAAGGAATGGACTTCCAGGCCTGTTTCTTCAGGTCTGAGAGGGCAGAAAAAACTTCACGGCAGTTCTTGGTCTCAATCTGGCAATGCTCCCCATTCCCTCCCAGTGGAGTACCAACTGCTAGTAGGGTACCAACTTTTTCTGGGTAGTAACCTGTGCCACCAACAAATTTGCAATATCTCCTACTGGACACAATTCTACATCTAGAACTCTGTATCTGCATTGCCATTTTCAGGCTATGCCTAGTTGATATATCTCCCACTGCACTCAAGCTAGCTAACATGGGGACAGTCTATTTCACTTCCACATTTTTGGGCTATTTCACAGAATGGATTGTGAGCTGAACCACTGCTTTTCCTCTTCATCACTCTTTAGGAAACAAAATCAAATAGATGTGGTGTCTTTTATAGAGATCAGGTTTTGAATATTCAAAATGCAGGAAGTTTGTTTCTCTTTTGCTATAAAGGGATTTCCCATACTAATATAGTACTGAGAAATTTTGTCTGATACAGATTTTCAGGTTCCAAGCAACCATCAAACGCAGAACTTGAACTATTCTGCAAGTTTCAAATGACCAATAGGTATGTTTTCATAAAAGCTGCTTGAACTTGAAGGGTAGACTGAAGAGAGACAATACATAGCAATACATTGTTCTTTCTCTCAAAAGTTTTGGAAAGAGAGGGGAGATTTTGCTGTTTTGATACAAAGAACTGTTTCAGTTTGCAAAAGGCAGGGGAGGGGAAATAAACCACCATTTGAAATAAATGTGTATTTTCTAAGAAATTTGCAGAAGGATAACATGAGGAAAAAAGCATACCAAGGCCTTAGATAATAGCTTTTCCTTGTTTGAATGCATAATCTGGAGCAAACTGAAAATATTTACATTCATTATACACTTTAGGATATGTATGCTGTATTGTGTGATAAAGATGAATATTAGCATATAAACTGGAATTTGGGTCACTATTTAAGCCTTTACTCAAACAATGTCAGTCTCAATCAAAATAGCATTTTTCTTCTCTAAAATGAGAATTGTCACATAAAACGAGGATTTTGGGGGGAAAATAAGGAACTAACATCAAACTTCCACACATATCCAACAAAATTCATAAAATTTTGGACTTTTTCTTTGTCATATTTGGATAGGGACGGGTTTCTGGATCAAGATTCCTATGAACTCATGAAGTGGCCTTCAGACAGCCTAATAGTGAATATCGTTAAGCCCACTATGAATATAAAAACCACAGTATGCAGCCATGAAGTCCTTGGAGGATCACGACAAACAGATGCAAGAACTTAATGATTGTGACAGGGACAATAACTGTAGCAAGATCAAATACACTACCTGAAAACATGTAGAATTATAGTCAAAACTATATAAACTCATTAATTGTTGGATGTGTGATTCCATTCATTGTTGGATGTGTGATTCCATTCACTGAAGATTCATTGCTGCAATAATTGCAAATCCTTAGCTATCATGACTGACTACATTGCTATACAAAACGTCCAGTGGGCTCAGAACCAAAGGAGTCAATTATATCAGTCAGTATCTTCACATGTTATCTTCACTTGGTTTGGTTGTCAGTTTTACAATGTACTCAGTTTTAAAATGTGTTCACTGCTTTTTCATATTAAATGACACTCAAGAAGCCTTTCATGGATAGCTTCATTCTATGTAGGTCAGGCACCACTATTTACTCCAGATGGTTTGTATTTATTGCATTGGAATTTTAAGGCTCTTGCAAGATAAACTAGAAGTTCAGTCAAGCAGCAGCTACACCCTTTTAAACCCATTTACTTCAATGGACTTAGAAATTTGAGCAATTCAGTGGTGTCTGGTTAACTACAGAAATAAATTGCGTCCCTTATTAAATAATTCTGTAGAAATATTTCAATACTTTACAATTGGTATTAAAGTTTATGGGATAGGATGGTCTCTAAGCTTAACTATTTTAAAGAAATCTTACTTTGAACAATGCCACAGATTGTCGCAAATTGCACCATTAAAAAGTTAATCATTTATTTTCTTTTTAATGCACATTTTAAAAGCTGTAATTACTGTAATTACAGTTGATGTTTCAAAGCTGATTTCACAGTACTAATTATTTCAACTGGTTGTCACGGAAGACACAAATATGAGAAAGGAGCAATATGAGTGAAGCACTCATGGCAGTCTGAAACCTGCTTAGTTCCACAGCTGTCCATTCTTAGAACAAAATTCTACTATATTCTATCAATTTCAGAGGCTGCTGTTTTAATTAGGGGGTTGAATGTGGCAGCTGTATAATTTCCTTTTACATTCTGTAGAGCTGGAATTTGTTTAAGAAGAGAGAAGAAGAAGAGTTTGGATTTATATCCCCCTTTCTCTCCTGCAGGAGACTCAAAGGGGCTTACAATCTCCTTGCCCTTCCCCCCTCACAACAAACACCCTGTGAGGTAGGTGGGGCTGAGAGAGCTCCAGGAAGCTGTGACTAGCCCAAGGTCACCCAGCTGGCGTGTGTGGGAGTGCACAGGCTAATCTGAATTCCCCAGATAAGCCTCCACAGCTCAGGCGGCAGAGCTGGGAATCAAACCCGGTTCCTCCAAATTAGATACACGAGCTCTTAACCTCCTATGCCACTGCTGCTCCTAAGGTAGACTATTAGAGGTAAGATATTATTAATGTGAATACAAATTTGTTCAAACCAGTCATACAAAATGGGGGGTGAATAAAGGCTAAACTGTTTTTGCCTGTGGGAGTAATTATTAATATAGGATCATCTAAGGGCCATTCACACCCTTGGTGACCCCACATGACTGTGGATTTGTGAACCTTCAGGAATTGTGAGGAAGCAGTTATATAAAACATACAACAGTATTTTTCCATGGAGCATGTATAGGTTGCCACTACAATCAAGATTTGTAACATGGTGCATGGGATGAAGAAAGTAGATTGAAAGAACTTCCTCTTTTTCTCTCATGTCTGTAGAAATCAGGACAGACTAAAGGATGTACTTCACTCAATGAATAATTAAAATGTGGAATTCATTAGCATAGGAGACTTTTAAAAAGATTAGACAGACTCATGGAGTAGAGGTTCACCAATGGACACTAGCTGTGATTACCAAAGGGAACCTCCACTTCCAGATGCAGTAAACCAGTGAACACCAGTGCTAAGAAGAAGCATCAGGGTGAGACCTTGGTCAATCAGCTGTCCTGTGTTTGACCCTGCAGGACAGTGGTTGGCCACTGTATGACACAAGATGAAGGGCTAGATGGGCCATCCGTCTGTCTAGCTGCTAGCAGGACATCTTTTAAGCAAATCACTCTAGCAATGTGAACCACTCTAGCTATGAATATGTTCCAAATGGAAGTGTTACTTCTCACAATCAGCAGTCCCTGCTGGGTTTCAGATCTGCAGGTAGCACTGTATGTTCTTTCAGGCAATCACACAGGAGCTTCAGAGTCTGAATGGGTCCTAAGTATTGACAACATAATTCACTTCATCTGATCAAGGCTCATTCCACACATGCAGAATAATGCACTTTCAAACTGCTTTCAGTGCTCTTTAAAGCTGTGCGGAATAGCAAAATCCACTTGCAAACAGTTGTGGAAGGGTTTTGAAAACACATTATTTTGCGTGTGTGGAAGGGGCCCAAGATATGATGTTTAAATTAAATGCCACACTTAAAAACCTACATTCTCCCTTGCTTTTCTGCAGAATTCTTCAGACACAAAACTCAAAGACTAGATATAAAAAAATTAGGGCTAATCTGAAATAGGTGGCCTCTTTTCACAAAACATCTCTCCTCTCTAGTTTGGAGCACACAGATAGGGGCATTAAAAGATCTCTTTCTTTAAATAAGCCATTTCATTGGAGATAATTTGCAACAACATGAGCTCAATCTTTCTCTCTTGCTAGACTTTCCTGGTTACCCGCTATAGTTGGCAATCTCCAGCTTCTGCCTGTTGCTGTCTGGTCTTGTACTTTGGCAGTGGGAGGAAATGGGAAAGGGACTGGCATTGTGGAATTGGTAATGTCATTTCAAGTCACCTCATCTGTAATACTCTAGGAATTCTTGTCTTTATTATAGATATTGAATAAATTCCTGCAGCACCATTGATGTGATGACATCATTTCTAAAAAGTGACTTTGCCACATCAGTGGTGCTCCACTTCCCAATGCTCTGCTTTCCCCCACCCAAGGCTCCTGGATGATGCCAGAACTCCTGCAGACCTAATCCCAACAGGCCTCTGATCACAGAGAACAGCAGGTAAGTTACTTAACCAGATATAAATAAGTCCTGTTTTGCCTGCTTCTCACTTCCCAGCAATGAGACCATCTTCTCGGTAGTGCCAACCCTATGATCAGATGTTTATAAGTGATGGTCTACTTCAGTTGTGGTTTATGAGTTCAGACAACCCAAAGAATTATAATTCACATAAACTACTGCTTTTTAAAAAAGCAACAAATCAGTGTTTGAAAATCCAATTTGGTGCCAGACCACAATTTATAAGCTATGGTTTACTGTGGTATCTGTATGTGACCAGATTGTAGTTTAAATGCCTACTCCAATGGGTGGAAAAACAATGCATCAATCAGACACTGATAAGGACAGTATGTTTTCTGATTCTCCTCACACATTGGCTGATTCCGCATGGGCCAAAAACAGCGGTGTGAAAACGGTGTGAAAACAGTATAAACCCCTTTACACCATTTTAAACTCTTTTACACCATTTTCACACCGTTTTCACACTGCTGTTTTCGGCCCATGCGGAATCAGCCATTGTCACAGAACTCAGTGGTAAATGGTGTGATGCTGTTAGCAGATAACTTACATTTGAAGTATCTTGGGCTGATTCTGCATGGGCCAAAAACAGCGGTGTGAAAACAGTATAAACCCTTTTACACCATTTTCACACAGTTTTCACACTGCTATTTTTGGCCCATGCGGAATCAGCCTCGGTTTTCCTTCCCACACAAACAAAATGAAGAAGAAAAGGAGTTGGTTTTTATACTCTCTGTTTCTCTGCTTTCCCTTCCCCTCACCACAACAGATATCTTATGTGGGAGATGGAGCTGAGAGAGTTCGGACAGAACTGTGACTAGCTCAAGGTCAACCAGCAGGCTTCATGTATGGGAGTGGGAAAACAAATACAATTCACCAGATTAGAGTCCACTGCTCATGTGGAGGAAGGGGAAATTAAACTTGGTTCTCCAGATTAGAGCCCACTGCTCTTATCCACTATACCATGCTGGCTCTCCAGTGATGTTCAATTTATAAGCCCACTTAGTGGGATAGAATGTGTAACTATTTGAATTGCCACTGAAACATCAAAAACTGCTGAAGCATAGTGAAAATTAATAACAAGGCAGATTTGTCAAGCATGGCATAGGAAATCAGTAAAATTAATAGCAATATGCTCTATAATTTACATATTAATTGTGTACATGATCCACTACATGAACAAAAGGTCAGAAAAATCACACATACCAGTATATTGGTTTGAGAATCACTGGTGTGAATTTGTGTCATTTGATAGGTTTTGCAATTATCTCCATTAATTTATTTGGTGAGACAATATTAGATATAAAGCCTAAATTGTAAGGTGGACTCTCAGCGATCTTAATTCTCAAAGTACGCTGAGGTCATTTTAATTTAGGCTTCTCTGTTCTCTAAATTTGGGCTGAGAACATACATGAATTCTAATGAGATTGCAATTAAATCTAAATATAAGAATGCATAAAGGAAATATTTTATGAAAGTTAACAAGGAACTATACAGACACAAATATCCAGATAACGTCATAACAAAGAACATTCTTGTGTGCTCCCTTCAGTATTCTCCTCACATTACCATTGTAGGCTTCCTAGTTTAGAAACCCTCACATCTAGTTCCAGTTTTCTATAATATTTGAACAGAAGAATGATGGGTCTTGGGGAAGGAAGGGGAGGGCAGCTGTCCCAGGCATTAGGCAGAGGGGGGGGGCATCACAGCAGCAGCAAAAGGCTATGGATGTACTCCCCTTCCTTGTAGGCCCACGTGACCTCCTGGGAGGGACCAAGCAATGAAGCATGTGATGCCAAGGCTCAATCCTAAAGAGGGGAGAAGGGAATGCCAGCATATCTTGGACATACACTGATGTTAGGGCCATTTATGCCAGTGCAGAGCTATAGCATCACAGTCCTGCTTTTGCAAGCTGACAAAGAAGTATGGTGCCTATGTGCAGGTGCATCTCCAGTGCACTGTAAAAGAAGGCAATGAGGACAAATGGAACCTGACAGTAAAAATAATTGCCATGTGGGGTTTCCAATCAGCATATCCCATCCTTCATGATGATGTTTGATGCTGCAAAACTTTAACTGCATTTAGGAATTCATTTGGGTACACTCAGGTCTTCCCCATGGGGACTGAATCAGTGCCACTGAACCCTATATATTTCCACTGTGTCATGACCCTCTTTTCACTCTTTTCTTCCATGCTCCATATGGCTGATATGGGTAATAGGGCTGCTGAGAGACACCTAATGCCCTAGAGTGTTGTGTGGAGAGTTAGAGAACTGCTTCTGAGTGTGGTAGCCATGGGTTTTAGCTTGACCTTTGTCCCCTGTTTTGCAGTTGCATGGTCTATTGCTTGGTAAAAGGAAGACATGTTTAGTTGCTAAATATGATTCAGATCATTAATTATGGCAGCTTTTTTTGGCCATCATTCCTTGCAGGTTTTCCATCCAATACTAGTGATGGTAAGTGGCTGGCCCAAGGTCACCCAGCAAGCTTACATGGCATGAGTGGAGCTTTGAACCAGGATTTCCCAGGCCCTAGTCCTTTAACTGATACATCATGCTGGCATAATATTTCACAAGACATGGGGTAAAAATTATTTGCTATAGTATCTTAAAGATAATTTTCATAAAATTTGAACAACGTTCCATATTTCTGTACATTCATCAAAAGTATTTGGATGTGTTTATGAAATCTGCATGTGTGTACAGCACCTTGAATTTTTTTTAGTCATGGTATATTTTGATTCTATCAGGGAACACATGATTGGATAATGTGGCTATTCACTCTCCCAAAAGTATAGTTTAAATC
This sequence comes from Sphaerodactylus townsendi, assembly GCF_021028975.2. NCBI lineage: Eukaryota > Metazoa > Chordata > Lepidosauria > Squamata > Sphaerodactylidae > Sphaerodactylus > Sphaerodactylus townsendi. The sequence continues at coordinate 40,835,261 of NC_059431.1, forward strand.
ACATTATCTCTCTAGATTTTTTTTTCATTTCCAAGTTAGATTACTTGATAAAACAGCATTCTACAGCTGATTTGATATGCTGGCAAATATGTGCAAAACTGTGGAGGGGTAGTAATATGCAAATATAAGAATGGATATGCCAGCCCATTTTCTGGGGTAATTCTCTAGAAACCTACATGCTCCATCTTTATTCTAAAGTTCTAAGCAGCTCAAAAAAAAGTTTATACAGGCATACAAGTAAACAAATCCCACATTTTATTGACTCACTTGTATAGCTCCCAATAATCTGATAGTATTCTTTACATCAAATAGATCTTACTTGAAGAAAAGTACAAATATATGGAGACATTACTAATAGTTCTGTACTGAATAGCCGCCATTCCCTTTAAACTGTACATTTTCTGCGGTGTTCCACTCAGAAAGAAATTAGTCACTCATCTGAAAGTAATTGGTTATTTTCATTTTTTTTCCTGTAGAACCCAATCATGATTTTTCCAGTGCCCATTTCTTGTGACATCTACTTGTTTAGAATTGCTGAAATCTCCAGTATGATCTGTGTCACTAGATCATGTTGTTGTGCCAACAGAGGGAGAAATCTGCAGTCTAGTCTGATCTTCAGATTGTGATGCTGAAGAATTTCCTGTGGTTCTGTTCCTTTGATATAAATCATGGATGTCATTTTTGCAAATGAAAAGTTCCTTTTGTAGCTAACCAAGACTTGTCGTGGGATCCAATCAAAATATAGTACTATATTAGAAAGGTCATGTGCATTGGAATGTTTCATTTGCAAAAGTGGTAGATAAAAACAGTGATTGTGCTGTAATACTGCACAAGATTGATTTCAGATTACATTCCCATCCACAGAGCTAGTGTGCTATTACAGGTCCTCTTTCAGTTTCAATTTTCTCAATACCAATCAATAGTAGGAGACACTGTAAACATTTCTTACTTGAAAAATGGTATTGAGGCTGAGGCAGAGTGGCTTGTCTAGTGTTCAAGCAGCAGTTAAGATTCAAGTAGTTGTTTGGAAACTTAGCCACACCTGCATCCTATAAATGTATGTATTCATAAAATCATCACCAATAACTTCCCCATTAATGATAATATTTTTAATGTATAAAGATTATTGATTAATGTTCTTCACTGTAATCAGTATTCAGTTACTACCAGAAATAACTGAATGATCCTTGAACTTTTTGATTGTTACTGATACAGATGCCATATTCAAGTTTTCCAAATTCAAGAAAACTAATCTGCATATTATGCAAATCAAACACATTGACTGTTGGGCTATCTGCCAATTATTTTGTGTTTTCCTGTTTCCTGTTTCTGTGCAGAAGCAATTAAGAAACTCACTACAAAACTCAAGATTAGTTCACAAACATAGCCAGTAATTGAACTCCAGAAGTGCTATCACAGACTGCTTGCCAACAGTAAGCTGTGTTTATTTGTAAAAGTCCTATGTTGCCTCTCCAGAGAACCTCCTCAAGACAGCTTACAAAGTAAAACATGATAAAAACATAAAACATTTCCCAACTGTTAAAAATTAACAAACTATTAAAACCCAGTATTGACAGCCTAGTCAGAGTACCAACAAAGTACAAAACATTTGCTTGATTCTCATAAAACAGTTCCTGGAAGCAAGAAACAATCTGTAAAAACAATTTTAAGAAAGCATCTTCTCAACTAAAATTCTGAATAAACAAAATGTTTTGGCCTTGGAACTCAGCAAGTGTAGGTAGATGCTTAGTGAACCTTAAGAGGAAGAACGTTATAAGATGCCATCTTAAAAAGGGTGATTTCTCTCTTTCTCAATGGGCCATTCCACAGAGCACAAATAAGATGTCCTGGTGGCCTTAAAAAAGGTGTCTCAGGAAGGAATACCACACACCTTATTTTCCAAGATCCTCAGAATCCCTTATTTCAGCTCAAGGTATCTTTTTAAAAAAACCACTTCAAAGTGCACCTTTTTTTCTTTCTTCCTTCCACTCAGCTGTGCAGAATGCAGAGCTCAGAAGGCATCTGATTTTTCCTACCAAACCATTTCACTCTTTGGTGAGTTTCACCATCTGCTTGCACCCAACATTATGTGTGCTGCTTCAGGGATTCTCCCTGCCTCTATTTTCTGAAGATTGTGCCAAAATATCTGCTCTGCAGGCTCTGATTCAGGGCACCTTTCCAGCTCCAAAAGTACATAGTTGTACTCACCTTGTCCTGCCGATTCCTGCAATATATAATTTTCCTATTTCTAAAAATGTTTTGAGGAGCTATCTTCAAAGATACACAGACATGCATAAGAGAATCGTAGTCGCCTAGAGGACAGCTTTACCTCCCACTGAGAAGCATTGGAAAGACCTGTCCTCCACGGACTGTCTTAGTTTTTCTGAGCAGTAAGAAAAAAATTAAAATGGTTTGTGAAAAGCAGGCCTACCAATGTTTCCCGGTATGCAGTAAAGCAATCTTCTGAAAGGCTAAGATTCTCTTATGTTTGTCTGCATATCTTTAAAGATAGCTCCTAAAAATAAAAACAAAGGAAAACCATATTGCTTAGAATAGTGTATTAGCCCTTGTGTATATAAAGTACTCAGGAAGAACCATATTGCTGAAGGTTGTGTACAACTATGTGTTACTTTTGCAGGCTTAGTCAAAATGCACTTTCAGCTAAAAGGAGTATATAGTTGTACTCAGGAAGCCTGCAAAACAAACATCCTGGGACAACCTTCAGCAAATGGAGGCAGGGAGCCCTTCAGCAGCACACAAAAGTTGGGCACAAACAGAAGGTGAAACCGATCAGAGAGCAAAATGGTTGTAAGGGGAAAAGCCGCTTTGATGCCTTTGCTAGCTAGAACCAAACCAGCATTTGCCTCTTTTTAAGATGTCTCCTGGACATCTTATTTTGGGTGTGCAGAGTGAAAAAAAAGCAGTCAACTGCTTTCAAGACATCCCACAGACTTTTTTTGTGCTGTGTGGACCAACCTCACTTTCTCTCTGGTTTCCACCTGCCTCATGTGGATCAAAATGTGAAGAGACTGCGGATCAGAATGTGAGGAGTCTATTAACTGGTATGCTGCATAACATGGGAAAAGGTAGCCCTTCAAAAAACCCAGCCCCAAACCACCATTAAAAATACAAACCACTCATTGAACTGTGCATCAAAACAGCTGGTCCACCTTTGCTAATCTTTCATCAGAGGGGTAAATAAAAGTTTCTGTATCCCATAACTGACAGTAACATAGCTGTCATATCTTGGACCAGATGAAGTTTATGAATGGTTTCAATGACAGCCCTCTACAGAGATCATAATAGTAATCTATGTGGATTGTTGTGGCTAGATCATGCTTTCCAAAGGACAGTTGTGACACATGTATCACCAATTCTGATGCTGTTCTACTTCTGCTCCCATTTTCCAGAACCTGAAATGCTTTTTAATGGCATATAGAATTTTAGCATAAACTGAAAATCATCAAGTAAGAGGAATAATAGTATCTAATGTACAACTAGAAGGAAGAATGGAAATGTCAGTATGGATCTCAACGTTTTTTAAGCATTCAAAGTATTACTGAATCCAGACACACATATCCCTTTCAAAATGTTTGGAACTGTAAAAAGAAAATAATTACAAACTAGTCACCTCCACAGTTATCAAAGTCTCCATCTTGAGCAGACTATAGGAAAAGTATACAACTTTTCAAAACAAATAAATACATAAATAAAACTGAAATATGTGGAGTATTAATAAAGGAAATTAATTGTTCAGAATTGTGTTGTCCCTCTGTTGCTTGGGTTTCTCCCAGTAGGGTTAGTAGATCTCCTGCTGCTAAAACCTGCAGATATGTTATGCAGTGGTAATTATGGTTCCTTCATTGTTGGTCCGTTTCTGGGGTTTAATAAAATGATAGTTTTTAATACCAGTGTCAGATGGCCAATATTGTGTATTAAATTCTGGTGTTTGGGCTGGTGGATGGATTACTGTGACTTACATTGCTTGAATTTTGTTATTTAATTGTTTTGTGACTGTTGTTTACTATTCCTATCAACCATCTTGAATCATTTTGAGGTACTAACATTTAAAAATAAATACATTCAAAATCTATATACCCCTGTGCGATATTTCATCGTAGGAAATGAGACCGGGGATGAGGCGGTCTATGAAATCTAATGAATAAATAAATAAATAAAATTAAGACTAGTTCACTTTTAGTTTCTCTTCCAATAGATTAACTTAGTGCACTCAAGAAGAAAAAACTTTATGGCTGTATAACATCGCCGCTTTAACGCCCAACACGACGCCTACGTAAAACGCCACTTCCAGGCCGCCGTTTCCGAGATGCCGCTAAGCGGCAACGCAGCAGTTGCCATCTTTGAACAAGCGCTCTCGCAGGGCTGCCTCAGGTTTCTTAAACAACAACCCTTAGCGGTTGTTGTTAGGAGGAGCCGCTTCCTGCTGCGCGAACCGCCGTGAAGACGCTGTTCATATCAGAAATTTCAGTTGCTCAGGCTTATTCCTCAACACTGTCCTCCCACCTCCAGGGGTCGGAGCAGCGGGCGGGCTGTGACACCTCGGCAAGCAGGCTTACTTCAGAAGGACACGGTAAGTGGGAGGGAACAGGCGTTCCGGCGGAGTCGCTTCGCCTTCTGTCGGCCTCGCCTGCTCGCGACGCCCGCGGCGAAGAGCTCTAATGCCGCTAAACTCGGGCATTTTACTGAGGTCAGGGTATAAACTTGAACATGGAGAGAAAGCAGGTGATATTTGTGAACCAATTCTTAAATTCTTTAATTTCTAGATCAATGAGAGAAAATGAAGTAAATGCTTGATTTATAATGCAGTAGACGTTTTCCTAACCAGTTATAGCCAGTTTTCAGTAAAATGAATGCTGGGTTTTGAACCTAAAGCTCATAAGAAGCTCATCACTTTTAAACCCAGAATATCCATTAATAAAGCCCTCAGGAAAGTCTTCTCATTGAATTAAATGACATGACTTAGAGCACCTGTCTGGGGCTAGTATTAAAATGGGCTGAGGAAGAGGCTATGAGAAACCTATTACCATAAAGATCTGCTTTTTACAACCCTTTTCATCTTCAGCTGTCATTAGCCAAATGAACTAAATGACAACATTAAGACAAAGCCTTGAGCCCTACAGCAGACTTGCTCTGTGATGACCCAAAATGTCCAGGGAAGAATAATTCAGCTCGTCTTTATTTTATAACATGAAATTAATCTTACTTCCCACCATTACATTTTATTAAAAAATCACAAGGAAAAACGAGAAGAAAAAACCTTGTAGGTTTTATTGCAGAGTATTTTCCTGGAAGCACTTGGGTCCATTCCACACGGGCCAATAAAGCACCCTAGGCACGGTAAAAGCACCATTCCTGGGGAGCAGTTCGCACGGCTGCTACCTGTGCAATGTGGCAGCACCATGCTTTTCCCCTACAGCTGGGAAGGGGGACAGTGTTTGTGAAACTCACTCAATGAGCAAGTTTTTTCTCAAACACCATTTTGCACCTGGTGCTATGTGGATGGCACTGGGTGGGAGATATTGCTTTTTCGTGCCTCCATTTTGTTTTTTGACTTACCTTCCCTCCCCACGCAGCTCTGTGGGGAAGAGGGGACTCGACACCTGGCCTCCAACCCCTGAGGTGTTCCACGGCCACTGGGCCATGTCCTCTCATCCCTGCAGAGCTGGGCAGGGAAGGGAAGGGAAGTTGAAAAACAAAACAGAGGTGCCTCTGTGCAAAGCCACCTCCACGGGCCACAGCTGCTCCAGGGGCACCCGTACAGAAGCGTTCGAATGGTCTTCTAGATATAATGTTGAACTGAACATTCACCAGAGTATTTGAAGGAAGTAAAAAAAATGAACAGAAAACATTTTTTTCTCACAGATCTTTTCCACACAGCAGAAATAAAATGCCTTGCGTACATTCTAAAAAGATCTATTTTGGTTTTTTTTTGTTTGCTATGCATGAACAAAACAAGCATTGCCAGTCAAAACTATTCTTTTTTTCCTGCCTCCTTCCCTTCACTCTGCTAACTGACTGAAGCTTGGAAGTTTCATTTTGTTGTACCGGCCATTTTGAACTGCAGAGATTCTCCATCCCTGCCTCCATTTGCTGAAGATTTCCCCTGAAGGTTCCCTCTACTAGCAGCTCATCTATGCACAATTTCACTTTAAAAAGTACATGAATAAAGTCTGTTTGCTTGGCAATCCCACACATGTGTCATTTTTTTCCTTTTTTTGTTTTGAGAGAGATGTCTGTAAAGGTAAGAGATGACTCAAATGTGCACATATTGCAGATTCTCATATTGTGATGTCATGGCTTTGCAGACACTCTCCAAACAAAAAAAAAAAGGGAGGGGAAATGACATATGTTAATGATTTCCAGGCAAAACAAACTTTATTCAAGTACTTTTTACACTGAAATCATATGCAGATGAGCTGCAAGCAGAGGAAACCTCTGTGGAAAACTTTCATCAATTGGTGGAGGAAAGAACTGAGAATCTTTGCTGTGTGGAAAGGGCCACAAAGTTTCTGTTGAAGTTAATAGCATTTTAGCAAGTATAATTGCAGGAACAGGAAGAAATTGTTTGGAAGCAGGAAGAAATGCTCTGTGTTGATACTTACTATGTTGACAGTGGACCCCATTAAATCCTTCCGAGCACTTACAGACATAGCCTATGAAGGTGTCTCCTCTATATGCTTCACTAATTTCACAAATTCCACCATTATGGCAGGGATTAGGAATGCATGGTCCTGAAAGATAAAAGAGAAAACAACCAATCAAAAATGTGAATGAAAAGAATTGTATGCACCACTAGCTCCATTTCATGGTGACTTCTCATGGTGCAGTGGCTGTGAGGATATGAACTAATCTCTAAGGCTCTAAGACTAAAATATTAATATATCAATACTATAAATAAACAACTGGTTATAAGATAATCAAATCACCATATTACTCTCCTCTTGCAATTCTTGGATACTTTATAAAATAATTGAAAATAAAGTCTTTCATCACAGCTACAATCTTCTCACTTTTTCATCACTATTTTGATGCAATACCAATTATATATTATTATTAGTTGCTAACTGTAAAGCAAAACAAATGAGATATCCCACAGAGACTACAAGGTTCAAACTAGGTCCTGAATTGCCTGTTTGTTATGAGGAAGTCCTTCCTGTGATCTTTTGCCGTTAGAAGAATATGAAGTATGTAAATGGATCTGCTGGCTGAAGAAGATTTCTCAGTAATTGATAACGAAAAAGAGAAAGCAAGCTTTGGGGCTTTAAATGTGGGGTGGGGCCCTTTAAAGCGACATAAAATGGAATGTTTAATTGGTTTACTCACTGATATTTTAATTATTGTAAGCAGGATGACTGAACACAAGTGAAGGACCAACAAAGTTCTACCCCATATCCTTCAAGATTGGAATATTACTACTTAAAGTGATCAGGACACTATTTCACTAGAGTAGATTCAGATTTACTTTTTAGAAATGCTTACAGAATAGTTTTAATTGTGTTTCAAACAAGTCTCGTTAGCAGGTAAGCCCTCCTCGCTCCCCCTATCCCTGGGCATTCTAGTTGGCAGAAGTAGGCTGAGCTGTTGGAATTTAAGAATAAAATAATTCTTTATTCTTTATACTGACCTCAGGGCTAAAGAAAAGTGGGATTTGATTGAGGGTGAGATTTCTTTCATTAGGAATGAGGCGCAATACAAGTTGGCAAATACCAAAGCTTTTGCACATTCTGTTTGGATTGTACTATGTTATGCTATTTTCATTTTTAGCTATGGGTAGATTTCATTTACCAAATAATAAGCAGATCCTCAGTTGTGACTAAATAAGCAAAAAAAGTGTTTTGTTTCAGTACAATAATCAGTCTGCTTTAAACTGTTGATAAAAGTTTTCCCAGACATTGTTTAATTGACTTATTTATATTCTTGTTGGTGCTGTGTGACTTATTGTCTCTGACTCTACACATCTTAAAAATCTCAATTTTATTTCCAAAATGACTTGCTAAACATATTGCTATATGGCAAAGCAAAATAAAAGACAGAGCATTTCTGTGTTTATAATATCAAACTGAAATCTGGTAATTCTGAACTATTTGATGTTTTCTAGAACCAAATATCACCAAAGTGGTTCAATATCATCTTCTGTGCTGGATTTGTATTTTTCAACTGTCACTGCAGTCATTAAAATCTATGCTTTGCCTTGTAAAAAAAAGACTGGAATGTTTATAACTTTTAATGCCACAGCTGCAAATTCTTTAGCTGGTTGTTGGCTTCTCATTACAATTTGAGCCTCACCCAGATTTGTAGGAAGCTGAAATGCATTGGCATAGTATTTGTGCGCATCCCAGCAGGGCTGCATTCTGAATCTGACAGATGTTAATTTTGTCAATTTGAAGATACTGCAAGTGCTGCCCTAGTGTTTTTAAAATGGTGCCCAGGATCATGATTGCCACTGGGATGACCTCAACTGGTTTGCACCATAGTCTCAATTTTCAAATCATGGTATTTAGTCTCAAATCTCAAATTTCAAATCATGGTATTTAGTGACCCTCTCATGTTATTTTTCAATGGCCCTGCTGTCACCATGTATCACTATGTCAATAATGGTCACTTTCTTGTCCTAGATCATTGTGATGTCCCGTGTATTATGTGCCAATATTTTGTCCATTTGGATTTGAAAGCCCCACAAGATCTTGACCTTCTCGTTTTCCGTGACTTTCTCTGGACAATGTTCCCACCAGTTTTTAGCTGTCCAAATGTTGTATAAATTCCAGTGGATCATCTTGACCACTTGACCACTCTGTTTGTTACCAGTCTGGGTGATCTTTTTGCAGCAGCGGAGTACATGATTTGCAGTTTCATCAGCTTCCCTGCACAATCTGCACTTTACATCATTTGAAGATTTTCGATTGTGACCTTAATTGTATTTGTTCTAATTTCTCTTAAACGGCTAAAATCAGTGATTGCTCCCTTTTTCAGAGTTCCAGTTGCTAAACCACAACCAGGTCTTTTCAATGTCCACCTTGTCTTTGATCTTCTCCAGGAATTGGCTGTGCAATGCTTTCAGTTCAGTTCTCATTTTAATCACATTGTTTCTGTATTACTATTTGGTTCTCTGGGCTTTCAGTAAAGTCAAGTCAACCTTTATTGACATATCAGCATAAAGACAGACAAGGCAAAAAATCAGAGTTTGAGAATTGGCTGCAGTGCTATAGAACTCCTACTCTATGTTTGTAGACAAATCACAATGGCTGCATGTAGAAATTCGGCTGTTGTCTTGGTTATATTATCAACATCATTATTCAACACATATAAGATTTTTGGCAGAGATTGAAAATGAAAGAAACCAGAAGATGTTACAGGTTTTTCCTTTTGTCTGCTATAAGCTATTTAGATAGGGAAATTGTTTTCCTTTAATATTAATTATGATAATTATTCACCATTCCATGTTTATAATTATTCTAATATAACAAAAATGTACAAGTTTATTCCTTTCTTATCTAAATATTAGAAATACAAATTTCCTTATTAGTTTCATGCTAGTAATATTTACAGTGAGTGGAGGGTGACCCTTAAAATGAACATATTGCTGTTAACCCAAGTTCATATTGCTCCAGTAGAATAAAATTCAATCTTGTGAACAGACAGACCAGAAGGAAGTAATTCTAAAGACTTCAATGACTCTTTAATAATTACTTTTAAAGTATGGTTTTGACTAAATGGGCCTTTAAAAAAAACTCTGCTACCATGCTGTTACAGCAAATTATATTTTCTGCATACTACTGCGAGATATAATTATATTAATTTTGTCATTCACAATGGGTAATTTGGATGAATTTCAAAAACATAGTAGATGCTATTTCTATACTAATCAGGTGCCTCCTAAAATAGCTGCCTGTTGTAAATCTAGGTCAGTAGTTTTTACTGTTTTATGCTGAAAATAACCTTCCCTGCAACACCTCAGCTAATTTCTCAGTACAACCCCAAAGGGTGAATATTTTATAACATTTTTACTTATTTTAAAATTCTTATGCCTTTGTAGAAATATTTCAACTTACAGAGTCTACAATAACAAAACCACTGGGTAAATATCCATGTACAATGTTTTCTTGAATATACATTATTTAGTTTATTTTAACACATTTATAGTCTGCGTTTCTGCCCTCAGACAGGCTACCAAGGCAGCCAATAAATTGAAACATACATATTAAATCACATTTTAAAACCATTAAAGCCAACCCAGAAAAATCATATCATTAAAACCAGAGCTAAAATACACAAGAAGACAACAAATATATGTTACAACAATGGTCCATTATGCAGAATACAAATAAGATCTAGAAAAAGGCATTTTTGGAAAGAATTCCATATAGCTTTTTTCCCAAGACATCCTTAGGATGCCTTATTTAAGCTCAAGGTATCTCTTTTTGAAAATAGTTTGAAGTGCACCTTTTCCCATCAAAATGCCTGCAAGATGGCCCCTGCTTGGCTGTGTGGAATGCAGGCATCTTATTTTTTTCTGCTAGACCATTTCACTCTCTGGTCAGTTTCATTCTCCCCTTGTGCCCAATATTTTGTGTGCTTCCTGCCTCCATTTCCTAAAGGTTGGCTCATGACATTTGCTCTTCAGGATTCAATCCTGGACACATTTTTAGGTGCCTATTTTTAAGACATCCTGTAAACGTCTTATTTTGGGTGTGCAGAATGAAAAGAAGCAGTCACCTCTTTTTAGTACATCTTACAGAAATCTTTTCATGCTATGAGGAATTGACCAATGGTTTTATTTTTCCTTGGAAGCTGGTTTTAATGTCAACTGCACCCATGGAATGCCCCAGCCTAATCCCCTGCCAGTATCCAATCAAATGCCAGCACAGCTTCACAGCAGCCCCCAGCACCTTTGCTTCCTTCGCTTGGGGGTGCTGCTTGCACCAGCAGAGGGGGCAAACTTTTCAGTGGCCCTTTCCGCACGGGCCAAAAACGACGGCCTGGGGTCGGTAAAAACGCCGCCCCCAGGCCGCCGTTCGCACAGATGAGCGCCAACCTGACTGTGCTCCCCCTCCCCCAGGGCGGCGTCAGGCCGCCCTAAACAACAACCCTTTAAAGGGTTGCTGTTGAGGGGAAAGCGTCTTCCCGGCAGCACAGTGCGAACCGCACGGCCGGGAACACGCTGTTTCCCCTTCCCTTTCCCATGTACCTCTCGTGGTCGCCCGCTCCTGCTGGCCTCCCTAAGTCCCTCCCTCGCTGTCCTCCCGACCCCTGGAGGTCAGAGGGGCAGCGTGGGCAGGGCTGAGGAGCAGGACGGCTGACACGAAGTGTACATGGGAAAGGGAAGAGGAAGGAGGAGGCCCGGCTCCATGCGGAGTCGCCTCGTCGCCTTCGTCGGCCTCTCCAGAGGCCATCCCACATGCCTGCATTGTTGAACGGCCTCCATACTCCCCTGCCGGGCGGAATTCCTGCCGGGCGTGGAGAGTACCCTGCAACGGGCCGTGCGGAAACGGCCAGTGCAAGGCTGCACCACTCCCCAAAATTGTCCCCCCCTGGATTGGGCCATAGTAGTGCTATCTTTTATTGACTATACCTGACAGGCTTTTGAGTAGGCTTGCTTAAGTCAATCAGGCTCTTTAAGTCAATCAGTCCATCTCTATCAACTTGAACAAAAATATGTTCAGTGTTTTAAAATGTTGGATGAAACTTTTTACCTCAGATTTCCTTCCAACAAAGCTTTGGCAGTCAGTAGTATTAGTATTTAAAAAGTGATTACATGCTTGAAAACATCTGAAGTGAGCTCTTCACAATCGCTTAAAAGTTCGTCACAATAAAAAGCTATCTTCATTTCTTGGAATGCAATGCATTTTTTTTAATATAGAATTATTTGTCCACTTAAAATCTCATTTTGTTATAAATAAGAAGAGATTGTCTTTCCAACCATGTAATTTACTTTTAGAAATAAATTATTTAAGATTTCACAATCAAAACTTTTTTTCATTGTTCATACTGTATGCAATAGTTTATATTTTCTTGCTAAAATTATTGCAAAACAGTTTAAAATGCATTTTCAAAGAAAGTACTAATTTCCAAACCAAAAAGGAAGTCATGATTCTAGACAGGTATGAAAGTTTGTCAACTTTGCTAATATAAAATTTATCTTATTACAAAAATTACCAGATTTTTAATACCAGTATATCTCTCTTATCCTTATACATAATTCACTAAGGGTTTGGTATGTCCAATGACAAATCCCCAACCATGGGGCATCATTGATTGGAAGTGCATCACTCACATTCCAACTACCCTCCTTCTTAATTTCAAGACCTGCAAGACCTTGGAAGGGAGGGGGGAAGCAGGGCTGATCCTGCCTCAGCATGCTGAGTTCAGCAGACAAGATTGGTGCCCCATCTCCCTTTCTGAGACTTGCGGTCTTCCTTTTCAAGACTTTAGCAACTGAGTCCAGCAAGCAGGATGAGGCCCCTGATCTCCCTTCCTGAGACCTGGGGACTGTGGGAAGTAAGTTGGGGGAGAAATGGACCAATTCTGCCTGCTAGACTTAGCATGCTAAGTCCAGCATGCAGGATCAGGCCTTCCACTTCCCCTTCTGGGACCCGTGGGTCTTCATAAGCAAGGGGGGAGAGAAGCAGCCACAAGACACTGGGCCAGGTTGTCTCCCCCCCATCCCACTTTTCAAGGCCCCCAGGCTTTGAGAAGTGTGTGTGTGTGTGTGTGGGGGGAACAGCACAATCCTTCATGCAGGTCAGAGCTAGCATACAAGCTAACCCTCTCTTCCCAGTCTAGGGGTCTTGGAAAGTGCGGTCAGGGGAAAGACAACATGCTCCTTATGGGACAGAATTAGCTCCATCCCACATATAAGATTGCCCTCCCCATACTGCTTCCCAAAGTCTGGGGGTCTCGGAAAGTTAAGTGAGAGGAGAGACACAATGGGAGTGTGCTTATGGCGATGGGAAAAACTCTCCCCATCTTCACAGGCACCCTGCTGGCGCTCTCTCTTTGTAAAAGACAGGATCCCAGCTTTGCTAAAGGGGGGAGGGGGGGCATAGAGATGGGGATATCTATTCCCATTTTCACAGGCACCCTGCTGGCTCTTCCCACTGTACAAAGCTGGGATCCTGGTTTTGCAAAGGTGGATGCCTATGGAGATGGAGAGAACTCTCCTCATCTTCACAGACACCCTGCTGACTCCCCCTCTTTGCAAAGGGGACCCCAGCTTTGTAAAGACTGATAGTAGGGCATTTGTGAAGATGGGGAGACTTACCCCATCTCCTTAGGTACCATCCCCCTTTTTGCAAAGCTGGATCTTGGCTTTGCAAAGAGTGGGGAGCCAGCAAGGCCAAGTGGGGAAGAGAAGCAGGAGGACTTGCTCCCCTCAGAGGGCACTGTTCCCACCAACAGCTTTCCAGAGCCTGATGTACTTGTTCATACAACAAGCTTTACTGCTAGTAAACAAATATAATTGTATAGCTGGCACTCAGTCTGTAACTCTCACAGCAATAAGAACTTTTGCACTAAATATTTAATTGGGCTTAGATCCATTGGAGATTTCTCTGGATGGAAGGGATTCTGATCAGTGAAACATGAACTTCTCTCTTTCCCCTCCTCCTGCAGTCTCAAATACAACCCCTCATGCTGCTCTTAGGGAAAAGAGACTCAAAAATCTCATGGACAGAGTCAAAATTCAGCAGTAGGAGGTGGAATAGGTGAAGATCACCTCCTTCATGAACAAAAATCTGCTATGGGATCCAACCCATGGAAGCTAAATATAAAGCCTCATTTCACTTTTAAAAAAACAGTCCACTGAAAAATGCAAACAAAGCTTTTAGCAAGCAGCAGGTACTTGTGATAGGCATGGAAGATGAAAACCATGCTGCAGTGACTTTTATTGGAAGACTTCATGGCCAATTACACAGGGAATGCTTACCTCAGGACCCTTCTCTATGCAGTATTCTTGCAGAGGACTCTCCTCTGTTTAAACATGAGGAGGCACTCCAGTGCCTTCCCTTCAGCTGCTTGATGAAGCCTCAACTAGCCTCTCCTTTTGCTGCTTCTCTTAACTCTGGTGAAGGGGAGTGAGGAAGGGGAGTGAGTGAGGGGTGGGGAGAGAAGGAAAGGAAAGGAAAGGAAAGGAAAGGAAAGGGGGTCCGGCATCTGGACATGGCCCACCCACCCTAATGGATGGAGGGGGAGGGAGGGGTGACATGTAAGAGAGGGGAGTGAGTGAGGGGTGGCATGCAAGGGAGGGGAAGCCCATCAACAGCCCTAAAGGCACAGATTTCACTTCCCCTACACCCAACACACACACACACACACACACACACACACACACACACACACACACACACACACACACACACACACACACACACTCTTTCCCTCCAACTCTCTCTCTCTTGTTACTGCTGCTGTGAGAGAGACTTGCTTTTTAAAATAGAAGTTTGTCTGAAAGAAAGTTTTTAAAATGCCCTCCTAATCATCATGGGGGGCAGAGGCAGAGTGGGGGAAGTGGGAGAGCTTCTCTGGGCCACGACCAGAAGTAATGATATCTACCAGTGCAGCAGTGGCACCAGCAGCAACTATCCCATGTAAGTAATACCACCAACATCCGTGGATCTTTCTTTGCACCACCACCCTGGCTCCACGACTGACTGGCGCATGGAGAAGAATGGGAGGGGAGAATGGGAGAATTTTTCTGTCTAGCTTGCCACACCAAGCAAATTGATGCGACTCTTCACTGTTTGCTGTTATAGGTCAGATGGTAAGATGGATGTGATTCCTTTTCAGACCTGTTGAAATTTACTCCCTTTGCAAAAAGCCAACTCTCTGTTATTACTATATCGATGTATCGAGCATTTTAAAAAGTTGGAAGGAGTAAGCAACAGGGAGGTGGGCAAAGTCAGAAGAGTGGGAAGTAGTGTGAGGGAACGGGTGGGGGGAGGTAAGACTAGGCAGGCTGGCTGTGGGTGGAGGGAAGAGGTCTGGGCAAAGCTGTGCCGACTGGCAAATCTGCTCACTCTGGCTGTGAAACAAATTAAATTCATGCTAGAAGTGGTCTTGCTTGCATTGGGAAGAATAGAAAGTGAAAGTGCAGCTTGAGGACATAAATCCATACAAGAAATCTTGTGGTGATACACATTTTGGCCCCATCACTCAGCAGATGCTTTGTGAGCAATTGGCCCATGAGGTGTTGCTCCACATTAAATCAGAAATAGTAATGCACTCACACTGCTGATTGAAGGTCTCAGAGGGCATTCATTTCTTAAAGTTGCAACTTCTATTAATCGGGGGGGGGGGGGGGTTAACACCACAATGCATTTCCCTCTTCCCCAGATTTATCTGGAAGCCTGGGGCAGGTTTGTTCAGAGAGTTGTACAAAGATCTGCATTCTCTGTTCATGGCTCCAGTTTGTCAATCTAAGTATGCTGAGAATTAGATATGGTGTTTCTGTATTCTTTATATGAAATATTTAGGCAAAATAATTACTTTAGAGAAGCCTAGTTTTGAAAATATAGTTAGAATTTTAATTGCATAGTCTCAGTGAAATCGCAATACAGATGTATCACTTAGGTTTTATTAATTTATGAGTGTATAAAGTGCCATCCAGTCACTGTAGACTTATGATGACCCCAGCAAGGAAAGTGAGAAGCAGAGGTGGTTTGGCATTGCTTTTTTCAGCAGAATCTTCCTTGGGGGGGTCTCCATTCCAAGTACTAACGCTGTTTAGCTTCCAAGATCTAACAAGATCAGCCTGTAGCATGCCGCCTCCCTCTCTCATTAATTTCTACTTCATTAAAAAATAATTAAAAGGGTATGGATCTTCTGACTTTTTCAGAATTGCTTGGTTTAGCAAGATATGTCCACGAGCAGTTTACAAATGAGTCCTGTTAATTAGTTTAATGTCATGCACATCCTGAAAGATTTTGATGAAGTAGGTCTATTCTTACAAAAACCCCACATCTATACAAAAATATCTGCAGAGCTAATTGTTGGTCTTAGAATCTTGTGTCACTTCCTTTTGCACTGATAGATTATATTAATCTGGCCACAATTCCTTTGCTTTATTCAGAATTCCTCTCATGTACTACTTAGGTGAAAACTCCCAAATCCATTTCAAATTTTTCTTTAGGCTGAGTTTGAGACCAGTCTAGGGGAGTGAAACTGTTCTGAGAAATGTCACATTGTGATGGACCTAAGGAAAATAGCATATAAAAACTCCATTCCATATAATGCTCCATCAAAGTTAGGATATACAGAGGCACAAAAAAAATGACTGGAAAGGTTTAATTCCTCACAGAGCCTGTGTGTGTGAGTGACATGGGGTAGCATGCAAGGGAGGGGAGGGAAGGGAAGGGGACCCAGCATCTGGACCTGGCCCACCCACCCTAGCGGAGGGAGGGGTAGCATGCAAGGGAGGGGAGGGAAGGGGACCTGGCATCTGGACATGGCCCACCAACCCTAGCGGAGAGAGGGGGAGGGGAGGGAGGGGTGGCATGCAAGGGAGGGGAGGGAAGGGGACCTGGCATCTGGACATGGCCCACCCACTGTAGCGGAGGGAGGGGGAGGGGAGGGAGGGGTGGCATGCAAGGGAGGGGAGGGAAGGGGACCCAGCATCTGGACATAGGCCCACCCATGTCTGGAAATGCAGCACAGAAATAAAGGTGGTGATTCTGTCATAATATAGGGTATGTGTCATCCAAGTCTTTGTGTGATTGATATTATTCATTAGACATTGGCAAAGTTTGTAAACATTCATCATTACAGCAAATTCTTGTAGCCTTGCATTAAACACAATAAGCTTCAGGGACTCCTTTAAAATCAATTGTGTAGTAATACTTCTGTAGGTAATCTTTAAGTAGCTTCTAACACCAAGAGAACAACAACCTTTGATCAATATTAATGAGCCGCCAAATCCAACAGTATGCTTTCCCAGCATTTTAATCCACATTCATATAAGTAATGTCAACAAGATTAATTGCACACTAAATGTAATAGATCTATACAGTTTGCTGTTCTTTTAAGTACTACTCCGAGTACAACTCCACTGATAATAGCCAGTGTAATAAGGGCCAGGAACCTCTCAGATGTGTGTGATGTTGATATTCAACTGGAATCCCATCCTGCATTGGAAAGACAGATACTAATAGTATAATAGTTAAACATAAAAGGCTGGCAGTTGCTGAATTTTTCTGAAGCTGTGACTGAAATATCTGAAGTTCCTAGGCAAAGGAATGAAATGACTAGTTTTCTCTCTGGGGTAGCAAGAAGGTCTTTAAGGCAAAACTGTATTACTTCTTGGCCTTGGTGACAAATACTGTCAATCCTGTTTCCATAATACAGGTACACTAGGGAGGGTCCAACTTTGAACTGGAGATTAAACATTTCCAAATGTGACAGGTAGTTTGGATTTAAAATATAGAGGTTGTCAGATAGAGTGGAGAAAGCCATTTTTCCTCAGATAAAATGTAAATGCTGACAAAGGAAATAAATAATAGGAATAAATCAAAAGCCCTCTTTAGAAAGACTTGTAGTGTAGCCTAGAGTTTAAAGAAATTTAGTTTGAATGAAATTTTAAAAAAACAAATATATACATTGCTTAATATTTTCAGATTCTGTTTATCTATGGCAATCTGGTTTGTTTCAGATTTCTCTGCACTCTTCTTCTCTGAACACAGAATAACTTCCCACAGATTGCTGTGTTCCATATACACAAACCAACCATTTTACCATCCCATCTGCAGTCAAAAACAGTATTGTAAGTGTTTTTGACTCTTCCAAGTATGCTTGATGTGTGAAATCCAATTATCCATCTTTTGGTGAATACTTCCTTATACTTCTATGGTACTTTATCATTCATTTTTATTTCTCTCACACATTTCTATCCATCTTCTCTTCAAATAATGACACAGATGGGATTGGGTACTCCATTTATATTCACAACAATACTGTGAAATGGGATAGACAAGCCCTGCTCTTTCACTACAGTGTACTCATACCTGCATGTATGTGCATACATCTATCTGTAAGAAAAAGTCAATACATTACAACTGAATCTAATCAGACTTGTATTTGTATTTGTAATTCGATTTATACCCTGCCCTATCCCCGCAGGGCTCAGGATGGCTTACAACATCATAAAACAGTAAACATTACAACAAAGTAAATACTGATAACATACAATAAAGCTAAAAATGAAGATCATGGCAATTGAAACGTATCAAGCCTAACAATTTTCCCAACAATAACAGCAGCTCTATATCAAACATATTAATACATATCCATACTGAATCTATACTACATTAAATAACAGTAAAAATAAATCAGCAATACATTAACAGAGAATTAATACATCAAAATATCAATATCTGGACAATATTCATACATTACAATAGATAAATATCAATACGTTTACAATACATTTTCAACAACAATATTTACAACTTCCTGGTGCAGTGGCACTGTGTAAAAATTTGTCCATGTAACCTGTTATTCTTTGAAATTCTCATGTCTTAGAACATGGCAGCTATTCTTTTGTCACTTATTGTGAGACCAGGAACTGTCACCAGCTGATTTTGAAGATGAAGACATTACAGTAATGGCAATTGGATTATCAGGGGAGGCACAGTCAAATTTTAGATACCTCCTATGATCTAGTCAGTAACTGAAGCTAAAAGGGTAACGTGCTCAAGGTGACTATTTGGCTCTCTTGGACTTCCCTTTGGATTTGTGTTTGCTTGAATCTACTTCAACTCATCAGGTCCATCAGCAGCACAAACCAATTCCATGTCTCAGAACATCCCATATCAAGAATACCTTCACGTGCACACTAAATAACATCTACCATACACTGTTTATGCATATTGGTAATCTGGGGAAATACACCAGTATCTGAAAACTTTCTTGAACACACAAAAATTCTCTTAGATTATTTGCTTCTAATTTTGTTTGTAAACAGGACTATTCTTATTCCAGTTTAACGACCCTGCAGTACAAAGATATGATCTTGTGTGAGCAACCACAAGTTGCGTCTCTAGCAATGGGGTTTCTTGATGAAATATTTGGTTTTTGTCCCTGTCTCCTGCCCCATTTTAATATTTTTACTTAAAAAAACTCTACTTTTTAAAAACAATAGTGTACAAGTGGATGTACATGAGAAAACAAGGCAGCAGAACAACATAAAATACTAGGTCACTGCAGAGCACTGGCGTTCCTGCCTAGGGACATGGGGTACCCCTTGTCCCCGGGTGCATCGATTGAGGTCACGTGGGGGGTGCCAAAACATCCTCCTACACAGCGAGGGATTGAGCAAGCCCTAGAAAGCAGGCACTGAAGCAGCCGACTGCTCCCAGTGCCACTGTGGCTAGCCCGCCCACTCTGTCACGGTGGCCTGGAGTGTCCAGGGGGTGGGGAGAGAAGTCACACACTGGGCTCCCAGGAGCCAGGACTGGAGGGAGCCTCCGCCTCCCCTCCCTCCTAACCCACCAGCTGCCTTATTTGCCTTAAATTAGGAGTGTGGCATTACTCCAGAAGCCTTCAGCTCCGGCTTGAGGTATGCAGGAGAAGGCAAGCTGAGCTTGAGGAGCCCAGAAGCAGCTTAGCAGAACTGAAGATGATGCTGATGTTTGCCTTGTAAACCTTCAGATGGGGAGCTTGACTTGAGAGAAGTTTGCATGCTTAAGAAGTTAATTCCCATTTACTAGCTTAGCTGTTTCTCCAAGGCTAACTAGCCACCTCCCACTGGGTTGATTGTGAGGACACAATTAGGAAAGTGGTGGGAGGAGCCATGTATGTTTTGCTGGGGGTAGGAGGTGATTTGTGAGAGATGATATGCACTGGCGTTTGTTAAAAGAAATAAACAACTTCAGATGGGGGGGGGTGACTTGAGAGAGATTTGCATGCTCAAAGTTAATTCCCATTTGCACTGGCTTGGAGCTGTTTCTCCAGGCCCCTAGCAGCCTACCTCACAGAGGAGTTGGTGTGAGGGACACAATTAGGAAAGATGGGGATTGGGGAGGGAGCCATGTGTATGTTTTGCTTGGGGGTAGGAGGGGATTTGTGAAAGATGATGCTGATGTTTGCTTGGTAAACCTTGGGGGTGACTTGTGAGAGATTTACATGCTTAAAAGTTAATTCCCACTTGCACTGGCTTGGAGCTCTTTCTGAGGCTAACAACCTACCTCATAGGGTTGGTGTGAGGACACAATTAGGAAAGAGAGTTGGTGGGGAGAAAGCCATGGATGTTTTGCTGGTGGTGGGAGGTGTTTTGTGAGCTGGTGCAAAAAATCATTGTTTGGTCGTTGTGGGGGAGGGTGGTCGTCCATACCTGGGGTGGGGGTGGGGGGCAACAAACTCAGATTTTGTCCCCGGGCCCCAGTTTGCCTAGATTTGCCCCTGCTGCAGAGTCAAAGTGGGGGTTAATTGGGCAGTTCCAGTTTATCTCTTCTCTCCTGCAAATGTGCTCCCAACCCACTATGCATATTCATGGCAAAAATGGTGCTGCTAAACTAAATGAGTATATTTGTTGTATGCACAGACACATCTAACAGAGAAAACTGTAAACTCATTTGTATTAATTGACCTATAATGATAGCAAAAGCATCTTGCTGTATAAATATTATTTACTCAGTGTGAACATGCTAATAGTTGATGAAAATACTCTAATATTAACCTCTGACCTCTCAAACACTTACATTTGTGACAAGGACAGAGTCTAGATCACTTATAGGAGATCATATGATATGTATTCCATGTTTTCTTCTTTTAAAATGCACTAGTAGCTTTCTGAAGGCAGCAGGTATTCACTCACAGAAAAAAATCTTCCTATTAGCATACCACATTACTTGAAAAGAAACATAGTTGAGAGCATTCAAAACTGGCAGGAATATTTTCTTGTATGTCCTCACATGGTGTGGAAGGTAGTTAGTTTTTGTAAGGAACAAACAGAAGTATCAAAAAAAGCAGTGAGGGCTCTGTATCTTCTCAATTTTGCCATTGTGCCTATTAATTTAATATGATCATATAGGCCTTTTTTTGACAGGAACAGGGTGCCTGCAAGGTGTACCAATGAGCTCAAGTGCTCCAACTGTGCATTGACAACATACAGACAACATCTGAACTGAGAGTCTTTTGAAAAATTAGACTAAAAGTCGGTTCCTTACCAAAATGCCTTGATAAATCTTGTTAGTGCTAGAAATATGGGATTTTTCCCCCATGGCAAAACTCTCCCCTCCCAATTTCTGCTAATCTCCCTCAAAAGGTTAATCCTTATTGAGTAAAAGAGCTGTGCGTGCGACTAGGCACATGCCACTGCTTTCAGTGAACAATAGAACTAATAGACAAACCCCGCCTCTCAGAAGCCTGAGACAAGCACACAGCCAAAACAAATAAAACCAAGAAAAAACTGCACACACACAAAAAAGCCTTCCCAAGCCCTCAAGAACAAACACACAAGCCCTCAGAAACACACACTGTTAAATATTTGGCTTTGAGAAAAGCCCTCCAAAAATAAAACCAGAGCTCATCCAGTGCTTTCTGTCCCACTCCTTCTTTCCAATGCTAATATGTAATTAAATGTAGTTGATGTAAAAATTGATGTAGTTAAATGTAGTCAACAATGTTGACTCTGGCCAAGAAGGTAACTGAAACAGACTGGGCTGTAGTGGAGAGAGCTTGAATTTGGATTGGGAAGTCAATCCCTGCTAAGGCATAAGCCTTTAATATGGCCTTTGATACCCAATGTGAGATCATTTGCAAAGGTAGCTTGCACCCCTTCTTGGATCCCAAAAAGGAGACAAATAAATTATAATCTTTCCGGAACAGTCTTTCCCTGTTGAAATAAAGAAGTAAAACCCTCCAGAGGTCTAGAGAATGCAGGTCAAGTTCAGCCTCCAAGGAAGATATGGGATAAAAAACATGATAGACAATGTCCTGCAAAACATGAAAAAAAGGAAACCACTTTGGTCAGGTAAGCCAGACTAGGCCATAACACCACCTTCTCTGGGTGCACTTTCAAAAATGGGGTATTGCATAGAAGTGCTTGCAAATCACTAACCCACCACCAGGAATGCCAACTTATAAGACAGAATGTCTAGAGCTGAGGTGGCAAATGACTCAAAAGGTGCACATATTAACTGGGAAAGTACCAAGGAAAGGCTCCATTGGAACTTACTGCAAAAAGAATGGGAGAATAAGGTGGAGTAATTGACCCCCCACATTAAAGGCTGATGTGGCCACTAAATGTACTTTGCCAGACGAGTTTGATAAATACTCAAACACAACAGGAAAGGGACAAGTTATAGGTCGTGTCCCTGAGTGCATGCCCAGTAACAGAAACGGTTCCATTTAAACTCATAGGACATCCATGTGGAGGTTTTCCTAGCAGCTACAGGAGCCTCTTTCACCCCGAAGGGTCAACCAGTTAAGGTTGAATGAGATATGCAGCCAGATGAAAGGTATGCATATTGGGGCAACAAGTCTGACCCACAATGGGAAGGTCCTCCACTGGAGAAAACATATGTACCTTCCCTCTGGACAACTGGGACAGCAGAGGGAACCAAGGTTGTCTGGGCCAATAAGGAGAAATTAAGTTACTCATAGTCTTGTCTGCTTGGAATCTGGCAATTGTCTTCGGCAGCAGAGGCATAGGTGGAAAAAGGTTCAATAAAATTGAAAAACAGCCCCCTTCCAATTGAGAGCTATCCCTCCCCAGGAGCAATACATAGGAAATTTCCTGTTGTAGTAGGAAGCAAACACATGTACTGAGGACTTTCCCCATTGTTGTAGCACCGCACTTAGAAAGAATGGGTTTAATTGTGCTATAAACCACTTGTGCTGTAAACTGAGGCTCCTACTGAAGGCATCTGTGATCACACTGAAGGTACCCATTATGTGAATGGCTGTCAAGTTGACTTGGTGGTCGGTGGCCAAAGTCCAAGGCTGAGTTGACTTCATGCAAAGATGCAGAGAGCCCATGCCACCCTGTTCATTCACATAAAATTCTGTGGCTTGGTTGTCTGTCAGGATCAATACATTCCACCCATACACCAAAACTGCAAAGTGTGCCAGGACGTAGGTAAGGGGAGGTTCTCAGGTTCAACCTCCCCATTGAATGTCTGAAGCTCTGCCCCACCCCCCCACCCCCCGGTTTGTGTTTTTTTTGTATTTTAAAGTGTTTTTTTCGGTTTTTAGCCTGCAAGGGGTGCAGTTTTATGGTAGCGACACCAAACTTTCAGGCTATTGTCAGGTGACACTCCTGATGACACCTGCCAAGTTTGGTGAAGTTTGGTTCAAGGGGTCCAAAGTTATGGACCCCCAAAAGGGCTGCCCCCATCCCCCATTGTTTCTAATGGGAGCTAATAGTAGATGGGACTACCTTTTTGAGGGTCCATAACTTTGGACTCCCTGAATCAAACTTCACTAAACCTGATGCTATCATCAGGATAGTCTCCTGCTGATACCACCCAGGTTTGGTGAAGGTTGGTTCTGGGGGCCCAAAGTTATGGACTCCCAAAGGGGATGCCCCATCCCCAATTGTTTCCAATGGGAGTTAATAGAATATGGGGCTATACCTTTGAAGGTCCATAACTTTGGACCCCCTGAACCAGACTTCACCAAACCTGGGTGGTATCAGCAGGAGAGTCTCCTAAAGATACTCTGAAAGTTTGGTGCTGCTAGCTTAACAATTGTACCTCTGACAGCAGGCACGCCCCTCCCAAATTTCCCCAGATATTCTTTTTAAATCCACCCCCTTCGGCATGGATTTAAAGGGAGAATCTGAAGTCCCCAGTTTAAACACTGAAAGTGATGCTGTTCCAGGGTGGGGGATAATCCACCCCAAAACAGCATCACTTTCAATGTTGTTTTAACTAGGGACCCCAGATTCTCCCTTTAAGATGGATTGAAAAGGAGAATCTCATTTAAACACCGTTGAAAGTGATGCTGTTTGGAGGTAGATTCCAGCATCACAGCAGCTGCCCATGGGGTGGGGGGCACAAACCTCAGATTTTGCACCAGGCTCCGTTTTCCCTAGCTCCCCCTCTGCCTGGAGGGGAGGGAGAAGGGACTGCCAGATGAGAGCCCAGCCGATTGGGGGGTGGGGTGGGGGGCAGGACAGGGCAGGGGAGTCCTCCGTCCCTAGTCTCAGAGAGCTGCTTTTATAAGCACTGAGGCCAGGGGTGGGGCTTGGGGAGGCATGGCCTTGCCCCAGAACCCCCCCATAAAAAATCTGTACCTATGTCACTGAAAGTGTGCCAAAGCTTACTGCACATAATTCCAGTATATTGCTATGAAAGACCTCACATGTGAAGACCATTGACTCTAAGCATACTGCCCCTCGCAGTGAACCCCCCAAGCTGTGAGAGAGACATCTGTGGAGAGAGACATCTGTGCCTTCCACTATAAGGCACTCCAAAGGTAAACTTCAAAGTAACTGCTAGAAGAAGAACCACCATGACAACGTACAGAATCCTGACCTGGGGATAGAGAGTCCTTTCTGATGGGAATCCCTAAGAAAGTCAAACTTCCTTATAAACCAGTTCTGCAGCCTCCTAAAGTGTAGTGAAGCTAGACTAGAGGGATGACAGCAGTGGTGGAAGCCATCAAGCTAATCAATTTGTGCATGGTCAAGGCTTTCTGACAGTGCAGATAATGAAATTGGTCCATGAGTTCAGTTTTCACCCAAGCCCTCTGAATAGGCAGAAATGCCTGGGACTGATCCAGGGCAGGGCAGCTGCTATAAAGTCTACCTTTGGATTAAAGACTAAAGTGGATTTCTGAAGATTCACCTGCAAATTCAGAGATGCCAAAATGCTCAAAATCAAGTAAAGTTGCCTTTGGACATCTGTCTGGGAATTACCCACCCAATCAGCCAGGTAAGGTTACATCTGACAGTCTAAAGTGGCACGATGAACTACCACCACCATGCATTTTGAAAACACCCTAGGGACTGTGGAGAGGCTGAAGTGTAACACAATGTACTCATATGAAGTGGACCAACTCCTGAAACGTAAAAAGTGTCTGGAATTTGGATGAATCCTAATATGAAGATAAGTCAATATCCATGAACCATGTCCCTGAGGTCAACAATGGTATAATATCCTGCTGGTCAACATTCAATATTTATGGACCTTCATGTGTCAACTTAGGTTGAAAAGATCCAAAATGAGACATTTACCCCCAGATTTTTTGAGACTCCCCCAAGAAGAGAAAAAAACAACTCCTTATGATTATCATTGTGGGCCAATTTGGCCCCACAAGGAAAACATTTCTTGAATAAAAACCCACTCACTTCTATAGTGAAGGAAATACTTCAAATTCAGAAAAAAACATTGATGCATCCACACTCTGCAGCAGTGAAGAGAGAACTGAGGAGGATGCTCGCTCCTCTTCTCTCTGCTTCATGACTTCTGGCAGGAAGATTTCCAGCCCTGTCGCTGAGGGGAAGGGGAGAATTCAGGAGAGCTCAACTCTGCTCTGAAAAGCTTGACAATCTTCAACCATGGCAGACCTGCACATGCACAGACCCATATAATGTGTAGATGAAGAACTACACATTATATTAGTGTCCCGGCTTGAGCTGCCAGGCAGAGATATCAGGTTACAGCAGGGAGCTGAGTCCAAGAGTCAGTTTTCAGTGTCAAAAGTCCAGTCTGAGGGTCAGAATCAGGGATGTAGGTATAGATTTTTATGGGGGAGTTCAGGGGTGTGGCCACACCCCCACCCACCCCTAGGGAATGGCCATGCCTACCCAAGCCCCGCCCCCAGACTAGCACTTATAAAAGCAGCTCTCCGAGGTCGGGGACGGCAGACTCCCCTGCCCTGCCCTCCCCTGCCCCAACCAGCTGGGCTCCCATAGAAGGAAAATGCCCCCAACCAGCTGGGCAGAGGCATAGAGGGAAAATGGAGCCTGGTGCAAAATCTGAGCCCCCCCCTCCCCCGGCAGCTGCTGTGATGTTGGAATCCATCCCCAAACAGCATCACTTTCAAAGATGTTTAAACTAGAGAGCCCACATTCTCCTTTGAAATCCACGTTAAAGGGAGAATCTGGGGTCCCCAGTTAAACAACATTGAAATTGATGCTATTTTGGGATGTATTATCCCCCATCCTGAAACAGCATCACTTTCACTGTGGCGTAGTGGTTAAGAGCAGGTGCATTCTAATCTGGAGGAACCAGGTTTGATTCCCAGCTCTGCCGCTTGAGCTGTGGAGGTTTATCTAGAGAATTCAGATTAGCCTGTGCACTCCAACACATGCCAGCTGGGTGACCTTGGGCTAGTCACAGCTTTTCGGAGCTCTCTCAGCCCCACCCACCTCACAGGGTGTTTGTTGTGAGGGGGGAAGGGCAAGGTGTAAGCTCCTTTGAGTCTTCTACAGGAGAAAAAAGGGGGGGAGATATACATCCAAACTCTTCTTCTTCTTCTAAACTGAGGACCTCAGATTCTCCCTTTAAATTCATGCCAAATGGGGTGGATTTAAAAGGAGAATCTGGGGAAATAGGGGGGTGGGGTGCCTGCTGTCAGGGGTGCAATTGTTAAGCTAGAAGCACCAAACTTTCAGGGTATCTTTAGGAGACTCTCCTAATGATACCACCCCGGTTTGGTGAAGTTTGGTTCAGGGAGTCCAAAGTTATGGAACCTCTAAGGTGTAGCCCCCATCTCCTATTAGCACCCATTGGAAACAGTGGGGGATGGGGGCACCCCATTTGGGAGTCCATTGATTTGAACCCCCTGGACCAAACTTTCCAAAACCTGGGTGGTATCAGTAAGATATTGTCCTGTAGGGTTGGTAAATGGGGATAAAATTTGGCCCTGGTTTGGATTCGGGTCCAGTTCAGGTGTATGGGGTTGGATCCCTCCCCATATCCGAGCCTGCCAGGCTCGCATACACCCGAATTTGGGGTGAAATCCAAGATTCTTGGATGCGTTTTTATTTTTTTGCTGTTTTTACGTTTTGGCCTGCAGGGGGTGCATTTTTAAAGGTATTGGCATGAAAATTCCAGGGTATCTTCTGAATACTGCCCTAATGATGTCCCCCAGGTTTAATACAGTTTGGTTCGGGGGGCCCAGGTTATGGGCCCTCAAAGGTAGCCACTATTGGCTCCCATTGGAAACAATGGGTGATAATGGGCCACCTGTTTGGTCCCCCTGACCCAAACTTCACCAAACCTAGGTGGTATCATCAGTCTCCTAATGATACCCTGAAAGTTTGGTGTTGCTAGACTTAACAATGCACCCCCTGCAGGCACCCCCAGAAATGTGAACAGTGACTTTGCTCCTTTGCTGCCAATGGGGAATTTCTGTGAGAGGGCTTTGGACATTTCTCATGGTAAACCCACAAAACTTTCAGGGTGTCTTCAGGAGAGTCTCTGGATGACACCATCCAGGTTTGGTGACCGTTGCTTCAGGGGGTTTATGGACCCCCAGAAGGGTATGGTCCATCTCCCACTGCTCCCTGAAGCAAAGTTCCCCAAACCTGGATGGTGTCATCCAGAGACTCTCCTGAAGATACCCTGAAAGTTTTGTGGGTTTACCATGAGAAATGTGCACTCCACAGCCCTCTATCAGAAATTCCCCATTGACAGCAATGCAGCTAAGTCACTGCAGAACAAAGAATCTTGGGCAAATTTCTGGGGGTGCCTGCAGGGGGCACATTTTTAGATGCATAGATACCAAAATTTCAGAGTATCATCAGGAGACTGTCCTGATGATACCCCCAGGTTTGGTGCAGTTTGGTTCAGGGGGGCCAAAGTTATGGACTCTCAAAAGGGTAGCCCCCATCTCCTTAGCTCCCATTGGAAAGAATGGGGGATAAGAGCCCCCCTTTTGGGGGTCCATATCTTTGGCCCCCTGAACCAAACTGTACCAAATTTGGGAGGTATCATCAGGACAGTGCCGATATGTTTAGAAATGCGCCCCCTGCAGGCCAAAACGTAAAAAACACCCAAAAATTAAAATGCAATTCAGCTGGTGATCAGATTAGATGGGATTCAGACAGCTCAGATTTGGACCCTGCTCGTCCAAATCCGAATCAATGCAGATTCGGCCAAAATCCAGATTTGGACCGTCCGAATCTCCAACCCTACTCTCCTGATGATACCTCACATGTTTGGGGAAGTTTGGTTCAGGGTGTCCAAAGTTATGGACCCTCAAAGGTGTAGCCCACATCTTCTATTAGCTCCCATTGGATAAAAAGGAGGATGGGGCACCCCCTTTGGGAGTCCATAGCTTTGGACCCCCTGGACCAAACTTCACAAAACCCAGGTGGTATCAGTAAGAGACTCTCCTGATGATACTTCCCATGTTTGGTGAAGTTTGATTCAGGGTGTCCAAAGTTATGGACCCTCAAAGGTGTAGCCCACATCTTCTGTTAGCTCCCATTGGGAAAAAAAGGAGGATGGGGGCACCCCTTTTGGGAGTCCCCCAAACAATCCCTGAAAGTTTGGTGCTGCTAGCCTAAACAAAGCGCCCCCTGCAGGCCAAAAACCAAAAATACTAAAAATGTTTTAAAAACCCACAAACTGGGGGGCGGAGCTTCGGACATGAAGGGTGGGTTTGAACCCGAGAACCCCCTTTTACCTACGTCCTTGTTCAGAATGCACAGAATCCACAAATCAGAGGAAGAGTTACAGCAATCAAATGCTTGGTTGCATCCAGATTGGGATATTTTGTGAACCTGCTTGATATAGGCTCTTCCAGCACATTTACACGTCATCCTGTGAAGGCTCTGCTTGCCCCTGCTGCATGCCTTCTTTGAACTAGCAGGCATGCACTTCTTCATTTAACACACAATTCTATCTGTCTCAGCCTTTGCTGACAAGTGGGCTTAGGTGAGCTAGGTGTTTGAGTCTCTGCAGCTGGAGGAGGGTTGGATGCACAGTCTGCTTTTGCAGGCATTTCTGTTTTGACCTGGCAGTTGTTCACCCTGTAAAGCCTGTGGGTGCCTTGGCTGCTCCAAGCCCAGCCCTTGTTGGTTCCCAACCTGGTCTGGGATTACTGGGCTCTGCTCATCTGCTGAAGACTCATTGCTCTCCAGGGAATGGCCCATGACAATTAGCAAGCATGTGGTTTCCAAACCTGTATGGCTATAAACATGTTTATTTACCTTGATATAGGCTCTTCCAGCGCATTACACTTCATCCTGTGAAGGCTCTGCCTTAATATATATATTAAAAATTAAGGTGATTTACAAGGTAAATAAACATGTTTATAGCCATATTTACATATATATATATATTATTTACTTAACTATTAGAAACAAAGGACCGTATCCTTTTCCTAGCCAATAATATTACAGCTTTGAGTATAAGCCCAGATTGATCAGATTACTTCCAGATTTACTGATGAGAATTTGTAGCAAGCATGGCAAAACCCATCCCACCACCAGCTAAATCCCCTCCCCTTAGAAAAAAAGAATGAGATTTATACCCCACTTGTCTGAACCCTAAGGAATTTCAAAGTGGCTTACAAGGCCCTCCCCTTCATATCCCTACAACAGACATCTTGTGAGGCAGGTGGGGCTGAGAGTGTTCTCAAAGAACTGAGACGAGGTCAAGGTCCCCAGCAGACTTCATGTGTAGAAGTGGGGAAATAAACTTTGTACACCTGATCAGAGTCTGCTGCTGATTTGGAGGAGCAGGGAATCAAACTCAGTTCTCCAGATTAGAGTCTACCACTGTTAAGCACTACACTATGCTGGCTTTGCATAAACTGATTGCCAACTTATTAGGAAAAATAACTCCAGCTTTAGAGAGTATTGATTTATTCATTTGAAACATTTCTATCCTTTTCTGTCAGCCATTCAGTTTATCTGTGGGCCTTTGTTTTATCGTGCTAGTGCAAAAGGCAATCTTGAAAATAAATATTGAGAATAGCTCACTGAGTGAAAAACAACAAAGCAGTAATGTGGTTCTACCATCCAAAAATATAAGCAGTCCTAGAAAAAAAATGAAATAATTCAGAGAATGCCATAGCTCCCTTAATCAATAGTGTATCCACATCTCATCTTGCTTAGAAGAAAAGAAATGATAATGTAGTATCGGCAGTGTTATTTCAAGAACAAGATTGTTTTTGTTCAACACATGAGGCCATGCCTCCAAACTATTGTGAATGTCCACTCTTTGATATCTGCTCAATGAATTCTAGTTATCCAGGCTATCTACTCGGTGACACAGTAATGAGACAGAATTATAGTACTATGGCATGATTAATTTTCCTTAATGAACTTGTCTATGTAGTTCTGCAAACTGATGTCATTTTTTATAACCAGTAATGAATATGCAGTCTTCCTTATATTTGTAGGAGCTCTGCTCTCCAGTGATCTTAGTATTAATGAAAATTGACTACTCCTCCCCTTCAAACATTAAACATGTAAAACATTAAAACTTGTTAAGCTGACAGGTTAGTTTTTTTTTAAAGGCCAGTGTCATGTGAAACCATTACAATGCAAATAAGAACAGACCTTGTGCAATAATAGCATTGGAAAGACTGTTCCTTACTACCAAATATATTAATTTGTATGCTCCAGAGGTGATGTTCTGTGGAGGAAGAGATGACTACTAAATGCATGGAGTGTTTTGTCCACATAGTTATGCTATTAAAAAAATGGAGAAAGTAATATAATTAAAAATGAATCACACGGAAAGCTGCAATCTCCAAATGCAGATTTCCTCTGTCACATCTCTTTTAATATATGTGTAAAAAACTGCTGCAGAGGAATTTTAGGCTCGACTTCTATACTTTTTCTATGTGAACACTTCTTTCCAGGTACTACAGTGGCAGTCCTGCATGTGGAGCTTGCTTCTTCTTGCACTAAGCCTTTTGGGGCCTATTGAAACTGGAATTTCACAAGGGGCAGTGGCTAGTAAGAGAAATAACAAGAGAAGCATGTCCAGGGAAAGACTATAGTGTTTGTGTCCTGTATCCATGCACAGGCAGCTAGGCCTGTCAGGTCTCCCATTATGAAGGGGCACCTCCTCCCAATAGCTGGGATTGGTAGCCTAATGGTGGGAAGATGCTGGGGCGGAGGGAGGAACACAGTGTTCTGATACTACAAAGAGACCCCAGAAGTGAAATCATCACAAAGAACTCTCCTCAAACGTTGTGGTGAACTATAAAGTTTTGGGGGAGTCTTACAGCATTGCAGCAATATTCTGACATTGTTCTATGTCCCCATTCCTCCCCTTTAATCACTAACACTATTGAACTGGCAACCCTAAAACATATTCAAACACACTGCCAGACAGAGTGAATAAATCCTGAACGTCTGCCAACTTCAGCAGCATATTAAGTTAAAGTAACAATAGAGAGATATGAAAAGCTTAAGATATGAAGATGTACAACAATGCAATGTTGTTGCTTTCTGCAATTTCAGCAGTTGCATAAGTGTGAGTCACCACAGAAAAAGGGCCTTCAGTTTTCTACAATGATGCAAATAATGCTAAAGTGAGCAAGGCCTCCAAATAAGTTCACCAAGAATTGGGGTTGCCAGGCACAAGCTGGCAATTGGAAGGAATTTGTGAGGAACAGAAAAATGGGGAAGGGAACCCCACAAGTGCCATCACATCTCTACAGGAATCAGTGGAAACCCTATGGTATAGCTATAGACTGATATCACTTCCAGGTTTTCCTTAGAGGTGACATTATGCCTTTGGCATATTTTTTTTTGTAGAGGGCTGTTGGCCATAGTGGGAGATCTAGGAATCTTACCAAGAATAAGTGTTTGTGTTTTTTTAGGTTTTTCCCCTAAATACTGTAAATATGTTACTTTGTCACCACTTTATTATCAAGGACAGACATATCCACTGCATCAGACAGCTTCCCCTCTAAAGGCAAATGTTCTTACGCTAAAAATCTTTAAACCTTTTCATACAATTTACTGAAAAAGGATGCTCTCATACCAGGACCTCTTCATCAATTGTTGAATAAACAAGCCCAGGATGCAGTCCAGGTCCAGGGTGCTGCCTTTTAGATGCCAAGAAGCTCTTGACTTCTGGATCTGATAAACTTAGGCAAATTATGCTTTCACTCTACAATGCACCTGCAATGCAATACTATCAACCACACCTTTGCATAGCAAGTTCCACCAAGCTTAGGCTGTTCATGGGCCAAAAGCAGTGACCTGGGGAGGCGCTAGCAGCCCCCCCCAGGCACTTAGACCATGCAGGCTGCTGGCTTGAAACGCAGCAGCCTCCTTCCCCTCCCTCAGAGGCGGCGTCAGGCAGCCCTAGCTTCTTCCCCAAAGGGTTGTTTTGAAGAACAGCGTCATAGAACAACTGTTCCCTTCCCTTTCCATTCACCTTGTCCCTGTGGCCTGCTGGCCTCTGGAAGTTCTCCCTCACTGTCCTCCGACCCCTGGAGGTCGGAGGGCAGCGTGGGCGGGGCTTCGGAGGCCAGCAGGCCGACAATGGGGACAAGGTGAGTGGGAAAGGGAAGAAGGCAGAGGTGGCTCCATGCGGAGCCGCCTGTCGTCCGCCGGCCTCTCCTGAGGCCGCACGCACGCTTGCGTGCGAACGGCCTCCGCCTCCACGCCGGCAGAATTCTTGCTGGCGTGGGGGCGCCTGCGGGGCCGTGCGGAAACGGCCTTACTGAATGGTTCCCCACCCTGGGACATGGACAATATATACTCCACTAAAACATTCCCTTCTCACTGGACATAGCGTGTAACAGACTTCCCTCTGTGATACACCTCTGAAGATGCCAACCACAGATGCAGGAGAAACGTTAGGAACAAGATCCACCAGACCATGACCACACAGCCCGGAAAACCCACCAGAACCAGTTGAATCCGGCCGTGAAAGCCTTCAACAATACATAAAACACAGCAGAGATTAATCCACACAAAAGCCCAAACACAGAGGAAAATAAGATCTGTCCTAAACTTTGCCACCCTAGCAGTCAAATAGGTCTGCCTCCTCCTTTACTACTCCAGGGAAAAATGACTAACTAATGGTAATACATTAATAGTAGAAATTAATCAAACCTGTCTGTCAAGAAAATAGTCCAGATAGGATCCATCTGGCCAACCAAGACATTTCTGCCAGGACACAGCATAGAATAAAACAGCTAATGTAATTGAATGCTGCCATTCAAAATCCTCCCCCCCCACCCCTCCCGCCAAAAAAAATTGTTTGAGGAGAGAAGGCAGCAGTATTGCCCTCTTAGGCCCCTCCACTCATCGGAGGAGAATTTTTTAGTGATCCCTGGCCCAAGAGACATCTGGCTGGCTTCTATGACCAGGACTTTTATTGTTAATGATCTAGATCAGGGGTCTGCAACCCATGGCTCCGGAGCCGCATATGGCTCTTTTGTCCTTGTACTGTGGCTCCGTGTGGCTTGGGTCCTCTCAGCCTCCTTCAGAGAGTCACCCTAAGGGTTAATGGAAATAGTCCCCATTCCTAGAGAGGCACAGCCCAAGACAGCTATCCCAAGCCACTTCCAGCTTTCCTGACCCAGCTTCCTGGTTGGCTGATGACAGTGATGATGGTGCGGGGCGGGGGTGGAGCACTGCTGGTGGATCCTCTTGAACAGGTGAGCGGTGAAGGGAAACGGGAGGGAATTGCAGGAGCGCAGATTTTCAGCGCAATCCTAACCTCAGGCCACCTTCTTGGGGGGTGGGACCACATGGGGGACCCAGGAGTGCCACGTTGGGTTGCAGCTGCAGGGGCTTTCCTGGCAGATGGCAGTCTGGCTGGGTCCAGGTGAGAAAGATCATGTCAGGTTTTAAAGGCGTTATTATCTGAAGCCCTGCAAGGTTGCACTCGTCGGGGCTGTTTAATGGGGAGGCGGGGTAGGGTGGGAATTGTTTGCTTCTGCATTGCCAGGGATGGCAGGAGCACATGGGGAAAGCCTTGCATGTGGATCTTGGAAGGTTTACTTCAGAGTAAGCCAGTAGAGGGTAAGCTTGTAGACTGTGGAAGGGAGGAAGGCCAGGATCATTCTCAGCCATGGTTGTCGCAGGTTGCCCGGCAGGCAAATCCCAGGACGTTTGGGGGTAGATTCTCAGAAGCTGTGGCTTTTGGGACCAGGGCAAGGCCATGCTAATTGAGGATTATGGCTGTCAAGTCCACCCTCCATGGCAGACATGGAGGTCTGTTATTATTTTTTAAGAGTGCAAAATGTTCAAAATGTGTTCTTTACATAAATAAAATGTAATTTTCTCTGTAGCACTTCATGGATTTCATAACACACTATAATTGTTTATACAAAGTGTAAAGGTAAAAAAAAACAATATATACAGTGTTATTTTCATTTTAAATGTCAAAAAGTATTTGTGGCTCCAAGTGTTTTCTGTGGAAAATGGGTCCAAATGGCTCTTTGGGTGTTAAAGGTTGCCTACCCCTGATCTAGATCTCGAAATTTTAAAAATGTTTAAACTATACAGATGGTGTATTAGGGTGGCATCGTACCATGTACTTCTCTTAATTTAGATACTACAAAGAGGAGAAAAAGGATAGGGGAAGGGGGAAAGGGAGGCCAGGTAAGATGGACGATGACAGTACCATAGCCATCCTCAACTATTGGCCTGGTGAAATAGCTCCATCTTGCAGGCTCTGTGGAATTGTGATAAGTCCCACAGGTATTGAAGGTCTTAAATAGGATTGCTCCTTGGGGACCCACACACACCAACAAGTGGCATGCTGAGGTTCCTTCACCCAATGCTGTGTTTTGTTCTTATGTGTTTCCTTTACACATTTACAAATATTAGTAAAGAAAAAAATGCACCATCAAACTGGTGGCCATTTTCATACTTTTTCCCACTATGCAGATAGGATGGTTTGGGTGACTGTAAAATTGGATCCCCTTGCTCAATTCATTTGAAACTGTGGAATTTTTTAAAACAGCGAGGGGATTAGATTCCCTGATATTTCAACACTATTTGGTGAAAATTTGGTGGAACTATCTTCAGCCACTCATCTCTTGGGACAGTTATACCTATTGCGTTTTTCTCCAGCGGAGCCATTTCAGCTGAGCAGAACTATGCTCAGATTGATAACATAACAACATTCCTACTGGATGTAGTTCATCATTTTGTTTTCTGCGGTGGCCAACAGCATACCATGGAAGGTCCAAGGCTCAAGGCAATTTACAATAATTTAAAACATCAAATAACATTGACACTCAGTTCTACCTCCCCACCTACTGAGTCCTTGCAACTTGTACTCCACTAAGAGCTGTGGTGAATAAAATATCCTTACAGTGTCTTCTAAAGTTTCCTAGGATGCCATTCTCCTTAGAGAGACCTTTCCATTTAAGTGGAATCAACCGTAGAGAAAGCATGGGACTTTGCCAATGCCAGACATTTTTTAAAAAATTATTAGATTTTACTTTTAGTAAGTAAACATCCAGATGAAGACTACAGCAGACACATGGGGCATCTGGAAAAAGATCATCATATAAAAATGTGCATCCCATGCTGTGAAAGACTTAATTTGAATTTGACTTGGAAATAAGCGGCCATTTAAGCTGCTTTAAAATAGGCAAGGTATTTCCCCAACAATCAGTCCTGACCAACAATCACGCTGCAGCAATTTATGAATTGTCTTTGACAGCTGACCAATGTAAATTGCCATAGTCCAACCAGGAGATAACAAAAGTATGGATTAGTATTGCCAGGTCAGGGACTTGGTGAATTAAACAGCACGTAAAAAACTTTCTTGGCTATTCAAGCAATCTGCTGTCCAAATAGCATGACTAGATCCATGAATACTCCCAAGTGCTTAATAATACATTTACATGCAATATAAAAATTATGTATTGCATTGGAATCATAGAATCAAAGAGACCCCAAGGGCCATCAAGTCCAACCCCCTGCAATGCCGGAACACACAATCAAAGCACTCCCAACATATGTTCATCCAGCCTCTGTTTAAAAACCTTCAAAGGATACTCCACAACTTTCCTAGGCAGTGAATTCCACTGTCAAACAGCGCAGACATTAGGAAGTTCTTCCTAATGTTTAGGTGGAATCTCTTTTCCTGCACCGTGAATCCATAATTCCGTATCCTAGCCTCTGAGGCAGCAGAAAACAACTTGTTCCCTCTTCGACATAGCATCCCTTCAAATATTTAAACATGGCTATCATGTCTCCCCTTAACCTTCACTTCTCCAGACTAAATGTTCCCAGATCCCTAAGCCTCTCTTCATAGGGCATGGATTCCGGACCTCTTACCAGTTTTGGTGCCCTCCTCTGGACCCATTCCAGCTTGTCAATATCCTTCTTGAATTGTGATGCCCAGAACTGTACACAATATTCCAGGTAAGGTCTAACCAATGCAGAATAGAAAGGTACAATTACATTCCTCGATCTTGACACTATACTCCTATTGATACAGCCCCAAATTGCCTTGGCCTTCTTGGCAGCTGCATCACACTGCTGACTCATGTTTAGTTTGTGGTCTACTAAGACTTGCCGATCCCTTTTGCATGTAGTATTGTTAAGCCAGTTGTCACCCATCCTATATCTGTGCATTTCATTTTCTCTGCCTAAGTGTAGTATCTTACATCTATCTCTGTTGAAATTCATTTTCTTTGTTTTGGCCCAGCTCTCTAATCTGTCCATGTCATTTTGAATTATGACTCTGTCCTCTGGGGTATTAGCTAACCCTCCTAATTTGGTGTCATTTGCAAATTTGATTAGCATGCCTCTATTCCATCATCCAAGTCACTGATAAATATATTGAATAGCTCTGGGCCCAGGACAGAACCCTGTGGCACCCCACTTTCCAGGAAGAAGATGAGCCATTAATGAACACTCTTTCAGTTCGATCAGTCAACCACTTACAAATCGATCTAACAGCAGCATTGTCTAGCCCACATTTCACTAGCTTACTTGTGAAAATATTCTGGGCACCTTGTCAAAAGCATTATATATTGCAAAACATTATATATTACAAAAGCATTATATATTACAAAACTGCTATTATTCTTAAATCCTAAACCAGTCATCCCATGTTACCTTATAATCTTCCCAGGTTAGCCACTACTCATATTTTAGATGTAAAATTTGTTATGTCTGCAAACAGATACTGACGTGTACATACTATACATTCATTATACACAACTTTTATACACCTCATACACAACTTTTATACACATTCATTATGCACAACTTTTATACACATACCTATTTACATTGCCTGTATTTCAGTAAATAAATTACATGAATGCATCTTGCAAGTATGTGGTCGTGTTAGCCCATCATAATTCCAGATATTTATCACAAGGGGATAGCAGGAATCTGGATTTAACTATGTAGCACTTAAATATTTATCATGTTGCATGTCTCCATTGAAGGACATTGATTACCCATGATCACAGTGCCTCCATCTGGTCATAAGCAAAGGCCTGCTTCAGGTCATTTTCCTCTTCCAATTCTTGCTTGCTTTTTCTGTTTGAGTGAATTGTGATTATAGAGAAATTGAAAGCAGCAGACAAGTGCTCAGCCAACTAAATAACTGGGGGAGTAATTACTGATGACATGATTTTTAAAATTCTTGGTCATGTACTGTTGCTTTGTAATTTAAAAGGCTGAGCTTGATAAAGACTTTCTTTTCAGGCTCACTTTTACTGAAAATGACAGATTAAATTCACAGTTAAGCCTGACCTTCTTTGTGACATTTTGTAACTGATATTCTCTACAATTTGCTTTCAAAATACTCCTGAATTTGGAAAGTGTTCTCTGACAGTGTATACTTTTAACCACTCACATCACTCTTTCTAAGACCGCCAAACGTATAATAGCACCATCAGACTTCAAAGAATTTTGATACAAGCGAATGTTACATTTCCCACATGGTTCCTTCTATTTGATTACTTCTAAAGCAGTAGCCATAGAAATCTGTCACACTCAAAGAAATGTTTCACATTACCTTAAAGACTATCACCTTTTATTGTTGCATAAGCTTCCCTCCTCCTCCCGCCCCTCTTTTTCTGTTTGTGCTCATATATGTATTTCTGCCAACTTAGGGGTTAACACTACTAATAAGTTTGGCTCTGTCCCATAATTGTTTATGCAACAATTCAAGAACACTTTCCTACTGAGTAGCCCTGAAAAGGACTGTGAGTAGATCAGATTAGGATTGCTCTCCAACAGTACCATCTTAAGCACTGGCTCATTCCGCACATGCAGAATAATGCACTTTCAAACTGCTTTCAGTGCTCTTTGAAGCTGTGTGGAGTAGCAAAATCCACTTGCAAACAGTTGTGAAAGTGGTTTGAAAACACATTATTTTGCGTGTGCGGAAGGGGACAAAGTTACACCAGTTTCTCCTGTTTTCTCATCAAAGTAACTTCTTTTGGATATCCTGATAATTCTCCCATAAGCCAGATATCATTCTCCTTTTCCTTTTAAGGCTTCTAATATCCACTTTTGCCTTTTAACTAGTTTCTGCATTGTCAGTTCCAGCGCATATGCATTTCCTCTGGAATTCAGAATTATTATAGAGACAATTGTTATGCATGATATTTCTGTTTCTAGTTTTCTTTTCATTTTCATAGTGGCTAAAATTCTGCAAACAGAGCCAGCATGGTGTAGTGTAAACAGCAGCAAACTCTAATCAGGTTCAGTTCCTCACTCCTCCACATGCAGCCTGCTGGGTGACCTTTGGCCAGTCACAGTTCTCTGAGAGCTCTCTCAGAGCATGTAAAGGCAAGTAGTGGCAAACCTCCTCTGCATGTCTCTTGCCTTTAAAATCCTATAAGTCAAGTATGATGCCACTTTACACACGCAGTTCCTCCCAAGAACAAGGGCACTCATGTACATGGATTTTTCCCACTTCCCCTGGATTTTCAAAAAAGCTGGCACTGGGACCATGAGTCCTTTATTTATTGTTGTTAAATTTACTTTATAGGCAACATGTGTGATGCATCAGTAGAAATATAAAATTTATAGAAATTCTGAAGCTATGGCATAAAAGAATTCCCTTAGATTTTTTGGAGGGTGGGGATGGATGGAATTTTTTTTTTTGGGGGGGAATAAATTAATTATGTGAAAATTAACTTTCCTATCACCATATCAACACAAAACATAGGCAAGACAGATCTTTCTACAAAGCTGAAAAGGACCCCAGATTTGTGGAAAATATCTGATTTTTTTTTTTAAAAAGTGATAGAAGTGATAAAACCTGTAGGTTTGAGCAACACTCAGTGGCTGTTGCTAGGCAACCACAATATTTCAGACTAGGTTTCTGTAAGTAAAAAGATGGGGTTCTTTCCAGGTCTATTTTGGCCTTTGAGGGCGGACTCATTGGAGACAGGCTGATAAGTTTGCCATCTCCAGGTTAGAGAATTGCTAGAGATTTTGCAGTCTGAGAAAGGCAGGGTTTTAGGAGAGGAGAGGCCTCAGTTGAATAAAATGCCATAGAGTTCACCATCCAAACAAGCCAATTTCTCCAGGGAACAGATCTCTGTTCAGTTATAAGTATAGGAGATTGCCAGATCCCACCTGAAAGTTGACAGCTGTAGGCCTGGAAGCAGCATTTGGGTGAATTGATACCACTTGACTTGCATGACTCAACTAGCCCTGGCTGCTTGCTTCTGTTCAGCAACTGTCACCCTATGAAAGCTACAGTGATGTAGCAGGTTGAGCTTCATAGGTGAGTGACAGATATCACTTGGAATTTTCTCCAGATGACAGAGATCAATTTCCCTGGAGAAAATAGTGGTTTTGGAGGGTAGGCTGTATGACATTGTCTCATACTGAAGTCCCTTCCTTCCTCAACACCCCCCCCCCCCACCACCATTTTTGGGTAGCAAAATGAAAGGAAGTGTATGATGTGGACAAAAACAGTCTCATACAGTCAAAATGAAGCTACTAACACTTTTTGGCAATAGAATTAAACATAACATTGAGAAAACTGAACAGAGTATTGCCACACATACTAATTAGACAAATTTAGGCAATAAATAAGGCCTTGCAAGAGCAACTTATTATTATTTCACCCACTATTTCACTGTTTTATTTCCTGAAAGTCTCCAGAGGCTTTCCTCTTTTTCTGTTTCCTTCTTTCTGGCAGATTCTGCATGGGCCAAAAACAGAAGTGAAAACAGTGTAAACCCTCTTGCACTGTTTTAAACCATTTTACACCGTTTTCACACCGTTTTCACACCGCTGTTTTTGGTCCATATGGAATCTGCCTGCCTCTCACCTACCAGTATTCTACCTTCACCTTGGTGTTCAGTTTTACCTCCTTCCCTCCCACTGGCAGTTCCTCTGCAGAAAATCTCTGACCAAGGTGCCTTCTGCCAGACACTGGGTTGTGCCCAGCTGCATAGTGCCAGTTGCCTTGGGCCAGTTGAGCACTAGGAAATGCCTTTCTTATTGCCACTTTGCAGCATCTGTAAAGTTGCAAGAGTAGTGAGTTCCTGTAACTTGTGATATTTTTCCTTACCAGTATTTTTCATGTTTGCTGGTCTTTATCATCTTTAGCATTTTTAGGTTGAAATGTTTTAGGTTTTTAAGTCTCTCTTTCAAAGTAAGTAGATGCCTTGTCACTATAACCTTTCTTTCCAAAACCAAATAAATCCCCATACATTCCCCTACTTGTTTTTACCTTCCTCCTAACCCAGGGAATTTCAGTACTAAACACAACAGAGGGATGCTATAATCTTAACTACTGCACTGGAACTCCAACTGTGAACTCATTTAGCCAGGAACCTTATTAGCTGCATGTTTATCAA
Organism: Sphaerodactylus townsendi; assembly: GCF_021028975.2. NCBI lineage: Eukaryota > Metazoa > Chordata > Lepidosauria > Squamata > Sphaerodactylidae > Sphaerodactylus > Sphaerodactylus townsendi. Next base: position 40,875,947 of record NC_059431.1, read on the forward strand.
AACCTAAATTTCTAAGCCCTTCTGAGTTTGCTCTTTTCTCCATCACATTTTATGGTTCATTTCTTTTGATTTATGTCATCTGCATGTTTGTCTGCTTCACAGGGACCTCTTTAGGCTTAATTGCAATAGTTCCAGCACTTCAATAAACAACTGAATTGGATTATGTTAACTATACTAATAGGTCTGCTAAGCATAAAAAGGAAGGCTTTGTCCTAAGTCTTGCACCTATGGCCATGGCATAAAGCCAAATTTGTGCTGAAAGTTCTCTGCATGTGTATCAACATACCTAAATAGACTGCATGGAATATCTATTTGCTCACAGAAGAGAACACTGGGTTCCTGAAATGCGTTATGAAAACAGCATATTTGTGAAGAAGCCACTGGGGGATTCCACATGCACAAAGAATCCACCCTTTGCTGTTATTTTCTGCTTGAACTACTACTCTGAGAATGATCCAAAAGCTAATAAATGTTACCTATGAGTTAGTCTATTCTAAACCAATTGATTTCAACGAGTTTAGAATAGAATAACTCTGCATGCAATTGCACTATATATCATGCTAATTTTAGTAAGAGAACTGAACATACGCATAAAAATCTCCACGGGAAAAAAATTGGACCTATTGTCATTAAATGTTTTTCTTCAGTTACAGTTAAAATTACTGTCAAATAAAACATGTAGAGAATATTATCCTTATTAGTCTAATTATCCATATAACTCAAGACTGGGTTAGACAATTGGAAGATTAACTCATTGGGAAGTGAGCAGCTGTCAGTGAAGTTTTTAGATTATCTATCAGCAAGTTTCCTTCCCTGCATACTGCATGTATGCAGCAACAACAGGAGTCCATGAGAAATTTTTTTACTTGAATTAACAGTCTTTCACAATGGAGAATGTGAACAACACAGATCAGTATTTCTCTCTTTCTCTTTTCAGAGTCACTCATTGCACATCCATCTTTAAAACAAATCATATTAACATAAATAACCCCAGCTATATTTCAGGTGCATATTCCTTTGTTAGTTCCAATAGTCAATAAACATTTGAAAAGGTAACTACACAAATCACCCTTATATAGCAATATTTCTAGTGTCATGGAATACTTAAATAATGTTATCTTCTTGACTATGATCTGTTTATAGAATTGTTGTAATATATGCATATAATGAAGATATACAGCCCTATCTAACGGTATCTAAAGAATGATGTTTGGAAAGGTTCTGGTTATATGGGCAAATTTTACTGTGTGAAGGACAGTTTTGGAATGTAGACAATCTACCAACTAAATCTTCACCATGAATAGGAAATGAAATCATAAAACTAAGTCTCACTGTAACAGTCAGAGGCCGTTTCCGCACGGGCGTTTAATGGCGGCCTGGGGACGGCAAAAACGCCGTCCCCAGGCCGCCATTCGCACAGGGGGCGCAGCTGCTTCGCAGCCGCCATGACCTTGCACCGCCTGCCCGGCCCGAAGCCGGGTTTCCACAGTGCGCTTGAAAGCGCACTTGTTGTGGAAACGCCGGCTGGAAGCCGCTGCCGTGCGAATGGCAGCGGCTTCCAGGCACTCCCCCCCACTTCCTCCCTGCACTTACCTTGTCCCCGGCCCTCCGGCGCGTCGCCAAGGCCTGGGGACACGCCCCCCCGCCCGGCGACGCTGGAGCAGTCGCGCAGGGCTGGAGGGGCATGTCTCCAGGCCTCGGCGACGTGAGTGCTCACTGGACGCAGTATAGCCCAGCTATGCCTCAGGGTGTATTACACCCAAGCACCTTCCTTTTTGCCTACCAGTGACCTGAGGAGATTTTCCATTCAGAAGTTCAAACTGTCAGTTAAAGGTTTGACTGAGCAGTATCTTAATCTGTTATTATATTGCTGGGAGTGGGAGGTGTTTTGTGAGCTGGTACAAAAAAATCATTGTTTGGTCATGGTGGGGGAGGGTGGCTGCCCATACGCCGGGCGTGGGGGTAGCGCCAAATTCAGGTTTTGTCCCCGGGCGCCAGTTTGCCTAGGTACGCCCCTGCTGTCTAGTCATATCCCTGTCCATTCTCCATTCTTCTGTATATCTGGCTGAGATCTAAATGACAACTTGATTAGATTCTTCTTCTTCTACCCCTTTCATAACCTCTCCCTTTTCTCTCACGGAGTGTCCATGGCCTTTCAGGAAACTCCTTTTTTTGGTGGGAGGTGACTTGGAAGTAGATTCAGTTTCAGATTCAGAGACCTTTATTAGGCATACAGATTGAAGCTATGCTGACACGATATGAGAACTGGCAATATGTGCATTTTTCAGGTCATCAAAGCTTTGAAGACACCTCCCTCAAAACAAACAAAAATGAAAAAAAAATACATGTGCGCTGAATTGGCAGTGAAAGTTAATTTTATTCATGTTCTTTTAACATGGAAATGGTAGGTGGGTGGATGAACTGCAAGCAGAGTAAACCTTTGTGGGAAACTTCTGTAAATGGCGGGCAGCAGACAGAATCCCAAAGTGGCAGAAAATGGTGGGCATGAGCTGCGGAAAAACTGAAAGTGAGAGCTTTGAAGTTGGGCAGGAAAAATAAAACATTTCCTGCTTTCTGCACAGCAAGCAGCAAATGTCTTCTACCTGTCTTGGGGGGAAAGATGACTAGTTTAGCATCTTCTTTTAAAAAATTGGTTGAGCAAAAATAAAATGTCCTGAGGATGTTTTGGGGAAAAAGTTGTGTGGATTTCTTCCCCAAAATGCTTATTTTAACATCCTCAAGATGTTTTATTTGTGCTGTGCAGAAATGGCCTCTGTCTATCCATCTATCTGAATTACTCTTAACTCCATTCATGTTCGGAAAACATTTACATAAACCATGACCTACTTTCAGTAAACAACAGTAATAACTCCTACAGAGAAACACTTAACATTAGTCTTTTATATAAAACTAGTGCATCTGGCTATTTGAGCTCTATTAATGCAAACACTGCATCAACTACAGCATGAAGCTATTATGCTTAGTATAATAATAACTAACAATAGACTCCACTTTGTGGGAATCTCTTCATATTAGATCCGCATTTCTATTACTGAGACCTTTTCCCTATGAAGCATGTTACCCCTTCTACCTGCTCCATCATTAAAGAGTTCTTTACTAACGCACTATGTAATGTTCTAGCTATACTATAAAATACAGTGCTACAGGCAGCCAAACATTGGTTGGACCTCTTTCAAGTATCAGACTGCTTCACCTCCTCCTCCTCCTCCTCCTCCTCCTCCTCCTTGTGATATTCCACTAGCTGCAGTATCTCATGTCCTGAACAGTGTTCAAATGATGCCATCAGTTTATAAAGATGTAGCTCACTGTCATTATGTTCTTTGTTGCTGCAGTTCTAAGATAATTCATGTAGAAGGATATGACTCTGTTCAGGAGCAAACAAAATTTTGTCAAATCCTGCAAAATCTTTTGGGTCCAAATATAATGCTGAGTCTATCAAGATTGTAGCAAATATAATGGGCAGATGAGATTTTGGTCTTCCACTCTGATTCCCACTGTCAAAGCACTCTCAACAACAATAACACATGACGTGGATTGCACAGATGGCCTTCCTCAGAAAAGGCACAGTCACTGTTGTGTCCTTTCTGGATGGGACTACTACTTTACTACATCTGGTATGGAATTTATGGTGGATTTTGGGTTTTAATGCTTTTAAAATACAATGATATGTTTATTATTGTGAACCACATGATCAACAGAATGTGAAATATACAGGGAAACACAAGGACTTCCTGGAGGCATCTCATGTTCCCCTTCCCCGCTATTTTCTCTTCCTGTATTGAAAGTCCCCATAACTTGCTCTCTTTTCTTATTGTCTTCTCCACTGCCAGCCAACTTACCTACCTTTATCTGCTCACCCACCCCAACTCCCAATATTCAGCTTCTTCTCCTTTCTTTTCCCTGGCAAATGTCTCCCAGGAAAACTATGGATCAGTTCTGTGTTACTAGTCACCAGACAAGACACAGTTGCCCAGTGGGGACCAGCAAGGACCTGTGTTGCACATCACCATTAGCAATGATAAAGACAGCATATTATTTTCCCTCAGTATGAACAACAATATGTCAACAGAACAGGTAGCAAAAAGGTCTAGCCTATATTCAAGCAATATGACATTGAGAAAACTGGGTAACCTTTGTTATGCTCATGATTTCAAACCTAATCCTCTCATTTAGTGAACATCTGGTTTCTTTCTTTATCCCTCAGCTACATTTTGCAAAATAACACTTTTAGGATACAGACAGAATCAGCTACTCTGACAATCCAATTATCTGATCTCTTACATGGACATCCAGTTCTTCTTGCTGAAGTAATAAAGCAAATTGTTGAGGACATTAGAGATTTTAACAGCATTTTTTTTTCAAGATAGGAAATTAGTTGAAGAAAATGAACACAATGACTGTAATATAAGCGAACATTCACTTGGATGGAAGTGGACATCCAGTCCTCTGAGGTGGCAGAACTTAATAGTCAGAAGCACCAAGGAAAGGAATCAGTTCTATTTTAACATTTTCCCTTGGACTTTAAGATCTGATTCCTATTTTTTCATTTTACCAGTTCACTTATCATTGGAAATCTACTGGAAACATAAAAACTACATACATGTATGCTCAGTCACATGAATGCTAGCAATAGACACAAATGATTACACAACCAATGATGTACACAGGAACTAGTCAAAACTACTAGAATTTTATTGTGATAATTTGAATTTTTAATTTATTTGCTATACGTTTGCGTTGGTAAAATGAAACATTGTATATATTTTGGGAAGAGTGAATTGCATGTGAAAGGACATATGGCATTCTAATTATAATTTCATCCCCCCCTCACCCCAACTTATGCATGTTTACTTAAAATATGCAAAGGTCCTATGAATATAGATATCTGCACATTTGGAAACCATGAAAAATCAGAATTCTGATATGCACATCCAAGTAGATGTCTAGAAGATGTGTGGGGGTTTGCCACCAAAATAAACCCTTCTCCAAACACACACATATTCAGCTCCCCATAATACCTGAAAACCAGTAATTTTTCTCACCATGTGGTTGTCGTACAACAAGCCAGGTCACTGAATTTCCAATCCTACATTTTCTGTTCTGAATGGCAGGAGTTCTCCAGGACTTTAGGGAGAGGGCTTCTCTAGTCTTACTTCCAGAAATTTTCTGGAGATACCAACAAGATTAACTTCTTGCTAACAAAGAATTTGCTTTACTATTAAAGTAAAACCTATTTACAGTATAAGATGCTGCATTTTGAACCTTCAGATACATGCAGACATAAATATCAAAGCAAAGAATAATGCGGGTCTCTATCCCTATTTTGTTGGCCCTCCTAGTTTGACTGCTGTGTGAAACAGAATGCTGGATCAGATGGATCATTGGTCTGACCCAGCTATGATCTACTTATGTACTTAGGAGAAAATAATGTGATTCTGCTTATAAGCACAGACATACATATTGCAGCATTTTTGAGTGCATGACAAAAGCACAGAAAACCAGCATTCATTAAACCCCACATTTCTTCTTCTGCTTACTTAAAATATACCAAAAAAATAGCTCTGATAGCTCTAGGCACTGAAAAATGGAATGTACATCTACACAGTGGCGTAACTAGGCAAACTGGAGCCCTGGGCAAAACCTGAGTTTGATGCCCCCCAGGCGCTTGGCCAATGCAACACGCATCCCCCTTGTAGCTACGCCCAGTGGCGTATCTAGGCAAACTGGAGTCTGGCGCCCCCCCATGGGCAGCCACCCTCCCCCACTGTGACCAAGCAATGATTTTTTACACCAGGTTGTTTCAAAGTCACCATCACATTATAGAACATGCCGAACTCACAAATCTGAGCACAGCAATAACCCATGCCACACAATGCTTTCAAAATGTTTTATTACTGCTATGAAAACATTTTATGGTGTTGTATCCAGTACCCCTGATTGGGGGAAACAGCATCACTTTCAATGTTTCAAAGGAAAATCTGGGCTCCCTAGTTTAAACAAGTGATGCTGGAATCCAACCCCAAACAGCATCATTTTCAATGGTATTTAAACTAGGGAGCCCAGATTCTCCTTTTAAATCCACCTTAAAGGGAGAATCTGGGGTTCCCAGTTTAAACAACATTGGAAGTGATGCTATTTTGGGGTTGATTCTCCCCCACCCTGAAACAGCATCACTTGCAATGTTTAAACTGGGGACCTCAGATTCTCCCTTTAAATCCATGTCAAAGGCAGGGGGATTTAAAAGGAAAATCTGGGGAAATTTGGGAGGTGCCTGCTGGCAGGGGTGCAATTGTTAAGCTAGCAGCAGCAAACTTTCAGGGTATCTTTAGGAGACTCCCCTAATGATATCACCCAGGTTTGGTGAAGTTTAGTTCAGGGGGTCCAAAGTTATGGACCCTCAAAGGTGTAGCCCCCATCTTCTGTTAGCTCCCATTGGAAACAATGGATGATGGGACACCCCCTTTGGGAGTCCATAGCTTTGGGCCCCCTGGACCAAACTTCACAAAACCTGGGTGATATCAGTAAAAGATTCTCTTGATGATACTTCCCAGGTTTGGTGAAGCTTGGTTCAGGGGGTCCAAAGTTATTGACCCTCAAAGGTGTAGCCTCATCTCCTATTAGCTCCCATTGGAAACAATGGGGGATGGGGCACCCCCTTTGGGAGTCCATAACTTTGGACTCCCTGAACCAAACCTCACCAAACCTGGGTGATAGCATCAGGAGAGTCTCCCAGAACATCCCTGAAATTGTGGTGCTGATAGCCTAGAAACTACGCCCTCTGCAGGCCAAAAATGGAAAAACACTGAAAATACAAAAAATCCCACAGACAAACCTGCCCCCCCCCAGGGCTGCGCCCAGGGCAACTGCCCACTTTGCCCAATGGGAGGAACGCCTCTGCATCTACATTTTTAAGGGCTGCGCCCAGGGCAACTGCCCACTTTGCCCAATGGGAGGAACGCCTCTGCATCTACATTTTTTAAAAAGAAAATGTTTGGCAAATGTTTAAGCCTGTTGAATCTGAGACCAGACCTCTGACACTGGCAGGAGAGGTAAAATATGAATGCAAACCAAACTCTGTCTATTGGGGAAAAATCCAGGAAGATCCTTTACTTTTTCATCATGCAATACTATTCTTGCATACCACACACAAATTATTTTGCCAAGAAACTATTATGATTGGAGACTCTGAAACCATGACAACTCCATGACAACAAGAGAGGATAGTCAGAATAAACGGGAATCTGATTTCAGAGGGGGAAACTAGATCATTTCATCTATCTGCTAAACAGATTGATGAATGGTATTATAAAAACCTAGTGGAGAAAGAGAGCACTGGCTTACAAGTCAAATAACTTCATTGGTATTGCTCAGGACAACTCCCACAAGGGTCAGGATTCCTAACTCTGGATTGGGGAGGGGGATTTACCTAAGCAAGAAGAAATCTTAAAAGATGAAATATTCCTTTATTCTGAGTTCAAATACTTTATCCAGATACTGTGACCAGTGAGCTTTGTCATCCTCTACAGTGGGAAAACAAGGGGGATGGGGGGGGGGTGTTTGCTGTTTTAATGTAACTTAGCTAGAGTCATGTTTCATTTTATTTCCTTAGATCTGTATCTCCAAACTATGATAGTGATTTTCAGTGGTGAAGCTACAAGGGGACGGTGGGGGTGCACCATGCACCAGGTGCACGCCTGGGGAGGGCTGGAAAATCACCCCCAGGCCCCTCCCTCTTTCCTCCTCCCCTCCCCCTCCACGGCACCCTCCCGTGGCACCCCCCTTCCCCCTTCCCACACTTACCTTAGTTACTTTCCTTTTTGAGAACTTTTTCAGGCTGCAAAAGGCCTGTTCACAGTAAAAATGCCCTGAGGAACTACAGTTCCCAGGAGATCTTGGGACTCACAAGGTCTCCTGGGAAGTATAGTTCTTGGGTATTGCAAGGTCTCAGGTTTGGGATGGGGGAATTAAACCACTCAGGTTGGTTGAAAAACCCAGTTTCTTCCCATCAACATCAGTCCTGTCTGTACATCTCAGCCTCTTCACCATTTCCCACTATGTGGTACAAGGTACAGACAAATACAAGTTAAGAACTTAAGTGATAAAAACACATGTACCAGTAATTATTATTTTTATTGCACAGTTTTGCTTGCTTAAAACCATGGGCTATGGAGTGATTTCACTTAGACTTCAGAGCTCTGTCTGGATAATAACTCACTCTCTAAGAATGCAGAAGTAATGTGGTATGTGAGTGAATGAATGACAGCATCATCTACAGAGTTACACTCTTCTATTACCATTGACCAAAGGGTTTAGAAGGATGCATCTGTGCTTAGGATAGCATAACAACTCTCCTGAACTCCCACACTAATTAAAATCTGCAAATCTTAAAAAACCTGGATGAGTATGCAATTTTTTACTTCAATTCACACACTCAGGAAAGCAATAAAATGTTTTGGCATCTACCTCAGCCTTTGGAGAAGCCTTTTACATTTATTGCAAATTCTTAAAAACACTGGGTATTTAGTTTAACAATTCCACTATTTTATTCCCCGGGCAATTATTACAGAGGGAGATGATCTGTTCTATGGAAGCTGCAAAGGTTTTAAATGTCAAGACAATCTGGCAAATAAGTATCAGAAGTACTTCCAGAAGAACATTCTAACCACTTCCTTTCAAAACAATAACATCTGGTCATATCTTAAAGCAAAAAGAAATAGCAGTGATAAAATTTTCTAAAAATTGAAATATCTACAATTATTGATGTCATTCTAGGGTATAAATTAACTTTTTGTTAAAAAGAATAGCTGCAATTTATGCATCAGATAAGAAACCCTGCAGTAATGCCTTGAAAAGAAAATATACCAATATCTTTTAATTGCCAATTTAATTTTATTTTCATAAAGTAACTTTTCAACAAGACATTTTAGGCATTGGAGTTTATTTTATACCTAATGGAGGCCTACAAAGAACTCTTCTGAGTACTTAGATAAGTATATTTCTTGTTAAAATGCTACATTGTGAAAATACTATTTAAATAATAATAAACTGGTATTTTTAGGTTTTATCTGCAAAGCAGGATTCTGATTTTTTGCAAGCTTCATTAATTTTGTTGCAGTATTAAGCATTTATTTATATATTATATCTCAAGCCCTCGTATGGAGCTTCTTGGCTTCTCATAGATTCACATGTTACTGTGAAGTAAACTACATGTTATACTATTTGAAACGCCAGTAGTTTAGGGATGAATGATGGGTAACTTTGAACTTTTTTTTACAAACTGGGAGTACTTTTGTCTAGCCTCCACTGCTGTCTTCTCCTACAATGCATCCAAATGCTTTTTTGCCAAGAATCGTGAACTCAAAAATCACTTTGAAATAAAAGAAGCCAAAGAAACTTGTCAAGTGGTTGGTTGCTGGGCAACCACACAAAGGGCTTCAGCATTCAACAGTCATGTATATTGGACAGTCCCAATAATAAAGGCATATTTAAATCTCTTGAGATGCCCTTTAAACCTTTGTATACAGCACATACCCTGGAGAGTTAAAGAAAACACAAGGAGAATTAGATCCAGGAAAACACAAGGAGTAGTAGGAGATCAAAAAGATGATCAAATTTTGTGGTTATGGAGCTCTTGATGCATTTTTGTATTACAATGTTCCATTTCATTGTTTCATTAAGTCAGAATGAGCATCTTTAGTATCTAGGGAAACCCTACCTATAATGTTTCATTGGATTATAATTGTATTACCAAAAGATGATCCAACAGATTCATGTATTTAAGATAAATTCTCAAAGAGCACAATGAAACAGATATAATTTCATTATGTGAAACTAGCAACATTCCTTAATTTTATAAGATGAAGATGGAACTTGAAAATCCCATGAAAATCCCATTGAGCCAGGATGGTGTAGTGGTTAGGAGAGGCCGACTCTAATCTGGAGAGCTAGGTGTGATTCCCCACTCCTCCACATGATGGGCAGTCTTATCTGGTGAACTAGATTTGTTTCCCCACTCCTACATTCCTGCTGGGTAACTTGGGCTAGTCACAGAACTCTCAGAATTCTCTCAGTCCATCTACCTCACAAGGTGTCTGTTGTAGGGGCAGGAAGGGAAGGAGTTTGAAAGCTGCTTTGAGACATTATATAGGAGAGAAAGGAGGGGTATAAATTCAAACTCTTCTTCATATGCCTGGTACCCTGGCAAGCTAACAGGGAACATTTTAAAGCATCTTATTTGCTGGCACCTTTCATAAAAAGCTCTCTTTTGTAATTGAAAAAGAAGGGTAAATGATAGGAATACCATATAGCATAGGTGTCAAACTCGCGACCCTCCAGATGTTATGGACTACAGTTTCCATCATCCCCTGCCAGCATCATGCTGGCAGGGGATGATGGAAACTGTAGTCCATAACATCTGGAGGGCCGCGAGTTTGACACCTGTACCATATAGCATAGAGTCAAGATGAAAATGCAATTTGAAAGGCTGAGGCATATTCATGTGTGAGAGAAAAAGGGAGAAAATTATAATATGAGATATGCCAAGAAAAATGGTGACAAACCTGAGTGTACCATTGGGAAAACATTTCAGCTAATACAACTATCAGCTGCAATATAAACAATATAGTTATCCTTTCCACATTGCAACTGTCCCCAATACGATTCTGATATATTGCAAGTCAGCATAAGAAATTAAATGGGAATTTTTGAGGAGTTTGTGGAAACTGCAGATAACACTCAAAGACCAGTAGATGACATAGAAAATGTTTAGGAACTCAGCAATACATAAAAATACATGTATAGTATTGTATGATATTGTCATGTTTTATCTTTTAATACCATAAATATACACAATTTCTTTTTAAAAGTTAAAATAAAAGAAAAAGAAAATATCTATCTACACCTAAATGCAATCTCGATGTTACTTCACAGAGCTTACTCATAAACATGAACCTTACTTCAGAGCAGACCTGCTTAAGTTTGTTGTCTTAATAATCCACCATGAAGGACTGAACTGTATGACTAAACACCAGTATTTGCATTTTTTTGTTTTACTATTTCATTGTTGTACCTATAAGTATATTGACTGGAGAGCACTTTTGCACCTCTTTGGGCGAGCATAATACAAAGGTTTCAAATAAATAAAATTGGCAGCTATGATTGAACTAAATATGAATCACAGAGGAATTCCATACAGCCTAAATAAGATGCTCTGGGGATGCTAAAAAAGGACTCTTGAGGAGGCACTCCACACAGTTTTCTTCCCAAGATGTCCTCTGGGTGCTTTATTTCAGCTCAAAGCATCTTTTTTGGAGAATGCTTCAAAGTGCACCTTTCCCCCTAAGAAATCTGCTAGATGTCTCCTGCCTGGTTGTGTTGAATGCAGAGCTCAGGAGGCATCTTATTTTTCCCAAGTAACTGTTTTGCTCTCTGGTCAGTTTCACTCTCAGCTTGCACCCAACTTGTTGTCCTGCTGCCATTTGCTGAAGGTTGTCCCAGGATGCTTGTTCTGCAGGCTCTGATCCTGAACATCATTTCAGCCCCCCAAAATACATAGTTGTACTCAGCTGATCTGCTGATTCCAGCAATATATAGTTTTCTTTTTTAAAAAATAAGTATTTTGGAGGAGCTGTCTTCGAAGATATGCAGACACACTAAAGAGAATCTTAACCGCTTAGAGGACTCCCACTGAAAAGCATTGGGACCATGGAGGACATGGCTATTGCCCCTGTCCCACAGACGTCTTTTTGTGCTGTGCGGAAAGGACCATGATCCTTCTTCCACTTCCAACCCAGTCCTCTGCATGCTGATTGTAGAATAAGTCGAACTGACAATAATCATATTTACTTCCAAGCAAGTATGGCTTTGGACAGCAATTTATATTTCTTTATGAAGAAAGTCGGTTAAGTTAACTGCAGAGAACCTTGTCCAGAATGAGTCATGTTAATTTTACATGTTTTTAATCCTTGAATTGACCCAATTATAACCTCTGTTTTGTGCAAAATGGATTTCAGACCCTGACTCTGTGACATTAGGTGACTGTTTTGCATTCTGAGGGACATCTAATCACAAGTAGTGGTAAACAGTGGTGAAGCACCTCTTAATACTGAGAGAAAACTTTTATTTTTGAGGAGCAGCTTCTCTAAAGTTTGCCCAGTCAGATTTTTACAACAGAAGAAACTCTCACCAGATAATCCCAACATTGCCTGACCCTACATGATCTTATGAGACAAGAAGAAGCATAGATTGCTGAATTTTAAAAATCTTATTATATGTGACTGTTCCAATGTCTTTGGGAGAATCCATCAATTCAGAAGATCAATTCTGAAGATGCTCAGAAGCTGGCATGTCAACTTTGCCAACTGAGGCCCCTTCTGGACAGCAAATGTATAACGGGTTGCACCTGGAATAAAGGAACCCATTTTCCTGTTTTCGTTTTTTTATGCATCTGTGCAGGCAGGAACTGGAGCCCATGGAAATAATCCAAGTTGCTGTTGCGCCCTCACATGGAGACACATCTATTTTTTAATCACTTCCCACCCATGCGTAGCTATGTAGGCATGCACAAATGAACCTCCATAGCCACTCTGATGTTCAACGATACAGCCATCTGTACCTGTGTAGCTATGCAGATACAAGCTGCAATTTTTTAAAAAAGGAAAAGGGAGGCAAATAAAGTGCCTCCTGCCTGGCCATTTGCTCATGAGCAGCTGTAACCCAGGATTTTTGAAAAGACTCACTTGTTGAGCAATTTTTTTTAAAAAAATGGGTTGGGTTTGGGGGCAAGATCTGTATGAAGCCCCTCCCCCCAAGAATGAGATTTTTAGCATTCTACCCCAATGTTTATTGGCTGGTGTGAAAGGGGCTTGAGTTAAGATAAACAGTTGCTGAGATGTTCCATAAAGGGTATTGATCTTTGCAAGCAACCAGATTACACAGGACTCAGTTCCAGGCATAAGACAGATACCCCCTGCTCTGCTCTGTCTTGACTTGTCTTGTATAATCATGCTATGCAGGAGTACTTTTCTTAAACCCCAAACTGAAATTCCTCATTAGAAGCCTCCAAAATACACTGATAATTGCTGAAAAAACAAATAGTTCACAGATCACAAGTGCAAATCTGCAACACTGAGGAACAAGACTAGCGTCATGACAGTCTCTAAATCAGTTTGAAGTTCACAATTTGCCTTTGTGGTGTACTGTTTAATAGTATTTTTCAATAAATTTTTTACTGCATGTGAGTAATACTTTGGGGTCTGTGTCTTCCCACTACAGTTGCATATCCATCCAGATGATAGGAAGCTCCAGAAACAGAGGGGAAGGAATTAAGAGGTGGAAATATGTAGAGGGGAAGGAATTAAGAGGTGGAAATATGTAGAACAGGAATGGAAAGGTTCTTACCTGCTGGTGTTGGCTCTTCTTCATCCAGTTCTGTTAAAAGAAGAAAAATATAAAATTATTAAAAATACACTGAAGAAATTCACTAGATTGGAGTGTATTCACATTCTTGTTAGGATTACTTATTACATTTCCGAGCCTATAAATATATAGTTATTTAAGAAAGACATAATGTGCAATTGCTAGAACAAAAGGTTTGATTCCTCTAATGTGTCAGGCCTTTCACTTGGGCACTTCATTTTTATCCAGAGAAAGAGGCATTTCCACCAGTAAACAATGTTTTGACTTGGAGGAAGACTCCAGCACTGAAGAAAGGACATATACAATCAACCCAGGTTTTTAAATGTTATCCTGCTAGTTCCTTTTCCTGCTGTTCCAAGTGTAATTAAAAAAATATTGATATTCTGGATTTTTTTTTACATTTCAGATTCAAGTGTTATTTTTTATATTTTCATATTTTGTTATTGTAAATGTTTACATTATGTATAGTCCACCTTGAAAGAGGATTTGGGTTGTAGAACCTATCAGAAATATAAAAACCAGAACTGAAGCAAAGCAAATTGCTAACAAGACACTATGGGATCCAATGTATAGAAATTATACACAGAAGTACAAACTACAGCCCTTATTAATTTATCCAATTAACTCTGCAAATCACATGTGTAGAAAAGCCCTGTAGAATAATTCTATTTTGCATTGTTCCCAGAAAGTCTCAAGGACTTTCACAGGAGTAGCAGTGGCGTAGGAGGTTAAGAGCTCATGTATCTAATCTGGAGGAACCAGGTTTGATTCTCCACTCTGCTGCCTGAGCTGTGGAGACTTATCTGGGGAATTCAGATTAGCCTGTACACTCCCACACATGCCAGCTGGGTGACTTTGGGCTAGTCACAGCTTCTCGGAGCTCTCTCAGCCCCACCTACCTCACAGGGTGTTTGTTGTGAGGGGGGAAGGGCAAGGAGATTGTAAGCTCCTCTGAGTCTCCTACAGGAGAGAAAGGGGGGATATAAATCCAAATTCTTCTTCAAGAGTGGGAGCCTTCCTGAGCTCCTCAGGCAGGCCTTTCCATAAAGTAGAGGCCACAACAGAAAAGGCACATGTACGGGCAGTTGTTGATTTGGATCATTTGCAGGTTGGCACTTGTGAAAGGCCCTACTCTGATGAGTGAAGATGATGTGGTGGAGCTGTGGTAGAACTTGCTCTGGAACAAAATTGTAAAATGTTTTCAGCCCCCCCCCCCCCACTTTTTGTTTGCATGCTCCTCCTTGAAACAATTCCTGGCCACCGTTTAGTGATTCCCCCCCCTTTTTAGTTCTGTGTTCAATCAGTGCTTCAGTGCTTCACAGACTTGTGTTGCATTCTCTACTCCTTGTATACTCAATGCTTTAAAGATTGCCCCCCCCCCAAGAACAAACAGTTAAATGCTGCAAATAAGTAGGTGAGGGAGAACTGAGTGAGCTCAGAAGATGGCACCAAGGAGGAAGTTCAGGGAAGCAGAGAAGCATGGAGAACATAATTAATAGATTGTACAACTGAAGATGTTTCAGTCAGAAAATCACTTTAAAAGGAGAGTCACTTAAATATCTTGAGACTGGAAATAAAATATATTGGAGTAAAAACAATGCGGAACTCCATGGAAAAATGCTTTATTTTTCCCCTCAAAATGTTTAAAATGTGTGGAAAAGCCCATTGTCTACCCAACTAGTACATCATCCTCATGGGTTTGTGAACATAACTGTGCTAACAGCTGACACTTTCCCATAAAAATATGAATTGTGTTTGCAGTATGCCTATAATGCTTGAACAGCTCAAGTCAGTGTTCTATATCTTATTTTATTGACAGTTGTACTGGTCACTGGGGTTACTTCTAATGCCATGCCAGGGAAGCATTTTTTCCTAAAGGTGACAGGGGAAAAAAATCACGGTTGATTAAATTTTGTTTAGCTCCTTGCAAGACTGCCTCTCTTGCCTTAGATTAAACTAGTTTGAAAAACACTGAAAAAATATCATAAATGTATTTGTTGTTCAGGCAAACTGTTAAATAATGCAAGATCTTGTTTGATGATGTGGAAATGTGGCAGCAAACTTAAAAGTTCTGTTCTATTGTTCATATATCAAAGAGATGATTGGTTGTCTGCCTATTATTAATCTTCAAAATAAAGATTGGAGACCCCACTGAATTTGTTGGATGTTGATTCAGAAATCCCTACTTCAGTTTTTCCCCTTGCATAAACAAACCTGCAAGTCTTTACTTTCATGACATTTTCTGATTCCTTATGTCAAAATTGCTTTTGAAATTTACATATTTTAAACATTAAGTTTGTATCCTTTTGACATAAATGGCAGCGCCACTGCAGGAGTTCAGCTACTTCTCAGCTGCAGAAGTGATGGATTTTGGCTACTGTTGCCTCCTATGCTGCCAACAGTCTAGTCTGAGATAAGTCTTTGCAGCGCTCTCCTAGAATGCTGAGATTACTCTGTATCTCTGGGGGAGAAGGGCATGAGCTGGAACAAAGGCAGCCACAAGCTTTCACCACTGGAGGATGTGGGCATATAGACTCTCCTTTTTCAGCCTCGCTCATGAAGGGGAATTGTTTTCTACAGTTCACCAGCTTGTAAACTCAAGTCTCTTTTCCTATACCCAAGGACAGGATCAGATCAAGGATTTTTGGTGACCTAGATGGTAAATGACTACTTCATCCCCTCCTGTGCCAAAGCCCTGACCCTCACCCTCTGTGCAGTGTGGTGAGGTGAAAAAGCCACTGCCTACCCTCCATATCACCTCCTGCACCACAATGAGAGGACAAAAAGAAAAAAAAGAAACCATCTGCCCATGTTGTCCCTCAAGGGCTGCAGCAAAGAAGTTTTGAAAAATAATCTATTGCAGAAGATAAGCACTTATCCCTCTGACCATGCTATAAAGTTTTCCAGTCTTGATTCATAACATCGTACACAACAGACTGTTATGTTTGACAGCTGTGGAAATGGGAATTAGCAAGGGCTACATAGGGTTCTGTAAACCCCAACTGTTACCTCTTTGGGTGGGTAAAAATGCAGAGACACCTGGTTTTTCTTGCAGAGTGATTTTAAGGTACAATGATTTTAAGGTACAAAAATCACCTAATCAAATTAAGAAAGAAAAGCAGTTCAGTGTAGTGGCTTGAGTATCAAAGAAGTTCACATCCCTCCCAATTACTCAAGAAGACTACTGGATGATATTGGACTAGAAATAAGCTGTTGAGCTAGAAATAAATTGTTTATATCTGTTTCTGTCCAAAAGTAACATCCAAAATACATACAATACAATCCATGCAACACCTTTTATTATGGCCAGCCCAATGACACCTAGCATGACTGATCTAGGGCCAGTTATGTTTTCTCATTCTAACCTACCTCACATGTCTGTAGTGAGAGTTACAGGAGCATCCTTGAACCAAGAGGTGAACTGCTTTGAACTAAGTGGAAAAGAGGGATGTACATGTTTTAATAAAAAACAAACAAATAAATATGTGACACTCTTAGCGCCTGTAAAGAAGGTTTGATAGAATGGAATATATATATATATATGTTTAGATTTTGAAGTCAATGGATATTCATTCTGTATCTTAATAAGGGCCTGTGACAAAGCTTTTAATACAGAGGAAGGATTTAAAGTGAAAGAACTGAATTAAGGAAGGTAGTGAATCTTCTCCTGCTTGCTTTTCCTCCTATAAAGTGGGGCAAATTAAAAATAATAATATATAAATATAAATAAATAAATAAAAAGTCCTTCCCCAAGATGCTCCTGTAACTGCTTTCCCTCCTTATTTCTGGTCTCACAATCCAGCTAGATGAAAAGAGTTTGAGGGAAAGAGTGTGGGGTGAAGCCACGACAAGCAGATGTGACACTTTCCTTTCATGAATTACCTGTCTTGTTGTTACATCTAGATCCACCCAGAGGCATCAGATTTTTTTAAAAAAGAAAACATTGCTTTACAATCTAATTTAAGTAAAATAAATGAGATTATTCCAATAAGGGGTCACTACATGGCGGCTGAAACTTGATGGTGATTTCTGCCACAACAGTAAGGAGAATGGAAGCAAATATATGCTGACTTTCCCAAGAAACAAAATAAATGGAGAAAACAAATTAATAAAACTTTCAAGTTGGGAAAAAGAGGGAAGTCTTTTTTTCTGTCTGAAAGATAGACTGCAAAAGTTTTATGCTTCAAAAAAGTTTTGTGGCTTTGTTCTTTCTCACACAGTGCCTTTAGTACAAGCAGATGTTTATTTTGTCTTCTAATTTTCTTTTCCTGATGTAAAGAAACTTAGCTTTTATGTGTCAAATGGAGAAGGCTGAACAGATTGCCAGCACAGCCACAATCAAAGGAAAGTTGGATAGTACATAGAATCCCAAGGAATAATAGAAACACAACAAAGTTAAACAAGGAGTGGAATGACCCCTCCATTCTGTATCTCTCAAAAGTATGATCAATGTTTAGATTGTACAGTCTAACCAATAGACAACTGAAGATGACTGCAATTAAAGTGTTTGTGGCCATATCATGAATCCATAGTTATGTAGTCATGTAAAGCTAGATCATTTAGATTCCAATTCATTGTTCTTTTAATCATTAGACAACACTACTTAGTAGATATTTCTTGGAGTTTTTTGTTGTTTTTTTAAAAATCAATACCAAGATTTTTTCCCCAATAGCAACTGTGAATTAAGATCCCATGACTAACAACCCCGTGTTATGCTTTATTGCTCAGAAGATATTTCTACTGTCTTCAAGTGGGGCTTGTTTCTATGTAAGAAATGTATATAACCATGCAATCTATGTTTTTAAAAGGTATTTTAAAAACTACATTTCTTTTATTGTCTTATCATGTATTTAATTTATTTGTACCCTGACCTTTTCTCCAAAAGGGACCCAAAGCAGCTTACATAATTCTCTCCTCCATTTTATCCTCACAACAATCCGGTGAGGTAGATTAGGCTGAGATTGTGTGATTGGTCAAAGATCACCCAGCAAGCTTCCATAGCACAAGTTGGATTCAAACCCAAGACTGCTAGAGTCCAGTTTGATCCTCTTAACCAGCATAGCGTACTGGTTCTCAGGCAGGAAGCATGTGAATGAAGAGCCTCTCAGTTTTTGTATGTGAGCACACACGCATAATAAAATGATATATTGTGTGTGTGTGTGAGATAAGTATGACTAAAACAAATCACAACTAGCATGTCAACCCACAGTTCCTGTTCCCACTGCTGTAAGTAATGTTGGAAGATTTTTTTTAAAAAAAGGCCCACAGCACTGGCTGCAGCATCAGTTCTGGTAAAATAATGGAAATGACATAGGATGGCTCTAGGAATCACCAGAAACTCTATAATTTCATGACTGAGTTTCTGGCAATTCCTATAGCTACCTGAAAGTGATGTGCCACCATAATCAACATCATGCCCCATGCCCCCCATGAGTAACTGGCAACCATAATCACAACAAAAAACAATATCAAAAATGCACTGTAAAACAGAAATAGCCAAGAAAAACTAATAGAAACATAGGTGTGTGGTGGTGGGAGGGGGTAGAGACTAGCATCAATTGCAAATATCTAAATATTCTTTGGAAATACAACAGTCAAATTCAGCAAGGAGAAGGCAGGGCAAACTTTCAAGGGGAGCGAAGTCCATTGACTTACAGATTGTAACAGCGTTACTCCCTGCCCAATTTCATGTTCCTTACATTGAAAGGTCATTAGCAATTTGGTACATACCACAGAAAAAAATGACTCAAAAAGCAGATTATCCTGGAAAGAACACTAGGATGAAGAACCACCATAGAGACTACTCAAAGAGAAAGATGCAAAGAATTATGGGCAAGCACAAGAACATTCTTGAGTCTGGGGGTGGGAGACAGATGTGCAGTCCTTGACCTTGTAGGTCAAGCACAGGAAGACTCTTGAATTTACTGTATTATCAAAGGCTTTCATAGCCAGAATTAAATGGCTGTTGTGGGTTTTCTGGGCTGTATGGCCATGGTTTGGTGGGTTTTGCTCCTAATATGTGCCACAGAGAGAAACACATTTTACTGTGACATGTCTCTGAAGATGCGAGCCATAGATGCGGGCAAAATGTTAGGAGCAAAAACTACCAGGCCATGGCCACATATGCACCCCCAAAACCCCCAACAGCCACCTCCTAAATTTGAACAAGAAATAGCTATGAGGAGCCACTGAGCTCAGTATTGTTTACTTTGACTTTCAGTTCCTCTTCTGAACTTTTTCTCACTGCATGCTAAAACAGATGTCCTTTAAATGAAGAAGCTAAGGACGGAATTCTGGGACTTTCTGCAAGACAATGAGTGCTTTACCACCAGATACGCACAAAAGCATAATTTCCAGTTAAATATGATACCTGCAATTAAGGCTCTTGTGTAAACTGCCCTCCTAGGGTTGCCATCTCTGGGTCTGGAAATACCTGGAGGTTTAAGGATGGAATCCCGGAGGGTGAGGTGTAGGGAGGGGATAAACCTTAATAGGGTAGAATGCCATACAGAACATCTTTCAGAGCAGCCATTTTCTCCAGGAGAAATGAAATAGATGTTTTAAACAAAAACCAAATAAAAAATAAGCAATCCATGGTGATCAGCTATAATTCCAAGAGATCTGCAGCCCACACCTGCAGGTTGGCAATCCTCCCTCCTTCCTCCACAAGGTCTCAGTGTCCCTAATTATATCTTCCTATCTCAAGATTGTTGAATTTTGCAGGTTTTTGTTTTGGTTCAGAAGGGATGAAAGGTTAGATCTGCATTTGGAAGGTCTGGATGCAACCCAAAATTTGGCAAAGATTTCTGGGCTTGAAGATAATATTTTGAACTTGACCAATTCGGTCAGTAATTAGGTTAGTACTATTGAAATGACTCTAATTGAACTAGGCCAATTTTGCATGCTGAAATTGCTCCTTTGTTGGCATGGGGAATGCCCTAATGCAATCAGGAGTTTTGCACTGCCACCAGTGAATGCCACCCCTTACTCCCTTCCCTCCCTCTCTGCCACATTTCTGCCCCAGAGCTGCCACATGGCATTGGCTTTGCTCCATGAATTTCCTGAACCACAAAGGTTAAGGATCTTTTGAAATGCCCCTTTGTTGCTCCAGAGGCTTCCACCACCATGCCAAACTCCTCCATAGCAGAAACGGTGCAAGTTTTCCCACCTCGCCACTTTGGCCCACCCCACCAATGGACAGACATTGAGAATTGGCACCCTCCCCCCTTGCAGTGAAAAAAATGAGGGAAAAGGCTTGGTTTTTAGAAAGGAGGGGCAAACCTTGGGCAGAAAAGCAGCATGTGCAGGTTCAGCGAACGGGAGGGCAGTGATTCTCTCGCACATGCAAGGATTTTAGATTTAGATTTTAGACGGGGGTGGTGTTTGAGGACAGTGATCCCACTGCACATGCAAGGATTTTAGACCGGGGGAGGGAGAGGGCACCGATTCTTAGTACCTGTTTTGTGTTCAGAGTCATTTAAAACTATGGCTCATTCTGCACACGCAGAATAATGCACTTTCAAGCTGCTTTCAGGGCTCTTTGAAGCTGTGCGGAATGGCAAAAAACAGTTGTGAAAGCAGCTTGAAAGTGCATTATTTTGCGTGTGCGGAATGAGCCTAAAATAGTGAAAGTGAGTGGGGGAAATGGGGCAAGATTCAGCCAATCCAAACGCAGGAAATGGAGGCTGCCCGTGCATGCATGAAAGAGACTGTGGAAAAGCTCGTGGTGCTTTATGGGAAAGCTCCGGGCTTGTGGGGAACCATTCAGAGCTTCCCTCATGGACCCTGACTCAAGTGAAGGAAAGAGCCGGGCAGCAGGGGGGAACTACAAGCAGGCTGAGAAGCCCCGCAGCAGGTATGCTCCCCGGATAAGCCGTGGAGCAATCTCGACATGCAAAACCAGTCCTAGTGTACCTTTTAGTTTAAATGTATTCAGGTCATTTTCATGAACAATACACAAAATATCTTTGAACGTCATTTGTGCCAAAAATTTGGGGACCAAAAGGAAAATCAGCTTTATTTAAATCAGTTGTGCCATCATGCAATTATAGCTTCTATAATCTGATTGGAGCAAAAACCTGTCGATGCATCACGTATGGAATTGCCTTGTCTTAACTTGAAGGGATGCTGAAAATGATGCACCCTATTTTATCTAGAGGAGTGGGGGTGTTGAAGTCATTTTCGTAATGGTTTGTAAAAATGTAGTATTGACTAAATTATGTTGCCAGTATTTAACTGCTTTATCATGAAAAAGAGACAAGAATCACTTAAGATGATATAGAAAACATGTAATGAAGTAAAAGGAAAATGTAAATAAGTCATTCAGAAAATCCTGTCCTTCTGATACCATTCCACACACTCATGGTTAGACCTGCTTTTCTTAAAAGGCTGGTCAACAACTGTAACATCAACATAAAGTATGTAAACAAACAAAATTTTGGATTTAATCTTCCTCCTAAAAAGAAATAGTGTGCAGTAGTGATCATTTCAGACTTTTCAGTACTGTTTAGAGTGATTAAAAGCACCAGACACCAGCAAGAGAGAATGTGACCTGGGGACATATAAATATGAGGTGTTTTTATGTTGCAATGTCAGTTCTGGTATTACTCCAGAATTGACATCATCATGTTGGTGAGAAGCTCTAGGATTCCCCCTAAAGTCTGCTATAGCTTTCCCATAGGGTTTTGGGGAGTCCTATAGCTTTACAGTGACACAATAATGTAACTTCTTGGGTGTACTGGAAGTGAGATGATGACATTGTATTTTCCTTCCCATTCCCACCCCCACTGATCTATAAAGTGGCAGTGAGCAGCCTGGGCTGCCAACAAGGTTGGTAAAAATGGACTCTCACCACAATACAGGACTAGCAGCTGCAGCCTGCTCATTTGACCATGTTGTTTTGCCTCTCCTCCCTCCCCATTACAAATAAAAATATTTTATTTTTGTGCTGCTTCCTCTTTTTTCTTTTACTAAAATTTCTCTGTTAAATGTACACATTTGCTAATCTTTTGGACTTCAATAAATAAGCATAATACAGATACATACAAATGACACAAACTGTATGACCCAGTGTTTTGAATTATATATTAAAATTTTTTATATATATGTGTGTGTGTGTGTGTGTGTGTGTGTGTGTGTGTATAAATACTAAGCATATATACTATACGAACAGCTCTACAACAACAGTGAATATTAAAGTCATTAGCAAAATTTTCTCATTCCTGTTTTACACCAAAAAAAACCCCTTCTCTGTCTGAGTCCAATGCTTGGCTATAGGTAACTGCATCCATGGAAGTTATTAAAAAAGCATAGCTGGGGGGCTTGAAAAAAGCATCATTTTTTTTCAATATGCTTAACAGAGAATGGCTGTTGAAATTGACATCTGTTCTGGGCTTGAAATGAAAATCAATGAGATGATTGATTCTTAGCATATTCCAGTAGTAATGGACACAGAAAGGTTGTTGCACATGTTGATTTCACTAGATTTGTCAGCTGAGCTCAATATAATATTGACTGTGATGCTTTGTCAACTCGCCTGCAGTGCCTGCCTGACTGTGCATCCTGCTGCTAATTTTTGTAACCTCTTTCCTGTGAAGCTACTAGAATGCATCTTTGATTATTGCTGTGCTTCAACTATGATAGCAGTTCTGAGCTGCAAATTGCTACTTGCTTCAAATAAAAGACTCTGCTTTATTGTTGGACCAAGATGTTCACTGGGATGGTTGCTGACTACACCAAACAAAACTTCAGTAAGAGAGAATCTAGGAATGTTTTTCAGAAGACACTGTGAAAAACAAGTGTGACATCCATTCTAAGAAACAAGTTTGGACTTTTGTGTTAGCAAAGAAGCAGCAGCACTGATAGGTTTTCTTGTAGTTTGGGCCTTCTCTTGATGTTTTGTAAAATCTTATCTTGTATCTTTCTTTATCCTGTGCTGTGTTGGAAGGGGGAGGGGGAGAGTAGTTTTCAAAACTTCCAGACCTGTGTCTCCTGTCCTCTGCCACTGTTCAACAAGGAAGCAGTGGAAGAATAGAGGGATGGAGTTAAACCATAAAATCTGGGGTGAATCTTTTACAAATGACACTGCTTCCATTTTCATTCTGGAAGTGACATCATGTTGGTGTAATGCCAAAAAAACTTGTCCCCAGCCCTCCAGGTTCTCCCACCATTAGGGCAGCTGGTTTGAAGAGAATCACTGACAAAAGAATATATCTAAGTAAGGATGAATATACCCAAATTTGTCTAGTGAGACCAGGCCCCTGTGGAATTCAGTTGAATTCTGCAGAGGCTGCAAGACAGATGTCAAGGCATACATATGACTGAGAACAGTGATGGCTGGAAATACAAGCTGGCCTCCCTTTTCTTCTTTCCCCCCTCCTCTCTCCTGTACTGGTGATCCAGCCACTTCTGGGCACATCACTATGCACCAACTGTAGGAAATTTACTATTGTATAAGGATATATTTCAATCATTTTAATGTAATCTATGGCTTTAAATCTAATTTCATTTATATATTATTGTATAGTTTCTGATGTAAGCCACTCTGAGCCTGGCTCACTGAAGAAGGACAGGGTACATTTTTTTTCCCCATTCATGTATTCAAGAGATGTTGGAGACGGGATTTTGGAAGCCCAGCAGAAGGAATGGCAATGAACAGAATTCCCAGCACAACCCAGCCTGGCTGTGCAAACTCAACAGGACAAATGTGCATTCAGAGAATCACTGGCAGCATTCCACATTCAAGTGGGAGTGGGATTGCAAGGCTGGCAGAACCAATGGTAATGTACAGAATGCCAAGCAGAATCCAGTGCCAGCTTGGAAGTGCAAGCTCAACAGGATTAGCATGCATCCAGACAAGAATGAATATGAGCACTATGTGAGCAACAGTATGAACACAGTGAAGGGATACAAACCAATACTTGTGAGAAGGGGGGGAACCTCCTGACAAAGAAACCTGAAACTGACAGAAACAGCCATTTGAACTTGTTTGAGGTATAAAAACAAAAGCAAAACAAGGAAAAAATGGGAGGGACAGTTCCTGGGAACACTGGCTCCCAATCTTCCCAATATACATGGAAAATACCAACAAGGTATTTGGGGGTATATTTTCGGCTCATATTTTCGGCTGAATACACACCCTAATATTTTCGGCTGAATACACAGCCTAATAATGCCCAACATGCCTGAGAATTCATTTCTCACTAGGGAGCCTACAATGCATGTTTGTATGTCAATTAATTCATATTATTAATTAATTTTGGCACTTCTGCCTCACCCTATGCAGAAGTCTCAGGGAAGTTTATGAAATTAAGAGCAACAATAAATGATGAAATATTATAATTTTACATGTAATGTATGAAGAAATATATTGTATGCACAAATAACACCTGAACTGCATATAATTCTGTACAACATACAAACAAAAACCAAACCCAAAATACCTCAGTAAAGTATAAATCACTGGAGGAAGAAGAGGAAGAGGTGGCAGCAGAGTAGTAGTAGTCTGGATTAATATCCTCCCTTTCTCTCCTGTAAAGAGTCTGAAAGCAGCTTACAAACTCCTTCCCTTCCTCTCCCCACAGCAGACAGCTTGGGAGGTAGGCGAAGCTAAAAGACTTCTGAGAGAACTGTAACTTCCCCAAGGTCACCCAGCAAGCTTTTGGTGTAGGATCAGGGAATCAAACCTGGTTGTCCAGAATAGAGTCCACCACTGTTAACCACAACATCAGAGTGGAAGAAGCCATGAAGTAGTGAATATTCTTCATCTCTACATTTATATCAACTTCAGAAATATTTACAAAGACAGTGTGACATAGTGGCTAGAATATTAGACTATGACTAGGGTTCAAATTCTTGCTTGCCATGAAACTTACTGGGTGACTAGTCATTCTCTCTGCCTCACAGCACTGTTGTGAGAATAGCTTCATGTATACCAGCCTGGTGTTTGTGAATGAAAACATGCTAAATAAATGTATAATAAATGAGTGCACAATCCCTGTGACTTTACTACTTTCTCTGTACCCTGTGAGCAAGCAAGAATCCAAAGGTATGCCAATAAGACTTAGGTAACATTTCCTCTGGCAAATGCCACTTCTTGAATGTTTGGAGACTGAAAGCTTTTGAATGTCTCCTGGCCTTTTGGCTAAGATTTATAGCGTAGTGTGTACTATGAATGAAACATGTAGTAAAATGGAAAAGTTATGATTTCATACTCAAATCCAGTGTGGCTTACTCACTGCATAACATAAGTAAATGCAAAGTTCAACCAAAGGCCCCTTCCGCACACGCAAAATAATGAGTTTTCAAACCACTTTCACAACTGTTTGCAAGTGGATTTTGCCATTCCGCACAGCTTCAAAAAGCACTGAAAGCAGTTTGAAAGTGCATTATTCTTCATGTGCGGAATGAGCCTAACATCCTTTACATGCTTTCCCCCCAACAAAATAGCTACTTCCATAGTTGCTTCCAGGTATGTGCAAACTCTTCAAATCATATGGTTCAGCTTCTTACCATATTTTTTACAAATCACACAAGAATAGAACCTTCAAAAGTTATGGGTGACTGTATGTGGAAGGCCGATGTGGGTACAACTCATATCATGATTAGTTGGATACAACCATAGTGGATAATGCCACTGTAACTGTAACTGAGAAGCAGGAATGCTGGCCTCCAGATGCAACCTGGGGATACCCCCAGAATTACAGTCTATTTCCATACTACAGAGATCAGTTCCCTGAGACATAAATGGATGCTTTGGAGGGTGGATTCTGTGACATTGTAGCCCACTGAGGTCCCTGTCCTCCTCAGTCACTACCTTCAAATCTCCAGGAGTTTCCCAATCTGGAGCTGGCAATTCAAACCCCTCCCATCCCCCAATGATGGCAGGGGGAACCCTACTGAAAAGTATATGTAAAAAAAAGACATATGGAGAAGATTATAACAAAATGTTCTGTTAACAATGGCAGTCTAGATAGTAGCAGAAGTTTAGATTAAGCTCTTCATGTCTAATTTATCATAATGGAATTAATATGCAATGAAAGCTGAAGTGTGGAAATCTTGATTTAAAAATGCCTTCCTGTTAATTGACTTCAGAATGTATTCTAGATGGACAAAAGAAAATGATGAGTAATTAAGAATCTGACCCTGAAAGGTTATGAGTGCACTCAAAGCAGTGAGTGACATGCACTTAGAAATGCTATTAAAAAGGAATTGGTTTTTAAAATATGCTTTAGGAATTAGAAACAAATCATTAATTTATGTATAGTCCCTTAATGGAGCTTTGTAAATTACTTGGCAAATTACTCATAAGCAGGTTGAGTGAAGACAATGTTCATTGATCTTTCTTTCTCTTGATGTAAGAAGTCACCAGAAATCAAAAGTTTATCAGCCCTCTCTGACATAACCTTTTGCACAAAAGCACTTTGAGCAAATTTGTCTGTCAGCATTACAGTACTTTTCTCCACCTTTCAATTTTCATTAGTGAAGGAGTCAGACCTATTGATCTTATAAGGTGTTTTATTAGAGTTTCTTTTAAAAAATAAAGACCATTTGAAATTCAGTTCAACAGTTTGCTTCTTTGGATAGGTGCTTATTCACTTTTTATACAAGTGCCTCAGGCAAGTGACAGCTTTTAGTATGAGTGCAGTGGTTTGGTGCTGACCAAAGTCTTTTGCACATTCCCTTCTTCCTGGTATTTTCCTTTCCACTAAGAACATGACTCATGACTCACAGCACACCATACACACTACAAAGGGATGAACATGTTCTGTCAGGCTGATCCATAGAGCTCCAGCGGCCAAGAACAACACTGCTGCTGCACCACCACACCACTTCCAGAGGACTTCCAAGTGGTACAGGAAGGCAGTGAGCTTCAGGAACTCCCTGTTTGCTTGAAAACCCTCTATAGAACTAAATGGATTCACATCACCCTTTTGGGTGGCATAAGTCCCAGGCATAAGTCCCACTCCTGGCAACACCCCTAACCTGTCTTCAGCCACACTGGCCTACAGCTCTAGGCCAGAAATATAACCACTTTGCCCCAAATGGTTTATTAAATACAGACACTGTATTTTTCCTCAAAATGGCCCTGTGGGGAGCTGGCTCTTCTAGGAAAATAGATTTTTAGGAAAATAAATTTTTATTTAAAAATATCCTTTCAACAACAACAGCAACAATAACTTTAAACACAAACTCGAAAATACAAAATACCACTACAAACTACAAATTCAAATCACCAATGATCAGATACATCCTCCACTATACAGTTGAAACACATCATACCAGTACATAAACATTTTTACATATTTACACCGTTACAGAACTATACTATCAGGGAATTGTGCAGAAAGGACCATAATATACAATAAGAAACTGAAACCACCAAATGTTCACTTATGTACTTATGTTCACTTATGTACTTATACAATGGAGGCAAGGAGCCGTGGTTAAGAGTGGTGGACTCTAATCTAGGGAACCATGTTTGATTCCCCTCTCATCCATATGAGCAGCAGACTCTCATCTGAAGAACTGAATTGCTTTCCCCGCTCCTACACATAAAGGTTGCTGGATGATTTTGAACTAATCACAGTTCTTCAGAGCTTTCTCAGCCCTCACAAGGTGTCTGTTGTGCGGAGAGGAAGGGAAAGGTGTTTTTAAGTTGCTTTCACACTCCTTACAGAAAGGCAAAGTACAAATTCAATTTTTTCTTCTTATACATACATACATACACACACACACACACACGCACACACGCACACACACACATTTATCTTATTATTTTATTTTGCTAGGGATTTACTCCACACATTAACATACATGAGCCATTTACTCATGATAGCAACACTTATTTGGTTATGATCCTGTATATTGTATAGATATACATTGGCATCCACAATCCTGTTCCCCTTATAGTTGTGTAGTATTGTAATTACACATTATAGTAATAATAAACTCATGTGATCCAACATGGCATTTGTGATAAAGTCTGAGGCCGCTTCCGCACGGCCCATTTATGACGGCCTGGGGGCGCCAAAAAAGGCGCCCCCAGGCCGCCGTTCGCACTTGCAGCAGCGGCGACCTGACTCTTCTTCCCTCCCCCCAGGGTGGCGTCAAGCCGCCCTAAACAACACCCCTTTAAAGGGTTGTTGTTGGGGAGGGAGCGTCTTCCCTAAGCGGCGCTGGTGCGAATCGGCGCCGGGAAGACGCTGTCTCCCGTCTCCGCCCCTCTCGCGGTGTCCTCCTCGTCGCCTGCGAGGCGTCGAAGCCCCGCCCACGCTGTCCTCCGCCCTCCAGGGGTCGGAGGGCAGCATGGGCGGGGCTGCGACGCCCCGCAGGCGACAAGGAGGACACCGTGAGTGGGGCGGGGGAGGGCGCAGAGGCGGCTCCATGCGGAGCCGCCTGCCGTCTGCCGGCCTCCCCTTCGCCTGCTCGCACGCTTGCGTGCGAGCAGGCTCCCGCCCCCACGCCGGCAGAAGTCCTGCCGGCGTGGGGGAGCCTCCTGGCCGTGCAGAAACGGCCTGAGGGAAGAAGAACCTGGAAATGGGACCATGGTTTTTGGCTTAAGGGAAACAACAACTGTGTTCAGCCTCAGTAGGTTTGAATTTGCCCATTGACTGGATGGGTGACCTTTTGGGAATCCTATGTATGGTCCCTTGACAGAAAAATCATGGGGGTATAAACACAATGAATAATAATTAGCAGCAGTCGCATGGGACATTATAGAATGCCTTGCTAGCCCAATTATCTTTGTTTCAGAAGGATTTCTTAGAGTTATCTTTCTGCTTTGTGTGTCACAAGGAACTACAGAAAGTTCAAACTAGGTGCACACACAGCAACTCAGAAACTTGCTGCATTGGGGAATCAGGTGAGAGCAGAGGGTTCAGGGTATTTTATTGGTTCAGATATTCCTGTTCTCATACCTCTGGTAGCTTAGTCAGACCCAAGATCCTGTGGTAACTCTACAATGACTTTGTTTGGAAATGACCAGCTACAGTGAAAACCTGAGGTATAATGGCCATCACCTCTGACTGAGAGCTAGCTGGCACTCTTATTTTATCACCCTTAACATGAGAACCAATCAAATGCCTACATTTGATACCATACGTCCTCTCCTCAACTTAATCAGTTTATTGCTTTAGTAGGCTTTCAGATTATGTTTTTCTGTGTCTAGAATAACTGTCTGATTTCTTCGCCTCATTGCTAGAATGCCTTCTACTTCCTCTGGCCACCTAACTGGCTTTTGTGACAAAGTCTTGGACCTGCTGCTTGTTTCTATATTGTGTGGTTCCTGCCTGCAAATCTGGACATGGCTGACAGGACCAATTGTCATCTCTTGTTCATGTACAATAAATCAATGAACTGTACTTCTAGATTGCTATGCCCTGATGCGATTTCTGTTAATACAATAAAGGACGGTAACATGT
Organism: Sphaerodactylus townsendi; assembly: GCF_021028975.2. Taxonomy (NCBI): domain Eukaryota; kingdom Metazoa; phylum Chordata; class Lepidosauria; order Squamata; family Sphaerodactylidae; genus Sphaerodactylus; species Sphaerodactylus townsendi. The sequence continues at coordinate 40,905,805 of NC_059431.1, forward strand.
TTTGCCTAGCTTGTGTATAAAAATCTGTTGAGGTCAAGGCATATTAGTGAATACAATAGGTAACTGAATTGGCAGAACAGTAAACTATTTTAACTCCTCTGTAAATAGGTCAAAGATTTCCCAGCACTAAGCAATAATATAAATTGCATCAACGTTCAGCCAAATGAAGTGCAGGCCATATGTTCAAAGAGGATTAATGAATCTCTAACCTACTTTCCAAAAACACACCAGTAGTGTGTGATAATCTGCAGACTTCCACACCATGTGATACTTTACAGATCTGTAACGGATTATGAGACTTGGATTTGCAGACTTGGAGTTTGTGACAGAGAGGAAAAGGTTACAGCTGAGCTCCCAATATGGGAAAGCAACTCATCTAATGAGGACTTTTATTTCTGGACATTTAACTATTTTAAATAGATTGCAGGAAGACCAGCAGTGGGATTTTTGGGTGAAATAAGACCTAATAAATAGTGAAATAAGACCTAATACATTTCCTAATAAATGTCTCTTATGACCAGGATCTTGTGTAGCAAATTTTAAAGTCATTATATGCTAAAAATGCCTCACAATATAATTGATCTCACTTTCTTTTCCTGCATTGTGCATACTCATACACACAAACATGCAACCATATGTGAACACACACTTTCATCTTCTGTGTCTAAAGGATCTGAACTCAAAGCTGATTTTTTTACATTTTAATTTATGATAACAGCTTTAGGATTATATTTACGGCCAAACTGTTCTCAGCAAAAAAGCTGAGGAGATGCTGTGATATCATTCCCACACCTGACAATAGAAGCCACATCATGTAGAATTCAGATAGGAAGTGCATGATAAGAAAGTCTAAGCAATTCATATAGGAAGTGCATAATAAGAAAGTCTAAGCAAGTGTAAGAAAAGCAAGGGACTCACCAAGCAACAGGCAACCCAGATAAAAAGTCAAAAGACATTACTAGTCTGGATTTGTTTCCATGAAAAAAAATTAGATAATCCACATGAATAATGGATAGAAAGAAAACAAATATCTAACAGCCTCATCCAAAGGGGGGCTGAATCTGTTCCTGGGAGTGGCACAGGGCCATGCCAGCAGTTTTGCTCTTTGCAGGGCACTCGCCCTTGCAGTGGGGCAAATCCACCAGCAGGCAGCCACCGTGGTCCTTCATGACACTTGAACATGGCACAGAGTGCCATGTCAGTGTCCCTGCACCCCTGCTGCTACCTCCAGCATAACAGGGACAGTCTGGACACACAGCCGACGCTAGTCCACCATTGCCTCTGTTACATTGGCACCCTGGGATTTGAACTGGGAGCTTTCCAGCAGTAGGGAGGCTTTTTATGTTTTTGCTTCCCCCTGCTGTTGAAACCCTTCCCCACCCCCCTTGGGAACAGAAGGGCAGGGCAGTCACAACACCATGTCCAGATGCCTGGCCCTTTTTCTCCCATCAAAATCCCTTCAGTGTTTACCTGAGGCAGGAGCCTAAAATTTGCTCCAACATTTTATCAGAGGCAAACCCAGTAACACATTGGTCCCCATCAGGGAGACAAATCCTGTGATGTTTCACAGGAGCTTTCAAACATGTTTTGAGATTTCACTTAAGGCAAAAGGTGGCAAGTAAATTTCAAGCTTCAAGATTGACAGGAACATTGCAGAAGACACGAGAAAGCAATTTTATTACATCTTTATTGTTCATTGCTCAGTTTCCAGCTTCCATTGTAAGGATATGGTCATGGACTAGTTTTGATTTTTATCTATGAAACTCATCAAAGCGCAAGAGCCTACCAGACACAAAGTACCAGCACAACTCTATGTATGCAATTCTCTCTGTCTACAGCCAATAAGTTAAAGTATATAGCCTTCTAAATCCTTTCATTACCATTGTAATAATACAAAATGAATATTTACTCAAAAGTAAGAAGGAGAACATGCCATTGAATTAATGGAAGCCCCATCTATGGGGGTGTTCCAGGAAAGAGACAAGCAGTGGCAATTTGCCATTGCCTTTCTTTGCATAACTATCCCCTGGTGGTCTTTCTTTGCATAACTTGGTCTTTCTTTGCATAATGATACCTTGGTGGTCTTTCATCCAAGTACTGATGATGACCAACCCTGCTTAGCTCTAGAGCTGCAAACTGTTCAAGCTAAGCTGGGCTACTTGGGCTGTCATTCAAAAAGAAGACACTTCCCATCCACAATGTTACACCCATAAAAATATAACTGGACATCAATAAAAAAACAACCCTCTCTTATACCTCAGGATGGGGCAGGGGGATTCCTAGTACTGAATCTGAATAACAGGGATTTACCTCTATCATGCCTAGAAAATATTACATTTCCCTATTGTAAGACTTGTCAGAATATTTTCTGCATGGGCCTCATTACTATGCTTTCCACACCCACACATTCTCCTGTAGTATTAAAAGAAGCAAGGAGAATAAATTTGTACAGGCCTTAAAGTTTCTGTGCCATAATTGCTAAAAATCACAAATGAATTCAAATGCAGGAACAAACAGTAGATTTGTTTCATTGATTTGGACCAGATAGTATAGTTAGTATATTCATTTGCATTGTGCTCTAGTATCTGGTAAACTGAAAGCCAGATCTTGGTCTCCCAGATTCAAGAAGGGATCTAATTGAGAACATATTTATCACACTCTACCCTAGTGCTGGGACGACTTTAAGCACTTAAGAATTCATGAGGATCAAGAGCTACTGCTTCACCTCCTCAATGAATATTTATATCCAAGCAGATAGAGTTGAATGTCTAACAGTTTAATGCCTAACAGGAGTTTCTGGAATTGATGTGGTATAGGAATTTCGCTCAGACATAGCATAGTGGCTTCTCAGTCTCACCAACTATCTTCCTACTGATTAAAATATTTAAATACTAAGTGGATAGGATCCTGCCAGGGTTTTAAATGCTCTAGGTAACACACGGAGACAGACACAAACACACATACACCAAAATACATATTCAAAGAAATTAACATCATGAAAAAACAACACAAAATAGCATTATGCTGTAGCTAAAATTTAAAAATAATATTTATTGACACACTTTATAATGTTTTTCATAGTATTCTCCCCTCACACACATGTAAACAGATAAGACAACTATATGGTATGATTTTACCCTAATATTTCCAATGATTTCTAGAAAGGTGCGGCATCATTTCTGGTCTTATCTGGAAGTGTGTCACTCCATCGTCAGAGAGAGCCCCCCAAGGCCCTGTCCCCTGGACTCCTGCTATTGTCTGGCGGGTCTCTTTAATCCTTTCCATTAATGCCTATAGATCAACTTGTTCTTTAATATGGTAGGCTAAATCGCATCTTTCTCTGTAGCTGGAAATTCTGAAATACAAGTAACTTTGTATTCTTAGCAAACATAGCTTTATAGAAAAACACAAAAATTATGAAAGAATTGTGAATTATGAATTAGTAGGAAGGCATATCATCACCTATAAGCCACGCAGCAGGAGCCAGGCCTGTGCGAGCCAGCAGCTGCAAGGGCCGATTGTCAGTTCAAAATAAAAGTAGACATGCAAACCAGAGGAGAGGGCTTTGCAAAGGCATCAGGGGTGTTTTCTGGGAAATGCAAAGTGTCAGTCAAAACTAATGCTTGGGTTCCAGGGCATTTTCTCACCCTCACGTGGGTGACCTTTGTAGGTGGCTGCAACACCATCTCCTCTCTCACTCTCCTCAGTAATTATGAAGGGATAATTTAGCAGAAAGAAACTTTTAGTATTATTTTTCTCCCCTCCCCTTCCTGGATCACTGTCCTTCGTTGTTCTTTGTGTTCTTTCCCCTCCCCCATCACTCTTCAGTATAAGGAAGCTTCATGGATGTTTACATAATCCTAATGTGGATCACTGTTTATTTTTTCTTCTTGCAGAGGGTCCCCAGACTCATTTGTTTCTATGCTCTCACTAAAATGTTTCTGGAATATTTCACTGTCTTTCGGGATCCATGGAATAGCAAATTTGACCTCACAGAACTGCAAGATATGGCAGCAAAGCAAGAGGGATGGTGCCTGAGTTGGTGCAGCTGAAGCAGAAACAAGCAAACACTTTATATTTGGCTTACCAACCTCCAGTTGGGTTTGGAGATCTGGAATTACAACTGATCTCCAACCCTCAGAAATCAGTTCTCTTGGAGAAAATGGCTGCTTTCACATAAAGAACTCTTACAACATTCCCTACTGATTTAAACATCCTGCCTCGCTGCTGTACCTACCACCAACAGCTGTCTTGAGCCCACTGTATTGTTCAGCAAAATAGGCTTTATTGCTAGTATATACATATATCATACTCAGGGAGACATCTAGACTCAATTTTCCAATGACAAAATGGAACATCTTCCCCTCCCTGACAGCTGGTTATTTACATGAAATGCTGATCCTGGTGGACTTCTTCACTTGGATTTGATCTGTTTTGCCAGCGAGACACACAGTGCCTCACAAACCTGCCGGGGATAGCGAAAATTCCCACTCAAAGTAGATTTCACAAAACTAGTATGCATGTAGTATTTATTTAATGATCCACTTATGGTTGCTAGTTGAACAAAGGGCTTCAAGTTGGGATTTCAAGTGGGATCCCCCCCCTCACAAGCTGGCACAGGCATGGCAGACAGTGAGCTATCCAGGGCAGAAGTCAGCATGGGTCCCCAGACAAATAGAGGTCTTACGGTTGCAGCTCACAGATATTTGGCACATTTTTCCATGTTATTGATACACTGATGTATAAATATATTACAAAATTAAAAAAAATAATAAAATAAAATCCACCAGAAGCCACTCAACCAGAGAGCAGAACAGAAATGGAGATTGGAAGGGATGGGGAGAGTACCAGCCAGATAAGTGGGAGAAGGGTGGGATGTCACACGTGTCAGAGGACACTGTTATGGATTGGGAGGGGAGGGATGAAAAAACCCAGAGGCATTGCACATACATTTACTTTGCCTTCCCTGTGAAGTGAAAAAAAGTCAGTTTTTCCCTGCACCTGGAAAATGTGGGACATCCCCTTTAAAAAGTGCAGTCACTTCAGAGCAGTTGAGTGAGGAAAATCTAACACACACCATGTATCAAAACTGTTGCATAATTAAAAATCTGATCTGGAGGAAAGGGCTGCTTGAAGTGGTGAACACAATGGTGCATAATGGGCAATAGATCCATCCTCCCACTGGCAACATAGCTGCATCGTATGTTAAGTTAAGAGCAATCATATGGGCATACGTCAAGTATGACTTTTACTGAGTCAGACCACTGATCTATCAAGATCAGCATTCTCTGACAGCAACTCTCCAGAGTCTCAGATAGAGGTTTCACATCTCCTACTATTTGATTTTTTTTAAAAAAACTGGAGATAGTCATATAAAGATCTTTCAATGCAAAGCAGATCCTCCACCACTTAGCCACTTAGCCTCACCCCAAGTGCAAGACACTTTACTGAATGCAAATGAAATTTCAGAAACAGTATATCAGTACAAGATTGTATTGTATTGTATTAATTCATGAGATCACCATAGGTTGGAAGCAACCTGACATCACATAAAACACACACAGCTAACACTTAAACTTAACTAGGAGCAGGCAATGCTTTTAAAGAATAAAGAAATTGCAAAGAAATACAAATACATCTTATGAACCACATATGCACCACATATGCACACCAATGGCTTATTAACTTCATTAGTTTACATGATGCTTGGGATAGAAGAAATGGAAGCATTGTCCATGAAAAGTACATGCATTCAGCTTGGCAACTTTCAAATTGTGCTTGCCTGTGTTACTCATTTTTTGCCTTGAGCCTTGTGTTACTCAATTTTTGCCTCTCAGTAAGACAACAAAGGAAATCACTTTCCTAATGTCTTACCAGTGCCTGGCAAGCTAGAATCCAAAAATCTTTTATGTAAGTTGCTGCTTACAAAGACCCCATAGCCCAGTCATCCAGCATTATTTTATTGGGTTTTATTTTAACCAAATGTTCTTTATTGTCTACCATTTTCTGCAGTTGTTTTTCATCTCACACACACAAAGCCTTTATTGGCATCATACAGTAAAACAATTTGTAACCAAAAACGTTTTACAACCAGAATAACATAGTTACAACTCAAATAACCATCATTTAATATAAAAATCTCCCTTAGCAGATGTGCCAATAATATCCAACAGAAACTTGGCAACTAATTCAGAAAAATCCTGATTTGATCCATCCAGGAAATACTTTATCCTTTGATCATCTGTCATATCTACATTAAAAGATGTAAACAATGGTCGATACTTATACCTTAAGCATTCCCTATTTGGACAGTGAAACATGATATGCTCTAGTGTTTCTACTTGTATGCTGTTGCAAGGGCATAATCTTTCGGTCTTTGGTATTTTTTGGAATCGACCCTCGAGTAGAGCAGATGGCAAAATATTGAATCTTGCTAAAGAGAATGCACGTCAATCTAAAATTAATCATATAAAGTAAATAATGTTTTTCATCTCTTCTTCTAAGATCATGGCAAAAGAGGAAGCAGGGAAGAACTTGCTGTCTAATTACCAGAAGCTATATAAAATATGGTTGTTTCCCCTTTGCTTCCATAGGCCTAGGCATACTCAGTGCTCTTGGCCTGAGGGTCATTTTAGCCTAACACTGAGTCAAGGATCTGATAGAAGATATGGGACCTGCTGTTCACTCAGAAGTTTATCTCCTTCCTGTTTCTGTTCCTTTGAATTTTAAAACCACTTTCAGAACCTCACTGGAGAGCACAACAGGATATAGATGATTAAATAAATAAATATAAACATATCAATAACTAGCCCCCATTATATTCTCCCATTAGTGCTATAAAGTGTTAGCTGGATCCTACAAGTCCCTTTTACTATGTGAGCAGGCTTGCTCTGTCAGAGGCAAGATTTGGGTTGCTAGCTCCAGGTTAGTTTATTTCTGGATATTTAGGGACACAGCCTAGCAAGGATCAGATTTGGGGAGGGGAGAGACTTCAGTGGAGTATAATGCCATAGATCCCATTCCTCCAAGCATCCATTTTCTCCAGAGAACCATGTAGTCTATATATCTATTGCAATTCCAAGAGATCTTCCAGCCTCACATGCGGGTTGGCAACCCTAGCAGAGCATTGTTCATTATGTATTTTCCACCAGATTTAGCAAATATAATTTATTAAGAATTTGTCCTATTCAGAATTTCTTTGGATAAAGGAATCTTTCATCTTGTTAAAATTGTCACAGAAATTATTCACAAGATTGCCATGAAGCAACTTGATGGCACTTAACACACAGAGAAAAGGACACTTGTCAGGCAAGAATATTGCAGCCCTTCTTTGCTTGCTACTGACCTAAATGAGGGTGTCATTGAGTGACTTTAGCAACAAACAGCTGCAGATGTTTCTTCTTTCGTGCCAGCAAAATCAGGAACTAAAATTAAATGCTTGTTTCTGGAGCTATTAGGACTCTCATTTTAAATTATAGTCCATTTAGCCATATTTTTGAATAAATCAAACAGCACTGACAATGCAATTTCTTTATCTTCAAAACCAATCTTGCTCAGCCAAATGTTTCCCTAATTAGAGTGCCTATGTGGAGCAGCTGATAAAAATGTCAAGTACTCTAAGATAAAGAAATAGAAGCATGAGCAATGTCTAATCAAAGCACTTTCCCCTTCCACAAAAGTACATCTGCACTATTTTTTAAACTGCTGGCACACATAAATTCAGTATCCAAATTAAGCTTCAACAAAGGTCTATGATTGAGATGTTTGCTTCTCAGGATCTGAAACTGGATAGGGGATAATTACTCTTTCCTATATTGCTTGTATTTCCTCTATATCCCATGATGTCTTTCAGTGATTATTTTGACTTTACTGGGCCTTATAATTATGATGACACATTGAGATGATCCGGCAGTGGGTGTTTATCTGTATTATTCATGAAACTGCCAACATTGCACAGTAGATAAGATTGGGTTTGAATAACTGAAATATATATTCAATTCCTGCTCAGTTATGTACTCAGTCCATTTTTCTTAGTGCTGCTAGCCTTCAATGGCGAACTAGTGGGGTAGGTGGGTGGTAGAGATAGGGGGAATGATGTGCATGTTCAAAAGTGGTGTAATGTTGATGATGTGGTGTCAACGTGGAACTTTAGGATTTAGACAAAACTCTATGATTTTACAGCCTTTTAATAAAACTATCCCCAGCAGAGAGGAGAATCTGGTCATAGTACTTTGTCTCCATTCAGCCCATCTCCAAATAATGTAGTGTGAACCAAATCCAACTCTGATCTTGGACTTCTGGTACAGAAAATAGCTCTGGATGGTCTTGTCTGGACTTACTCCAGACAACGAAGCTCAAGTGTGCAGTTCTGAGGGCTGCATAAGCCTCTCCAGATGAAGGAGAAAGCAAGAAAAGTCACATGTGCTCCCAAAGTGAGCTTCTTCGGGTGAGATCACATGGAAAATACTCACTATAGTGATCATCCAGGGTTGAGAAGCCAGAACTTAGTGGCATCACCATCTTGTCAAGCTTGAGCCACCAACCTTCCCATAGAAAGAAACATCCAAGCTGTGCACCTCTGAGGAATGGAATGATGATTTAAAGAGACTGATAAGAGGAGTTCCAGCTCTGCTGCTGATAAGCCTGACAAAAAGCAGATCTTCCTAAAAGATATGCAATTATGGAATTATGAAAATATGGGGAATATAGAAAATAAAATAAAACTAAAAGGCACTCCTAGAAAATAGAATATAGAAAATAGAATATAGAAAATAAAATAAAACTAAAAGGCACTCCTAGAAAAAAATATGCTAGGGTGTTTTGGAAATCAAGAAGACTCCAGAGGCACTCCCTGTTTTAGCTGGTGAGCTGCCAAAACAAAAAAAAGACATTTTAGAAAATGTCAGCAACCAGAGTGAGGGAAGGGACTGGCTTCTGTATTAAAACTTTGTGAATCCTGGGTAACTGTGGAAGTACTGACATCTAGTGGGCAAAAGTGGCAACTAAACGGAAAGGTTAATTGACAGGTGAAGTTACTGATGTTGTCAACAGTGTAAAAATGCTACCACCAATCTGCAGGGTCTTGGGTTAGAAATGGACTCTATTAAAGACAATGTTAACAAAAATATTCCCACAATGATGTCTGAAATTATAAAAGATTTAAAGAAATGAAACTTGATTTTTTTTAAAAAATACAATTGGGAGAAATATAGAAAAGATCAAGGAGAAAATCAAAACTGTGGGGAAAACCCCTGTGGACATTGTACAAACTGAAGTCAAATTGCATAATCAAGCCATACTTTGTTTGGAGTACCAAATTAGAGCAAAGGCCTTAAGGCTAAGAAAGAAAAGAAAACAAAGATCCAATAAAGAAAGATTAGAAGGTCTCCTCAGCTTTAGCCAAATATCTAAAGGTTAAATAAGAAGAACTGGCATCAAGGACTGAAAAATGTACAGTCTCATCAAAAAATACAGAACTGAAAGGACTCTGTAGAGACATGCTTAGAAATAAGGAAGAAATGATATTGAACTTGATATTTCAAACAGCAATGTAAAAGGAGTATATATAAATTTGACAGAAGGGTTTGGGTAGGAAGTCAGCTAATGACCCTGACCTTTTGACACCTCTCTGGAGTGCCCAACAGCCCTGAATGTCATAGGCACCTCCATTGGTACTGACAGCTTGGCTGCAGGTGACCCCACAGCATTGATAGAAGAGGGGGCTATCAGCGATTCAACTGGCCCTGGCGTGGCTCTGCCTGCAACACACTGGGAAAGATGCAGGAATGTGTTAGACAGGCCTTGCAGGAAAACTTTGTTCCGTGGGACCACATATGAAGTCCCCTGCATAGCGGAGCCCCCAAAAATCGCCCTGCCTTGCATGCCTGGGCTATTGAAGTAGACAAAATAGGATGGGGGGGTCCCCCATCCCTGACTGATGGGCATGACCCACAGCTAGTACTGCCTGTTCCTGCCCTCCAGCTGGCACAGGTATACTTTGCCCTGGCCAAACCACCACCTTAGGCAGGCCCATGTATGGCATTACTGGGGAAGCCAGTGGCAGATGGCTACCCATTGGCAGATACATGGTGGGCTACCCATGGCCCCTGTCCCAACCATTTGCTCAGAGATGGACTGGGTAGCTGCTGCTACCGTCCCTACCATTTGGGAATGAGAGGGCTACCGTCCCTACCATTTGGGAATGAGAGGGCTGACCCACTGATCTTGATGTGGAGTGCCGAGTTTGAGGTTGCACTGCCCTGCCCAACAGAGCTGCTGCAGACTCCCTTTCTGGCCTGATCCCTCCTCAGACACCCTGGCTGGTCACTAGCCCTTTATTTTGGCACCATGCTTGTCCTATGATGCTATGCGCAGAGACCACTGGCAGAAGCAACCTTTGCTGACAATTCTATCTATAGTATGCCTCGACCCAGCCTGTGACCTCTGCAAGCAAGCAAGCAAGCAAGCAAGCAAGCAAGCAAGCAAGCAATACTTTGCTTGCTCTGATGCCTTGAAAAGAGGCCGAGGCATACCACGTACCGCCTTTTATAGGCGTGCCCACCCTTTTTCACCATATGAGGGGGGCCTCCTTCACATGATTCAGGCCCCATCACATGCATGATTTCCTGAGCACGTTCATCACAATGCTCGGGATCTGGGGCTTGCTATTCTCCATCTCCTGCCGCAATGTAAGTCTGGGGCTGTGTTTTCTAATGGACATTTACTTTGCTTTTATCAATTTTTTGATTGTTTATTCAAATGCTTTACACGGTTGAAGTAAGGCGGTGCCATGTCTAGAATCTTTCAAGAGACATTGTAAGGCTATTTTATTGGCTGAGGTATTTTACGGGGTATAGGGTTTAGGCATTTTAGGGGTGTGAAGGTTATTTGGAGTTTTATTGGTTTGGGTATGTTTTAGGCTGGGGGATGTGAACCTTGCTAAGCCATAGAGGAAGATGAGGTATAAAAAAATAAACTTGTTCCCCTGCATCAAGGTCTAAAGTTTTCTCTTGTTCATAGCTTTCGTTTACCTGGAGAGGGACTAAATTTCCAAGTGGATCTTTTCACTGGCTACTGGCCATAACTACAATTTCAAGAACAGTACAATGTGGCAAAAGTTCATGACATCACAAGAGAAATGTGTCACCATTACGACCCAAGAGACAACTCTCAGAAAGCTATTTTTCTACATACTGACCAAAACAACTCATACATACAACGCCTATTCCAAAGCAAGCTGAACAGAATTCACACTTCACTACCTTTGATATAACTCTTTTGAGAACTGAGTATTTATTTATGCGTGGTTACAGACCAATACCATTAAATAAAAAAAAATAGTGTTGTTGCTCACTATAACTGTTATTCATTTAGTGTCCTCTGGGCAGGCACACATGGGGACTGCATTTGCACAGGCCAACCGCAGAATTTTTAGATAGCAATTTAAGAGCTTTAGATCATCAAATAAGTGCTTTGAAGCCTGAAAAAGTTCTGAAAAAGGAACTAATGTAAGTATGGGAAGGGGGGTGGAGGGGCACATCTTTGGGTCCTCTGAAATACACCAACAGACTTTGTCCTTCCTAAAGAACGTGGTTTTGTTGTGGTAATATGACAGAGATCTGTGCACGTCCAGGGCATGCATAGCTCTTTCCTCATCAGACTGAGGGTTCTGAAAAAACAGTCAGGACCACATCTTGTAAAAGATGGAGCCTTTTTGAAGTTTGTACACGAAAAGGCTTACCAAAGTCTTTATTACTGTTACATATTTTACTGAATTATGCAGAAGAAATGTATTGAAACTTGAATTTGGGGGATATTTTCCTACTTTGAAGTCTCGACCTATGGTGTTGTTCTGAGTCCATTTGGGCTGGGGTTTTTGGAGGCAGTTCCTGGCTGCAGGGAACACAGGAGAACAAGTGCAAAGAAATGAAAAATTGTAATGTATATTGGGCTCAGCAGAGATTATCTATTCAGACTGTAAGGAAATATGTAGTCAAGGTGGGGAACTACATATTGTTAACATTAGATGACACTTGGCTGGGAGTAATAAAAGTGAAAGGAAAATATGTAACCCCATGGTATAAGAATGAAAAACTAGTTCCTTGAGAATTGTCATCTGGAAATGGAGATATGAAAAAGATTAAGAGTGTGGCCTTCTCAGAGATTCTTGTTGGAATGGAGCTATGCCAACAATAGTCTGAAACATGACAGTTGATGCTGGCAAATTGGCTGGTGTTATTGAAATATACTCACTGTGCATTCAGATTAGATCATAATAATTACAGTTGATATATGCTTCTGTCATCTGTTCATTCTCATGGCTTGCTGCCTCTCATCTTACATGCAAATTGGGCAACTTACCACGTATTAAGGTATGAATAAGTTACTATTTGGACAGGCAAAGTGCATGGTCACTATTTGGAGCAAATAGATTTGCTAAAGAAGACAGTATTTTTATTAAGCTAAAATCACTGATTTGCTGAGAGTTTTGAAAAGTTGATTGCTTTTCCACAAATCAGAACCCCCACAAAAATTCTGTACAGTAATATTACTTCAGCCAATATATTTCAACAACTGCTTTCAGTTCTGCTGTCCTCTTTTCACATTGCTATTTTCTTCTTCCATTACCACAACCTGTGATCCATGATGTTGACAACAGTCTATCACTTATATACTGTGACCCACCAGATACCTGATTGGTTGGCTGATTGCAACCTGATGGACTACAAGTTCTGAAGGACTGCTTAAAGCCTTTTCAACTCACTTGCATGCCTCCCTTAGCACAGACAATTAATTGGAGGTTGAAAGCAATGTATACTCCTTTGAACAACTGTCTCAGTTATAATGGTGGATGCTTCAGATATGCTTGTTGAAGCTAAGGGCTTTTCATATATGAGGCTTACTTGGATTCTTATGCAAAAGGGTTACTCTTTTACTAGAAAAGTCAGATAACACTAGAAAAGTCAGATAACAGCGGTCTGGTTCATGAATGCAGGGGAATGAAGTAACAGAGTCTTAAAGAGGTGGAATAGACTGAACCACTTTTTTGTGAATTTTTTAAAAAATATTTTACACATATAATCAACACACACAGAAGAAGGAGGGGGGAAAAAGAAAAGAAAAAACCCAAATCTTATCTCTCCTCCCCTGCTATAATAATAACAATAAAACACACACACACATTTCAAGACAACCACTTCTGACTGCAGGTGGAGAATCATACTTTTAAAAGCTCATCTACATTTTTAAAAAAACTCCTCACAAATAGAAAAGCAACTTGACAAGATAGGAGAAGAGGCAGATCCTTTGCTCCCATTGTGCTACTTTTTATTTTGAACAAAACTTTTTTGTGTAATGAAACACAGAAAGTTAGAATTTACCACCTACAGCCTGAAATCACGCAGACCATCCTACCACTCACAACTCAGCAGCTATCACCACTGCACTCTACTTCGCTTATGGACGAGTCCTAAGACATGAGTTGTTTAGCCTGTGGCACACATAAGGACCACTATCACTATGCCCTGATTCTGTTGGCATACATTGAGACTGATAGCATTGCCTGCACTGGGACTGTGTTTTATACTGTTTAACATTTATTTACTGACGATGATTCATGAAAAGGAAAAAATGACCTGACTCACAAATCCCTGACTGACTGACAGAGTGTAGGAGACAAAAAAAAAATGTTTTCCCTTTCATTAACTGAGAAAACTGATCTGGAAACCATTGAAATTTAATGAGCAACACAGAAATTTCCTGGCCAAGTACAACTAAATTTCTAAGCTTTAATTTCCCTGGGCCTCAATTTCTCCCCTTTCTTGACTAGTTGCCATGGTTCATTTGCTTGGCCAACCAACTGTATTATTTTTGTTATCATACAAAAGCCTCCTTCCGCCCGCTGGCCATGGACAGGAAACAGCTTTAAAATGTCTTCAGTAATGTGACATTGCTTGCAACCTCTTGATAACTAATGCATAACAGTCTGTGAAATCATTTGACATCTTTGAAATGGTAATGTTCTACCTACATTTTTAATCCATTGTGATTATTTCTGAATTGTTAACTCTGCTATCAAAAGTCCATTTGGGCTCATTGGTCTGGCATAAATGTTCCTAAAGGCCTCTTTGCACATCATGCTATCCATGAGAAGGCCACCTGAAATTATTCCCCCATGATAGCTTTTACATGCTTTGATTTCTTGTATTAGATGGTGAATTTACATACTGCATAACAGAAATTCCTGCCAGTGAATGGTGGTGATAGCATAGAGATTCACCATATAACATTTCCCAATCACATAGCCACACATGTTACACATTTTGGCCACAGGATGAGTAACTACCACACAAAAATTATTTGAACCTATTTCCAAATGGTGGAATAATGGATAGATCTGCTGAGTGTGGTATCCAGCCGGTCACAGACATGAAACTATAGTATTAGTAGTGTACAAGATAATGATCTGGGCACTGCAAAAATGCCCATTATTTCATGTATTCAGAAATTAATGATGCACATAACAATTATATTTTGTTATGTTTTGTTTGCACTTACCAACCTCCACAACACTAGAACAGTTGGGGTCTGTGAAGCCATCAGGACACTCGCAAGAATAGAAATCATCATCCAACCCTGACAGACAGATGCCTCCATTCTCACAAGGGTTGGAGTCACACACATCTCCTGTGAATTAAACAAAGGATCTTTTTTAGTCTTTGGAATATATATTTCTAGAAACGATGAGGCATGCATGATACCTTTAATATAAGTGCATTGCTAACCCAAGGAAAAATTGTCATTGTTTTCCCAAACAACAAAATATATAACAATAAAATCTTGTATAGAGTTCTGTTGATGTATTTTTATTCATGAAAAAGCCACCACCAAAAGATGAGTTACCCTAAATAAATGATGGGACTTAAAGATGGATTCTTACCAAAAGCATCATTATTAACTAGGGTAGACTGGTGCTTACTCTCTTTGCGTGCTAACCCACAGCCGCTGGATGCCAATCTTAAAATTGAGAACCATATAAATGAAGGATACAATAAGTCTACCTATTCATGAAGACACAGATGCAGTATATTGATAATCATGAAGTCTGACATTTCCCTGGTAAATTCCACTAAACAGAAAGAGAAATAAGGATTCCCACAGGAACTGACAGGAAATGTCATGCTAACATTTCCTGAGGGATTTACATGGAAACACTGACAGCTGCCATCATTTTAAATGGTGATTTTTACAGGTGAGGTAAATCCTAATTTCTGTACTTTTTTAAAAAGTGCATTTCCAAGTATTGTTTGCTTGTGTTGTTTTGCACCCATTTTAGGGAATCACAAAGATTGAGCTGGAAACCAAATATATTTATAACAAAATAAACATTTATTATCAAGTGTACACAAACATAAGTTAAAAATACAAGGTCTGAAAACCAGGCTATACCCTAATAAGGATAGTAACATTTCTAAACACTATTGATAATGTGCCAGTGACGAACAAAGAACCAGATGTTTCAGCTGATTTATCCTTTCTCAATGATCATAGAAACATTATTATAAAACACGTCACGAATTAAATATATTAGGTGTAATAATCTGAAAATGCAGACCTCTCATGTGTGGCCATGTGTTGTCTTGTAGGGGGAAAATCATGAATTTTTCACCATTATCATGGGCTTACAATCTGATATGTATAATTGCCTGTCTTTCTGGATGTGTTTCAATTTACAAGTGTAAAATCTAAATAATAAATGTAGCTGAAGATTGGGGGAAGATAAATTTTGGTTGGTTGGTGGGTGGGTGGGTGGGTGGGAGGGAGGGTGGGAAGTAAGGAAGGAAAAGGGGAAAGGTTGTGGGAGCTTTCGGGGAAGGAATAGAGGAAATAGTGTGAGAAGGAAAAAAGAGATGCCTCCTTCAAATCCTTGCCTACCATTTCTGATGGAGATCAAGAAATCCCACCTATTTTTTTACTTTAAAAAATTAAGTAAAATTTTCATCAGAGTAAGTAAAATTTTCATCAGAATAACTAATAACTTTATCAGAGTCTCAGTAAAAGCATCTCTGGCTGCAGCATTTCAAATGGGGCAGCTGTCATGCAGAGTGCTGCTTCAGAATGAACACATCTATCTAAATAGCATCACACTGACTGGAGTTTGATTAAGCTCTTGGATATCAGATGTCACTCTGAATTTAAATTGCATGTGAATTGTGCACTTCTTGTGCTTTGCCCCATCGAACTTCTAAAGTCTGATTTCATAATATCAAACTGCATGTGGATAGTTCATATATTTTCCAAACTGAATGTCTTTTTTTGTGTGTGATGCCATGCGTTATCATATGGTACTGACTGTAATTTCCAAGAATTAGTGCTCGTCCATTCAGGTAAGTGTTCCAGCTAACTAATTAATAGTCAATGCTACATATTTTCCTCTGGAGCACAGGAAATACATGGTACCTTTGAAATATCCCTTCATTTTTTTTTAGTTTTAGGGATATTAATATCTCTTTGATTTAGATACTAATAGAGGAAAATTGAAGGACAGTGATTCCTGCAGAAGGCAGCAAAATCACTCATCCCATAATAGGTTTCCAAAACAATATTGCAGACTACTGCAGCTCTAGAGGCTGTTTCTGTTCCAGCTAAACTCACAGCTTTCTGCTTCCATCTGTTCATTTCCTATCTGCCAATTCCCTTCTATTCTCAACCTTATTGCAAGAGCACAGATCTCAGACCCCAACCCTGAAGGTAAATTGAGTATTCAGGGAAATAAATACACTAATTATTGGATCCCACTAAGGCAACATCAGCCAATCAACCTTGACTATTCTAAAGCAATCAGCTGCCAAAGCATAGCACACAACATTTGACCTTTCTAGTAGAAAGACAATTGTACAGGTTAACAACAGAAAAGGTTAACAACCTGCAGGTTGATTCATGGATAACTATTTACATATTTACTATATTATTTCTCTTTCTCCACAATAAGCTATCAATGGACCTTTCTGTACAAACCAAAGAAAACATTTTTGGCAGGTAATAAAATGTTCCTACTGGATTTCAGCTCAGGTAAATGACTAAGGAGGAATATCACGGTCCAGCTGGCAGATGGCTGGAGCAGCAAGCAGGTCTGAGCAGGTGAACAATAGCACTGTCCCAAACGAAGTCAAACTGTCCAAAATCAAAGCACAAGAAGTCAAACAAATTCCAAGCAGGATTCAGAGAGCAGTCCAAGTAACAGCCCGGAGATCAGAGTCCAGAGCAAGGTCAGAGTCCATGTTACAAAGTGAGGGTTTCAGGTGCAGGAAAAGGTCCAGAACAGAGCAACAGCAAGACCAATGACACACTTTGCTTCTGCAGAGAAGTATCTGTAAGCCATTGTCTTTGCTGATGCCTCTGGTCTCATGGAGGAGGGGAGGTTGGAGGACTGCATGCTTCAGGTGCTAGCAGAATCCTCAGAGCTGACTCAGGATCTCCATTTGTCAAGTGAGATGGTCCCAGGACATAGTCTTCTTTAGCGCTATCTGACACTTCCAGGTCTGTCTGTGGTCCAGGCCTGGAATGCTAGTCCTCCACTGTGAGACTGTCTTCATCCTCACTGTGAGATTGTATTCATCCTCACTACCAGCCAGCTTTTCCTCCTTGTCACTCTTGCATGTGTCCTCATCACCACTGATTTCATTGTGGGTCTTGGTGAGACACAAGAGGCAAACTACAACAAGGGAAGGCTGAAGGCCTTCCTCTTCCCCCACCCTGTGCCATACTCGCAAGCCAGATCTAGCCCTACAGCTCTTGGAAACATTAACTCCTTAATATGAGTTGAGTTTTCTTGAGCTGCAAAATTGCAAGCAATCAATTTAGCAAAGAATGGACATTCAGTAACTACTCATGTGTGATAGACACAACTACTCATGTGTGATAGACACAAACACATTAGGGTTGCCAGTTCCATGTAGAGAAGTGCATAGAGCCTGAGGAGGGTAGGGGTTTGGGGAGGAAAAGGATTTCATTGGAATAAATGGCATCCAGTCCACCTTCCAAAGTAGCCATTTTCTTGATCTATGTCGCGTGGAGATCTATTGTAATTCTAAGGGATCTTGAGCCACTGTCTGAAAGTTGGCAACCCTAAAACACAGAAACATTTAACAGAAAAATAAGGTAACGGGCCATATATAGCTATGTCACTGTTCACTGATAGGTGATCAACAGGATACATTTAATGGCATGTTTCCATCCATCCAAAGCCTTCATGGCATAGGACATTTCTGCTTCTCTCTTCCTCTCCTTCTCAGCCCACTGAGTCATCTGTAATTTTGTTCTGGAGGGGAAGGGCTTAAATGTTATTCATGTTTTGAAACTGCATGGTTGGACTGTGCACTGTTTGAAAGGCAGTTTCATATCCCCAGCATGATTGGCACTAACAGATGTGACAGCAATGAGAGGGTTTGGGAGTTGTGGGGACATGGCAGCATAGTACCCAGAAGTGACATCCTGGTACAGAAACAAGCAGAGGAGAAAATCAATGGAATCCTAAGGGATCACTGGCGACCCTAAGGACTGATGACTTGTTAAGTGAGAAAGTGAAACTGGCAGGAGCTGGTTGTATGATGGCCCCTCAGCTGCTGGAAATGAGGTCTTCTCATAGCATCCATTATAGTTTCCAAATTTAGTCTTCTAAAGTAATGTAAATTTGTTAACATTCATTTCAGTATGAGAACTTGTCAAAATGTAAGGCAGGTGGCCCATCGTATAATTCCACATGAATAATTCCAGATGTATGTAGACTTATAACAATTATGGATGTCTTTGTCTTCTGAACTGTTATTTTTTAACTAATAAAAATCATATGATTACTATCTTAAGATTTCTTGATTCATCTGGCAATTCTAGTTCCTTAACATGAGTGGGATTGTATCCAGAATGATGATTCATGGGCAAAAAGCACATTTCTGAGCACAGATCACTGTTGTTGGACCTTGGTTTGAATTTGATTTTATGTGTCTGTTTAAAGAGATTTCTTGTATCAAATATCTCTTTAAGGAGTGTCAAGGGAGGCATGTTCATCTAGGTTAATGAGCACTAACTACTATGTGAAATTTTTTTATACATTATTAATCATGTCTGCGTGGTTCTGCAGAGAAATGTTATGAGCTGGATAGGGAACAGATCACAGGAATTCTAACATCAACCTTCCGTATGAACATTTGCACAGCCATGTGTGCTGTTTTAATTTTAAAGCCATGATTTCAGCACTAGGATAGCCTGTATTGAATCCTTTTCTGTTCCAACTGAATTGGAAGGATGGGAGTTAACTTTGCCAGGTGTTAGGGAAGTAAGTCATTCTGAAAATTGGCATCTGGGCACCTGCTTCATGCTTGATGTTTTGCCTGCCAATGAAGCATCTGAGAGAACTCCATGTTGGCTCAAGCAGAGATCCAATGACCTGTCTTTCCATATTTGAAAGCATATGTTTTCCTGCTCCACCCCAGTGTTCCTTGGGTGCACTTCCTGCTGTTCACTGCATTCTTTGGGGCACTGAATATAGCCAGTGGTCAATTATATGGGGAGCAACATGGTACCTCTTTAGGAAGAAGAAAAGACATTGTAGACCCAATTATCATCATTTTGAAGATGCTTAGGGAAATATATTCCCACCAATGTTGATAAGTAACTTGGCAAAGAAAGTATTGTTTATGCAAATCCATACAGGCATTTGATTCAATTAAAAAGGAATTGCCAGCACAAGATAACATTCCAAAACACATATTGTTCAGTTAGATGGATGATCTATATCAGGAGCCAAGCAGTCTTGATAAGGTTGAGGAGAACGAACACCAGTTTTCTGGTGGGGGGTGGGGAGAAAACACACCCGCATATCAAAGTATCCTGGGATTATGTTACATACAATATTTGGATTACTTCTGGCTAGACAGTACAAAATACCTAACTTTGCCTATAGTTTCTAAATAGTTGGGTTAGATAAACATCATTGATCTATATTCTTTGCCAAGAGTATTAAGAATGTTGAGAACCACAGTATTGAGGCCAAACACAACATGCACACTAGCCTCCTCATTCCCTATCAATTAGTCCAAAACTTCCAAGCTCCAATTTTGGATTACCAATTTTTAAAATCTGGCAAACTAGAGAAAGTATCATTCTTCTTTACATTTTAAAGAAAAAAGTTAATAAGGCAGTAAAGAGGTTAATGCTACGATGGTAAATTTATGAATATCTTATCCCATCATTTTCTTAATATAAGAATATTACTATTAGAAGAGCCCTGAAAAATCAGACCAGTCATCCATCTAGCCCAGCATCTTGTTTCACATAGTGGCCAATCAATTACATTAGAAGGCCAATAATTAAATATGAAATTGGAAAATGGTCCCCAGTCCCCTGATGCCAAATTACAGTGAGGACATCCCTGAAACACCTGGACCCTTTTCACACAGGCCAATAAAAGCAGGAAAAGGCGAGTCATACGAACCCACCCTTTCCCCAGCTCCTTTGCATGGCTGGCATTCGCCAGGGCACATGCCTTCACAAGAAGGTGCTTCCCCCCTGCCTGCCTGCCTCCCCCCCCCCCCAGGCCATGATATGGCCCGTTTCCCCTGCTTGACTCTGCAGATCGGAGCTGGGGAAGGAGTTGTCAAGAATCACATTATGTGAGATTCTTGTGTTTTAACGCAGCTCACAGCCACAGCCGTTCACTCTGCCATGGCTGTGAATCACGTTAAAACGAAATAATGGCACATAACGTGATTGTCGAAAAACCTGGGGGTGGGGAATGCAGAGCAGATCCATGCTAGGATTGGGATCTGTGCAAAGTCCCCCCCCCCCCCCGGTTTTTAACTGGTTTTATTCTGATTTAATTGGCCCGTGCGGAAAGGGCCGTGGAGAAAAACATTTGAGCAATACCTGAAGGCACCGAATATTGCATGGGAAGAGGCTTGCCCAAAACACTTGCGCAAGACCAGAAATGCTGGAGAGCACTTGTTGCCCAATATGCTGCTTAGTATGGGAGGATCTAACTATTTTATTTCCCATGCATGAAATGTTTTGTAATATTCTTTACTCTAATACCCAGGAACACTTTTTTCTTGATAGATACACGAAAATAATGTATTGATTTCGAAGCAACTACTACTTATTCTTTCCAGGAACAACAGCCTAGTCCCATACCATCGATCAGATACTTCCATGTTTATCAACAAGGAATGGATTCATAATAACATCAGTCATAATAATATAAGACAGAATAACATCAGTCTAAGTAATTCCAGAACAGTGACCATCACCTGATGTGTGAAAAATAATCAGTATGACCTTGGTACCTGTCTTTGTTGCCAGCTATCCTCCTTGGTCTAAGCTTTCCTGTGACTCGCTAAGGTACATTTGCCACCAATAACAAACAGCTGTTTGCAGCAATGTAATGAATACAAGACACCATTGTAATGGAACAGAAGAAGCAAAAGGGTAAAGGGTAAACAATAAATATATTCAGCAGAATCACTTGATTGTAGATTACATAGGGACAACATTTGTCCTGGCTGATGCTGAAGGTGTTTTGACTGTCAAACACAAAGGATATCCAATGTCCCCAACAAGTTAACATAAAAGTTGCACACCACTACTGTTAAGAGAACTCACAATTTCAGCACCACTTTTATCCTTATGGTACTATTCCCACTGAACATTTCATAAAGTGTTTTTAAGAAAAAAAAGACACTTCAGAAATAAATACATAGCCACAGCTAATTAACTTATATTAATTATAGTTAAGATACATATTGGTTACAGATGTTGACTAACCCAGGTATTTTGGATTCATGCTATATCCACCCTAGGGTGGAAAGATGGGTACAGAAGGAGGAAGAGGAGGAGTTTGGATTTATTCACTGCCTTTCTCTCTTAATATGAGACCCAAGATGGCTTACAAACTCCTTTCCCTTCTTCTCCCTACGACATCTTGTGAGGTAGATGGGGCTGAAAGAATTCTGAAGGAATTGTGACTAGCCCAGGGACACCCAATAGGTATGTAGGAGTGAAGAAACAAATCAATTTCCCCAGATAAAAATCTGACGCATATGCGACTTTGTACACTAAGTTCCCTTCCGCACATGCAGAATAATGCACTTTGAATCCACTTTCAATGCACTTTGAAGCTGGATTTTACTGTGCAGAATAGCAAAATCCATTTTTAAACAATTGTGAAAGTGGATTGAAAGTGCATTATTATGCATGTGCAGAAGGGGTCTAAGACACAGAAAGTGGTCCAATGTTAATAAGAGAGATGCCTCATGGAAGACTGAGGTATTTTAACCAGTTTGGTTTAGTGATCAGTGTGCATACATCTAAGGATCTATTTATAGAAACTCACTGGATGACCTTAGGCCAATTATTCGCTCTCTCAGTCTAACATACCACACAAAGTTGTCGAGAGTACTAAAACACAGTACTAAAAGTTCAGCTGGAATGTGTTCCACAGGTTAGAAAAGGCAGCACCCAGTCCAAAAGAAAGCCACCATGGTTAACAAGAGAGGTTGAGGAAATTATCAGAAAAAAGAAAATGTCTTTTAGAAAATGGAAGTCCAGTTTGGCTGATGAAGAATATGAGAGGGAACACAAATGGTGGC
Source organism: Sphaerodactylus townsendi (assembly GCF_021028975.2). Taxonomy (NCBI): domain Eukaryota; kingdom Metazoa; phylum Chordata; class Lepidosauria; order Squamata; family Sphaerodactylidae; genus Sphaerodactylus; species Sphaerodactylus townsendi. Next base: position 40,928,445 of record NC_059431.1, read on the forward strand.
AAAAGAGAAGCAAGTTAGCTGTAAGGGAGGCAAAAAAGGATTATGAGGAACGCATGGCTATGAACATCAAGACCAGCAACAAACAGTTCTTCAAGTACATCAAAAGCAGGAAGCCAGCAAGGGAAGCGGTAGGCCCGTTAGATGACAAAGGAACAAAGGGTGTGCTAAAAGATGGCAGGGAGATTGCAGAGAAGCTGAATGAATTCTTGCATCTGTCTTCACCCAAGAGGAGGTGAGGAACATTCCTGCACCTGAACCAAGCTTCTTAGGAGGCGAATCCGAGGAACTAGCGAAGATAGTGATAGACAAGGAAGAAGTTCTGGCAGCCATTGATAAACTAAATGTTACCAAATCCCCTGGCCCAGATTGCATTCACCCAAGAGTTCTTAAAGAGCTCAAGCATGAAATTGCTGATCTTCTCACTTTAATATGCAACTTATCCCTGAAATCAGGCTCCATCCCTGAAGACTGGAAGATGGCCAATGTCACACCAATCTTTAAGAAAGGATCTAGGGGGGACCCGGGAAATTACAGGCCAGTCAGTTTGACATCTGTTCCTGGTAAATTAGTAGAATCTATCATTAAAGATAAAATTATAAAACATGTAGAAAAGCAAGACCTGCTGATAAAAGAGTCAGCATGGCTTTTGCAGAGGCAAATCCTGTCTTACAAACTTACTAGAGTTCTTTGAGGGTGTAAACAGGCATGTGGACAGGGGTGAACCGGTGGACATTGTCTACTTGGATTTCCAAAAGGCTTTTGACAAAGTTCTTCACCAGAGACTGTTGAGAAAACTCAGCAATGAAGGAATAAGAGGGGAAGTCCTCCTATGGATTAAAAACTGGTTGAGAAACAGGAAACAAAGAGTGGGTGTAAATGGGAAGTTCTCACAATGGAGAGATGTAGGGAGTGGTGTCCCCCAAGGATCCGTTTGGGACCAGTGCTCTTTAACCTATTCATAAATGACCTGGAAGTAGGGGTGGGTAGCGTGGTGGCCAAGTTTGCAGATGATACCAAATTATGTAGGGTGGTGAGAACCGCAAAGGATTGCAGAGAGCTCCAAGCGGACCTTGATAAATTAGGTGAGTGGGCTCAGAAATGGCAAATGCAGTTCAATGTAGCAAAATGTAAAGTGATGCATATAGGGGCAAAAAATCCAAACTTCACATACACGCTACAGGGGTCAGTGCTATCAGTCACAGACCAGGAAAGGGATTTGGGCGTCTTAGTTGATAGTTCCACTCAATGCATGGCAGCTGTGAAAAAGGCAAACTCTATGCTGGGGATCATTAGAAAAGGAATTGATAAATAAAACTGCAAAGATTGTCATGTCCTTATATAAAGCAGTGGTGCGACTGCACTTGGAGTACTGTGTCCAGTTCTGGTCGCCGCATCTCAAAAAGGATATTGAGGAGATAGAAAAAGTGCAGAGAAGGGCAACAAGGATGATTGAGGGACTGGAGCACCTTCCCTATGAGGAGAGGCTGCAGCGTTTGGGACTCTTTAGTTTGGAGAGGAGGCGGCTGAGGGGGGATATGATTGAAGTCTACAAAATTATGCATGGGGTAGAAAATGTTGACAGAGAGAATTTTTCTCTCTTTCTCACAATACTAGAACCAGGGGGCATTCATTGAAAATGCTGGGGGGAAGAATTAGGACTAATAAAAGGAAACACTTCTTCACGCAACGTGTGATTGGTGTTTGGAATATGCTGCCACAGGAGGTGGTGATGGCCACTAACCTGGATAGCTTTAAAAAGGGCTTGGACAGATTTATGGAGGAGAAGTTGATTTATGGCTACCAATCTTGATCCTCTTTGATCTGAGATTGCAAATGCCTTAACAGACCAGGTGATCGGGAGCAACAGCCGCAGAAGGCCACTGCGTTCACATCCTACATGTGAGCTCCCAAAGGCACCTGGTGGGCCACTGCGAGTAGCAGAGAGCTGGACTAGATGGACTTTGGTCTGATCCAGCTGGCTTGTTCTTATGTTCTTATGTTCTTATGAGAGGAGAAAACAATGCTGTAAGCTGCTTTGGGTCCCTTTCAGGAGCAAAGCAGAATATGAATATCTGAATACCGAGCGCAGCTACACTGACCAATATGCCGTATTGCTTACAGATTTTGATATTTGGGGAGGAGGGCCTTAAATTTATGACAATAGTAGCGAACAATCATTCCAGATTTTTTAAAAGTGAGATTTAGTAATTTAATAATCCAGATGGTCTGTGTGCCTTTTTTGATCTTTTGTTGATTCCTCAACTGCATTTCTTCCTAGGCAGGAGCAACCTGACCATTGATATTCATGTCTAGTGTGTCCATTTTATTAGGACTTCCCTTCCACATATCTCGCCCTTGCTCTATCTAACCTCCCAAGAAGATCTGGAAAATTCTACTCATATTTCTTCCTTGCAGACTGTTCCAACAAGAACATCTCTACAGTGGCCAAGTTTTGTGCTGAGACTTTGTCCATGAGAAATCAAATATTTCAAACATTTTAATACATAATTACAGCACAATAAGCTTATACATTTTAATTTCTGTATATGAAAGTATATATTTGCATGCAAACTGTGCTGTTAAATTGATGTAGACTGATTTCTTAACTGTAATAAAGTTGATGGATGGTTTGCATAGGGCTTCATTTGAGAGTCAGCAAGTCGTAGTGGTTAAGACTGATGGACTTGACTGAAGAGAACCAGGTTTGATTCCATACTCCTCCACATGACTCCACATAGCAGACTCTAATCTGGTGCACCAGGTTTATTTTCCCACTCCTACACATGAAGCCTACTGGGTAACCTTGTGCCAGTCACAGTTCTTTCAGAACTCTCTTAGCTCTGCCTACTTCACAAGGTGTCTGTTGTGAGGAGGGGAATGGAAAGTAATTGTAAGCAGTTTTGAGATTTCTTAAAAGTAAAGAAAAGCATGGTATAAAAACAACTCTTTTTCTTCTTTTTATTGATGAGTGCTCAGAAATTACAAATTGTTCCAAACGTGATGGGAAAATTTTCATGTAAAATATTAGGAACATGATCCACATTCCTTGTTCCATCCATATTTATTAGCTTCTTGACCTAGTTCAAAGTGCTAGTCTTGATTTTTAAAGTCTAAAGTGGCCAGGAAGCACAGTATCTCTCTGAGGAAATTGTGACATCAACTTCTTTGTACTTAAACCATTAGAAGAATGGAGGATGACCATAAGTAAGTGGGCATTTTGATAGCTATGTTGCAGATTTGGCATAATATCCTAAGAAATGCATGTATGTACCTATACCACCCAGTAATAGTTCGCCATTTAATGAAATTGTCTTCTTTAAGAGGACCTGAGGTTTATGAATACTATTAGCTATCTATATATTTACTTTCCACATCCCCTGCTTGCAACACACTGACTCCTCAACAGGTTTTTCGGCAGACTCAGAGGACCCTCTGAGTTTGTAGAAAAATCCAAAAAGAAAGTTTAAATCCCATCAAATCAAATAAAGTATTCTCTGCACATGCACAGAAGACACACCTACCACTGTCAGCTGCCATCATCTCCTGCCAGTTCATCTGGGCACAGAGCAACTGCTGGCTTCCCCACCAGTCTGCAGCAGCTGCTCCAGATATCATGAGGTTATTATGTTTAATACCTATACACTTATTTGATACTAATTCAGTGTCATTATTTAGTGGTCTCAGTTTACATAGTTGGAACTATGGCAGAGGTTTATATTTTGAATAAATTTTACAATTAGGGAGTGGTAATGTAGTGAAAGATTTTTTTTCTGCTTGCCAGGCCATCTTGGGCTGCTTTTGAATCACAAGATTGTTTTAAAAATCTTTTTGCAAGTTCGTAAGCTTGACATGGATTGATAGATTTTTACTTTCATGATGTGCTGCATTATTTATGTAGAACAGCTGGATTGCATATTTACAGGTTGCCCTTTGCTGTCAGGCAAAGGACAGCATTACTGTGCAAGGAAAGCTAAAACAGTGACTGAGAGGATCTATACCAGGGGTAGGGAACCTGCGGCTCTCCAGATGTTCAGGAACTACAATTCCCATCAGCCCCTACCAGCATGGCCAATTGGCCATGCTGACAGAGGCTGATGGGAATTGTAGTTCCTGAACATCTGGAGAGCCACAGGTTCCCTACCCCTGATCTATACAATTATGAGAATTATTTTACAATGATAGTTACAGTGATTATTTAAACAACAGTTTTCTAGAAGGAACTTCATCTTAATTGACAACTCAGGATGAAGTACTGGATTCAAATCATATTAGTCCCATTATAATGAGAAATTTTAAGCTAGTTTAAATGCAGATATTGCTACTCTTTGGGTTGTTGTTTGTTCTGTGTCATCTGAAGTGAACTGTCCTCAGTCCAAGCCCAATTAAACATTTTGAGCAAGATTCTTCATAGACTTGCTCTCTAAGCAGAGTTACATACTTCTTAGTCTATTGATGTCAATAGGCGCCACTAAGAAGACTGTAGGATAAATGCTTTGAGTGGCCTTGTTAATAGCCAGATAATGAGGTGGTGATATTTTTACTGAATACAATCTCATTAAGGATGCTACCTCACTTCACAACCATATCATTTGATTTTATATATTTGCTTTAGCTTCTCCGTCGTATGAATCAAACCGAGTTTGATCCTCTGAAGATGCCAGCCACAGATGCAGGCGAAACGTCAGGAGAGAATGCTGCTAGAACACAGCCATACAGCCCGGAAACCACACAGCACCCAATCAAACCGAGTGTTTATTTACATGCCATTTTGTTTATGTGGTAGAAAGTGCCATCAAGTCACAGCTGACTTGTGGTGATCCTGTAGGGTTTTCAAGGCAAGAGATGATCATAAATTATTTGCTATTGCCTGCTTCCACATGGACTGAGAGAGTTCTGAGAGAACTGTGACTGGCCCAAGGTAAGCAGCAGGCATCATTTGTAGGAGTGTGGAACTGAACCCAGTTTTCTTGATTAGAGTCCACTGTTCTTAACCAGTACATCACACTGGCTGTCTATGTCATATATACTTCATTTTAAATGTTTCAACATTGAATTTTAAAAAAGATTTTACATTTTTTCTGCAAACTTGAGGCCCTTGTCAGGTTTTTATAAAAATCTGGCTTGCCCATTCAGAGCTCCAGTCACAGGATGTAAGTATGCAAATATCTGGTCAATTTGGCTATTAGAATATAAAATATTTTATTACATATTCTGCAAGTCTGTGCCTGCAAGGACTCACAAGGGTAAATCCCATTTCACCCATACTCAGTTCCAAATTTCTTTGATGGCTCTGGTTTAGTATCTCCCAGAGTATCTGCTTTTTTAAAAATTCTTTCATTAGATCTGGCACTGGCTCACTTTATCCCCTGCCAACTCAAATGCTAGTTCATCTCTCTCTCTCTCACACCTGCTTACCTCCATTGGCTCTAGCTTCCCTTCACATCTGGTCCTCCTCCCTCTTGTGTGACAGTGCTTTCAGCTTGTATTTCACTTACCCACCCCCCAATCTTGGTTTGCTTGCTTGTTTGTTTGTCAGATTTTCTGAAAACTTAGGGCTTCTCTCAGGCTTGGTAAAACCCCTAAATTTTAGTTGTAACTTGCCCAATTGAAACCAATATCTAGATAAATGTTGGGTTCCAATCAAACATTCAGTTCTGTATACACTGAATATAAGAATTACTCACAGTCACGTCATGTATTTTTTAAAAAGCAGATATATGTATAGCACGTGTGTTCACTTTAATTTATGGCCAGGCTTTTATGTATGAACACTGCACAAACAGTGTATAAACACTGTACAATTGAATTCACTAAAGCAACAGCAAAAAACAGGGAACTGAAACAGCTGAGAAAAGTGTAAAATGAATATTAGAAAAAAGATGGAACATTTACTCATTCCTAGTCCCAGTGTTATTTGGAACACTGTACTTTATTTTAGAGACTGCATTAAAATATTTGGCTATAACCTGTGTGAAATAAAAATACACAAATCACTCATTACAAAAAATGTTTAAAGTAATAGTTCTTCATCCAGGGCTTAATTGTCTTTCAGCTCTTCCTAGCATTAAATTTTCATCTTGGATCAGGGTTCTACATTAAAGGTCATATAAAATGCAATGTAGTGGGTAAGAAATGGTAACAAATCCCATTACCAATAATGTCAGAGCAAACTAGGCCCTCATACTGATTCCTCTTCAGTGTGAAGCCTTTAAAAATTAAAGTTGATGCATCAAACCAAGTCGAATGTATAACAAATTAGGCTTCAGTATTTCAAAATAAATGGGCTCTCAAGAGGCACAAAAGTAAATTGAGAGGCATATTGTTGATTCAAAAGTGACATTTATTTTGTTCTGCACAATTTCACTGGCAGTAAGTCATATGGGCACTAGCATTTTAAGAGAGCTTCACTAATTTGCGTATGCAAATTTAAATGAACCTTATCTCTTGTCTTTAAAAGAATTATTGTACTCTGAGTGAATATGTGGTTGGAAAAATTAAGAGTAGCTGTTACATAATGGTTGATCCCAATTTTAATTGCTGCAATCCGAAGTAACTGAATTCTGTGGATTCTTTGATGTGAAACAGATCAACCAAGAAGGTCTCTTCTATGGATGACCATGGCTTCATGTCAAGAGTAGAGAAACCATTAAAAAACATTTACAAATTAAACTAGAACTTTCACAAAAATAAACAAATACAAATCAGTTACATCTCACGTGTGGTCTATTCTAAATGGGAGGGAGGGGGAAGCAAATCTTTAGTGCCAATGAATAACCTAGAAGATAATTCCAGAATAAGTTAAATTCATCTTCTTGTATAAATATTTCCATAAATCTTCATTTTGTATATTTTACTGGCAGGGTAATGAAACCCCAACCCATGATTGCTGGGAATGCTAAGATTTCTCCAGCATCCTCACAATCTTCACATTCATCATGACTACAGATTTGCTGAGAATCTCAGAAGGTTATGTTTTTCATCTTGTGCCAAATTCCATGCTTTTCCTGAATTTGCTTGAAATCATGGAATTTGTAATGGTTTGATCATCATATGGCAATGATTTGCCTAGAATAGCTCTCTTTTTACAGTGAAGAAAGGACAGATCAATTTTATGATGATTTAAAATAGTGTGTGACAAAAGTAATGTTACAGGATTGGGAATATTTTCTGTAGACAATGGGATGGAGACAGCATATATGGAATTACTAATACTCTAAGGATAGAAATCTTCATGCATAACCATTCCTGAAAACAAATGAAGATGACAACACAGGATGGAAGTTTTATTTTTTCAGTGATGGTTTGGAACTAGATGTTATGCTGTGGATGTTTCTGTGTAGGCACTGAATTACCAGTATGTATCCTTCTAAAGAGGCATTCAATTACCAGAACCACTTCATACATATTAAAGGCTACTACAACTTTCCCAGAAATTGAATCTTATTCGATATACCTTGTGTGGATATCAGAGACATAGGCCCCTTCCGCATGGGCGGAATACGGCGGCCTGGGGACAGCAAAAACGGCGTCCCCAGGGAGCTGTTTGCACAGGGGGCGCAGCTGCTTCACAGCCGCGCCACCCGAGCAGCACGAAGCTGCCATTTTCCAACCTCGCTTACCCAGTGAGGTTTTCGGAAAACGGCGGCTCCACAGCGCCTCCCCTTCCCCCATGTCCGGGCGACCTACCTGTCCTGCGGCCCTCCGGCGCGTCGCCGAGGCCTGGAAACATGCCCCCTCTGCCCTGCGACTCCAGTGCAGTCGCGCAGGGCGGGGGGCGTGTCCCCTGGCCTCGGCGATGTGCCGGAGGGCCGCAGGACAGGTAGGTTGCCCTGATGACGGCACAGCTTTGCGCCGTTGTCTCGGCCAGTTCTGGGACCGTTATCTACGCCGACCTGACCCCTTCCGCCTCTGTGTGGAAACGGCCATAGAAACATGTAGTTGGAAGGTACCCCAAAAGTTACCTAATCCATATCCCTGCACAGTGGAGGAAATTCACAACCAACTCCCCCATGCCCCAGTGACCCCTATTCTACGCCCAGAAGGTGGCCAAAAAAAAAATCCTTCCTGAACAATTAGGGACACTACCATAGGCACCAACAACAAGTTGCAGGGTTTTTTTCCCCTAGATGCCAATACTGTTGTTTTCCTGCAGAAACACTTTTTTTTCCTGATGGCTGATACTATACAGACATTTGCATAAAGAAACTGCCATAACAGTTATAAATTGCTGGTCATAATTTCAATTATTACTTGATAAAATACACTAAGATGAATCAACAACAGCTGATCTAGTACAATGTAGTACTGTACTTAATTCAGCATATATAGTGAATATACTAATAGGAAAAGGACTTCTCAGTACATCATGCCAAATGTACTCTTTTACAAGATTGAATGGCTCATATTCACTTTGATGGGAGAAAATACAGGTTCAAACATCTGATAAATAACTGAGGTGTGCCCAAACACTGCTCCCTTACAGTTATTGATTACCCCAGTATCAAGGGATGGGAGGAATTTTTAGTCCCCTAAAGCTTTTTTGAAATTTCTAACCCTGCTCTACAGAAATCAAAGGGAGCCACTCACTTTAAAGAAAGTAGGAACATTTAAGCTGGCTTGAGACAGGAGGATGTATTACTCTGGAGGCTAAACATGACATATTGGTGGACTGAAAAGTTAACTAGAAGAAGAAAGGAGCAGATAATTCAGTATCACTGCTGTAATTTAAAAGGCAGTATCCATTTTTATGATTTTTTTAATTCGGAAAATATTGAGAAAACATAATATGGCAGTAGCAATTTGACAATAAACCGTGAGTGCTTTCAAAGCACCTTAATAATTTTCTGATGCACAGGGCAATTTGCAAGCTGTCAAAGTTCAGATCCATTTATCCACAATTGAAACGGTAACACAACTGAAGCAGAAGCAGAGCCATAAATCTTACCAAAAACATACACAGACACCAACTGATAAACAGGAGAACAAATGAACGTTGTAGTGTTTTTTTTAACAAACACATAAACAGTTGTTCAGGTTAATGGTTGATTTGTTTCAAAATGCAAAGGAACCTGCCAGGTGAAAAGACAGTTGTAAATTAATGTGGCCATGAAAGGGAAGGGGGAGGTAAACTATTAGTAGTAACACACCTCTTTCACTTTGCTTACAATGGATCTCCTACTTGGGCTTGGAGCACAGGTATAGGGCGAGCAACCACCTTCATTTCCATGTCTCTCTCAGATGATTAAACATTTCCATTTGCCAAAGGGTGGGTGGCTGCTAGAAATAATGGAAAAGGGCAACAGAAATACCTGTTCCTCTAAAATTCCTTCTCTGTGAGATTCTGTTCTGTTGGGGACTGAAGGCAGACTGGAGTTGTCCTCTATTCTTTTAACTTACAGATACTTGGTCTTAGTATAGCATTCATTCTGGAATATTTTCAGATTTCATTGGGTCATTTTCAGGGTTTGCTCTTTGTTAATTTACAAAGTCATATTTTCCTGTACACTAAAGACCTCCTCACTCAGCTAGAGATTGCTCCCTTGTCTGTGGAAGACCTAGTTTTATTGTTTTCACCACCTGCATGGGTGCCAGCCAGTGTGCTATTAGATATGGCAATATATATCAACAGATATTATTTATCTCTATGACTTGCAGCTGACTGTGAATTGCCTACACCACAATGTATCATGACATGAAAACACCTTTGCTTGTAGTGTTTAATGTTCATAGCTGTTTCACACTTACAAGTCATCATTCACTATTAAAATTGCTGGGTATAATAAACTGGCATGTGCAAACCTGCCCTTGCAAGATAGGCTCTTTATTTATTGAATGTGAGCTTCTCGTTTTGTCAATATTTGCTTTATCTATTCCTGTTCTTATGTTTCTTTTTCTCTGTGCATGTATATACAAGGTTTGTTATGGTAGTGGTGCTGTTGCTTAGTAGTTGAGAGTAGGGGTGTGCATTCAATGATGTTGAACTGGGTTGCAGGGAGGCTTTTTGGCTTTTTTCTTTACTTTTTTAAAGCTGAAAAATAAAGGACACCATGTCAATGAAGGCGAAAAAGGTCAAATCTGGAACAATGGAGAATGAATGGGTGAACCCTTTGGGAGCCCATGAAATTGGACTCTCTAACCCAATCTTTACCAAACTAGGAGATTCTTATAAGGAGAGTCACTTGCAGCAACACTGCAAATTTCATGCTATTGCCTTAAAAAAACAGCCTCTCAGAGCCCTGCAAAAAATTTCCATAGGATTTAATGGACCCAGAAATGTCCAGATTCTAGAAAAAAGGCAACCCCCCCCCCATTGGTATGGAAAGTCAGCTTTTTTTAGATTTTCCAAGAATTTGGAGGTCTCTTAAATCTGAATCCAAATAACATTGATAAAATTTAGTGCACACCCCTAGTTGTGACAGTTGAAGGTCTAGGGCTAAGCCATTCAACCTGCTGGAGGTATGTTATAAACATATCACAAAGGTGCATCAGTTTACATTATTCTGGGAAAAGGGAAAGAGAGGGCAAGACACAACACTAAAAGCCTGGTAAGGGAGAGAAAGAGAAGTGACCAACAACTGTCCTTACATTGTACTATAGATTTAAGTTATATGATTGATACAGAATACTTTTATACATATCACAGACTCTTGTGCCATCAACTAGAAGCAATACTGGTAAAAAGTCATACACAGAAAGCTCTTCATTAAAGAGACATTTCTTGATTTTGGGATTCACAGTACTGACTTTTTAAAGGGACAGTGACAAGTCTCTCCTTAGCACACTAAAAACTTAAAGCTAGGTTCAATTCTTGGATGTTCCTCATTTAGAAATGGGTGTTAATTTTAGGGAAAGATGTGGCAGTTCTGTATTTCCTTCTTTCACATATCCTATTCTATCTGGGTAGCTCAGACAGCTTTCCATGCATACAGCTGACTGGCCATATCTACTTTGCTTCATCATTAGCTGTGTCTAGACAATTTCTTGGGCAAACATAGAATTCAATCATCCCAGCTATGTAACTACAATACGCACAATGGCATATTTCATTATTATCTCATATCAGCCTTCTGTCTGAGAGCATATATGAACTCAATGTGACTTTGAGCAATGTGCTAACCATAAAATATAAACTATGACATGACATGAAACAGCCTTATTCCTAGTCCAAGCATTGGTTCATTAGCTCAGTATGTATCTGCTGCTCTGACAAGCAGTAGCTCTGCTGCTGTCAGAGCAAAGTTATACATTCACTGGCATTATCAGAGACTAAATCTGTGGTCCTCTGCATACTCTCCACCAAAGAACCACATCTGCATTCAAAATGTGAAGGATATTGCCACTGGAGTCAATGCCTGCTTTTCCAGTTTCTTTAATCAGGTGTTATCTCTTATCCTATAAATAATTCCTCAATCAGGTTCCTTCAGCAGGATCTTTGCTGAACTATGTAAGTCTGAAGTTACCAGCATTTCCTTTACCACCTAATTTTCTTCAATCCATCTGCACTATTACAGTGCAGTCTAAGCAGAATTGTACATTTCCAAGCTTGGATTTCAATGGCATTAGAAGAATGTGAGTATTTATCATTGCTCTATTGAACCAGTTTTGTTTATTGGTCTCTAAGCAGATACTGTTACATTTTCACTGAATATACAGCACCTAGTATTTTTCTACTACAATTTTTTAAAAATCTTTAATAATTGTAGGACAATTGACAGAGGGACATAGCAACATATCTGGTTTAAACATGTTCTTACTATGGAACTGTGAATGGAATACACTTGCAGAACTCTCCCTGTTCCTCTTGCAAAGTCCTTTGGCCCCAGATCAAGAGAACTTGGATTTGGCAAGAAAGGGAGATACACCACCGTAATGTCCAACAATTTTGCACAAGCATTCATTCTAGTCATGATTCTGGACCCAACTTATATAGATGTGATCTTCACAGATGAAACAATTCATTCCTATAAAAATAGAACACAATAACATTTAAAGGTTTTTGTGTTCCAATAAGATGGAAAGACAATTCAAAACCATCAAATATCTGCTTAGATCAATGGTTCCCTCTAGGCCAGTGTCCATGTTAAATGGGAACGTGTAATAAGGTCAGGCAGAGAAAGAGTTTGTATAACAATGCCATTTAGCTACCACTGAATAACAATGCCATTTAAGAATCTTGTTCAACAATTTTATTTTTAATGGTTCCCAAGCCAATGATTTATACAGATAGTACTTGTAGTGGCTGAAGAGAGATTTTGCTTAAATATTTACATTAACTGTTGTAGTGCATGTTCCTCATATCAAATTGTGAAAAGCAGATACCAAATTTATGATATTCAGTTTTCTCTCCTTTATGCTAGGGCATAAGATTTAAAAGTTCAAAGATATCCTTTATGGGACCCATAGGCCTCTAGTTCTTGAGAAACACTGCTTTCCCATTTTACTGTATACCCTTCTAGTATTTGACACATCTTTGTAAAAGAAAAATGATAGTGTATGTTCAACTTTAAAATCCAAAGGTTCTTTGACACTCAAGAAAAGTAATTTCCACAGTGAAATAGAACTTCTCCATTCAGTTTCCTGATGCAACCCCAGAATTCTGCTCTTGGGTCCCATGGATTCCCAGCCCTAGCATGGAGGGCAGTGTCTTGTACAAATATAACATACAAATTAAATATGGTTCTTAGGACCAAATCATACATTACATGAAAATTCCATGATCAGATTCTTAATTTTTAAAAATCTAATTAACGACCTCATGTGGTTGCTTTAATGACAGGAACAAATTTATTAGAACAGTATGTTTAATCTTTTCTTTCCATGCATCATCAATAATTTAAATAGCTCCTCTGCGATTTCAGGTAGTTCCCTGCAGGAACAAATACAATAGGGATTCAGAAATTAACAAAGCTGGATGCTCTGAACTATGATTTCCCCCTACTTGTTCATAATCAGATTGTGTGGTGATGGAAAATGTTGTCAAGTCACAGCTGACTTATGGTGACCCCATAGTGTTTTCAAGGCAAGAGATGTTCAGAGGTGGTTTTCCTTTGTCTGCCTCTGTGTGGGCTCTGAGAGGACTGTGACTGGACCAAGCAGAGACAAAGGTCCTCAGGTGGAGACCATTTAATCACCCTAAGCCCCTCCTACTTCCCCCCTGAGCAGCTCCCCCTTACCCATGGTGGCAGCAGCCCAGCCGGGAGAGGCTCCCTGCCTGGTCTCTGCCTGGTGGGGCCCAGAAGCCTCTGGGTGTGCTGCTGCTGTTGCTGCTGCATGGAATACCCTCCCCACCAACACGCTCACCTCCTGGGCCTTTCTGTCTTGGGCCAGGACTTTTCCCAGCCATGGCTTGTGGTGGCAGCTGGGAAGGGCCACTCCCACCTGCCCTGCAAAAGGGCTCCCCACAAGCACAAAGGCCACACATTTTCACAGCGCCTATGCCCCCTGCCATTCCCTGGGGAGAGAGGGAAGAGGACCCCTCAGAAGAGACCCCCTCCCTTGGGTAACATCCTGGGATGTGAGCCCTCCCACTCTGTGGGTCCCAAGATAAGGGTCGAGCCATGGGGGGGGGGCACAATGCCACTGCTTGCCCTGGGCACTATTTACTGTAGATAAATCCCTGGCTCCAAGGCCACCCAGCAGGCTTCATGTGAAGGAGCAGGGTGGTTCTCCAGATCAGAGTCTGCCACTCTTAACTAATGCACCATGCTGGCTCTAATCAGATTACAGGTTGTTTTGATTTTCCACAAGGTTAAAACATCTAACAAAGGTTCTTTTTAATAAGAAGTCCTGAGAAAACATTCATTTGCATTACTATACTTCCCACTAAAAAAACTTTTTTTCAATTTGAACCATTTATCTGTTGATGTTTTACGTAGAAGAAGAAGAGTTGAATGTATATCCCCCTTTCTCTCCTGTAAGTAGACTCAAAGGGGCTTGGTTAAGAACTCCTTTCCCTTCCCCCCTCACAACAAACACTCTGTGAGGTAAGTGGGACTGAGAAAGCTCCAAAGAACTGTGACTTGCCCAAGGTCATCTAGCTGGCATGTGTTGAAGTGCACAAGATAATCTAGTTCACCAGATAAGCCTCCAAAGTTCAAGTGGCAGAGCGGGGAATCAAACCCGGTTCTCCAGATTAAACTTCACTGGTTCTTAATCACTACACCACGCTGGCTCACAAAAAAAGCAAATAGTTATTTATATACAATTCTTCTAGATATGCCAGATTCCAAGGTATGTAACATCTTTCTTTGAGAATTATACCATCACTGTGTAGAGTTTGGAAACCCTAGGGTACATTTATGGAATATATTTGTATTTCAGATTTTCTGTGAACCTGGAACTTCCTGCAGGTTTGTAAAAAAAAAAAAATGCCCCGTCTCTCTCTGGCTCCATTTTGCTAATTTTTTGATCCACAGTCTATGATCCCGTTCAGAATTGGATAAATGATATGACCACACATATATTGCATCCTTTTTAATGTCCAACACTAACACTACATTTTTGTCACCAGAACATATAAATTTTGTACTAAAAAAAGAAGGGATGTGTATTCACATGCAAATATTTTCCAATACCTATTCATTTGTTTGGATAACAAAAAAACTAATAGGAAAAAACACTAATGTATGTCCTAACAGTCTAGCTTTGAAAATTCAAAGAATCAGAAAGGCAGTCACAGATCTCATTTCCTCCATGTCCTTATTGTTTCTTCTTCTTTCTATCTGTCTGCAAGTGGCTTGCCAACTCTGGGTTGGAATATTGCTGGAGGTTTTCAGGGTGGAAGCTGGAGAGGACAGAGTTTGGGGAAGAAAGGGAGCTCAGCAAATATGTGATGTTGTAAAGTCCAAGGGAGCTCAGCAATTATGTGATGTTGTGAAGTCCAAGGGAGCTCAGCAATTATGTGATGTTGTGAAGTCCAAAGCAGCAGTTTCCCCAAGGAAACTGATCTCTGTTGTCTGGAGGGCAGTTGAAATTCCAGGAGGCTTTCAGTTCCCACCTGGAGGCTTGCAGCCTACCCCTTCTCCTCCTTCTCTTTCTCATATTATCTTAGCTTCTTTTGTCTTTGGCATTTCTATTATTTCTGTTGTTGGAAGAGGAGTGGCAATGTCTAGCATTTGGTCTAGCACTGCACAGTTACTTCTGCCATTAGCTCTCCCTTTGTTCACAGTGTTAAAGTGTTATGTATTTATTGCCACCATTTAACAAAGTCAACTGGGGATAATAGAGTACAGTAGTTATAGAGCAAACAGGTGATCAGAGGAGCTTCAACATTCACTAACTGGGAATAAAAAAGAGTTACTACACCTTGGTAAAATAGATTAGCCTAGTCCCAAAAAGGAGCTATGAGCCAGTATGACAAACAAAAGGGCTAAAATAAACATAGGGCATGGAGAAAATTAAAAAGTAGCTGCAAAGTATCAACATATTTCTTCTTAAATTGAGATATTAATAACAGCCCAAAGGCTCATTACGGAAGGACTCTGCTCTTCTGTTTCTCCCTTCTGATCTCATTAGATAATTTTTCTCCTCTTTCTTTTGTACCTTGTTGTGTGTTTGTCTGAGGAGGGTTTTTCATTACTCTTGCTGACAGCAGGATTTCCTTTAAGTATTGATTGGAGTTTTCCTAAGTTAAAGGAGTGAATACAGGCAAACAAGCAGAACATTGTTCACTTGCTGTTGAGAACCCAGGCAAGCTTTACATTTCTCCATTACCTATTCAGAGTATAATTCATTCATTCTTTGTCTTGTTTCTGGGTGTCTGGACTTCAATTACTCATTCCTCATTTTTAGAATGCAGGTCTTGGGAAAAATCAGTGAAGAATATGGCATAAAGATGAAGAAAAGGTAACATATCCACTGTGCTGACACCCTGCATCCCAGAAATTTCCCCTCTGCTGAACTGAGATATAAATAGTTCAGGCTTTTCCCAGTCATTCTCTACTCCTACAGGTTTTTAAAAATCTGTCCTTTCTCCCAACCTGCTGTAGCAAGGAGGACTGCAGGTGTACCATACAGCCAGTGAGTGAAAACATCTAGAAAAGGCTTGGGGGTACACCCTATGTCCCAATTCTACAGTGTATTTAAAGTTACAGAGGCCCCTTCCGCACATGCAGAATAATGCACTTTCAATCCACTTTCACAATAGTTTTCAAGTGGATTTTGCTATTCCGCACAGTAAAATCCAGCTGTAAAGTGCATTGAAGTGGATTCAAAGTGTGTTATTCTGCATGTGCGGAAGGAGCCAGAGATAATTTAGATGTGCAATCTAACTGCCTACTTGAGGCAGAGAATGGACTAATGGCTGGTCTCAGCCAATGTGAAAACTGATAAAACTTACAAATGATATAAAGCAAAACTTCATCCCTTTCTCACAGATGGAAGGCTTGGAACAGGGAGCGAAAGCTGGTCAAAGTCTCCATCATCCCTGCCTTTTCCCACAGGGTGCAAGCATAGCATTGGCCCAGTCTTACTAATACCTAAGAACTGGAATGGCTTAGACACACAGTTCCCTTGGCTTATTTAGAGTGAGAACTTTCCCTAAGCCAGCCAACAAGCAGTGTGCTTGTAGAAGACATGATGCACAAAAATCTGGGATGTTCACATAATATTTCCTTAGGCACTGTTCTTGAGATTACAAAATCTAGTACAGATGCCACTAAGAAGGCTGCTGGCTGAGGCACACTCTTATTGGGAAGGGACAGAACTAGTTGACCCTGATTTTTGCCTGTGAAGCAGATGCATATCTCTGGTGGGACTGCCCTTTTGTGAGGCAAAAAGAGTTATTCAGTTGGGAACCCCCCACCCCCGCTTTGCCTCCAGGCTGCAGAAGAGTGGGGGTGCAATTCCATGCTTTGGGATGATGCAATTTTACTAGGGAGGGGGACAGTTTTATGATTTTGTGGGGAAGCAGTTTCAGTGCTTGCCATGGGTTCCATTTTCCATAGATACACCCCTGCCGTGAAGACAGTCTTGGCTCAGGTTGCCATCATGCACGTAGGTAAGGGGGGTTCTCGGGTTTGAACCCCCTCATTCATGTCCGAAGCTCCGCCCACCCGTTTGTGGGTTTTTAAAACGTTTTAGTGCTTTTTCGGTTTTTGGCCTGCAGGGGGCGCATTGTTTGGGCTAGCAGCACCAAACTTTCAGGGATTGTTTGGGGGACTCTCCTGATGATACTACCCGGGTTTGGTGAGGTTTGGTTCAGGGGGTCCAAAGCTATGGACTCCCAAAGGGGGTGCCCCCATCCTCCATTGTTTCCAATGGGAACTAATGGAAGATGGGGACTACACCTTTGAGGGTCCTTAACTTTGGACCCCCCAAACCAAACTTCACCAAACCTGGGTTGCATTGTCAGGAGAGTCTCTTATTGATAGCACCCAAGTTTTGTGAAGTTTGGCCCAGGGGGTCCAAAGCTATGGACTTCCAAAGGGAGTGCCCCATCCTCCATTGTTTTCAATGGGAGCTAATAGAAGATGAAGGCTCCTTGGGCCTTTGGACCCCCTGAACCAAACTTCACCAAACCTGGGTGGTATCATTAGGAGAGACTCCTAAAGATACCCTGAAAGTTTGGTGCTTCTAGCTTAACCATTGCGCCCCTGACAGCAGGCACCCCACAAATTTCCCCAGATTCTCCTTTTAAATCCACCCCCTTCGGCATGGATTTAAAGGGAGAATCTGAGGTCCTCAGTTTAGAAGAAGAAGAAGAGTTTGGATTTATATCCCCCCTTTCTCTCCTGTAGGAGACTCAAAGGGGCTTACAATCTCCTTGCCCTTGCTCCCTCACAACAAACACCCTGTGAGGTGGGTGGGGCTGAAAGAGCTCCGAAAAGCTGTGACTAGCCCAAGGTCACCCAGCTGGTGTGTGTGGGAGTGCACAGGCTAATCTGAATTCCCCAGATAAGCCTCCACAGCTCAAGTGGCAGAGCAGGAAATCAAACCTGGTTCCTCCAGATTAGAATGCACCTGCTCTTAACCACTACGCCACATTGAAAGTGATGCTGTTTCAGGGTGGGGGATAATCCACCCTCAAACAGCATCACTGTCAATGTTGTTTAACTAGGGACCCCACATCCTACCTTTAAGGTGGATCTAGTTTAAACACCATTGAAAGTGATGCTGTTTGGGGGTGGATTCCTGCATCACAGCAGCTGCCCTGGGTGGGGGGGACTCAGATTTTGCACCTGGCTCCATTTTCCCTCTATGCCTCAGCCCAGAGGGGAGGGGCAGGGGAGGGCAGGGCAGGGGAGTCTGCCTCCCCGACCTCAGAGAGCTGCTTTTATAAGCGCTAGGCCAGGGGTGGGGCTTGGGAAGGCGTGGCCATGCCCTGGGGCGGGTGGGGGTGTGGCCCCACCCCAACCCCCCCCTAAAAAATCTATACCTACGTCCCTGTTTGCCATTCACCCTCTCAAAAAATACTGTTATTCTCAATATGGCCAATATGATTCATTTTTCTCTCATCCCATATCTCAGAAGTGAAAAGGTTAACTAATCAGAGTATATCTTTAATTTCACATGAGCATAAGGGAGCTGACAATCCACATGTTAAACAAAACAGTTATTTACATACTCAGTGTTTCACCACATAGCCTTATTAACTTGGCTAAATCAATCAGGGGTCTGGATCAAGAGACTGGAACTATAGAATAATAAAAAAGAAATAAAAGTGGAAAATATTTTGCTTTTTTGACTCTTTATGGAGTGAATGGTTAGGCATCGACAAAAAAAGATTTCAACATTTTTATTTATTAAAACAACAAATGGACAACATTATGATAAGTGCAGGAAAATCAAAGAGAGTCCCTATTGCTCTGTCTGTATGCACTAAAGACTATTTTGCCAGTGAACTGAATTTTATAATGATGACTATTTCATTTTGGATGAAATAAAGATAACACAGGATTCCTATCGAAAGTAATATGTTTTTCAGGTTTTACAGGTCATAAACATGACTTTTAAAAATCCAGTTTAAGCATATGTTATAACGACATCTTCAAAGTAATAGATTCTAAGAGAATAATCTCCTGAAGCAGAACAACAAGTCATAAATGTTGACAAGCATATTGCAGCACAAGCTTTTGTATGATAGAGTCAACAGTAGCAACATACATTCCATGTCAACACACTCATGCCACAATAAAGAAGTTTTATTTTAATGTGCCAGAGGGTTGTTGTTGTTTTTTGCTGGGAGTCCAAGAATTTGTGTGTTAAGACTTAGACAAAATTGATAGGTCCTGTTGTGTCAAGATGCTCTGTCTTGCACCTATTCTGAAGTAAGGAAATGGTGAGGCTCTTTATAATTGTTTAATTAGAGAGGAATTAATCTTTTGATACTTTCCCACATATGTCTTGTGATGGTTCTCAATTAACTGCCATTTCTAAGATTTATGTTTAGTTATTATTTATTTTATCTACAATTTGTGAGTATTTACTAAGACTACGTGGCAAGTTTGCCAATCTCCAGGTAGGGTTGGACATCTGGAATTACAACTGATTCCTTCCACATAAAAGTCTTGCTTGAAGACAGAGACCCCAATATTATGCAGGTTGTGACCAAATTCTGAGTATGTGTATGTAAAAAATGCAGTCTTTTGTACAAAACACACACACTCTTTTGATAAAACAATGCCTAGGTATTAATCTATTTTAATATTGTCATTTTAACAGTATATTTTGCAATTATTGTTTCTTTGTACATATGTTATGATAGGTTTCATTTGTTTTTGTTTTTTTATTCTGGTCTAATGCTATAGAAATAAGTTGATTGATTGATTGATTTGAGATTCTCCAATATTTCATTTTATCCTCGCAAGCACATGAGGCAGCTTAGAGAGTGAGCTATTTGCCCCGGATCACCCAACAAATTTCCATGGTGGATTAAGGATTCCACCTTGACTCCCAGATTTTAATCGGATATTCTAACCACCATATGAGATGGAAGTCTTCTGTTGGAGGAAGCCTCTTTGAGCCAAAAGAAAGCTTCAGATTTGCCTGAGCTGAATGTCAGGAAACAACTGAAGATCTGAAAAGGAAAGCTGATTTCTGGATCACCCTTATTCTGCTAAGCATGTTAGATGATGTCCAGGATTTATGCCCCAAAGTCTGACCCTAATGACAACACTGTCCCTTGAAAAGATAAAGGAAGAGGGAAACTGGTGACACAGCTGGATGCATACTCCAGAGGTCCTACTATGTTATGGCAACAAAATAGAGGATTCCAAATATGCACAGAAGCCTCCATTGGGCTGATGAGGATACTAGAATCTATCATTTTAGCCCCTCGCAGTTGAATGGTTTGAATCAGGGGTAAAGGACACTATAGACCCCGGAATCTGTTTATTTTATTAAAGATAGAACTTTCCTGTCTGCAGTATACCTGGCTCTCAAGGCAGCTAATGTTTTAGGTAAATAAATGTAGGCAAGGAAATAAATGGTGCAGAGAAACATATTCTTTAATAATTTTTACCTGTTTTTGTAACCTTCTTTAGGAAGAATCTTCCAGATTCTTTTTTAGTAATGTCCTTATGCATTGCCTTTGCCCCATTAGTTTCTTTGCTTTTATTTTGCTTTGGTGCAACTCCCTTATTTTCTTCATAGGAAAAAAATGGATGAGTGTAGCATAATAAAATACAAAGAAGCAACTAAAAACATTAGGTAAAGTTAATAATAAAGGCAGAAAACAAAAGCAGAGAAAAACCAGCAGACAATAAAAACAACCAAGCAGCAGATAAATAGTATTCCCTGTCACCAACTCTTAGAAGCAGGAGTAATAATTTAGACATCCAAGTGACCAGACTTTTAAGATTGCCTTTCAACTCTAATATATTCTTTATGACTTTGTTAACGTCAAACTATAATAGTTTTCTGTGTTTAATTATTCTACATTATCCTCAACGGACAGAATAGAAAGCAAAAATGGATTACATTAGCTTAATTTTAAACTCATTCACTGGTACCTTGTGAATAATTAGGTAATACAATCCTAGTTCTTTCATGGTCCCTGGGCTTTGCCTTGGAGGTCCGTACTACCTCCATTTTCGGCTCCTACTTCCTTCCTCATTTGTTCTATTAATTTTTGCTGTTATCACTTTCTTACTTAAGTACCCCCAAAGGGTTATATTACTTTTGTTTGGTTCTCTCCCAAGAGTCTTTTAAAATATATGCCGTAAGCTGCTACCTAAATGAGGCAAGAGTATTCTGTGGATCTCAGTGAAGGCTGATATGGTGCTATACTGTGTACTGTAAGGCATCAGACAGCACAATCCTGACCTTCAAAGGGAAAGAGACTGATTTCAGTGAAATCAGATTTGCTCCTACTGGCATCCTTTTAATGAGGCAATGAGCATCCAGCATCACTTTCAAATCTATATAGTAATCCCTAAAGGAAACCAAAGGCTTGAGCTATAAATAGATTTTGGTATACAGAGATTAACAAGTGTAGAATGTCAATAATAATGACCAGAAGATCTTACCCAGTTAAACTGATGGCTTTTCTAGCCTATTTCCAATGATAGCTTAACACACCACCTAGGGCTGTGGTGGCGAACCTATGGCACTCCAGATGTTAATGGATACAATTCCCATCAGCCCATGTTCATGGACTACAATTCCCATCCCAATTGGTCATGCTGGCAGGGGCTGATGGGAATTGTAGTTCATGAACATCTGGAGTACCAAAGGTTCACCATCACTGATCTAGGGTCACTATCTTTTACCACTCCCTACCAGAGACATAGCTATAAGGGGGCCAGGGGTGTGCCATGCACTGAGTGTGTGCCGATAGGGGAGGAAAATCATCCCCGCCCCCTCTCACTGCCGCCCCGCCCCTCCCCGCCTTGCAAGGCCTGGCCCCGCCCCACCAGCCTGGGCCATTTTTAAGCAGCAGAAAAAGGTAAGTGAAGGCAGGGGTGGGGCAGGGAGCGGGGCAGGGCCACAGGGGCAGCACCTGGGTGCCACTTTGGCCTGGGCACCATTTTCTTCCCCTATGCCCCTGCTCCCTACTTCTTTCTGCCTCACAGCCAGCCCTCACAGTCTTTCATAGTTCCTGCCTTTTCTCAGGTGATGGAGCACATGCCTTGTCTCCGTCTTCATTGGATACCTTAACAGAAAGTGTGAGAATCACACATACTCAAAGGGGCTTCCAGAACAGACACAAACGTTTCAGATTGAGGATGTGTGGCTTGCCATGCTGTCTTTGAAGATATCTGTGGAATGAGGAATGATCAGCCATTCTGACTCCTAAGCAGAGGATGTATGCTGAGGGGGAAAGTAATGTAGTGATAGTGGCATCTAAAACATTGCTTGAGGTTACCCAATCACCTCACCTCACTGTTAGAGCTGGCTGTGCTTGCTCCAAAGAAAACCTTTCCAATGTTTGCTAACTGACTTGAGTACCTCAAAAAGTGAACAGAATATTCAACACATCCATTATTGTTTTGCTTTGTGATGTAATAGCAAAATATATCACAATGCAACATTAGTTATATTCAAGTAGACTTACCACTGAGTGAGCTTAAGCAGAGGACAGTTTTGCTATTTCTGCAGGTCAAACACACTCACTACTTTAAGTTCCATTGTTATCCTTACACTGCTGCTAAAACTGACAAGGATAAATAAAGGAGGAAAACCATGAGAAACTTGAGCCAGGATAAAATCAGCAACTGATACTACCAGGGTTCTGTCCTGGGCCCAGAGCTATTCAATATTTTTATCAACGACTTGGATGATGGAATAGGGAGCATGCTAATCAAATTTGCAGATGTCACCAAAATAGGATGGGTAGCTAATACCCCAGAGGACAGGGTCAGAATTCAAAAGGACCTGGACAGATTAGAGAGCTGGGCCAAAACAAACAAAATGAATTTCAACAGAGATAAATATAAGATACTGCAGTTAGGCAGAAAAAAATGAAATGCACAGATATAGGATGGGTGACACCTGGCTTGACAACACTACATGCGAAAGAGATCTGGGAGTCTTAGTAGACCACAAAATGAACATGAGTCAGCAGTGTGATGTGGCGGCTAAGAAAGCCAAAGCAATTTTGGACTGAATTAATAGGAACAGTGCCGTACCGCTCATGGGGATGGGGGGGGGGGTCAAATGACCCTGGACACAATGGCGGGAGGGGCAGAAATTTCTCAGCTCAGAAGAGCTCAGTCAGTGCGGGGACGCACCTAAAGACAGAGCCAGCCTGCTGCCAGAACCAGCCTACTGCTGTGGCACACATCCGAGCTACCTCCTTCCCTCCCCGGGCCCTCAGAGGTGGTGTTTGGGGTGGAGGCAGTGGCAGGCCAGCTCCTGGACCATCCACCGCAGTATCCTGCCCCCGCCTCCCTACAGGCCAGCTTCTGCCCACCCCAGGCAAGAGAGGTGGCCTGCAGGGAGGCAGGGGGTGGATTGGGGGGGCAGCTCATACAGGTGCCACAGCAGCAAGCCAGCCTAGAAGCCAGCCTACCACTGCATTGCCCATCTGAGCTGCCCCCACCCCCAAGTGTGGGGTGGGGGGCAGGCAGGGTGCCTGGAGTCCCTGGGCACTATTTCCCCCCAATATGACTCTGAATAGGAGTATAGTGTTTAGATCGAGGGATGTAATTGTACCTCTCTATTCTGCATTGGTTAGACCTCACCAGGAATATTGTGTACAGTTGTGGGCATCTCAGTTCAAGAAGGATATTGACAAGCTGGAATGGGTCCAGAGGAGGGCAACTAAAATGGTAAAACATCTGGAATCCATACCTTTTGAGGAGAGACTTAGGGAGCTAGGTATATTGGGTCAGCAACACATTTTATGGGTCCACATTTAATTTGCTATCTTAGGGCACTTATGCACATGCAGAAAATTGTACTTTCAATCCACTTTCAATGCACTTTGCAGCTGGATTTTACTGTGTGAAATAGCAAAATCCACTTGCAAACAATTGTGAAAGTGGATTGAAAGTGTATTATTCTGCATGTGTGAAAGTGCCCTTGCCTGCCTATGAAGCTAAACCTGCAATAAGTTTGCAGTGATAAGACCTTCCAGTTCTTGAGGCTCCTTGCCTTCTCATTAAAAACATTCTATCATAACTAAGCCAATAGCAGTGCCATTGTGCTTCTGACACCAATGACTCTTCCACATTTAACATTCACTGAACAGAATGAGTGATTATTCAGCACACAGCATATGCTTCTTTCATGCTAAAAACGAAAGAAGTGGAAGGCTAAAGAATAAAAGATTTGAATACATAAGTTGCTGTTCACATTGAACATGACAAGATCAGCCACCTTTTGATGTTACATTTGTCTTTTTACATGCTGGAATACCCTGCATTTTGACTGGAATAGAATATGTAAGTCTCGCTTGTCTTCTTTGAGCTCCACTCAATTTGTCAATTGTCGGATTTTTTTAAATGCTGAAAAGCCCTCCAGTGGTGTGGGGAGGAATGCTTGCCATGGAGGTCTGGAAGAGGGAAAATGGAAGGAAACCCATCACATGAAAGCTCGCTTGCTGCTGTTCTGACTTGTTAGCCACAGCAGCAATGACATAACTTCTGAGAACTGGTTCTGGTTGGTTTTCCAGGCTGTGTGGCCGTGGTCTGGTGGATCTTGTTCCTAACGTTTCACCTGCCACAGCCACACAGCCCAGAAAAACCACCAGAACCAGTTGAATTCGGCTGTGAAAGCCTTCGACAATACTTCTGAGAACTGTCCCCCTGTAGAAGCCAGTCTATTTACTTTCTCATATTCAGGTTTCTGATTTTGTTATTAATTCTAACCATCTTTGGTTCCCTTTTATCTTTTTAAATTATTTTTCTTTTAACCATCTTCCCTTTAAATGCATTTTATTTCTAAGCCTGGGTTCACATGGTTTTTAAAAGTTTTTTCTCCTTGAGGAGAAGACAGGCAGGAAGGGAAAGTCAATTGCTCCAAAGTATTGCTCATCCTGCCAATTGCTCTACTGAGTACAGAGCCATCAAAGACTTGAAATGCCGGAGGCAAGACAGGATCTTGCTGGTGACTGCAGAAAGAAGAGATCTGACCCACAGATGGAGTGGACAGACAAAAGAGATAAAATTATTTGTACCATAGGGGGGAAAGTTCTATTTTGGCTGATTTCAACAGGGGGGTAACTTGTAAGAGTGTGGTTTCACACTGAACTCCATCTTGGATGGTGGTCATTGCAACATGGAGCAGACAAAGAGCTGGCTGCCCAAAGCAAGACTCAAAGGTAATGGGAAGCTTTCAGAATGCTGTAATTTCTAAGCTTCTGTCATAGAATAAGATAATCTAGGATATATATAGAGTTGAGAAATAGAGGGACTGCATTATTACACACTTTGTATAACTTGCTACGTCTGTTGCTGTGTAGAGTATGTTTGGGACTATTCTTTTCAATACTTTTTTAAAAGCCATTTTATATTCTGGTAGTGGTTTTCTGTACCACTTTGATCTCATTCAAACACACTATTTCAAATGGATACAAAGGAAGGAAATGGCTTGTGACTGCATCATAAATCCCCAGAACCATCAAATGGAATAAGCTGTCCCTGTGGTAACCGCTAACCAGTCATTGAGTAGTGGGAGGTTTGGTAGGTTTGAAGATTGTTTGTAGGGTATGTTTTTTTTTATCAGTTTCCCTATTTGATCTGTAATTCCCTTGATGTATGTTTTTCCTGTGGTGGGGGGGGCTGTTTCTCCTCAGTTCTCTGGGTTTTTCTTGGTCTTAAAGCTCTTCTGATTCCTGTTGTGGAGTAGCCATTTGCCTGCAAAGCCCAGTCTAGACGACTGTTTCATCAAGGAGGAGGTTAGAGTCACAGATTCATTTTGCACGATCTGTCAGAGTTCTGATTATACCCCTTTTTTGTTGTGGGTAGTGGTTTGAGTTTTTATGTAGATACTGGTCTCTGTATGTTCATTTTCTGTATACTGTGTGGCCCAATTGATGGTTGGGTTTGCAAAAGACCAAGATGTCTAAAAAAGGCAGTTTTTCTTCTTTTTCAGTTTTTCCATGGAATTTTCCATGGAATTTTCCATGGAATTTTATTATATATATATATATATATATATATATATATATATATATATATATATATATATAAGAGAGGAAATAAAAGTAAACATATAATCTATAAAAATAAATAAAATAATTACTAATAATGGATATTCTTCAGCCTTCCATTTTGTTGCAAGTACTACTCTGGCCATCATTATCAAATATCAAAATAAATCTTCTAAGATTTTTGGAATATTTTTGGTGATAAGTCTAGTAATGTAGTCTTGATATTCATTGCAAATTTAATTTATAACATTTTATGAATTTCTGCATGAATTCATTTCATTTTTTTCATTTTTCTACTTGTCTACCACATATGGTAAAAACCCCCATCCACTTGTTTACACTTCCCTTTGTAATTCTTATCCATTTTCTTGATGTCCTTTGCAGTGATGTTCCACCAATACAGCATCTTGTACGAATGTTCTCTTAATGTTTGGTTGGCTGTGAATTTTGTCCATAAAGCTTCCCATTGCCGAAAGGATATTTCTTTTGTCAAAGTTTTGCATCCATCTAACCATGCATGTTGCCCCCAATTAAAATAATCTGTTACTACATGTGAAATCCACTACTTACTTCCATTCATTGAAAGAACTGTCCATATATCTTTTTATATCCATTTTTAATTATTTTATAGTTATATCTGTTTTTAACTATTTAAAAATATATATCTATTTTTAACTTTTAAAAAAAATTTCCTATACTAACATTACATTTCTAAGCACAGTTATGCCTTTCTAAGTCTGATGAAGTTCATTGACTTAGAAAGCTATAACTCAGTTTAGGATGGTACTGTATACATTTTGTCCTGGTGTTCTATAATTGTTCAAATGCCTCTGGATAGAGACTTTATCAAAAGTGGTTTGGGAGTTGTTTCCTTCTTAACCTTATTCACATGCTTGCTAATGTTCTTAAAGAACTCTAAAAAGGTGTATCTAGCTTGGTATTTTGTTTTTAAAACAGCAGCTAACCACCTATTTGCACTGTGTAATCCAACTATGGAGAAGCAATGAAGAAACTGTAGAGGCATTATGACATTATGATACCATGAAAAATGTTTTTTGTTTGTTTGACTAAAAATAAAATCTAGTCTGATCATTATTTCAAATTCACAAATTCTCATATGTCTGTCAGCCGGTATTTGTAGACTTTTGATACAATTCTGGTTTTGTTAATTCACTAATTATGAATTTACACTGCAGATCTTTCTTCAGTTTATGGATATTTTAATACTCATTTAAAGAAATGATATAAAGAAGTTTCTTGATTTTGAGAGATTAAAAATAGTTTGGAATTTTATTGAACTGCCTTCTGTTAGTGTACATCATGGTTCCTGAATTTTTTCAGTCTGCTGTCCTGTTGCAAT
The DNA here is from genome assembly GCF_021028975.2 of Sphaerodactylus townsendi. Lineage (NCBI taxonomy): Eukaryota > Metazoa > Chordata > Lepidosauria > Squamata > Sphaerodactylidae > Sphaerodactylus > Sphaerodactylus townsendi. The sequence continues at coordinate 40,955,837 of NC_059431.1, forward strand.
TCTGACACAACACAGTGGGCACAGCCACCAAATAGTTACCATGTGAGGCAGATCTAGCACAGAAATAGCTGCCACCACTTTCAGTCTCACAGTGAATATTTTTCTCTTGTGGTAGCAACTGGTGTGAAAGCAACTTTTTAAAAATCTGCAAAGTCAATCAAATCTCCAATGGCCAATCAGAAGGCTAGCTAGGAAAAAGCCTCACTTAGTCCCACTCACTTTCTAAAAGCATGAGAGAAGGTATCAGCAGATGTCATGATACTTACAGGCATCACACTGGAGACCCCTGGTGTAGATTTTATTGGTCATACTCCAATAAAAGCTGGATCTATATGGGACATTACCTTGACTCTTTTGACCTTTTTCTGAGATCATCAGGACATTGACTCCTTATCACTGGTGCTCCTCTTCTTTTTCGAATTTAGTCCTCTACTAAGCACTTTTGAATGGTGTGAAAGGCTTTGACCTTATGTGTTCATCATTTGAAGAGTTTCCAGATAACTGGCTTTACCATTTTTTAGGGTTTTTAAATTAATCTCTCCAATGACTTCTGCTCTTTAATGACTGCATAAATGACAGAATTTCATCACACCAGTTTTCCCCCCACAGTGCCCCACTGATAGAAACTTCTAACTCATCCATCTCTTTAAAGTGTGGAAGGCAACCCGGAGTCTGCACTTGGCAGTCTTACTAGTTCTAGAGGCACATTGAACACAACGGACAACATACTTTATTTCAAAACAGTAAATATCCTCAATATCCCTTAAGGATATGGTAGTAGCATTAAATAGTTTACTTATCTATAAAACCCTTTGAATGTTTGAGCAATGCTACTATTTGCCCTTCAGACAACATTTAGAGGATTTATCTGATCCTATTATAAAAGTTTTAATGTAGGTCATCTATCGAGTATAGAACTCACCAGAAACATTGCTTGCTTTTGAACAGAAGACTGAATAAAAATTAGAGATTCACTTTTAAGAAGTAATTCAAAATGTATTTTACGACAAACAACAGGAGTTAGGCATAAGAAGTAGCAATGACTATTGATTACTGTTTGGGAAAACTTTACTGTATAAGAAAGCTGAATTATTCCATCTAATTACAGTGCAAGTTGCTTCCTTCTTGCGCATAAACAGAAGCATCTGATTAACTGGCAGTAAATTACTGGCCTGAGGCTTTACTTTAGATAAACACCAAGTTAATTAGAGGTTCTGTTGTCAGAAGTGAACAGAAATCCCATTTTGCTTAAAATGAAGGAAACAAGAAAAAATACATTTCTAAATTGAAGAGAACCAGAACAGCCATCACATTTATCTCTACCTTTGAAGGACCAAGAGTGTGCCATTTGGTTTCAAAGAGGTATTCGATGAACTACAGATTTTTTTTATTTTCAGCTGATAGATGCTATCCAACTTTCTTTCTGGAAGGCCAAAGGTGCTATGTAACAAAAGCTCCATCCAACAGCACTGTCTGTTCAAATCTGCCTGACATTCTACATAGGGTGCAGCAATGAGGGCTTAGTGGCAGTGCCAAAATCATTTTCTAACCACCCCCACCACCCCCTGCTTTTTAACATTCATCCTGATGAAAAGTTCTGGTGAACCAAAGGTTTGTGCATTATTTTTTTTGTTATTTTGTTGGTCCTAATAATAAAAGATATTACATGGTGTCAAGAAATTCAATCACTGTCAGAACTTTGGTCAAGTTGCTCAGACTGTGAAAGGGAATTATTTTTAAAATAGGCCTGTGAAAAATTTTCTGTCTCCGTTAATTAGAGGGCCCTGCCTTGATTAGATTCTGTTTCACCTGATTGATGTTGTGAGAACAAGCAGGAAGTATTAACTACATCTCTCAGTCTCCCAAAACATTAAAAAGGTGTTGCAATTATTTGTGCCTGGCTGGCTCAAGTCATTAATTGGCTGATGTATAAGTATGACCAGCAGCTTGGCTCTGGAAAGTTCCACTCAAATTTGGTTCTAATTGGTTGAATTACATTCACCTGACCGTGACTGATGACTTCTTATAAAAAAACTTACTATGAATCCAGATGTCATTCCACGCTGTTCTATTTTATTCTGAACCCTACCTGAAATGCTGTAGCTTTTCTTTGATGTATGCTTGCTGGAAGAAACTAAGGCCAACGCTAAATAGATTTCAAGGACTATGCTAATATTTGCATATTTGTGAGTATTTTGTTCTGTCTTATGTTTCAGCTAATCTTCTGCTATTTATGCAGATGTTATTATTCCTGCTGAAGGACTTTTCATGATGATTTTTAAATTTTTCTTTTCTTTTTTATATAGAACTTTACAAAATTTGGTCTGCTGTGTCCTCACTTAGATAGATTCCACATGGGTCAAAAACAGCAGTGTGGAAAAGATGTAAAATGTTTTTAAATGGTGTAAAAGGGTTTACACTGTTTTCACACCATTTTTACACTGCTGTTTTGGGCCAATGCGGAATCCACTTTAATCTCAAGAAGACATGCAAGCCAGGTGGCAAATGCCTAGGCTGTTTTCTTGATACATGGGCCATGTCTGCATGGTCCAAATATCCCGGGTTGAGCAAGAGAAATATCTTGGTTTAGCCAAGAAGTTAGCACGGTTTCCAATTCTAAAGTGGGTTTGTCCCACAATATTTCCCTCATCCCTGGTTTTTAAAAAAACCTGCTAAAATGTTGATTTCCCCCCCCAAAATTCTACGCTGAATTGCTTCCATGCAAAGGCCTTGGCAGCAAAACCAATTTATTTTCCCACCCCACTGCCTGATCTCCCTGCATTACATCATGCTCATCCTGTTCTAGCTCACTCCCACCAAGCACCGCTCGCTAGCCAAGCTGCAGCCAGCCCAGTCCTGTAGCTCCTGGCTCATGTTCCCAATAGGATCCTAGAAGGGAAGGGGTGGGAAAGCACCTGCCTGGCAGGACGCTTTTATTCCGTGATAGCCCCCAAGACCAGTCAAATGTTATTTGGTATATTGGGGGTGGGTGGGGAGGGTGAGTATTTCATGCTGTGGTTTCCTGCACACCTTTAAATGTGGGTGGGACATAGTGCTCTGCCCAGTATTGGTCAAACATTTTTACTTTATACAGTACAATGTGCTTGCCATGTTGCTCTCTGTGCTGGTTCCTTTCCAAAGCTAGAAAAAAGGAATCTGTGTGTCCTGCTTGGTTTTTCTGCAGTTGTTGTGGATCAGAAGCATTGCCTTTGGGAGGGGGGGAGGGGGAGAAGACCCAATCAGAATGCAGCACACCAGAGATGTTTGAGTATGCGTGCTGTATCTATGTTGTAAAAACAAAAAATCTGGCCTTGTGCAAAAGAAATTGAAGTATTTCCTCCCATTCTGAATTCGACTTCTTCACAGAAATGGACATCCATGCAAACGGAGAAACCAGAGTAAAATACACCCGGATTGTAAGATACCGATTGTAACCCAGTATAATTGTGCCGTGCAGAAATGGCCATGATATAACTTTCCCTGTTTATAACCAACAGTAGCACCCAAGTGAACCACTGTCAGTTTGAAGAGATAATACTGACCTTAACAGACCATTGGTCCGACTCTGTATAATGCAGCCTTGTGCCTTTATGTATATCTAAAAATGTTAGAAAATTAACAAATATTGTAATTTACTCATATACCATGGAAGATATCATCCTCTGAAAAGAACAGAAGGGAAGAGAAGATATATATAAACTAGTGAAGATAATAAAAATGTTAATATGCAAGTTTTTTGTGATTATTAAACAAGAACCTGCATATCAAAAAGGGACATAAACCCATTATACATATTCCTTAAGGGATTTTTTAGCATAAGCTAAAGCAGCATATCTGAATAGGGAGAACAGAGATTTTCTATTGATGCATGGATTAATATTTTTCTTGACTGTGGATATTGAAATGTGATTGACAAAGGGACGGCAACATGTGCATATCTATCAACTGGTGCTTCTGTGCAAATTCCATTACTCTGCTCATTTGAAAGTCTTGTGTAAAAAAAATACAATGGACCTTTGTGTAGAAAGAGCTGAGGAACACTCTGGCCCTTTCTGCACGGGCCATAAACAGCATCCTAGGGACAGCAAAAATGCCGTCCCTAGGGAGCTTTTCGCATAGGAGGCCTACTGCTTTCGAACGAGGGAGCAAGGTTTTTCGGAAGCAGCATCTTCCAACCACTGCTGTGCGAATGGCAGCGGCTAGAAGGCGCCATTCCCCCCCTTCCCTAAATGCCTTACCATCCCCTCCAGCCTCCTGGTGCATTGCACAGGCCAGGAAGGTGTGTCCAGAGCTGTCACACAGGGCAGGGGGGGCATGTCCCCTGGCCTGTGCGACACACCGGAAGGCCGGAGGGGACAGTAAGGCATTCAGGGGACGGCACAGCCTCTGCACAGGCTGCGCCGTCTTCCCCACCCCTACCGGGACCATCCGTGCAAATGGTCCCGGGGGGTGCGTCAGCGTCGTTTATGCCAACGCACCCCCACAGCGTGGCCGTGCGGAAACAGCCTCAGAGTAGAGTGGCCAAATTTCAGGTATCGCCTGGCATTACAGCTGGTCTCAAGACTGCAGTTATTGATTCCGATAGACTCACTCTATGACATTATATTCCAGGCGAGCTCCTACCCAAATCTCCTAGAATTTCTCAAGCTGAGGCTGGAAACCTTATCTCGGAGTTCCTCAACTTTCCACTGTGAACAGAAATCACTCTGTAAAATTCCTTATACTGATATCCTAATCAAAGTTACATTTTATAAGTCAGTTATCATTATTGGTGTAACACGCTAAACTTCAGTGGATATAGAAGGGTAACTGTTTCAGATGGTATTAATCCACCAACTTTTGCATGATTCACTGACAGTGTGAACAACACAGAGGGGGGGACTTCCTTATATCAAGAACCACATGAAGGTAGAAAGGAGATGCTTCTGAAGAAAGTAGCTTTATGTTACTAATTAATGTTGATTACACTTGTGCATTTTCCGAAGCCTGGAGATATGTTCCTCATCACAAATATTTTGAAAGGCCTTCAATATTATCCCACTAATTATAAAAACATATTTGCCATCACCTTTAGCAGTAATAAAAATGTAGGAAGTGCTAATCAAAGAGATTTTAAATGACACAAAATCCTGCCATCTAGTTTGTACTGTAGACTGGAGGCACAAATGATAGCACTTTGTACAAAGCGGCAAAGATGGTGCCTTTAGCAGCAATACTTTGTGTTAACTTCATGATTATTGGAGTAGAACATTCCCTCCAAGGGGTTGCTAATACAAAACAAAAGTGATCACAAGAAGCTTTTGCAAGCACGGCTGGATTAATGAAATATCTTCCCATATATATAGCATTCAGCTCTAGGGCTGCCAACTCCTTAGTTTTAAAAAAATGCTTTGTGCAGCAGGAATCAGAACAAAAAAAGATTAACTCAGGGCAGTGACTGGCCCCCAAGGTGAGGGGCTTGAAGGAATATGAATCAGGGGTAATAAAAGTCAGGGAAAAATCTGGTAAAATCTGGAGTTTGTTTTACCTGGACTTTTATACTGCATATATGACAATGCATTTTTGGATTTGTTGGACCCCATATCCCACAGATTTGTGCAGTAGGAGATTTTGGTAAGGCTTTGGGGCTTAATAGCTTGGATTTAGACTCAGTTGGTAATTTCCACCAATTCCCTCTTCTTACTTACTTCTTACTACTCTTCTTTCGGGTCTCTTAACTCCCAGTGACCTATGGGCTGCAGTTGTAGGGAGGAGGCAGGAAAGTTCCATACAGTTGCTGGAAAATGTAGCCTAGATCCAACCCATTGAATGCATAAGCAGCTGCTGCAAAACCACAATTAAAGAAAGGGAGCAGCTCAGGATATACTGAAATTATTTACAAGCCAAGCTAAAATTCAAAGGGATTTTGGCTTGGTTTATTTATAAAAGAACAGTGTATCCTTTCCAAACTGTTTCAGAATTTGGAAATAACAAGAACAAAATACTGTGTGGTTGCCAACTTAATGTGGTTTTGTTGTTTGCAACACTTGCACACAGAGAGCAGAGTTCCCCTAAATGCTTCTAAACTCAGATTTGTCAAATCAGGTTAGATGCATTCCATACAAATATTTGGGCAGCTGTCCTCAATAGTGCCTCAGTTTCATCACTGTAAGCATGATTATAAAAGAAGCCATCACATTCTGCTATCACTGATATGGCTGATCCATCTTGTGTCATTTTGCATGTAGCACAGATATGTCAATTTCAGTAATTGTGCCTGTATTGTAAATGCAGTTGCAAACAATGATTGATCTTGTGTACATGCTATATACAATTCATGTGTATACCTATAATATTTGATGCAGGGCATCCCAGCCTTGTGAATCTATGCACACCTGTGAAATGCTGAGTGGATTTCTCAACTGAAGATTCCAGAGAATGAAACTCGGACTTTTGGCATGCAAAACAGATTATCTACTGCTGAACTATGGATCCACCCCAAATAGAAAACAGAAAATCTGATTATCAAAGTTTAATTTTTAAAAATCAAGTGAAGTATATTCGGCCCTTACCTGGATAGGCCAGGTTAGCCCAATCTCATCAAATCTTGGAAGCTAAGCACTGTCAGTCCTATTTAGTACTTGGATGAGAGATCACCAAGGAAGCCTCAGATGGCTATGCAGAGAATGGCAAGTCGCTTCTGTAGTCTCTTGCTCTGAAAACTCTACAGGGCTTTCCATATATTGGTTGTGACTTGAGAAAGAGAAAGACTCTTAGGCTGATTCCGCATGGGCCAAAAACAGTGGTGTGACCACGGTGTGAAAAACATTATAAACCCTTTTACACCATTTAAACCCCTTTATACCATTTTCACACCGTTTTCACACTGCTGTTTTTGGCCCATACGGAATCAGCCTTAGGAAGCAATGTAATAGACGTTTAGCAGTAGATGGTGCTCAGGAGAATAAACGTATTTAGAATACATAAATACGTGTGAGATTTACTCCTGACTAAATATGGAAAGCTCTGCCTGATCATGATTCTCTTTGTTAAAAAGGCAATTAATTCAACTTAAACAATCATCTTCAAAGATTAAATTAAAAAAAAACTGTAGTTTACTATCCTTCCGTGGATGTTCTGTCATAAAAAAACCCCAAGAAAATCCTCACAAAGTGTATGGATGTGGAAAAAGTACACATTCATCCCTTAAATTATCTTGTGAAAAAATGAACTTTCCTTTAGTAATATTCTTTGATGGCTATTTTTCATTCATTCTTTGCCAATTCGTCCTGTAATAAACTAAGCACATTGCCAGATCATTAAAATTAAAAAGTACTGCCCATTGTATACCTATCAATGTTGCAGTATTTTGTCCTTATATGTGAAGGGGTAATAAAAATTTCCCTGGCTATGAGTGGGCAATAAATGGTTTTGAATGCAACCCCACACAAATTTAGCATTGCAAGGCAGGTCAAAGTTAGCAGGCAGAAAAGAAATACTTGTATTTTGTTCAGGAGGGGTAGTAGTGTTGCTGCTTCAGAATTGTTTTCTCTAAACACTGGTTGAATGTTACAGCACTATGGTTACACTTTATGTTTAGCAGCCACTGAGACACGTCACTTTCAAGCAAATGAAATTAAAATTCACAGCATGAGGTAGGTTTGGCAGAGGAAACTGTTTCACTCATCGCTAGTAACGTCACAAAAGCCACTAGGAGAAGCCCATTGTACGTATACAATTACATTCCAAGCTGCATGCCCACAAGCTGCATGGATGCATTTTTAGGGGATAAAATCACAGTTTCTAGAAACAACAAATTCTGTTTATGTAGAGTGAAAAATGTGTTATTCTTCCATGGAAACACTAGCTTTCAGAAAGATCTTTGCATCCTCTGGAACAAAGATAACACACAGTAATTGTACATTAGTTGTCTGAACACATCCCATCAGTTAGAAAGGCCATAAAGGACACTATCCAAATGCAAAACAAAATCCTCTGATAATCAAAAATACAAAGTCACAGATGGAAATTATGCCTTTGATTCAAATTCATACTGGAAAATGTATTCCTGCTAGTGGACCACCAAATAGATGCTCTTCCTCAATGGTCACACCTCCCTTCACCAGATATAAAAAAGAGCTTACCCCCCTGGAGATTAACCCCTGAAAATCTCATTATTCTTTAAAGTACTACTGGACTCAAATCTTGCTCTTCTTCTGCAGAGCAATTTCACCAGAAACTACTTTATTGGTTTTTGGTTGACTCCAGTGGTGAGATTCAGCCAGTTTGCACCGGTTCGGCAGAACCGCAGCTAACTGCTGAATGAATCCCACCACCCCAGGGGAGGGGGAGCAAGGGGGCTTTCAGAGCCCCGGAACAGCCGGGCACCTTGCTGCCAGGCTGCTCCAAGTGTTAAAAGCCCCACCGCCCCCTCTACCAGGGGAGGGGAAGTAAGGGGACTTTGGAAGGCCACCCCAGCAGGCCCAGGTTTATGACCCGATCTGTGACTGGCCAGCCCCCCGCGGGGCCCTGCAGCAGCTGCCACCCACCCTGGCTTCCTGGACAATGCTGGACAAAGCCCCCCAGGCCGGGCAGCCTGGCACCCAGGCATGTAGCCCAGGCTGGCCAGTGAAAGAAGCCTGGTCCCTTTAGTGGCCAGGCTGCCAGCCCAGTGGCGTGTGGGCCAAGCTACAGCCACTGCCTTCCCTCTCCTTCCCCTGGCGCAACATCAAAAGGGGGTGCAGCAGCCAGGTAAGTGGGCGGTGGGGATCGCATGGCAGGCAGGGTGCGGCGGGGGTGCAGTGGGGGGGTGGCCCCCCAAATCGGTGGTTAAATAATTAGAATTCCACCACTGGTTAGCTCTCAACATACCAGCACACTGAGAGGAACCACGGTAAGGACAGCACTGTACTAACATAGGATGTTAGGATGATAATTATTTGTATCTATTCCAGTGTGGTTTCAGACCCAGTTATTGGACTGAAACAGTTTCTCTAGTGGGTGACCTGTGGAGGGAGATGGATGGCGAGAATGTGCCCCTGTTGATTCTTCTGAACCTCTCAACAGTTTTTTGAGTTGCCAATTCCAGATTATGAAATCCCTGGATATTTGAGGGTAAAGCCTGCAAAGACTTGGTTTGAGAGGAGAGGAACCTCAGCAGGGTATAATGTCATAGAGTCCATCATCTCAAGATGACAGTTCCTCCAGGGTAAATTATCTCTGTAGTCTGCAGATGAACTGTAATTCTGGGAGATCTGTAGGTATCACTTGGAGGATGGCAACTCTAGAAACTTTCAGTACCATGGTTATGATATCTTCTGGACTGCCTTTCAGATTAAGTCTACTTTATTGGTTTTTGGTTGACTCCAGTGGTGAGATTCAGCCAGTTTGCACGTATTCGGGCAGGAAACCCGCAGCTTAACTGGTTGAATGAATCCCTTAACCACCCCAGGTAGAGGGGAGCAAGGGGGGCTTTCAGAGTTCCTGAACAGCTTTTCAGCACCTGCCGCCAGGCTGCTCCTGCTAGTTCTGTACCTGTTGTAGAAGTAGTTTTGGTGCTATCTGGAAGGCAGTTTTCAGAGAGTGATAGAGTGCTGCTGCTCAGCCCCTTGTCCTCTTACCTACAGGTTCCCCCAATGATACATCTTGTCCTTCATACTTTTCAACATCTACATGATGCTGCTTTGAGAGATCATCTGGATATTTGAGCTTAGTCACCACTGATATGCAGATGGTACTTAACTATATCTTGCACTTTCAGTAGATCCCAGGGAATCCGTATGAACCATGAACCAGTGACTGGAAGTAGTTTTGGGATGGATGAAAACTAATAAGCTGAAATGTAATCCCAATAAAATAAAGGGTCTACTGGTGAAAGAAATGACACAGGAACTGTGACATCTCCTGTTCTGAATGAGGTTGCACTCCTCCAAAAGGAGCAGTTTAATAGCTTGGCAGTACCATTGGACCCAAGCCTCCAGCTATAAAAGCAGATGGCAAATGATGAGCCAGCTGCAATCTTTTTTGTGCAAAAAGAAAGAAAAGAACTTGCCCTGATAACATCCATATTAGACTATTGTGATTTGCTGTACACAGAGCTGCCCTGGAAGAGTATCTGGAGAATATCATTGGTACAGAATGCCATGGCCAGAATTCTGACTGGTGTGTGTTGTAGGGACCACATCGCTCTAGTCATGTACCACCTATAATGGCTTCCAATTCAAGGTGCAGCTTTTGACCTTTAAGACTGCATATGGTCTGGAACCAGTAAACATTAAGGACTACATATTCCCATATGAACGTACCCAAATGCTGTAGTCATCTTCGGGGCCCTGACTTCAGGGACCCCATCATCTGAAGTTAGAAGGATGACAACTTGAGGAAAAGACTTTCTTGGTCATGGCACAAAAATTATGGAATTCCCTTCCCAGGGGGATTCATCTGTCCCCTTCTATCACTGTCTTCTGCTAGGGTATGAACCACTAATAAACATTTTCAGTCATCATATGTGATAGTCTCTTTATGTCATTAACTATGGAACAGTCTTCCATTAGGGAATTTTGTAACATTCGAGTATTTGCATATATGGTGTTGTTCCCCTTCTATGTGCACAGAGGTAGGGGATATCAGGGCTTGAATCCAGCACATGTACAGACTATGTCTATGGAGATTCCCTTTATTGTTGAAGGCTTTCACTGTTGGAATCACTGGGGTGTTGTGTGGTTTCCAGGCTGTATGGCCATGTTCTAGTAGCATTTTCTCCTGACAATCTTCTGAAGATGCCGGCCACAGATGCAGGTGAAACGTCAGGAGATAATGCTACTAGAACAAAGCCATACAGCCCAGAAACCACACAACACCCCAGTTCCCTTTATTCTGTGTATTATTTTGTTATTTTGGACTAAGAAGACAGGTCCCCTGAGACAGAAAGTGAAAAGCCACACGGTATGTGGAGATGTTCACTTGACATTGCTATGTCAGAGCAGTATATAGGGCTAAATTTATTCCATCAGTCATTTCTGTTGTAGCATGTCCTGCAGCAAAATATTGATTATTCTACAGTCAGCTAATACTCACACCAGATGTGAAAGGCAGGGATAGAAATGCAGCTTTTTGGGATACACGGAAAGCCTGTAATTCATCTTAAGTGAAATACAAAAAAGAAAGAAAAAGAAACAAAGAACAATTGCCCAGCTATCAAAAGAAGACGCTCCCTGTCATCAAATAGAGTTGTTCCAGAACAGGAACGTATTACGGCCACTGATGAAATTCTACAGTTTCTGTTTGTATTCAGAAAGATCTAGTACATTCTTTATTGTAGTTTAAATCTACATAGATATATACATGTAAGTGATGCATGTCTTGGCAATAGATTTACACCAAGTTTCAGTAAAATGTATTATGGAAAAAACTAAATGTGTGTCTTGTACAAAAGAATACAGAGCATGTTCTCTTGGGTGTAAATAGCAATAATTTTTCTCATCTTTATTTATCTAACACCACAGATTTAATAAGGCTTCAAAGGATCATTCTCTACAGTGCCTTGAGAGTTTATACTTTTAGAAATAACATTTTAACAGTGTTCCAATTTCTTTTCTTAAAACTGCACATTGATAAAACTTTACATTTTGTAAATATTGGCAGAACTATTTAAACCTCACATTGTGACAGGCTGACTCTGCTTCTTTCTCATAATCTCTGTGGTCATCTTGTCCAAGGACAGGGCTGCCATCCAGCACCCAACATTTCTACATATGGAAAGTTTTTCATTCTAATTTCCCCCACACCACATTATCAGGAACAGGGGTCTCCAGCCTTTTTGAGCTTGCTGGCACATTTTGAATTCTGATTCAGCAAGGTGGGTGCAGCAATAAAATATCTGCTACAAAATGACTGCCACAGAATGCCAAGCCAGACACAAAATGATTGTCACAACTTAACTTCAGAACCACAGCACAGATCCTTATGCTATGGTGGCAGCAGTTGCCAAAGCAACATTAAAAAAAAAGTCTGCACAGCCAAACAAATCATCAATAATCAATCAGAATCTTTGATGGCCAAAAGCTCTACCTGGCCATGCCCATTTCCTAAAAGCCTTTGGAGGGCACCAGAAGAGGTTTTGATAGGCACCAAGGCATCCATGGGCATTACATTGGTGACCCTTGGTCTAGAATATTAATACAGCAGAGTTTCAAGTGCCATGAAGTCTGAAAAATATACTATGGACATAGTGCCAGCCAATTTTGTTACAGCTACAGCAATTGGATGGAGCAGGGGGCTGCAGCATTAGTTAAGCTGGAATCAGTCAACTTGGGGGGCTTGGGATGGAATTCCATCCTGTGACTCTTGTAGGACCTACATGTAAAATTCTAATTCATAAAGTATTTCTATGTGTCAGCAGCTGAGTTTGTGAACATTAAATCTGACACAGAGAAATAAGAATAACTTGAGAATACCTAGAGATAAAAATATTTATATTCAATTTTAATTTTAGAATTATTGGACTATCAGTGTTGCAGAACCTATAAAACCAGGTTTGCTCAGAAGCGAGTTTAGTGAAATCTGCCCATGTTGGAAATTCTTGACATTTTTCACATTGATTTTCTGTATAGTGTGAATGAAAAAATTACTGATCCAGTGTAAGAAAATCTTCAGCCATTGCTTCTGTTTGTGTAAGTGTAGTCAACTGTTTTATCTGCTACATTCTCATAAAGCACTAATGGGAAGCAACAACCATCAATAGGATTAGATAGTTCAGATGTTATATGTGTCACAGTGTCACATTTTAGGGAACATAGGAACATCCCCTCCAGGTCTATTTCTTGCTAACATACCTCACTAGTATCTAGGACACTGATACTACAACTTTGAAAACAAATCCAGACAAATCCAGACAGAGGGTTTGTCTAAAGGATATATAGGACCAGTTGATAAGCTGTTTCTTCACACAAATAGCTGCCAAAATCATACATAGCCATACAAATTATACATAGGCTATTGAATAGAGTTGGGACTGCCAACTACAGGTTAGGAAATCCCTGGACATTTGAAGGTGGAAGGGGAAGAATCTCAGTAGGGTATGATATCAGAGTCCACCCTCTGAAACTGCCATATCTGCAGTCCAGAAACCAACTTTAATTCCAGAAGATCTCCAGATCTCCTAGAGGCTGGGAACCTTAGTGGAGAGAAGTCTTGAACCTTCCACCTCCATCCCCTTGCTAACCAAAACTTTGTCCATTACAGATTCAATATTTAGCTTAGATAGAGAAAAGGGACAAACAAAGACATGGTGCCTGTCCAATTTTTTGGTTCCCTAAGACTTAATAAATGTTGGAGGGATGGGTTTCAGTTGGTGAAACTACGGGGAGGAGGTAGAAGGGTAAAATATATTTTCCTTCTTTGCCATTGGACCTAGTCCAAATAGAGCACTATAAGTCCGCTATTCCATTTTTTAAATACCTGGGAACAGCCAATCCTAGATCTTGCAGCATTTCATCTGGCTAGATCCTGAGTGTCCTGTTATAAACAATAAGGTAGCCATCCTAAGCAGAGTTAACATCCTTCTATGTCTGCTGAAGTCAATGGGTTTAAAAGGGAATAATTGTTTAGGATAGAACTGTAAAATGTGTCCATGCATAAGTCACAGATATTGATGGCACAAATCTTTTTACTTTCAAAAGTCATGACTAACATGTCAATAACATTAAGGTATTTTAAAATACACAATGTAACCAAAATATGTGCTTTTAGAATGTACTATTTTTGCTATTTAACCCAGTAAATATCTGAGCAGATCTTTATATGTGGGTGAAAATCTTGTGCCTTCCACTGAAAACTGGGTAGGTCTTTCTCTCTTAAAAGTGTGTCTGAAATATGAAATTTGCATTATGCTGACCATTAGTCCATTTACCCCTGAACTTGTTATTCCAAACCTCAAGATACCATTGAGGTCAGAAAGCATTCTTTCCCATTTTAGCTATCAGAAATCTTTATTAACTGGAGATGCAAAGCATTGTATCTGTCTGCATGCAAAATATGTGCTGATTTCTTGTACTATGCAACATGTAAAACGTGTCTGGACAAAGAGGGATGTTAGAGGTGCAAATAAGTGAAGTGTAAATACAATCTTCAGGTTTTAAATGGTATGGTGCAATGTGATTTCATGTTACTCACTTCTTTATTTGATGCTAAAATGGCCAAATGATCATTTGATTTAAAAATGGTCATTGGATTGCAGCTGTGCTTTTCAAAGCACAATAACTTTTCGTGTTGCTGTTTAAGATCTATTGCTTTAAAGTAAAAACACCCAAAGTATTGCTTTAACAAAGAAAGGGTAAGGATTTAAATTAATTAATTACTGGGAAATGTCCTGCCTTCCCAGTACAACCAAATGAGTCTCTAATTCTTTTTATTTTAATTTTCTCCCTTAACACTCATTTCACCAGAGCTGTTAAACTCTTTGCTTGATCATTGAATCCTGAATCTGTAAATCTCATCTTTTCAGAGGGAGTTTTTTTCACTGAGATCAGTGCTCTCATTCTGTCATGTGTACATTAAGGCACTTCTTCCTCCGTCCTTTTAAACAATAGACTTGAATAAAGATAATAGGGTAAAGTTGTTCTATAGCAATAGAACTCTGCATTTTTTGCATGGAGAAATATGCGGAAGACTTGACAAAGCAATCTTAAACTAGCCTAATCTGAACTAAAATGTTGTTCAGTGGTGCTGACACCCAGGAGGATATTCTTAGGATGTCAGCTTTAGAGAGCTCACTAGTGTACCAATTAATTTCTTAATAAATTTGTGGTGATCAGACCCTAGTCCAGTGTTTATTTTACAAAGAATACATTTCTTCAGCTAGATTTCTGAAGCTAGATTTGAATCCAGCAGCATCTTAGATACCAACAACACATCTGATGAAAAGAGCTTTAACTCTCAAAAGTTCAAAAGTACCGGTATTTGTATATTTTTGTTGGTCTCTAAGGTGCTACTGGAGCAAATCTAGCTCTTCTATTTGCAGATCAACACAGCTACTCTGAACCTACCTTTCTGGAAATCCTTGTCCACACAATCATAACTATTTAGTACTTGTATAATATCGAACATTTTTTAAAAATCACAATGTAGGAAGTTGGAGAGAGAGCCCAAAAAGAAAAAAAGAAGAGTTCAGAGGAAAAGGCAAAAACTGGCATATGAAGGAAGACTGGCATATGAAAATATCTAAGGAAACAGAGGACATATTTCTTCTGACTGTTATTTGCCTTTTTACAAAGATTATAAGACACAGAAGAATAACATTACTATGGGATTTTGTACAAGCCCTTCCAAAGAGTTGCAAAGAATAGAGCTTAGTGGTTTCTAAGTTCATTCTAGTGAGTAGGATTTTAGGTAACTGAACTGGAAAAAAAATTACAGAGCTGGAGGGGCTTCAGAACCCCACGAGTCCACTTCCCTCATCATTGCAGCAAACTCAATGCTTTCCTGATGGATGGTTATATAACCTCTGTTTGAAAGTCTCCAGCAAGAGAGACTTGCCTTCCCTACAGGCAAGTGGTTCAGTTATCTAACCATTCTCACCATTAGAAATTTTTCCTAATATCCCACTGAAATTTACCTTCCTGTAATTTAAACCTGTTAAATCTAAACTTGCCCTCTCAAGCAACAAAGGAAGGAAGGAAGGAAGGAAGGAAGGAAGGAAGGAAGGAAGGAAGGAAGGAAGGAAGGAAGGAAGGAAGGAAGGAAGGAAGGAAGGAAGGAAATTACCAAGATTTTTTCCCTGCCACCTTCCATGTGACAGCTGATAATATCCTTTTAAAAGGTTCAGATAAAACTAGATCCTACACCTCAAAATCTATACATCATTCTGTCAACTACAAGCACAACGTGGTACACTTGGCGGCCAGTCCAGGAAAACAGTTTTGAACTAAACTGAGAGAGGCGTGGGGGGGGGGGGATCAGCTTAAACAGTTGAAATAGGATGATTCTAGTTTTTGAAAATGTGCTCTGTATTTGACATTTCCACTTAAAAGTTGAAATTTACAGTTAACGTTTAATTGAAACTCATCCTATTGATTAATACTCTGGATTTTAGAATGTTAACTGAAATCTTGAAATTACTGGAGTCAAACAAAAGTCAGTGCTTCATGAGGGGTGTAAACAATAATGGGCTAAAGCAAAATAATCAGCCGCTTACTTTCAATTTTTAAACTGTTGTTTCACACACCAGTTTCAAAGCTTGTCACAGCAAGAGGCTTTTTGCTCAGGCTTCCCATTCTAATTGTACTCCCATTGCAGTTGGTCTTAGTGCTTCTCTATTAGGCACTACAGTACTAATCATTTTGTAAAGTGTTTGAAAGCTTTTGCTTCATTTGCAGGGATGGAGGCGGCTATAATGTGAGTCATTCAAAGTGAAGACATAAATAATATTTCTATTTCATACATAAAACAAATGCAAGTAAGGAACAAGCACAAGCATGATTGCCAGAAAGACAGGAGGTCAAAATAGACTGAAAATAATGCCAACCTTGTCTGCAACCTTAGCAACTTCCTTACTGGAAAGGATTTTTAAGTCATCATTTACTTGATTTGGCTGGACTCAGTAGGTGAGTGATAACAGTAGATCAGAGTTCTTACGTACACATTTTAGATTGACTGTGATTTAATCTAATTGTTTCCTTTCTTGGAAATATATTGTTGCCTTACCTCCTCTCCATTTCCATCCCATTTGTTCTTATTACTGTAAAATCTTTTTGGTGAGTGTTCTTTCAGGTTTGCCACAGGAAATGCTATAAATGGCTGCTACAGACCTGTGTAAGACACTGTGATACAAAACAAGACTGGGTTTTCCTCCCCTACCAGGCACTTTAAAAAATTAATTCATTTCATTCCTATTCATAAAGGTATAAACTGGTACAAAGAGTTTAGCAATAAGCATGGGATTACACATGACGGTATCACTCCACAAGGAATACTAGGATTTCATTGTGTTTAAAAACAGTTTTTTGAGGCATAACAGCTTTTGCAAGTATCACTTTTGTATTTTTTTATGCTGGTAGAGCGTATTACAAGGGTTTTCTCTGATAAAAAGGGGTATGAATGTTCTCTTTGCCTGGTTTGGATTCACCATCTCTCAAATTACTGAACCAGACTTACAGAAATAATATCTAGATGAACTGACAATAGAAGAAGGTGTCATTGACATTTGCCTTCTTTTTACTAGTGCTCCAAACACATCCGTGCACACATGCATGTGCATAAATGCCTTGGGAATGTGTGGACTGCTGTAATCTAGTAACCAGACACTCAGTTCACTTGTGGGGGAGAAATTGTATGAGCTAGTGATCCACTAGCCCCAAAGAAAGCCTCTGACACCTGAGTTAGGTTAAACAAAGACTTTATTAATTTTTAATAGCTGAATCGCTTTCACTGAACTCTTTATCATCGCTCACTATGAGTGACAAAAGAAGTTACCCAATGGTTTTTTCCAATATTTGGGCAATCCCAAGTACTAAGCAGTAACTCCAAATTAGGCTGAGCAATGTAGTCCATAAAAATCATTCCATTGGATAGTCACAGTTCTCTCAAAACTCTGTAAGTCTAAGTAGAGATTAGCCCAATTAATTGACTTGTCATCAGAAGTCTGTTTAACCTGTCCAACTGACTGGTGACTTCCCTTTTGATAATGAATAGTACCAAACAATGACACCCACCAAAAGCAAGAACCAATCTTGCTATGTGGCTGCCATGATTTGAGCAATCACAGCTTTTTTAGATTTTATTTTTGAAATGCTGTAATTGTACACATTGAGTTCTGACATGCAAGCACAAATGAATTTTACTAGTATAATTTTACTGGTATACTAGTTAAGAGCATTGGACATTAATCTGGAGAACCAGGTTTAATACTCCACTCCTCCACACAAAGCTTGCTGGGTCTCTTGCCTTAAAAGCCCTACAGGATTGTCATAAGTTAGGTGTGACTCAACACACACATTTGAAATGAGTCAGTCAGTCACTAATGATTACTGCAATGCACTCTACATAAGGCTGCCTTTTTAAAAAATGTTTGGGAAACTTCAGTTGGTGCAGAATGCTGCAACCAGAATATTGACTGGAGTGGACTGTAAGGAACTTATCACGTCTTGGCCATCTACACTGGCTTTCAATCTGTTTCCAAAAACAATGCAAGATTCTGATATTCACACTTAAAAACTCTATATGACTTGGGACCAGCAAACCTGAAGGGTCACCTACTTCCTTGCAAATATACCTGATCACTACAGTTATCTTCCAGAGTCCTGCTTTGGGTGCCCTGCTTTCTGAGATTAGAGTCCTGGAAGAGGGCAGTCTTGGTCATGGCATCAATACTCTCTGGAATTCTTTCCCATAGAGGATTGCTTGTCCCCTCCTGTTACAGTCTTTCATGAGTAGCTGAAAACTTTGTACGTTTTGTCTGATATTTCCTCAGTGATTCCTCCTTCCTGCCCTATGTTTTAATTGTTGTTTTATGTATGTGCGTTTTATTGTACTCAGTGTGTGGGTTTTGATGTTTTTGTACTGTATTTGTTCTTTAGCTCGGTTTTAAGTGATTTAAGTGGTTTTAATGGCTTTAAGAAGTTATATACATTTTTAGCTATGATTTCAGTCCTGATCAGGGCTGAAAAAAAAGGGGGGGAGGGATCAAGTTGATCAATTAATACATGCATACACGAATGAGTTTTTAAAAACCTTTTTGTGTCCCCTTAGGATTAACAGATGTTGCTCAAAGCAAGAAAATAAGCATAATTCAAATAAACTGAAGGGTTTTCTCTGCTTCACACTTTGGGATAGCAGCAAGGTTAACGCTGAAACAAAAATGCATACTTTGAGTTCATTTATTTAACTGGTTTTAAATGTGTATACTGCTTTCCTTCATTCAGAACAGTTTCTGCAAAACAATAAATGAGATTCTAGGTCATGTTTTGTCTAACTTCTAAATTAGACTTTTGCATTTTCGTGAACTGATGGCTGATGGCTTCTGGCTGTGATGATAATGAGTAATATTGAAGTAGGTTTTGAAAGACATCTGTAGTCTAACCCCCCAAACACCCTTCTTATTTTATTTTTATGTTTATTTTTATATTATACTGGGAATCGTAGAACCTGCATGCTGGGGGCTGCAGTAAGTGGTGACACTGGGTGAAACAGGCTGACTGGATCCAACCCTAAATATCTAATTACATTCTCTATTATTGCAAATGTTAATGGTATCTGCAAAGCCTATAAGAGAAAACACAGATTTTGTGTCTATTTTCATAATAATTACATGCAAATATTAGCACACAATAAATTATTTGATTTCATGATTTGATTTCAGTATGTTCTAAAAAGAACTGTGCATATCATTTTCATTTTTAAAGACAGATGGGAAAATGAGAATAAATAGTGGGCATATCCAAAGGAAGAGTACACTATAGTTAAGGGACTAACAGAATCTACGTGGGTGGCGCAGTCTAAAAGAACAACTTCAACAGAAACCATACACATGCCCATGATAGCGTGTACCTCTTTCTTGAGTCTTCTCTACCCCCATGCCCAACTGTCACCTGTTCAGAGCTTTAGAGTGAAAGAAAATAGTTGTGTAATCTCAACTCTAAATAATTTCAAGATGTTACCTTATGCAGACTGAAGAGTAACTGAAGAGTACCTATGTCCATCATTTGGATGCCTAATACTATAAACTGGGACCAAGGCCTATGAAAAACATGAATTTATAGCAGAAATGCACAAGTTTAAGACTCCATCGGATTTAAACTCAAATCAGTTTCTTTAGACAAACCATAACTATGCCAATTATTTGACTTTGGCAACAGACTCCACCACTTTGAACATAATGATTAATTACCTTTATTAAGCTTTCTGCCAAGAGGTAAGAAGAATTTTACTGTACATTAGAATGTGTACATAGTCAGACAAAGTATTTGAGCTACTTTAATTGTTTTTATCTATATTGTAAACTGACTTAATTTTACATATTTTTTAAAAAACTAATTGTCAGTATGTAAGTACAATAAATATACACACAAAATCTGCCCCCTTGCCTGGAATACAAGACTCGGAATCTCAAAGTATCTTATCGAAAAATACAGGTTAAGAAGTTTAAGCATTCCTGCTGATGAACTAGTTTAAGCATTCCTGCTGATGAACAGAAACACTTGGGAGAAGAATCTAAATAGCCGAAGGAAGACAAAAATAATAAGGGTTGAAGTTTGCATTTTTACTCATTGTTTATTCAGCATCATTCAGCAGGTGGAACAATGGTGGCCTCTATGGAAAGTAAGCAAGTGTATACTGATAAACTCAGTTGAACTGAAACCATAACAAAGGTTAGATTTTATTATCCCGAACAGGTTTTAAAATATAGCAGAACTGCTTTCCATTGTTAGGTGGACAGTAGCAGGCTCACACCAGGTAAACTATCTAGATATTCATGACCTTACCGTAAAAGAAGTCAAAGATCTCGTTATCTATTGGAACTCTACTCCATTTTAATTAGGGATGCTAATCCCCAGGTGGTAGCTGGAGATTTCTTGCTATTACAACTGATCCAGGTGACAGAGATCAGTTCACTTGGTGAAAATGGCTACTTTGGAAGGTGGACTCTGGAATTATACTCTAAGTCCAAATGCCACCCTCCTCAGGCTTTACCCCCAAAATCCCTAGATATTTCCCATCCTGGGGCTGGCAACCCTAATTTTCATTCATATTTAAACACAGTTCTAACTTTATGAATCAAATCTTAATGTATGTATTACCTGAAAACAAATTGGGTGTAAGTAATGGATAGAATGTGAAATTCTAACTTTATGTCAAATAAATGATACAATGATACACTGTACTTGCACTGATTTGAATCAGCATCAAACATGTGCATTGCTTGAAAGAGCAAAAGACCAACAGAAACAGTTATTACCGGCCTGATGATGAAGAATAAAAAAAAGAGAAGAAGAGTTTGGATTTATATCCCACCTTTCTCTCCTGTAAGAAGACTCAAGGTGGCTTACAAACTCCTTTCCCTTCCTCTTCTCACAACAGACACCTTGTGAGGTAGTTGGGGCTGAAAGAGGAATGAAGAAACCTATCTGGTTCATCACTATCTGGTCTACCACTCATGAAAGATTGGGAAATTGAACCTGGATCTCCAGATTAGAGTAACCTGCTCTTAACCACTGGTTCTCAAGACATTTTAAAGGTTTCATCTTTTCTTCTGCCACCAACTTAAATTACTTTATTTTCATCTCACCATCTGCGACTTAGGGGTTTTTCAATGGAAAATTCATACCTAGTTCTTACCCACCTCAAACTTTTTGATACAGGGGTTTCACAAAATGATGAATGGTAGAGAAGTAATAGTTCACAATTTACTTTAAATGTGTATGTTTTGGAACTGTGTAGTCACTAAATCTTTTCAAAAAAGATGTAATTGACCGAATCAGATTTTTTTAAAATGCTAAAATACTCTTTCAAATCCTCTTATCCTGAGTCACATTCCTCTATCATATAAACTGCCAATAACTACTGTAATCTGGTTTGCCTGCATATCATTAGCTGAAAAGCAAACTGTACTAAAATTCTGATTATTACCATCTCTGGTTGCCTATAATTTAGAGCCTGTTTGGAGATGTTCTGTTTTTCCATCAAATAATAAGTTATGTGCCACAAAGGATATAACTTAGATAAATAGAGCATAGTTTGGCAGAAAGTTTCCAAAACAGTTACCTTCTTTCCCTCTTCTTGTGGTTCTGCATGTTGTTTTACTCCCTAATTTAAATCAGTCTAATCAGTATCCCGGAGTAACATAACTGGACTCATTATTATAACTCAGCCCAGCTCAAAAAATGGCCCCTTGCCTTGATATAGCTGATCTGGATACATCTGGATACATCCCTCAGTGACATCAAAACTAGACTACTGTATTGCACTGTATATTGGTCTCCCCTGAAAATCAATTTAGAAACTCCAGCTGCTGCAGAATGTCTCAGCTTAGCTATTATTGGCAGCTAGATGGAGCACACATATTACTTCCATCCTGCAGGCACTTCACTAGCTGCCATCAGTTACCAGGATCAATTTAAAGTATTAGCTATCACATACAAAGCCCTTCATGGCATTGAATATTTATATCTGTGAAACTATTGCATCCCCTATGCTGTGCCATGACAGTTTCATTCATCTGAACAGGGCCCTCCTCAGGTACCAACCTGCAAATGGGCAAACTCAGGAACTGCTGATACACATGTCTTCTCTATTCTGGAATGGACTGCCAAAGAAGGTCAAAAAGGCTCATAGCTTTCTGCAATCTATGCAAAATTTAACTATTTGAAAGGGCTTTTCTATGCAGGCAAAACACGGTAGGGCTGTATAAAGTGATTTGCAAAGTGATTTGAAAAATTGTAAGGGACAGTGGCCTATACTTCTGAGTACAGCTTGCTGTAAGCTGGAACCTGCTCTGTAATTTTACATCATTTAATGTGTTATGCTCACACTTATGGTGTGCTTCAATTCTGTTTTTAGAGTTCTAGTTGGTTCAGCAGCCCAAATCCTATTTGATTGCCCACTCCTATGGATTGTGTTGATAATATTGACTTACTTCTAGTGAGAAAGGTGGACAATAAATAACGTAAATAATAAATAAACTATGTTATCTTGGAGGGAGAATGCTATAGACAACAGTTTTTGGGGAGCAGGGTTTTACAAATGTAGGAAAAATAAAAATTTGGAATATTTTTTCTTGCATTCACTAACAAGATCTTTGACTATTCTGTCAATAATCAACAAAGCATCGTAACAGCTGAATATATAATATTGTATTATGTGGATTTCAGGGTGCTTGTGTGGTGGTACTCACCAGTACTGAATACCAGTACCTTTGGGAGGATTTCTCAAGTCCTGAGGGGGAATTGGTAGAAATTGATGCAAGCTGATATATGCGTAATGGCACCTGTTTCCCACCCCACCAAAAAAAAAAAAACCTGCAAAATTCTGTATAAGTCATGAAAATACAACCCTATCTTTTGTGAATTGGTAGCATTACAAAAAACAACTAAATTAGACCATTTACTGACAGCAACCACTAATTTTAGCCAGTAACCTAATGGAAGGTCTCTCTCTCTCTCTCTCTCTCTCTCTCTCTCTCTCTCTCTCTCTCTCGGCACTTTCACACATGCAGAATAATGCAATTTCAGTCCACTTTCAATGCACTTTCACAATTGTTTGCAAGTGGATTTGGCTATTTTGCACAGTAAAATCCAGCTGCAAAGTGCATTGAAAGTGGACTGAAAGCGCATTATTCTGCATGTGTGACAGTACCCTCTGGGTACACACATACACACACACATGTATGTATGTATATGTATACATGTGTGTGTGTATGTCTGAGAGAAAGCCATTTCCCCATTTATCCCAAAGAAATACAGAAAACCAGGCCATCATTCTGTATAAAGGCATGAGTCATAGAACAGACAGCTCAAGAAATAACAGTTGAAAGCTGTTACTTTAAAGAATCACACAAAACTAAGTTAGAACATCTGTTAAACCATCTCACTTTTCCTGTCTACCACTAGAAGACTGTTTACTGCTTCAGCAATATTTTTTTTTCCCACTCCCATTATATATTTTTCCAAGGCTTTCAATAATTTAACACATGACTAATTAATCTGTTTTCCTGACTATTAGAGACAAAATAGAAAATTCAACTGGGATCGTAAACTATGATTTAATATCAGAACCATTCCAAGATCCTGCAAAGTATAACTATGGGGACAGTACCCAGTAAAAAGATTTAATAGTATGATCAGTATCATTATGATAACAGTCAGAGATATGGATTAAACAGAACTGTTGTTATTATTGAGGTTGAATAAGAGCACCAGGTTGCAAAGATTTTAAAGTTTCAGCATGGAAAAGCACTTGTTCAAAAAACCCACTGTTTGTCAATCTCCACACACTAATTTGATAACACGATATTCTAAATTATATCCATCAATATTTGCTACAGCTGTGTTGTTGAATAAATCAAACCAAAGCTGTCACTATGGCTGTTTCTGCACAGCCAGCTGAAAGGGGGTGTATTGGCATAGTTTAAGCCAATGCAATCCCCGGGAGTGTTTGCACAGGCTGTGCCACTCCCAGATGGCTCCTACCTCTTGCCACTTTCCATTGTGTTGTGGAGGCCAGGGGGCACGCCCCCGTGGCAAGAGTGACAGCTCTAGGGTTGGAGGCCAGAAGGCGGCAGGAGGTAGAAGCTGTTCAGGAGAACCGTGGGAAATATGCTGGCCTTCCCCCGGTGCCATTTGCTCAGCACCAAATGGAAGCCAGTGTTTTCCACAAAAAAAAAACCCAAGCAAGGTTTAAAAACACCATTTTGGGGGGGATAGAGATCACTGCTGCATCGATTTGGCGGTGGCACCTGTGCGAAGGCTTCCTCCCAAACGGTGTTTTACCAGGCCGAAATAGTTGATTTGGGCCCGTGCAAAAACATCCTATATCTTGGAAAAACCACAGCTATTTCCCCCACTGCTATATTCTCCATAATCATATGGGACTGAGGCAAACCATTGTTCCATTTAGCATAATACTGTCTACACAGACTGGCAGTTACTCTCCAGAGTTTGAAGGCCAAACTACATGTTTAAATATTTGAAAGTCCACCATGGAGACTTACAGCCATATTGCAGCAGTGAGTTCTTTGTGGTAATTCCATTTAAGAGGGCCAAATTCAGTTTGGGACCACAGCAAGATGAGCCATGCCCTTTCCTAAGATGCCACTCAGAGGGATATTTGCCCTATTCAGTACCCATGGAGCACCCCTGATGGGCCAAATAACACCCCCATGCCATGTTAGTTTAGGAAAATGGTACAAAAAGAAGATTTTTCCCTGGACTGTTTTTTTCAATCTGGATCAGTTCCCATGGCGCTTTCAAATGGAGTTTCCTCAAGGAACTCAATGCTGCAATATGGTTACCCCATGGTGGACTCACATCCATTGTAATGTGGGGTTTTGCCTGAAATCAGCGTTCTTTTTTTAGCTTTGATACCTGAAATTATTTTACTTGGATATATTGGAGGTGGAAATTGACACTCCAAGCAATTATATGTTGTGCCACTGAGGTAGGGCCTGCCACTTCTTTCCCACTATCATGTAAATTCTAATCATCCCAGCATAATAATTTATGAGGTGTTCAATCCATGCAAACTCTGTGCTGAATTTATGTTCAAATACAAGCGCTTGTAGTGGTGACATCGTTCCCAACAAGCCTTCCATTATCTTGCTAAGATTTAGTCACTTTTGTTCAGTTTTAGAATTTAAAAAATCCCTTTTCCTGTGTGATATATTTCAGGATATTACAGATATGCTTCTTGTAGAAAAAAGTCATATAATAAATAATTCCATCGTCTTTCATTGTGAAATGAAAAGTAATATACAGTTGTAAATATTCTACATTGTGACAAATTTTCCAGTAATACAAATGATTCATCTGCCATTTTAATGATGCCAGATTCAGTCCTTATCTTATTTTAAAATCTCAGTGCTTTGACTCTTTAATATTCTGTTTCTTTCAATTCCTAAAGAAGCATTTAGAACTGAAAAAAAATATTTTCTATTCAGTCTGCACATTCTCCAACCACAACATTCACTAACAGAGCCAAGCCTCAAACTTGCCTAGGATGAGCCAGAAGTTGCTCTTTGCATAGTGTCCAGACTTTACATCATCGTATCATCTAATATTTCATTTAATGACTCCCAGGTGTATAAAAGTCTGACTTTCTTATTCTTATATGGCACACCCAATACTTACACTCCTCTGTGAAATAAAAGGAACTTGAGAGAACTGCCCAGCCTTAGAATGTAAGTTTTTGCTATTCAGAGTAACTTTACAAAACATGAAACCATGAGAGTTCAATTCTGAATTCCTCATTCATAGTTACAATTTTTGCATATAGAATGCATTACAATATTAATATTTATTTTGCATACACCTTGCTGTTCTTGTCTCGTTTACTTTTATAATAGATCTGCAAAGTAGGATTAAAACCTTTACATTAGTATACTCAAGGTTTTTACATGTTCTCAAATAATGTTTAAACTCTTTTCCTCTATGTAAATAGTACAAAATATTACAAAAGGTGTTTGAAAAGTTTCTAAGAATGTAATGCTTGGCTCACTAACTATGAAGTCTGACCCATTGAACTTAGCTGGGCATTTATAACCATGTATGTATGTATATGTCACTGTGGAATGGTATAGCCCAGTGGTGGCGAACCTTTGGCACTCCAGATGTTATGGACTACAATTCCCATCAGCCCCTGCCAGCATGGCCAATTGGCCATGCTGGCAGGGGTTGATGGGAATTGTAGTTCATAACATCTGGAGTGCCAAAGGTTCGCCACCACGGGTATAGCCCGATCGAAGTTAAGTAAGGTCAGTACTTGAATGGGAGACCACCAAGGAAAACTTTGCAGACAAAGCCAATGACAAACCACCTCTGTTTCTCACCATGACAATCTTATGGAGTCGCCATAAGTCACCTGTGACTTGATGGCACTTTAATGTATATATCAGGCTTCATATTTTAAAATGATTTGGTGTAATGGGCTGCTGTTTTGTGGCGGGTGAATGCATATATAGCTGTGCAGTTCTTTAGATCCTGTCCTAATCTTACTATTCCTCTAAAAGGAAACTGACAATCAATTGCAATGTCACTCATAGACTTTATGAATGAGAACAAGGATTTGGATCTATTAGTAATTTCCACTGATGGAAGGGATTTCCATGAGCACAGCAATCGGAATCATAATATGCCTGTTTTCACTTTTGTGGCTATTTCTCCCTTCTTCTTTCTACTCACTTCACCTTATCTGCCCTATCTTTCTGTTTTACTTTTCTTCTTTTCTTCTACAAATGTAATAACAAAAAGATGAACAAAACTGATTATGGTGACTTGGTGGTAATCCAATTACTTAATTTCAGTCCCAGCCCAAAGAAAGCCATGCTCCATTGATGGAAGGAAATTCCTTCTATCAGAGAAAGCTACTATTGGATCTAAGACTCTGTCTTCATTATGAACTCCGCGAATCTTTGGTTGTCAGTGCATTAGAGACCATACAGGTTTTATGGGTTGACTATATTATACTGTTAACAGAATCAACAGCTTGATATTTAGAACTTTCTCTTTTAAAAAAGAAAGAAAGAAACCCATACATTCATACATTAATGAGTACCTTAGTGCCCTGAATTGGAATTACTTAGTGGGCTACAATAAGGTGTTTACAATATGCTACCTAAAGGGGTGTAGGATGACACAGGAAACAGATTTAAATGCAGCACAAAGAGGACAATTATTCCTAGTTACATTTTGTCACCTATTGTGCAGAATTAGTTTATTGCCATCAGTGGTTCTCTAAAACAAAAAGCTCAAAATTCCTTTGACATTTCCAGTCGGTTTGGATAGATCTGAACAATCATCATACACAGTTTGTTTCTGACATTTCTTTGAATACCTGGAACTTGCCACTCATTCTGACTATAGCAGCAGGTTTTATGTAAGAGTTCATACATTTAAGAAAAGTATGGTGTTGTGAAATAAAAGGAAAAGTATAACAAATATTTACTGTCAATTACTGAAAATTAAAAGTACTTTTGTTCTGTTTGATAATATCATATGAACTTAAATCTATGAATAAAAAGATGCAGCAGATATTGTTGGCCTTGCAGGATGTTTCATTAGCAAGGCTTTAAACTGATAAACTATTTTGAGCAGAAAAGTTTCTTCAACATTTTAATGCTGCATTCCAGTCTTCCCAAGCAAAGGCCATAGCTATTTAAAATGCACATTATGAATTTCCAGTTGAATGGAATATTGGAATTTTAGTACCCAATATCTTACATTTTGTATACTGAAGTTACATGGGTATATTAGCATTCCATTTTGTCCTTTACTGTACTTGGCTAGCAAGAGAGCTTCAACTGTGTTCAGATCTCTCAAGTTATATTTTGCCATAGTTACATAGAATGACTGGGAACTTTAGAAGAATGTAGGCCAAAGCAAGATCTCTAGCTAAGTTCAGTGTCATTAACTGGGAAAATCTGCTTGAAAAGTGACTACTTTTAAAAACAACACAGGTTAAAATTCTGTTTGCACTTATTTGCATCCTTAAACACAATGAGACTTACTTCTGAGTAAATTGGCAGAGGATCTCCCTGCTTTCATTTTTCCTTGTTACTTTATTACTTCTCTCAGCATTATTCCTTTTACTTGAAGAAAGTTTAAACTCCAGGTACTGCATAGTACACGCTCAGTGCATCAGGTTTCTGGCTCTGGAGAGCATCCCACAGTAATGCAAGTCATACCAAAATGTCTAGTAGATCTGATATATTAGTTTAATTTCCAAATAAAAGAAAAATAATAAATTAAAAGACATTCAGTACAAATGAAATGTTAGGCAGGTGCAGACTTTGAATTATGTATGGGACACTAAAGAATCATTACATACACTTTCCAGTAAAGCAATTAACCATGAAATGACCTATCGTTATTAATTAAAATCCTGTTCCTTGCACATTTATAAGTTCAGAAGTGAAGAGTTGTTTGATTTCCACTATTATACTTCATATATACACATGGGTTTTTTTTTCAAAAGAAGAGCAGAGGAGAACAGAAGGGGGGAAATGCTGTCTGTTGTTAGAGCAGGCTGCCAAGTTCTTTGTGTCTGAGGAATTACACAAAATCTGGGATTGATTAACCTATCACCAGCTGTCCATGTAGTCTTATGCCAGACTTGGAAAGAGTGGTACCTCTTTAATGCCTAAATAATACAAATATCTTAATACCAACATAAAATACTATGTTATTAACTTCCCTTAACTTCACTGCATTTATAGCCCTGGGCATTCATGTACATGAATGAGGGAATAGCCTTAGGGGATCCATATTACCATAACAAAGAGAATTACTTGAATAATATCCACGTCTCCTATCACCAGATAGGAGATAGGATCTGACTTTTATAATTCTCTTGACATGAGTTTTACTTATCTTTGTGAGTGCCTTGGATATTTCTAATGAAGCTAGTGGGATATACTATAATTATAATTGTATGCCACCTCAAGCAGAACTGTGAAACGGTGGCATAGAAACATTTTCAATAAATTAATATTTCAAATAAACAAAGCCTAGGCAATTACTGACATAATTTTAACACCTTGTTATTTCCTGTCAAGATTCCTGAACAGCATCTTCAGCATACACTGGGGCTCATGTAGCCCAAAACATTTTAGACAAAGGAAATATTTTCAGTTATAAGCACTTCTACAAATCTACTTGCCTCCTTTTGCACATAAAGCCTTCATAGCAGCTGTTTCTATGGTTGGCAATGGAAAAAGTTATATTCCGGTATTTTTAAAAAAATCAGTGAATGTTAATAACAAACCCAGAGGAAATTGTGAGTCCTCCAATTTCCATAGTGTTTGGAGAGCACAAATGAATGCCACCAAACACATTTAAACAATTGCCAGCATTTACCCCTCCCCCCAATTGATAACACTGGCAAGATTCAAGGCAGCAGGTTTCAGAGAAGTTACATATGGAGACCACCATCTTCAACCTGGGAGACAATGTTGTGGGTTTGGTAGGATCACCCCTGCTAATGCAAACAGGTCAAAGGAAGTGGCACAGGGTGCCTTCCAGAGCTATGTTTTTGCACTGGCACCTGGGCCATCTGTGGTGGCAAGGCTGAAAGAGGTTCTGCCTCTAGCATTTCCCACTTTGGACCTTGCTGGTGGTGACATGAGTCATGAAAGTCTTCCAGTTCTAACCCTGCAGTAGTACCACCTGGGTCCAAGAGAGCACTGGTGATGGGATAGGAGTTTCCCAGATCCATGTTGCCCCTGCCTTGGACCCTACCAACAGGCTGGAGGGGGAAACCTCCAAGACCCACACAACTACTGCGGGGTGGGGGATAGTATCTCCCCATTGGCACCAGTATGAGAAAAGGAAGTAGTTGGGGCTTGGGATACCCTCCAGGACCCTGGCGCCTCTGGAGCCGCCCGGTGGGACTGCTCAGTGGCACTGGCAGTGTAGGTGCCGAAGGCGGAATTTCACAGTCTGGTGCTGCTGTCTGGCACCAAGCTCCTCGGACAGCGCCTTTGGCTCAGCTCACCGCCTCGGCTCAAGGAACAAGGGGCGGGAAAGGCGGGAGACGAGAGAGAAACGGAGTCAGGGTGTCCGGGGATCCCTGTCCTCCGCCTCGACGCGCGCCTTTCCGCTGTTTGCCAGCCCGGCAGCCCTGCGCTCGTGCCGAATCTCTTGAGTGCGAAGGGGATCAAAGTCAGAAAAAGAGGAGTGCGGGTGAGAGGAGGCCAGGCGCGGAGAAAACCTCTGCCAAGAGAAGCGCTTCCGTCGCCTCCCCCTCTCTTCGGGGACCACTCAGCCAGACTAAAGCTGGGCTTGCTTCAGCGCCGCCCAAATAAGGCTGCTTTTCTCAAGGGTTCCTAGACGCTCCTCACTTGGGAACCATCGCTATAACGCAGGAGTCTTTATTTTGGAGTGGGAGCCCGACGGAAAATAAATGAACAAGGAAAAAAAAATCCACGGCCAGGCGAGAAAAGCGCTTGAAAGCGCTTTGCGGAAAAGCCACTGTCTCGCTTTCCCTCTCCTGGAGACAGAGAAAACTCTCCCATCGCTGATAAGAAGGGAAAGAAAGAGAGTCTCCGCGGGGAAAACTGAAAGGGGTGGGGAGGAGAAAGGAAAGATAAAATCTTTCCTCAGCCAGCATCGATCCATCTGGGAAGCAGAACAGTGATGAGGCATTTTATCTTTTCCCCGAGTCTCTTGAACGTTATGCAGCACAAACGGGGGTAGGGGTGGAGGCTGTCCGCAGCCTTCCCCCCACCCCGCCAGTTGTTTCGAAGCTGGACCAAACTTAACCGCCCTCGTCTCCAGAAGAGCAGCAGCCTTGCTTTTCTCTCCAGCCGCTGAATTCCCCGTTCCCCGCAGCCTGCAAATCCTCATTCTTGAAGGATGCCTTCATCTCGAGAAAACCAATCTCCCAACTTTCGCAGCACACGCCAGAGACATTCTTTCCAAACAGAGAACGAACCCTTTATACATGAAGGGATCTGAGAACGTCCTTGCTGCCTTCTCTGAGCAAAGAATGGATACACCTAAATGATCCAGGCCCCTTTCAAAAGGCCTTTTCATCCTGCTGAGTAGCGGGTTGCTAACGGATTTTTGGTGTCAATTTAGACATAACCAGTTTGACTCCTGCTGCTAATGGTCCTGCTGCTAATGGATTTTTTAAACTGATCAGACAAAGCCGCTTGGCATCATGGGGCTCTGCCACTTTTTATGAAAACTGCTTTCTCTCATTTTCGGTTCTTCCTTGTACTTATGAATCACTCCAGTGTGCTGTTCGAACTGTCTAGAGTGCTTCCAAAAAGACTGCTATGTTTTTCTCCACCTTCTCCCCCCCCACACACATTCTTTTCCAGCTTTTTTTCGCTCTAAGATTTGCGCTATAGCGCTGTAGCACTATAGCAGCAACATTGACATGCCTAACAGCTGTAGTCAGAAAATAACTCTTTGCCAAAAAAAAGGCGGGAAAGCAACAGCGGCACTGTTTGAACTGGCCAGAGCTCTTTAGAGATGGCTCATAGGTGGCCTGAAATGAGCTGTGTGAACGCCCATCTCTGTATTACTTTACACGAGAACGTGCTAACGACAGATGACATCCCGTTTAGATGGGTATTATGAAAGGGGCCCTAATCTGTGTACCTCCAATATATTTATCTGTGTTTGTGTTTATCCTCTTGCTGGTTACAGACATGAGATTAATGAACGACTCTATCGTATCTGTGTATCTTATCTTCTCTTCCCTCTGTGCCTCCAATACATTAAGAAGACTATGAAGTTTTTCCTCCCTCCCTCGCTGTACCTTTCAGAAGGAGAATGTCCTATTTAAAGACAGAGAGGAGGGAGGGAAGCAGAAGCGCTCATTACTGAACACCACGATTGCATTCGTCCAGTGCTCGATTGGATCTTCAGCACCCTGTAACTGTCCGTCAAATATTTTTTTCTTTAAAAAAAAAAGGCAGGGACTAAGGAAAGAGTAGCTGCTTTCTCCGGTGATGGGCGGGAGATTATTATTCTGTTTTGCTAGTCCACTCATCTGGATTACATTGAAGCCCTGACGGCATTTATTAAGCGTCCCTTGCTAAATCTTACTGAACATGTCTGCCGAAGGATGACACATAATCTGATTAAAGAAAATACATACATGCAAAAAAAAAACACCCACGAAAAAGCGGCTCTGGATCATTCACAGTACCCAGCCAAGGCACGTCCTTCCCTTCGTCCCCCCCTCACCGCCCCCGCCTCGTCCAATATCGCCCGCATTAATTCACTTTTTTTTTTTTTTGCCGACTTTGCAATTACTTTAAAAACAAGATCGGGAAATTCCCCCGGCTCCTACTCCTCCCTTGACACTTATGGCGCCCCCTCCCTGGACGACCCCCCCCCCTTCTATTTAGCATCTCGGTCCCTTTGATCTCCTGCAGCAATCCTCTGAGCTCCCTCACCTCTGGCAAACGGTGGGCTTCCGAAGCTGAAACCCAGCAGAAACCAGGCGGCCACCCAGCGCCTCATGATCCTTTGATCTCCCAAGGGACGATCCCAAGAAGGTGGAGAGGAGACTAGGAGTTTTGAGCCTGAAGGAAATGAAGGCGGAACCGAAGCGATCCTTCTACCTGGCGGCTCACCGAGGAAAAAAAAAATCAAAATGTGCCAAAAAAAACCCACACACAAAACAATAATTGTCCTTTTCCAAAAAGGCCGGGGGTTGTGGGGGGTTGATGCTTTCCCGGGAAGCTCAGTTCCCTGTTTGCGACGAGTTCCTTTTCTTGCCTTAATAGTGAGGATATCCTGGGAGACCCGAAGGCAGCTCGTAGGCTGATGAGTGCTGCCACGAGACAGTCATAGCTCACGGAGAATCGCCTGCTCCAGGGGATGAGCTAGGTAGGTGTGTTATGTGTCTCTTTTCTCCTCCTCCGTCTATCGTGGGTCGGTGACAGCCTCTTGGCTGGCTGCTCCTGCCGCTGCTGCAGGGAAGAGAACAATGAAAGGAGAGAGGAGTGAGAGAGCGCCGTGCCGGCTGGAAAGCGCACTGTATACAAACAGAGGCGGCGTGCGTCTGTCTGAGGCGAGAGTCACATACTCCCTCCTCGGCTCTGATGCCTTTTCCCTCCACTCCTCCCTCTGCTCCAGTGGCTGCTTTTGTCAGGGAGAAGCAGAGAGGTCCACAGACATACTCTGCCTTCTGATTGGCCCATCTTTGTATTTCCGAGTGGGCAGGGGGGAAGAGACAGGCAAAGCCAGGTCACTGTCCAAGCAGCCCTCTTGGGATGTCATAGTTGGCCAAAGGCAAGAACTAGCCCCAGCCATCAGTGCCCTGGGGAGATGAGGTGGGTGGCAGTAATGCTGCTCAAGTTCCGGGCCAATCTACTTCTGAAGCCTGCAGGATTGATGGGGAAAGAACTTCTTGGACTACGATGATGTGCTGCCACCCTTGACTCTGTTGAGGGTGGCACAGGTGAAGGAGGAGGAACATCCCAGGACCATTCTGCTGCTGTCATGTTTGATGTAGCAAATGCCAGAGGCTGTGTCTCTGGAGACCAATACCTTGGCAATGGAGGTCCCCGTCCCCCCACCAATGTCTGCTTGTTAGATTTTTCCAGCCAAACACTACTGGACATGCTTCCCTCCAAAAAAGCATTCTTGGTAGTTGAAGCCCTCTTCTCTTTTGTTACCCACAACAAATATGATGCTATATCATATTTCAGTACTCTTGAGAAAAATGAGCGGCAAATAAATCTAAAGTTGGAGACAATGTATAATGTGCATTTTGTAATGTGTACAAGTGTGATTGGATGAAAAATCTGCTGTACTGCAAAATAGCTCCAGCACTGGCAAGAACAGAGTATGTTCAGCTTGCTCCGTTGTGGCCACTTTCCTTATAGGTCTGCATGAGCTAATAAAAAGAGCCAAAAAAAGTTTGTTCAGAGATAAAGTTATTCCAACCCACTAAGAAAATATAGGTGATAAAGATGTGACAGCACTAAAGAAAAACAAATACTTCAGATTTCTGTTTTCATAGCTGCAAAAGAGTGCATACCCAATTGGACAATCTACCGGTATAACTGTCAAGTTATATCTAACTCACAAATGTCTAAATTGAGTGCATTCACTATATTTTCCGTTCTGCTCTCCTGGAAATTTAAGAAGCAAGGATTTGCCTGTAGATTCCAAACAGGCTAGTCATTCTTGAGCATGTATAACAGACAAGATCATACTGACTAAAAGCATTGGGTATGTTGTATTTTGTGCCGCATTTTGTGTGTGTGTGTGTGTGTGTGTGTGTGTGTGTGTGTTTGGGAGGGAGGTGACTCTGTCTCTGTTATACAGGTACACAAGATTTGTATACTGAAAATATATTCTGACAGCAAGGTCATTTCTGCAGCGCTCCACATCAGCAACATAGTTCCACCACCTTTCTGCGCTGGATGCAATCTTTTGTTAAGCACACCATCAACACCTGCCAAATTTGTCTCTTGGTGTAATTTTCTGGCAGCTGGGTTTATCAGCTGTGCTTGTGCTTCCCACTAGAAATATATAGCTACCAGGATCTAGGGAAACAATGCCTCCAGGCACATGCAGGGTGACTTTTGGTTGTGACAGCAGCAGCAGCCATTTCATCTGGCAGGATCATAACTATAAAAAAGGCAGTTGAAGAAAAAGGTGTGTAGAATATCCACTTTTATTAGGACCAGTCATGGTACAAGAAAATCATGATATAAATCTATCTGAGCATCTGCAGAGTGCCTTTGGATGGGCACTTTAGGTGGAAAACTTTTCTGTTGACCACACAAGGTACAAAGTAGCTGCCTTCCTTGTCTATGTGAGTGGCAAGAATGATAGGCATTTTGCAATCAAATTCTCTTTTGTTTATTACTAACGGACCCAGCCACGCTTCGCTGTGGCTTACTGTGTGGAGCCACGGACAGAAGGGAGGAGGAAGGGGAGAGGCGTACCGGCTTGTTCCCATGGCGTGGCTTGGAACACTCCTCCTTCCTGTCCTTGTGTGTTGCGGGCGCTTCGTGCAGGCGGGTTCGTGTGGCAAGAGCGCGCTCGCCGCGGCGATCGCGGCCAAGCCACACCCCCTCCCCCGGTACGGCGGTCCCTCATTGGTCCGCTGCAGGTTTGGGGAAACATGTGTTTTACTGGGCTCCGGTGTGACCTGTGAGTCCAGTGAAGGTCGCAAAACCTGCCCGCAATGGGAAGCCACGTCGTGTCAAAATTTGGGAGCAATCAGTCCAGCTGTTTTGGTGTTAGAGCGTGAGGAACAAATGCACGGTTAGCTTTTTATATATATAGATTAATGATTGCTAGGTAGAAACATACTACCTTTTGATGAGAAGGTTCAGTAATATGCTTAATATGCATTATTATACCTATTCTGTAGATAGATAAATAGATAGATAGATGATAGATAGATAGATGATAGATAGATAGATAGATAGATAGATAGATAGATAGATAGATAGATAGATAGATAGATAGATAGATAGATAGATAGATAGATAGATCGATCGATCGATCGATCACACCTATGACCTATGTAGCTGAACACCCATTTCCTCCAGTGTAACCAACTAGCCCATAAACAGGGAATAAGGCTAGCATTTGTCTTAACAGCAGCTGCTGTTTGTTCTTAGGTAAATTGCCTTCGTTCTAGAGGATCTGTTTAATTACTGATAGATCTATATCTTCTTTGGGATTGTATAACCCTTTTTAAAGCTATGTAAGCAACTGCCCATCATTGCATCCTATAACAAAAAAATCAATAATTAATTATTTTATGTATGTTATTAATTTATCGAAAACATTTATATCTTGTCTTTCTGTCCTATTAAGGCCCTATATGCAATAATGCAATATGTGCAGAAGTCCTTCCTTTTGGTCTGTCCTATATCTATTGCACATCCAAGTTCTATCATTAGGGAAAGAGAGAAAAAGTCATCTCTAACCACTTTATCCAGGTTTTAAGTCACCATTGAATTTGAAAGGCAAAGCATTGGCTACATCTACCTGGCTGTGTGAGATCTGAACTGAGAGTCCCAGCCTTTCAGCCCCTTTGAAGCCCCCTTTTTCAAAATTCAAAATGAACTTTAAAGCTTACCTTTTCCATTGTGAGATCTATAAAAACAATGCTTTAAGTAAAAGCCACTTATCTAACCAAAAAAGATGGGTATTGTATAAAAGCGTGACTTCTGGTTCCTTCTTTATGCACAGCTTAATAGAATTTCGGGACTGTCATGTTTTCGTATGGATCAGACAGTGGTATCTTTAACATTAAAAATGCATGCCTCAAGAAGAATGAACTGAACGCAGAACACATTAGTAAGTTGTGAAAGAGAGGTTTGTTCCCTAGAGAGGAACACATATGCCCTCAGCTTCCTGAATGAACTTTACTACTTTTGTGACAATGTGAGATTGAAAAGTAAGATCCTGGAGTGAAGGGAAGAGTGTAGCTGCTTTTGCTAGAAATTTGTACTTCACAATTAATATTGACAGGATATTGCCTCTCCTTGGAATAAAACAGAAGGAACTGACAATTCCAGGTTGAAAAGCAGATAGTTTGTCCAAAGACCTAACTGTGCAGTTGAAATAATTAGTATTTTATCTGTGCTGCCCTTAAAACGTGTCTCACAACCGTGGGTTATATCCCTTTTTTCCTCTACTTTGCCCTCCCCGCATCCTAGGTTACACAGATACATACACCTTATTTAAGTTTTTTGTCAGGAGAGAGGCTGTTTTTAGTTTTCCAGCTCTGCTTTTCGAAAGAACAAACCATATGGTGGAGGAAATGGGGTTTAATTAAGCATAGCTCAGTCTTGGAACCCATTTTCAATGATAAAGCTCATGTCCAAAACCTGATTTGTTTATTTATTTTTTCTTTTATGCTGGCTGTTTTAGAATATGGTTTACAGAATAAAAACAAAACACTAATATATTAATTAAAATCCAGCATATTAAAGTATTTCCCCCTTCCCCTTTCCTCCTTTCCTTTCCTCTTTTTCTTTTTCCCTTCACCCTTTCCTGTCCCTTCCCCTTTTTTCCATTTCCTTATCCTTCCCTTTCATTTATTCACCTTCCTTAGGGATTGATTCCTGCGGTGTTATTACTTATATGTTGTAAGCATCCTTGAACCCATTTGTGGGGAAGGGTGGCCTACAAATCAAAGTATAAATAAACACATAAATAAAAGGCACAGCCCAGCATAAGAACAGAGTCCATAAAAACAGACCACTGTCAGCTTAAAATAGCTGTTTCCTAGCTAAAGTAGTCTTTAAAAAACCAGTTCCTTAATTAAAAGTGTTGGTGAGCTAAAAGCAATGGAGTTTCAAGGGAAAGAACATTTTATAAGTAAGGTAGTACTACTGAAAAATCCTGGTTCTGGATGCCACTCACTTCACCTCTGAAGGTCTGGGCACAGAGAGCAGGGGTTGTGTGACAGAGGTTTACTGGTGGGCTGGACAATATAGGAGGCAGACATGTAGCGCCCGGGGGCGGTGGTGTCTTGCCCTGGGCACCTGCCAGTGTGAGGGCATGGCAGGGGCGTTCCAGGGCATGGTGGGGCAGGCAGAGGCATGGTGGGGGCATTCATGCCCCAGGCACAGTTCCCTCTCGGTCCGGCCCTGATAGGAGGAGATGGTCCAATGAATATGCTCATCATTACTTTCATGATTGCTCAGAGAAAGATGGAAAAAAACCCCTTAGTTTTGGATAACACCGTTTCGGAGTAATCAGAACTCCATTATAGAAGGTCTTGTTGGTCTTTCCCAAGACTACTATTCCCAAGACTATTTTCCCAAGACTACTATCTTCATAATAGTTATTTGGGATTCTTAGATACTTAAAACCACCTTAACTGGATAGAGGGCTGGTATTGTATCAACAGCATGTGGTGGTGTCTTTGGATTACCAAATCCATCACTAATTATGGCTGGCTCTACAGTATTCTGTCACTTTTTTTAACTGCTGGAACCAGAGCTGCCCTGCCCAGCACACAGAGATCAATGGAGATGTCATAGATCAAATTAGAAACCAAGGACACATATATAATATATAATTTTTATCTAACCTCAAAGTCAACTTTCATTTGTGACAGCCAAGTCAGCATCTCCTCCTGAGGACCTAGTTGTTAACTTCTGTTTTTGTGAGTGTCTTTTCAGTCTCAACGCAGCAGACAGTTTTCTGATCAGTCTTCTGATGCACCACCAGCTTAAGTAGTCACTCGGCACCCATGATAGTATGAATCTTCCCACATAATTAGCTTCACTTCGAGGCAAGATGTTGGTTCCATACTCTATACTCCTGTTCACAACTTGCACAAGGGTAAAGTAACATTAAAAGGGTTATTTAAATTCAACTTATTTAAATTCAGTGGATGCCCAATCCTCTTTAAAGAAATGTGGTATATTTAATTGCTGCTTAAATATATGAAGATTATTCAAATGTTACTGTTATCTTCAAGGCCTTGTGGATAAAAAAGATCATTGGATCAATTGGATACTGAAATCCTATTGATTGCAGCATGGTTAAACCAGAGCAAATTTTGAAATACCTTGATAAGCGGACTGAGTATCCAATTGTTTTTAGCGCTAACAATGCAGTTTCCTTTGTAAAACCCCAAGCCTAACTGTCTTTCTTCCAAACTATTGTTATGACTATCGTATAGGAACTGATAAGTTACCATATTGACTTCTACTGTTCATGTGCAGTGAATATACTGTGAATGTCTATTGTGGCTATTAATCTTTCATTTAGATGTAAATACATAGTGCTTGCACATCCAAACTCAAACAGAAAGAATACTACTCGTTTCTGTATGTTACCGTAACAAAAGTTAGCCATGCATACTTCCATAATACTACTTTAAAAAATATTTCTTAAAAAAACAAAGAAAAGAAACCAAAAACAAAGAAAAAACACTTTAAAAAGATACATAAAAGATAAAAATCTAACAACAGTAGTGGCAGATTTGCCCGTATCTATAAATGGTTTCCAAATATCTAAAAATAAATCCATATGCAATTCCCATCTATACGCTATGCATTCAAATATTGATAGAATTCTAAGATCTTCAGTCTATTGATTTTCTGGAGGTGGGCTTTTATCTTTCCAATGTTGCAGTATGAGTCTTTTAACTGTAGTAAGGGCACAGAGGGTCCATTTTCACTGACCATTGGTTAGTGTCATGCCCCCAGAGACACCCTCACTATTTTCCTTATTTAAGCCTCAGTTGTACCCTTAGAATGGGTTTAGTTGCCTTTTGAACAGCATTCTGTCCTTTTGAGAAGCCCTCTAGAGGCAAAGTACTATAGTATTTTTATTGGTTAGCAGTTCCTGTTTTACAGTTTTTGTTCAGTTGTTCAGGTGTCTGGGGAACACTGGAAACAGCAAAATCTAGGACATTTTAGGTGTAAAAGATCCATGATATTTTAAGTAATCCAGTTTCAACAGAATTACAAGGAAACAGAGTCCAAGTAGAGGACACCGGGAGATCTCAGAAGCAGAACAAGCAGCACAGACTTCCTTAGAAGCAGTGAAGGAAAGAGTTGATGTCTGCAAGTTCTGCTAAACACCTCCAAACATTTCCAGCATTGCAAGTATTTTTTATTTAGATAGACTTCATGGGAGGAGTCAGAGTCTTAAGCTTCCAATATTATTAAACCGTTTTGAACTGTTATGTATTTGTGGGTCTTATACTCTGTTCTGGCCAAGTGTAAGGCACCTGATTTTTAGTTTGCTTGGGGAACAGAACAGGTTAGCCTCTAAGAAACAGGCAAATAGTTTAAAAATACATAGACATTTTCGAAAATCAGTGAACAGTCGAATACAGAATTCCATAATATTACTTGAATAAGTAGCACCTGTAAGGTTTGCCTTAGTATTTTGACCCATCATCACTAATTATGACCAAACAACATAATGGAGGAGGTTGTTGGGGTTAGGCACTAGGCTTTTAAGAACTGTAGGAAACCATGGGTGTTCCTGCACTGTAGGAATTCAGCAGCATCAGCAAAGGATTTTTCTTTTTAAAGTTGTGCAGTTGGGAGAAACCCATAATTTATATGGTTTGCAATTCAAGAATAAATCACTTCAGGAAAAGGCATGTAGTGAAGCAGAATACTTGACTATGGGCCACTCCCCACTTACCTC
The DNA here is from genome assembly GCF_021028975.2 of Sphaerodactylus townsendi. Taxonomy (NCBI): domain Eukaryota; kingdom Metazoa; phylum Chordata; class Lepidosauria; order Squamata; family Sphaerodactylidae; genus Sphaerodactylus; species Sphaerodactylus townsendi. The sequence goes on from NC_059431.1 coordinate 40,996,129, forward strand.
TTTTGTGTGCAACCCCGCAGCGACCCCACGTAGAGAAGCCTCCGCGGCTTTTGACCACGGAGACATTTGTTCCCCACTCATCAGCCTTTCAGGAAATAGCACGGGGTTCTACAGCAAGACTCCCGTTGCAATACGAAGCCGTTCACCAATGGTTGGCTGGCAGCGCATTATTAATTGCCAGTTCACGATGGAAGGTTAACGGCACGGCCGAAGAGCGTGGCCTCGGCATTTTTATTGGCTATTGAGACGAGAAGTTAGTTTCAGTAGGCTGGAGGCATTGTTTTGAGACGTCGGCACATGCTGATGTCAGTATTAAATCGCAGGTCGTGCTTGCTTCGCGCTTGCTTCAGTCAGCGCTCGAGTAAAAAAAAGAGAGCAATGTTGGCACGTCTCGTTGTGCACACGTCACAATTTCCCCGAACGTGCCATGAAATGAGGGATGTCGACTCGTGTCTACGTCATCACCTGTGCACTTTCTGACGGGGACACCCTCCCTTAACAAAATGGCGGTTCCTGTTTCCTGATTGGCCGGAAAGCTGTGCGTCACAGCGAATCAGCCGCACGAATCAGCCGAGGTTCCCCACCACCCCGTGGCACCCACGGGGTTTTTGAAAATGTTGCTGTTTGTAGAGGACCTAATTTGATGCGCGCCAAGGAGGTGGGAGAGCGGCAAATTCTTGGCAGCTGCGCAGTGGCCGCTGGTGATGTGGGGAGCGTCCAGAATCACCGTGTCTTATAAAGAGGTGACCCCGCAGCTTATGGTGAGTGGGGAGCGGCCCTATGTGAATGCTTTCTATGATCTGAATGCTTTTTGATCATCTTGACTGTGAAACAAGATTTTATTTCTGACATGAGAGCATAGAATAGTGCTTTAAGATATTGTACAATTAAGTATATTAATAGATCTTTTTTTCCTGGTGACGTGTCTATGGCTACTATTCTAAGGCCCCTTCCGCACACGCAAAATAATGTGTTTTCAAACCACTTTCACAACTGTTTGCAAGTGGATTTTGCCATTCCGCACAGCTTCAAAGAGCACTGAAATCAGTTTGAAAGTGCATTATTCTGCATGTGTGGAATGAGCCCAAGTGCACTTTCCTTGGAGAAATCCCCATTTAATAAAATAGGATGCACTTCTAAGGAGACCTGTTTAGATTTTGTCCTAGTGTTTTGTTATCTGTGCTGGATTAAACTGTACCAAGTTTAAGAGGTTCTAAAAATGATACATTTTTAAAAAATCAAATCTTCCTGATTATTTGCTGGTCTTTCAGGCCTGTCTTTGAAAGCTATGGAGATTTATTTATTTATTTATTTATTGCAAACGCTTTGACTGCCTTTGAAAAAAACCAATTATTTGCACATCTGTCTCACCAGAGAAATGCCTTTTGTCTCTGATATTTTATTTTTTATTTAATTTTATCCCATTAGGTGGGTAGAGGAAAGATTTATAATGTAGGCCATGTCCTTTTTATCGTCTCAAAAGAGATGAAACCACCCAAGTAATAACTTACATTTATACAGTGCATTTTCTCAGTGGAATCCTGCATTGCTTTACACTTACTATATATACGGCAATCACTCCATCCATCACTAAAATGCAGCTACCTCCCCAGTGGGCTTCTTGGAGAAGTAGTGTACACCTACATATGAGTTTCAGATAAGAATACCAATTCAGAATATAAATGAAAGAAGAACACATTGCAGTCAGAAATAACAGCATTTAGCCAGAAAACTTGAAATACTACTGGAATGGCATGAAGAAGAGCTGTCAGCACTAATCACTATGATTTATTGAAGCCCCAACCCCAAAAGAAGAATCTAGGATCGTTAGTTTCTTTAAATATTCCCATGTAAGTAGTATAATTAAAAGCATTATCTATTAATATTGGCCTTTGATATAAGACTTATCAGGTTGTGAATTACCTCCCATCCTCCACCAGTTGGTGCATGGTGGTCAGTTTCTCTCTGTGCAGCAGCCATTGTTCTACCCAAACAGGGGTCTCTGTGAGCCACATGAGAGGAAGGGCGGTGAGCATGGTTTTATCCATCCCAGACTAAGGTCGTTTTGACCTGGCTCATAAGATCCCTTCCCCACAAGTTCACGTGAATGTCCAAAATGATGGGACGGACTGTAAGCTGCCGCTCAAGTCCGGGGCTGCTGACCATGAGCGGGCGGATGCTCCGTCTCACGGTCTGCTTTCCCCCACCCCCCAGACACGAGGGCAGGCTTCGGCTGGCCACTGATCAGGCCAGTCGGCTGCTCTGATGACAGTCACGTCTGCGCCCGTATCCACCAACCCCCAAAAAAGGCACCCCTTGATGGTGAGCTCCAAGTAGGGACGAGAGCTACCAATGGGTGTTTCCACCGCTGCCACGGTGGTTCTGGCTGTGCTGCGTTGGTTACCTGGGCTCATGGCCTTTATTGAATTGGAAGCTGGCAGTGCGTGGGGCAAGAGGATCAGCTGGGCGCAACTGATTTCGCTGGGCAACTCCTGTGGGTGTCCACAACTTGATGTGAATGGCTCCCTGGTGTGTGGAGTCAATGACCCCTGGAATAACAAACAATCCGTGCTCAGTGGCTGAGGCCTTAGGCAAGACCAACCCAATGGCCTCTGGGGAAATTGGATCTCTGTACTGAGTAGGAGTGATTAGAATATCATGAGGAAATTTGAGGGAAAGGGGTTGGAGACAGGTGAGAGAAATGCTGGTGGAGAGAGGTCGTTCTGGCTTACGTGATGCAGGTTTCGGGTCCTGGGGCTGTTTTAGTATTCCCCTGTTTGTTCCTGGGCCAGGGAGAGGCCCGGATTTGAGTTTCTCGACCTGCATTTGTTTCTCCAGTGGTAGCCTTTCTGGCACAAAGGACATTTTGTTTTGGGCTTTTCTTGGGGTCCTCACCATCTTGAGGTGGACCCTCCTCCATCGGGGCAGTAGGGCCCCCCCTCCGGGAGACCTACAGTCCTTACGGAAGTGTCCCTGCCTACCGCAATTGAAGCATTCTCCTTGGGGCTTTTTGTTTCCGGACATAATTGCTGCGGCTAGGAGACTGGTTTGATGTGAGGGTGATCCGATGTCCTGGCAAGCTTTAAGCATGTCGGCCAGTTCCGGATTCTTCCCTAGACCTGTGATCACCTGGCGGCACTCGGCGGAGGCATTCTCCTTAGCGAGGCGCATGAGAAGTTCTGTTTGGGCCACATCATTGTCGATTTGTCTCCTAAGAGCTTCCTGGAGCCTGTTCAGGAATTCTGCATAAGGCTCCTGAGGCTTTTGCCTGATATTGGAGAAGCTCTGAGCTGGTCGTCCAGTATTAGGTACTTTCAAAAACGCCTTGTAAGCGCACTCAGAGGGTGCCTCTGGTAGGACGATCTGTGTGAGAGGATTAGTGAAAGGGTGGCCTCTGGTAGGACAATCTGTGTGAGAGGATTAGTGAAATCTCCAGCGCCATAGAGCTGCTCTGCGGTGTAGGCTCCTCTATTTTGGCATTGTTGTCGGAATTCACTTTCCCAGACCACATATTGCGCTGGGTTTAAAAGCATGTGGAAGGTTGTTTTCCAGTCTTCCGGAACCATTAGGTGATTCTGCATGACCGCTTCTAGCATGCCTCTCACATAGGGGCTAGTGACCCCCACGTTATGGAGTTCAGTGAGCACATTATAGCCTATCGGGCAATACTCAACAATCCTATGAATGCCACCATTTTCGTCCTCTTGATCAGTGAAGTGGACGGGGCATAGCGCTAAGATGTCGGTATCTTCTTCCGTCAGCATTTCTTTCCTCTGCAGATCAGTGTTTATGTGTTCTGTGAGAGATTTGAAATGCGTGCCATTATGTGGTGCTGACGGAGGCACGGTGGCTTCAGAAACAGAAGGAGGGAACGGAGCGGAAGGCAGAGAATGAGGAGGAGGTGGATGTGCCATGAGAGTCAGAGTGGGAGAGTTTGAATGAGGCAAAGTAGCAGGCAAGGCAGGATGAGGACAGACATTAGATTTAGCGCAGGAAAGTATTCCAGGGGTGAAATTGAAGGTGAAGGATCAAAAGGAGGAAGATCCTTGGCTGAGCAGCTGAGGATTTGCTGACTGATGGCAACAAAGCATTGCCTCCAAGTCAGTAGCAGTTGTACCGGCGCACGGGGTTCCTCGTGCAGGATCCGCCCAATACTTTCCCAGTCCTTAAGATTCAATGTCCCCCTCTCAGGGTACCATGGACATTGCCTATCAATCTCCCCAACCAATTTGCGCAGATCCCTTTTTCTTACTGGTACTCTGGCGCTTTTCGTCAGCGCTTTCAGCTCGCAGATGTGCTTGTCATAAGCAGTGCTTTGGCAAGCTCCCATACTTACCGGTGGTTCGTCGGACGAGAGAGAGAGTCCTAGAACGTGGGTCCAGGAATGTGTAGATCTGGCGGATGAGAGGGGGTGCACCCTTGGGGCCTATTCCAGGCGACGGTAAGCGGGCGGTGGTTGGAGATTCCCAGGTTTTGGCACCAGCATGAGGTCGTTACGGGCTACGCAATGAAGAGATGAGACGCAGTGATATCATCCGGTGGAGAGAAGCCAGTGGCGATATAGCATGATCTGTGGATCTGGCTGCTCTGCTGAGCTGGGGTCCCTGGCACCTTTTATTAGGATTTTGGGGAAGGCGGGAGAGTGGGGGAATGTTGCACAATACATGACTCATAGGGGCTGCATACGGGCGGGAGGAAACGTTCCTGTCTGGGCCTAATCCATACCTGGGGGTATGTACCTTTTGTCCCTTTGTCTGGGACATCTTGTGACCTGTGAGTCACAGGGGTCTTGTGACAGGTGAGTGTGTGCGCCCAGAAGGCAACAGATGGCACAGGCATTCCTGTGCTCTGTCTGAGGCTCTGCTGGGTTCGCTGGCTCACCCCTACAGCCCTTCTTTTGCACTGGCACCAAAAAGGAGGGGGGGTCGGGATCAATGACTAGTGCAAAATAACTGGGATTAAGGTGATTGAACCTGCAAGCTGGCTACAACCCTTGTCCAGCTTGTGGTCCTCCCCCCCTTGTTTCTTACCGGTCAGGGCAGCTGCCTGTTTCCTGTTGTGGGATTTCAGGGAAGGGTTCCACATACTTTTTACCCAAGGGGTAGCCATTGACTGTGGTAATTTAAAATCTGCATTGGTGCTGTTGGATGTAATGTACAAAAGGCAGGGTGTTGGGCCCTGTCCTGCTCTCCCACTGCAGAACTTGCATGTTTTCCCCATGGGCATACTCTCTTTAAAAAAAAGCCCAGTGAGTTTAGTCTCATTCACCGTTTGTCATACCCCAAAGAATCAACAGTAAATGTTGCCATAGATCTAGCCCTGCATTTGGTGCAGTACGCATTGTTGGATCAAACAGTCAGCATCATCTGTTCTTGTGGACTGGATGCGCTGTTGGCAAAATGCAATGTGCAGTCTGTTTTCCATCTCCCCCCCCCCCCAATTAATCCAGAAGATTTTTTCCTCCTGGGTTTTAAATTTAGGGGGCAGTGGTATACAGACAAAGTGCATGGAGTACTCAGTAGTCTGTGCAGCCTTTGAGACCTTTAGTACTTTTTTGGAATGGGTAGTGAAGGATCACATGGGATGCTCCCACATAACCCACTACCTGGTGATCTTTTGTTCATGGGTCTTACTGGTACATTAGCCTGTGCCAAGGAACTGGCTTCTTTTGGGTTGCTAGTGGCTGAACTAGGAGTGCATAAGAAAAGACCATGGGTCTGATTTACTTGGGGATCTTACTGGATATGGTTACAGGTACCTCCAGCCTGCCAGGGGAGAAAGTTAATGCTTTTAAGGGGGGCAATAGGAGGTTGTCACAATTGGTACTCAGGAACAAGTGCACTCTAAAAGAAATCCAGAGGGTACCTCAACTTCATGTACAGAGTGGTTTCTCCTTGCAGGCATTCTATACTTAACTATCCAGGATGTGTCTGCCTCCTGACATCACATTTGCATCACATGGGACATGAAGGGTGACTTTGCCATCTGGCTGAAAATTTTGAAACATTTTAATGAGGTATCTTCATGACAGACCTTTCTCTCCCCTGGGGAGGCATTTCAGGTTCACTCAGATGCAGCAGGCAGCTGGGGTTTTGGTGTCTTTTTCAATAACCATTGATGTGCCTGATGATGGTCTCAACATTGGTAGGTCACAGGTATTCTCAGGGGCCTAACCTTCCTGGAATTGTTTCCAATCATGGTGGCTATTGCCCTGTGGTGGAAAGTGGTTAAGGACAAATGTGTACTGCTTTGGTGTGACAACCAGGCACTAGTAAGGGTTGTTAATAGACAAACCTCACACTCTGGAGCAGGTCATGCAGCTGGTACAGAAGCTTGTGACATTCTGCTTGACAGAAAAGAATGGGGGAAAATGCTGGTTGGGAAGGCAGAGATCTTGAAGGACATAATGTTCTCCAATGAAGTTCAATTGACCCTTGCTGACTCAAGTATAAGCCTTGGGTTATACTGAATCCAACATTATTGCTGGATTAAAAAGTTAATGCAGCTGCAAAAATGCTTTATTTTAACTTCCCCTAGCCCATTAGTTGGTACCTTATCTTGATATGGCTGATATGGCCACTTGGATCCACTCCACAGGTTCCCTACTTGTAATTTTTCTAATCCTCAACCTTGATTTTGTTATCAATATAGTTCACTCAAGAGTAACTCTAATTACTCCCAGAGAACAGGGTCAGAATTCAAAATGACCTTGGCAGATTAGAGAGCTGGTCAAAACCAACAAAATGAGTTTTAATAGGGAAAAGTGTAAGGCACAACACTTAGGCAGAAAAAATTTAATGTACAGATACAAGATGGGCAATATCTGGCTTGACAACAATACATGTGAAAGGGATCTAGGAGTCTTAGCAGACCACAAGCTGAACATGGTCCGTTCTGTACAGCTGAAATAACATGTCCTGAGGATGCAAAAAAAAAAAAAAAAGCCATCCTGGAAAGGCCCTCCACACAGCCTTTTCCCCAAGACATTCTTAGGATGCCTTATTTCTGCTTAAGATGCCATTTCAAAAAAACCCAAGAACACTTCAAAGCGCACCTTTCCCCCCTAAGCTGTCTGAAAGACATCTCCTGCCTGGATGTTTAGAATGCAGAGCTCAGGAAGCGTCTATTTTTCCCTGCTCAACCATTTTGCTTTCTGGTCAGTTTCATCCACAATTTGCACCCCACATTTTGTGTGCTGGTGAAGGGATTCTCTTGCCACCATTGAAGAATAGAAGAATAGAAGAAGAATAGAATCTTTATTGGCCAAGTGTGATTGGACACACAAGGAATTTGTCTCCGGTGCATATGCTCTCAGTGTACATAAAAGAAAATACATTTGTCAAGAATCATAAGGTACAGCACTTAATGATTGTCATATAGGTCTAGTAAGCAATCAGGAAACAATCAATAGTAATAAAAACATAAAATGTAAAATCATAAAATAGAAGTAAGTAATGAAATGTCAGCACAGGCTATAAGTCATACAGTCATGAATTGGGAGGAGATGGGTAATAGGAATGATAGAAAAAAAAGTAACGGTGCAGTAATTATATAATAAATATATAATAAATAGTTTGACATTATCCAGAGGGTAATTATTTGCTTTAACAGAGTGATGGCATTTGGGAAAAAAACTGTTCTTATGTCTAGTTGTCTTGGTGTGCAGTGCTCTGTAGCTTAATGCGTTTAGAGGGTAAGAGTTGAAACAGTTTATGTCCAGGATCTGCGAGGGGTCAGTAAATATTTTCACAGCCCCTTTTTGACCCACGGTGCAGCATGGCCAAGGTCCTCAATGGAAGGCAGGTTAAGCAGCAATTGTTTTTTCTGCAGTTCTGATTATTCTCTCGGAAGTCTGTGTCGATCTTGTTGGGTTGCAGAACCGTAAACCACACAGTTATAGAGGTGCAGATAACAGACTCAATGATTCCTCTGTTAGAACTGTATCAGCAGCTCCTCTTTGGGCAGTTTGAGCTTCCTGAGTTGGCGCAGAAAGAATTGATTCTTTGTTGTGCGCTTTTTTTGATGACATTTTTTTGATATTAAGGATGTCCATTTTAGGTCATGAGATATGATGGAGCCTAGAAATTTAAAGGTCTCTACCAAGTTGATACTGTGTTGTCCTTAGTATTGTGAGAGGAGGTAGGATGGGAGGGTTTCTCCTGAAATCTACCACCATTTCTACGGTTTGCAAAGTGTGTTCCAGTTCCTAGATTGTTCCAGTGGCACCACGAGGCTGGAGTTGTTCGGCACCTCCCGCGTCTGTATGCGGTTTCATCGTTGTCTCGAGATGAGACCAATTACTGTTGTATCATCTGCAAATTTCAGTATTTTAACAAGATGGATCATTTGGAGATGCAGTCATTGGTATATTGCAGAGAGAAGAGAAGTGGTGAAAGTACACAGCCTTTGGGGCCCCTGTGCCTTCATTTTACAGGTATGTCTGATGTAATTTTTTCCTTACAAAGCTTCACCTGCTGTTTTCCTATCTGTTAGGAAGCTTGTGATCCACTTACAAATATGCCTCCAGGTACTGCTAGCTGATTTTAGTTTGGTTAGAAGAATGTCCGGTCTGATAGTATTGAATGCTGAACTAAAGTCAACAAAGAGGACCCTTGCATAGGTGCTTTGGCGATTCAAGATGCTGTAGGATATAGTGAAAAGCCATATTAACAGCATCATCTGGCTCGATCTATTTGCTTTCGGGTATGCAAATCGTGGGCCAAAGGAGGTCCAACAGTGGATCCGTGATGGTTTTCAAATGGTACATCACTTTAGCCTTTCAAAAGTTTTCACTTAACTACAGATGTTAGAGCAACTGGTTCTGTAGTCGCTCGAACTGGATTCCTTGATGGAAGGCTTCTTCAAAACTGGGACGATAGTGGAGTGTTTGAAGCAGGAAGGAACATAGCACATCTCTAGTGATTTGTTAAAGATTTGGGTGAAGATGGGGGCCAATTGGACAAGCACAGACTTTTTAGGCAAGAAGGTGTTATCTTGTCTGGGCCTGGTGCTTTTCCAGGCTTCTGTCTATGAAATAGATCTTGCACTTCCTTTTCTGAGATCCCCAGGGGTTGTGAAAACCCAATGAAATGGGATTCCAGTTGTAGGAAGTTTGGCTATTGTTGAGATTGCATCTGAGATAGGAGGTTGTGGAGAAAGGTGACTGTAGAGTTGTTTTCAAACCTACAGTAGAACACGCGTTCAGGCTCGATCTGCCAATTGCTGATTTCCTTCAGCTTGGGAAGGTGGGTTTACTGTAACCGGATTGATATTTTTTGGAGAGTTTTCCACATGTTTGCTGCTTTCGTTTGGTGAAAACTGATTTTTAGCTTTTCAGAGTAGTTTTTCTTTTTTGCTGCTCTGATCTCCTTTGTTAATACATTTCTGGCCTGATTGTTACAGCATTCTATCACCCTTTCTGTAGGCCTCTTCTTTGGAACTTAATGTATTACTGCTTAAGTTTAGCTGTGGGAACCAAGGTTTGTTGTTACTATATATAATGCAAGTTCCTGGATTTGAGTATACAAAGATCTTCACAGAAGCTGACATGCTTGATGTTACGAGTATCTGTGAGTTCATCCAAATCTGCAGAGAGGTGTCTTTAAAAATATTCCAGTCTGTTACAGTCAAGGCAAGCTCTGCAGCTTTAACTTTGCCTCTTCAGTCCTCAAGTTCTCACTGATTTAGTTATTGGTTTTGTGGCTTTTAAATCCTTTGTTTGTAAGCAGGTACAAGGTGAATCATGCAATGATCAAGAATGGCCTTCAGCTGCTCGTGGTAAAGACCGATAAGCATCTTTCAGTGTTGTATAGCAGTGGTCTAAGATATTCTTGCTCTCTGGTGGGACACAGTTGACATGCTGAAAGTTATTTTGAGTAGGTCTTCCACTTAAGTTTGCTTTGTTTAAATCTCCCAAAATAATAACCAGTGAATCAGGGTATTTGGCTTCAGCCTCCATAAACTAATCTGTTAGAGTTCTTAATGCCTTTTTTACAGATGCTTGTGGATTAATATAAACCAAAAAAAACAGAACTGAATTTATCTCTCGAGGGGAATAAAAGGGTTTGCAATTAATAAGTAAGGACTCCAAATTTTCATCACAGAATTTTTGAATTATTGTTATGTCTTGACACCAGCTTTTGTTGATGTATATACATAATCCTCCTCCTTTTTTCTTCCCTGATAATTCTGCAATCCTGTCTGAACGAAATATCTGAAACCCCGGTATGCACATGCTATTATCATCAATGCTCTCATTTAGCCAGGTTTCAGTAAAGCATAGGGCAGATGCGTTGTAAAAATCAGAATTGCATCTGAGAATTGGCTCTGGAGGTTCTGGTCCTGAGTGCCTTTTCAGCTGGAAAAGTACATAGTTGCACTCCGCTGGTCCTGCTGATTCCTTCAATATATAGTTTTCCTTTTTAAAAATTTTTGGAGGAGCTATCTTTGAAGATATCCAGATATGCATAAGAGAATCTCAGCCACTTGGAGGACTCCCACAGAAAAGCATTGGGATTGCGGAGGACAGGTCTACCGATGCTTCTTAATGGGCAGTAGACTTGTCTTCTGCAGTCCCAGTTTTTTTTAATGCTTGTCTGTGTATCTTCAAAGATAGCTCCTCCAAAATTGATATCAAGTCATTGTTCAAACTTCCTTTTCTCATTTTTCTGGCCATCCTGGGCTCTATCCTTCCTGAAAGTACAAGCAAAATGTTCATTTCTCATCTCTATGAGTGCTATGCTGCCTATCACACTAGGCTATCAGTACAGCATTCACACTATAGCAGTGATAGCGAACCTTTTAGAGATCGAGTGCCCAAACTGCGACCCAAAACCCACTTATTTATCGCAAAGTGCCAACATTTGCCCAGGGGGGCGGGGGGGCGGGCAAGGGAATTTAAGCCCAAGCTTTGCTTGTGATCTTCAGAATCCTCAATTACTGTTCCTGGTATTAAGTATTCCCAATAAAGAGTAGTATAGTTCATATCTACAGTTTCCTTTTTTTGGACTAAAGTTTGACAGCCTCATCCAAATCCATTTGCAAAAGGAGAGTTTTCAGATATTACTGATTGCAAGGGAGAGAAAACAACACACACACACACAGATAACTCGTTGCAGTCACAGATAACATAGACTCAAACATGAGCCTCTTTAAAACAACTTCCTCCTTCCCAATCTCTGAAAGAGCTTCCCATTTCCTAACAGCATCACCTCAGCCCACAGGAGCTTTTGGGGGTGGAGGAAGAAGGGAAGACTTTACCCACAGATTCTTTCTTTTACTTTCCCCAGAAATCTGCGAAGCTGAACCCTTTTCAAACTTGCAGGTAAGACTGCAAACTGGCAGGGAGGAAGAGTGCACCGCAAAATTGATACCAAAAGCTGAATCCCAAGCGAGAGACAATATTCTTTTTGATGCTCCTGGCATGAAGAGAAGGTCTCAAGAAGAGAGTTTGAGGTGGCCTTTTTCATACACCCAAAAGAAGGGCAGGAGGGTCTCTCCAGAGAAGGAGGCTCCAGAGAACTTAAAGATGAAGGCTCTTCGATCAGCGTCGAAAAAGGTCACTTGACCCCCTTCATAGTTCAGACTGTGTTAGTAGCAGAGTAGTTAGTAGTAGAGTAGTTAGTAGCATCAGCTGCTGCCATAGACCCCACCCCCTGCTGCTAACTTGGACCTGCTGCAATCTGGGCATTGAAAGTCATGCTGCAGAGGAGCGAGTGATCCAGGGATGCTTTTTTTTGTGTGCAGGGAGGATGCACTTTTCCTGGGACAGCACACTGAGGGCGAAGTCATGGCTCTGCTTGCTAGGCAGCCTTTCCCTCTGCCTGCTTGGCTGGCTGCCCCTCACCACTGGAGCGAGCCCAGCAGATGACTTGCTTTTGCAGGAAGGGCTCCTCCGAGCAAGATTTGGATTTTTTTTGCAGGGCAGGAGGTCTCCCTGCAAAACTGAGTTCGCGGATCTTGCTGAGCGCCATGAATCTAGGGACCTTGCAAGATCTCTCCTCCCTGCCCTGGGCTCCCAGGCACTAAATCCCTATCACACTCTAGCCCAGGGGAGTGGGAGGGGGCCCTTAACAAATGGTTCACCTCAATTGGGGCAAGCTGCCTGAATCTGTGCCCGGGCTGCTGCTTTTTAACCCTACCCACAAAGTTTTAGTTTGATCCCAAAAGTTACACGCCAAGAAACATATGCCAGTCTCCAGTCTCCCAAGCATTGTGGGGGAGAGCGGGTACTCGTGGGGTGGTAGATGATACTTACAGCAAATCAGGTCAACTCAAGAGGATCTCCCTGAAGCTCAGCCCCAGCTGGCAAAGCGCCTTGTGCACGGCCAGCCTGTGCAGTATGACTCCCAATGCGTCTGCCAGCAGAAGCCTCTGGTGGGGCGAGGGGGGAAGGGGGAGAGGGAGATGATGGCATGTTTGCCCACAGAGAGGGGCTCTGAGTGCCACCTCTGGCACCGGTGCCATACGTTCACCACCACAGCACTATAGTATCCAATTATCAGTGATGATTGTCCCTGTATTTAGCATTTTATTGAGTGTAAACTGAGGGTGAAACTGACCAGAGAACAAAATAGCCAGGAGGGGCAGCCTCTTTTCTCCTCTGATACCTTTGCTGTCTGGAAAGCATCCCGAAGCCACCTCTTTTTAAGATATCCCCCAGAATCTTATGGTGAAAAGAGGCAGTCACCTCTTTTTAAGACATCCCACAGACATCTTTTTTGTGCTGTGTAGAACGGACCCATGAGTCAACATTGTGATGTGGCATCTAAGAAAACCAATATGATTCTGGTCTGCATCAATTGGAGTATTTATTATTATTTATTTTAGAATGTATATCCCACCCTATATGGAGGCCTCCATATAATGTCTAGATCAAGGGAAGTGATAGTACCACCCTATTCTGCATTGGTCAGAACTCACCTGGAATACTGTGTCCAGTCTAGGTGCCACTATTCAAGAAGGATGCTGACAAACTGAAGCCTATCCAGAGGAAGGCATCCAAAATGGTAAAAGGTTTGGAATCCATGCCCTACTAGGAGAGACTTAAGAGCTGGTATGTTTAGTCTGGACAAAAGAATGTTAGGGGGTGACACGATACTCATATTTGAAGGGACATCATGTTGAAGATGGAACATTGTTTTCTGATGCTCCAGAGACTAGGACAAGTAATTCAAACTACAAGAAAAGAGATTCCACCTAAACATGAGAAAGAACTTTCTGATGGTAAGGGCTGTTTGACAGTGGAATACACTGCCTTGGAGGGTGATGGAGTCTTTTTTAAACAGAGGCTAGATGGCCATTTGTCAGGTGTGCTTTGATTGTGTGTTCCTGCATGGCAGGGGGTTAGATTGGATGATCATTGTGGTCTCTTCCAACTCTATGATTCTAATTTATATAATTCCTGTTTTAGAAGAAATATTAAAAATGAAGAGTTTTTTAAGTGTTCATTGGAAATGCATTTATGTATAGCTCTGGACTGGAACTTAAATGGTGCTACTATGTTTAAATTTCTGCCACTAATCTGTAGTGAACAGCTGGTGGTATCACATTTACTTCTCTGAGTCTTTGCCAGCTTCTTTGCCTTTCTTATCTATTTGCATTATGTGGCAAGAACTGAAATTGTTATAGAACATTTGAAAATGGGACCTTGATTTTTCCTTGGATGCTTCCTTTTCTTGCCTATTTCAATAATAGAACTTGAGAGCACAAGCAATTTTAACTCAAAGGGATCTCACCTTTAGCTGGAACCTACATACTCTCATTACCCAAACAATTGTGAACAGTTTGTCCCTGTCACCGAGACTTCTTTCCTGTTCATTTTAAGATTTCCTAGGAAACAAACACACAAGCTGTGAGTTACCTTGGTGACTCTTGATGTCACCTTCAGAGTATCTTAGATAGCTCATTTATTGAACAAACCTATTTTAATTTAAAGATTAGCTTTATCACAGTCTCCAATCCAAGAGAAGACCAGATCTGAAACTGCTTACCTTGTGAAATCAGATGAGCTCAAAGCTTGAGGTGGAGATAGCAGCAACTTATGTGGACAACCATCATTTCTAAAAATTAAGATTCCTAAAAGCAACAACTTCACCCAAGTTACTTCCACAAGATAACATTGTCAAAGAAAAACAAAAGGGAAATACAGTGAAGTCAAATAATAGGGCCCATAACCAGTACTGATTCATACAACTATTTTGATGTGACAGTGACATGAAATCTTTACGTTCCATTTTTTGGGGACATAGAGATCAGTCTCATGAAATTGATTGATATCTCCTCATTAGAAACAGTTCAAGATTTAAATCCAAAACTGCACAAACTGGCTTTGCATCCCCAGACAGCAAGTAAAAATGTCACTTGTACTACTGTATCCTTCTGCATATCTAAAGTAACTCTTTGGATGCTGGACATGATGAGAAACCCACACAGAGAGAGAAAAAGAGGGAGAGAGAAAAAGAGGGAGAGAGAAAAAGAGGGAGAGAGAGGTGTTTGTTTTACCAGAATGATCCCTCTGGGTCATGACAGGATTTTTTAAAAAAAGATTAATGATCAGTCAAGAAAGAAATGTATCTAGTTTGATTTTTTTTCTTTCCTGCTAAACCTGTCATATTAAGGACTGTATTGCAATGGAACACTGCATAACAAATGAGACAGTCATGTGAATGTCTTTATGATACTCTGGCCCTTCTTTTTCTCCTCCTCTCAACTGGATAAAGCTTATGAGTGAACTACAAATGAGAAAATCTGTACTGCTGGCTGAAAGGTTGATAAAAGACATTTGGCTACATTAGATGAGTACAAATCCCCTAGGCCAAATGGCGTGCACCTGAGAATGCTCAAAGAACTTTCTAGAGCACTTGCAAAGCTTTTGTCCATCATCTTCAAGACCTCTTTGAGGGTAGGAGATGTGCCACAAGACTGGAGGCGGGCAATTGCTATCATAGTCTTCAAAAAAAGGGAAGAAAAATTACCCAGGAATCTACAGGACAGCCTATTTGACCTGTTTTAATGAAGATATTGGAGAAGATTTTAAAGGAGTCAGTCTGTGAGCATTCAACTTGGGTGATCTGAAGAAATGAGAATGGATTTGTTACTAACCTTGTTTCCTTCTCTGATTGAGTGATGGGCTTACTGGATCATGTGAACACCACAGTGGTGGGATTGGGATGGGTTACCCCTTTTGGGGGCCCATAATTTTGGACCCCCTGAACCAAACTTTACCAAACTTGGGTGGTATCATCAGGAGGGTCTCCTAAAGATATTCTGAAATTTAGGTGTTGCTAGCCTAAAAACCGCACCCCCTGGAGGCCAACAAAGTAAAAACCCTAAATATTTTTTAAAATACACCTGACTCGTGTACAAGTCGAGAGGGGCTTTGTCAGCACAAAAAATTGTGCTGAAAAACTCAACTTATACATGAGTATATATGGTAAGTCTTTCTGATCTTAAATAAACTGTACACCAAGGGGAAAAAAAGAAATTCAGAAACACCAAAACAGCTTCAACAGGAAAGAAGAGACTCTGAAAATTAGCAAAGCTTGGCTACCACTACTTTAAAAATGATTGATAACCCCACCCGCAATACAATGCACTCAACCACACCGTGGCATAGCAAGCTCCACCCAAACACTTACTGATTGGTTCCCCGCCCTGGAACATAGACAATATACCTACTAAATTTTCCCTTCTCACTGGACACAGTGTGAAACAGACTTTTCTCTGTGATACACCTCTGAAGATGCCAGCCACAGATGCAGGCAAAATGTTAGGAACAAGATCTACCAGACCACTTCCACACATCCCAGAAAACCCACCACAACCAGTTGAATCCAACCATGAAAGCCTTCAACAATACACCACCAACATTGCCTACCTGGATTTCAGTAAAGCTTTTGACAGGGTTCCCATGATGCTCCAGTTGGTTTACTGAAGGATTGCAGTTTGGTCTCTAGGATAGTTAGATGGATAGGGAACTGGTTGGAAAACCACACCCAAACTGTGGGTGTTATAACAACACCCACTCCCTGAGGGAAGACAGAGGCCCAAAAAGGGAGGGAAGACTGTTGCCGAGGGTTGATATTTGATAGCTGTTTGTTGACCATGGCCCTCCTACATTCACACATACACTCAGGCCTTTCTAAACAGAAATCCCGTCAGAGAAAACTAATCTGTAGATAGAAAAGCTGCCACCAGAAACTGTGGTAAAATATATATCTTAGAGAAGCATTTGAAAGATTAAACACAACTAAATTTTATTTCACAAACTTCTCTTCTCAGGTTGTTGTTTCAGTGAGACACTTAAGTGTTAGTGGTTTCTTTAGGCAGATATTTCTTAGAGGTTACAGAGCTAATGCAGGTTCACTTAAATAGCAGTTTCAGTTACAATATTTTGCTTCACTTAAGATGGCTATTTCAGTTTACAGATTACTTCACCTATGTTTTCCCACATGCACAGGTATCTTTACTTAGGGTAAACCTTTACACCGCAGTTCTGAACACTCTCCTAAAACTCCCACCCTTACTCTAAAGTGAACTCATGCTGACTTGGGGCAAATTAAGCTCAGGGGTTTCACTAAACTCACTTTTAACTCCGCCAGTTAAGCTAAACGCCCTCAAGAGCTCTCCAGCCCCATATCTGGGTGTTGTCTCCTCATGAGACAACTGCCAAGCTCTCTGTGTAGGTTTAGGAGCATTCCTGTGAGTTCAGTTTCCCTCTTGTTTCGCACCAGCCAGACCTCTAGCCTCTAGTGGAAACAAGGCTGTTTCCTCTCAGTCTGAGATCTCTTTGAGAATAACAGGTCCCTTTGGCTGTTATCCCGTTGTCTAAGGCCCACCTTGCCTTCAGACTAGACCTCCCCTGACTGACTTTGAGGACTGACATGATTTGTGTGTCACACAGGCTCTCAAGCTGCTTTCAAAACTCTGACAATTTCTCTATCTGTTTTTCTGACAGGCTTTTTCCTGTTTTTATAACAGTTAACACACCTTATCTGTGGCAAATGGCCACAGAAATTGCATTTCAGCCCAGCCAATTGGGTTGCTCTCTGGTCAACACTGTGGTGCTCTTGCTCTGGCTAACTCAGGGATCTGCAACCTGTGGCTCTCCAGATGTTCATGGACTACAATTCCCATCAGCCCCTGCCAGCATGGCCAATTGAGCCTGCTGTCAGGGGCTGATGGGAATTGTAGTCCATGAACATCTGGATCCCCCCCCCCCACCCCCCCCCCCCCCCACCCCCCCCCCCCCCCACCCCCCCCCCCCCCCACCCCCCCCCCCCCCCACCCCCCCCCCCCCCCACCCCCCCCCCCCCCCACCCCCCCCCCCCCCCACCCCCCCCCCCCCCCACCCCCCCCCCCCCCCACCCCCCCCCCCCCCCACCCCCCCCCCCCCCCACCCCCCCCCCCCCCCACCCCCCCCCCCCCCCACCCCCCCCCCCCCCCACCCCCCCCCCCCCCCACCCCCCCCCCCCCCCACCCCCCCCCCCCCCCACCCCCCCCCCCCCCCACCCCCCCCCCCCCCCACCCCCCCCCCCCCCCACCCCCCCCCCCCCCCACCCCCCCCCCCCCCCACCCCCCCCCCCCCCCACCCCCCCCCCCCCCCACCCCCCCCCCCCCCCACCCCCCCCCCCCCCCACCCCCCCCCCCCCCCACCCCCCCCCCCCCCCACCCCCCCCCCCCCCCACCCCCCCCCCCCCCCACCCCCCCCCCCCCCCACCCCCCCCCCCCCCCACCCCCCCCCCCCCCCACCCCCCCCCCCCCCCACCCCCCCCCCCCCCCACCCCCCCCCCCCCCCACCCCCCCCCCCCCCCACCCCCCCCCCCCCCCACCCCCCCCCCCCCCCACCCCCCCCCCCCCCCACCCCCCCCCCCCCCCACCCCCCCCCCCCCCCACCCCCCCCCCCCCCCACCCCCCCCCCCCCCCACCCCCCCCCCCCCCCACCCCCCCCCCCCCCCACCCCCCCCCCCCCCCACCCCCCCCCCCCCCCACCCCCCCCCCCCCCCACCCCCCCCCCCCCCCACCCCCCCCCCCCCCCACCCCCCCCCCCCCCCACCCCCCCCCCCCCCCACCCCCCCCCCCCCCCACCCCCCCCCCCCCCCACCCCCCCCCCCCCCCACCCCCCCCCCCCCCCACCCCCCCCCCCCCCCACCCCCCCCCCCCCCCACCCCCCCCCCCCCCCACCCCCCCCCCCCCCCACCCCCCCCCCCCCCCACCCCCCCCCCCCCCCACCCCCCCCCCCCCCCACCCCCCCCCCCCCCCACCCCCCCCCCCCCCCACCCCCCCCCCCCCCCACCCCCCCCCCCCCCCACCCCCCCCCCCCCCCACCCCCCCCCCCCCCCACCCCCCCCCCCCCCCACCCCCCCCCCCCCCCACCCCCCCCCCCCCCCACCCCCCCCCCCCCCCACCCCCCCCCCCCCCCACCCCCCCCCCCCCCCACCCCCCCCCCCCCCCACCCCCCCCCCCCCCCACCCCCCCCCCCCCCCACCCCCCCCCCCCCCCACCCCCCCCCCCCCCCACCCCCCCCCCCCCCCACCCCCCCCCCCCCCCACCCCCCCCCCCCCCCACCCCCCCCCCCCCCCACCCCCCCCCCCCCCCACCCCCCCCCCCCCCCACCCCCCCCCCCCCCCACCCCCCCCCCCCCCCACCCCCCCCCCCCCCCACCCCCCCCCCCCCCCACCCCCCCCCCCCCCCACCCCCCCCCCCCCCCACCCCCCCCCCCCC
Organism: Sphaerodactylus townsendi; assembly: GCF_021028975.2. NCBI lineage: Eukaryota > Metazoa > Chordata > Lepidosauria > Squamata > Sphaerodactylidae > Sphaerodactylus > Sphaerodactylus townsendi. The sequence continues at coordinate 41,014,852 of NC_059431.1, forward strand.
CCACCCCCCCCCCCCCCCACCCCCCCCCCCCCCCACCCCCCCCCCCCCCCACCCCCCCCCCCCCCCACCCCCCCCCCCCCCCACCCCCCCCCCCCCCCACCCCCCCCCCCCCCCACCCCCCCCCCCCCCCACCCCCCCCCCCCCCCACCCCCCCCCCCCCCCACCCCCCCCCCCCCCCACCCCCCCCCCCCCCCACCCCCCCCCCCCCCCACCCCCCCCCCCCCCCACCCCCCCCCCCCCCCACCCCCCCCCCCCCCCACCCCCCCCCCCCCCCACCCCCCCCCCCCCCCACCCCCCCCCCCCCCCACCCCCCCCCCCCCCCACCCCCCCCCCCCCCCACCCCCCCCCCCCCCCACCCCCCCCCCCCCCCACCCCCCCCCCCCCCCACCCCCCCCCCCCCCCACCCCCCCCCCCCCCCACCCCCCCCCCCCCCCACCCCCCCCCCCCCCCACCCCCCCCCCCCCCCACCCCCCCCCCCCCCCACCCCCCCCCCCCCCCACCCCCCCCCCCCCCCACCCCCCCCCCCCCCCACCCCCCCCCCCCCCCACCCCCCCCCCCCCCCACCCCCCCCCCCCCCCACCCCCCCCCCCCCCCACCCCCCCCCCCCCCCACCCCCCCCCCCCCCCACCCCCCCCCCCCCCCACCCCCCCCCCCCCCCACCCCCCCCCCCCCCCACCCCCCCCCCCCCCCACCCCCCCCCCCCCCCACCCCCCCCCCCCCCCACCCCCCCCCCCCCCCACCCCCCCCCCCCCCCACCCCCCCCCCCCCCCACCCCCCCCCCCCCCCACCCCCCCCCCCCCCCACCCCCCCCCCCCCCCACCCCCCCCCCCCCCCACCCCCCCCCCCCCCCACCCCCCCCCCCCCCCACCCCCCCCCCCCCCCACCCCCCCCCCCCCCCACCCCCCCCCCCCCCCACCCCCCCCCCCCCCCACCCCCCCCCCCCCCCACCCCCCCCCCCCCCCACCCCCCCCCCCCCCCACCCCCCCCCCCCCCCACCCCCCCCCCCCCCCACCCCCCCCCCCCCCCACCCCCCCCCCCCCCCACCCCCCCCCCCCCCCACCCCCCCCCCCCCCCACCCCCCCCCCCCCCCACCCCCCCCCCCCCCCACCCCCCCCCCCCCCCACCCCCCCCCCCCCCCACCCCCCCCCCCCCCCACCCCCCCCCCCCCCCACCCCCCCCCCCCCCCACCCCCCCCCCCCCCCACCCCCCCCCCCCCCCACCCCCCCCCCCCCCCACCCCCCCCCCCCCCCACCCCCCCCCCCCCCCACCCCCCCCCCCCCCCACCCCCCCCCCCCCCCACCCCCCCCCCCCCCCACCCCCCCCCCCCCCCACCCCCCCCCCCCCCCACCCCCCCCCCCCCCCACCCCCCCCCCCCCCCACCCCCCCCCCCCCCCACCCCCCCCCCCCCCCACCCCCCCCCCCCCCCACCCCCCCCCCCCCCCACCCCCCCCCCCCCCCACCCCCCCCCCCCCCCACCCCCCCCCCCCCCCACCCCCCCCCCCCCCCACCCCCCCCCCCCCCCACCCCCCCCCCCCCCCACCCCCCCCCCCCCCCACCCCCCCCCCCCCCCACCCCCCCCCCCCCCCACCCCCCCCCCCCCCCACCCCCCCCCCCCCCCACCCCCCCCCCCCCCCACCCCCCCCCCCCCCCACCCCCCCCCCCCCCCACCCCCCCCCCCCCCCACCCCCCCCCCCCCCCACCCCCCCCCCCCCCCACCCCCCCCCCCCCCCACCCCCCCCCCCCCCCACCCCCCCCCCCCCCCACCCCCCCCCCCCCCCACCCCCCCCCCCCCCCACCCCCCCCCCCCCCCACCCCCCCCCCCCCCCACCCCCCCCCCCCCCCACCCCCCCCCCCCCCCACCCCCCCCCCCCCCCACCCCCCCCCCCCCCCACCCCCCCCCCCCCCCACCCCCCCCCCCCCCCACCCCCCCCCCCCCCCACCCCCCCCCCCCCCCACCCCCCCCCCCCCCCACCCCCCCCCCCCCCCACCCCCCCCCCCCCCCACCCCCCCCCCCCCCCACCCCCCCCCCCCCCCACCCCCCCCCCCCCCCACCCCCCCCCCCCCCCACCCCCCCCCCCCCCCACCCCCCCCCCCCCCCACCCCCCCCCCCCCCCACCCCCCCCCCCCCCCACCCCCCCCCCCCCCCACCCCCCCCCCCCCCCACCCCCCCCCCCCCCCACCCCCCCCCCCCCCCACCCCCCCCCCCCCCCACCCCCCCCCCCCCCCACCCCCCCCCCCCCCCACCCCCCCCCCCCCCCACCCCCCCCCCCCCCCACCCCCCCCCCCCCCCACCCCCCCCCCCCCCCACCCCCCCCCCCCCCCACCCCCCCCCCCCCCCACCCCCCCCCCCCCCCACCCCCCCCCCCCCCCACCCCCCCCCCCCCCCACCCCCCCCCCCCCCCACCCCCCCCCCCCCCCACCCCCCCCCCCCCCCACCCCCCCCCCCCCCCACCCCCCCCCCCCCCCACCCCCCCCCCCCCCCACCCCCCCCCCCCCCCACCCCCCCCCCCCCCCACCCCCCCCCCCCCCCACCCCCCCCCCCCCCCACCCCCCCCCCCCCCCACCCCCCCCCCCCCCCACCCCCCCCCCCCCCCACCCCCCCCCCCCCCCACCCCCCCCCCCCCCCACCCCCCCCCCCCCCCACCCCCCCCCCCCCCCACCCCCCCCCCCCCCCACCCCCCCCCCCCCCCACCCCCCCCCCCCCCCACCCCCCCCCCCCCCCACCCCCCCCCCCCCCCACCCCCCCCCCCCCCCACCCCCCCCCCCCCCCACCCCCCCCCCCCCCCACCCCCCCCCCCCCCCACCCCCCCCCCCCCCCACCCCCCCCCCCCCCCACCCCCCCCCCCCCCCACCCCCCCCCCCCCCCACCCCCCCCCCCCCCCACCCCCCCCCCCCCCCACCCCCCCCCCCCCCCACCCCCCCCCCCCCCCACCCCCCCCCCCCCCCACCCCCCCCCCCCCCCACCCCCCCCCCCCCCCACCCCCCCCCCCCCCCACCCCCCCCCCCCCCCACCCCCCCCCCCCCCCACCCCCCCCCCCCCCCACCCCCCCCCCCCCCCACCCCCCCCCCCCCCCACCCCCCCCCCCCCCCACCCCCCCCCCCCCCCACCCCCCCCCCCCCCCACCCCCCCCCCCCCCCACCCCCCCCCCCCCCCACCCCCCCCCCCCCCCACCCCCCCCCCCCCCCACCCCCCCCCCCCCCCACCCCCCCCCCCCCCCACCCCCCCCCCCCCCCACCCCCCCCCCCCCCCACCCCCCCCCCCCCCCACCCCCCCCCCCCCCCACCCCCCCCCCCCCCCACCCCCCCCCCCCCCCACCCCCCCCCCCCCCCACCCCCCCCCCCCCCCACCCCCCCCCCCCCCCACCCCCCCCCCCCCCCACCCCCCCCCCCCCCCACCCCCCCCCCCCCCCACCCCCCCCCCCCCCCACCCCCCCCCCCCCCCACCCCCCCCCCCCCCCACCCCCCCCCCCCCCCACCCCCCCCCCCCCCCACCCCCCCCCCCCCCCACCCCCCCCCCCCCCCACCCCCCCCCCCCCCCACCCCCCCCCCCCCCCACCCCCCCCCCCCCCCACCCCCCCCCCCCCCCACCCCCCCCCCCCCCCACCCCCCCCCCCCCCCACCCCCCCCCCCCCCCACCCCCCCCCCCCCCCACCCCCCCCCCCCCCCACCCCCCCCCCCCCCCACCCCCCCCCCCCCCCACCCCCCCCCCCCCCCACCCCCCCCCCCCCCCACCCCCCCCCCCCCCCACCCCCCCCCCCCCCCACCCCCCCCCCCCCCCACCCCCCCCCCCCCCCACCCCCCCCCCCCCCCACCCCCCCCCCCCCCCACCCCCCCCCCCCCCCACCCCCCCCCCCCCCCACCCCCCCCCCCCCCCACCCCCCCCCCCCCCCACCCCCCCCCCCCCCCACCCCCCCCCCCCCCCACCCCCCCCCCCCCCCACCCCCCCCCCCCCCCACCCCCCCCCCCCCCCACCCCCCCCCCCCCCCACCCCCCCCCCCCCCCACCCCCCCCCCCCCCCACCCCCCCCCCCCCCCACCCCCCCCCCCCCCCACCCCCCCCCCCCCCCACCCCCCCCCCCCCCCACCCCCCCCCCCCCCCACCCCCCCCCCCCCCCACCCCCCCCCCCCCCCACCCCCCCCCCCCCCCACCCCCCCCCCCCCCCACCCCCCCCCCCCCCCACCCCCCCCCCCCCCCACCCCCCCCCCCCCCCACCCCCCCCCCCCCCCACCCCCCCCCCCCCCCACCCCCCCCCCCCCCCACCCCCCCCCCCCCCCACCCCCCCCCCCCCCCACCCCCCCCCCCCCCCACCCCCCCCCCCCCCCACCCCCCCCCCCCCCCACCCCCCCCCCCCCCCACCCCCCCCCCCCCCCACCCCCCCCCCCCCCCACCCCCCCCCCCCCCCACCCCCCCCCCCCCCCACCCCCCCCCCCCCCCACCCCCCCCCCCCCCCACCCCCCCCCCCCCCCACCCCCCCCCCCCCCCACCCCCCCCCCCCCCCACCCCCCCCCCCCCCCACCCCCCCCCCCCCCCACCCCCCCCCCCCCCCACCCCCCCCCCCCCCCACCCCCCCCCCCCCCCACCCCCCCCCCCCCCCACCCCCCCCCCCCCCCACCCCCCCCCCCCCCCACCCCCCCCCCCCCCCACCCCCCCCCCCCCCCACCCCCCCCCCCCCCCACCCCCCCCCCCCCCCACCCCCCCCCCCCCCCACCCCCCCCCCCCCCCACCCCCCCCCCCCCCCACCCCCCCCCCCCCCCACCCCCCCCCCCCCCCACCCCCCCCCCCCCCCACCCCCCCCCCCCCCCACCCCCCCCCCCCCCCACCCCCCCCCCCCCCCACCCCCCCCCCCCCCCACCCCCCCCCCCCCCCACCCCCCCCCCCCCCCACCCCCCCCCCCCCCCACCCCCCCCCCCCCCCACCCCCCCCCCCCCCCACCCCCCCCCCCCCCCACCCCCCCCCCCCCCCACCCCCCCCCCCCCCCACCCCCCCCCCCCCCCACCCCCCCCCCCCCCCACCCCCCCCCCCCCCCACCCCCCCCCCCCCCCACCCCCCCCCCCCCCCACCCCCCCCCCCCCCCACCCCCCCCCCCCCCCACCCCCCCCCCCCCCCACCCCCCCCCCCCCCCACCCCCCCCCCCCCCCACCCCCCCCCCCCCCCACCCCCCCCCCCCCCCACCCCCCCCCCCCCCCACCCCCCCCCCCCCCCACCCCCCCCCCCCCCCACCCCCCCCCCCCCCCACCCCCCCCCCCCCCCACCCCCCCCCCCCCCCACCCCCCCCCCCCCCCACCCCCCCCCCCCCCCACCCCCCCCCCCCCCCACCCCCCCCCCCCCCCACCCCCCCCCCCCCCCACCCCCCCCCCCCCCCACCCCCCCCCCCCCCCACCCCCCCCCCCCCCCACCCCCCCCCCCCCCCACCCCCCCCCCCCCCCACCCCCCCCCCCCCCCACCCCCCCCCCCCCCCACCCCCCCCCCCCCCCACCCCCCCCCCCCCCCACCCCCCCCCCCCCCCACCCCCCCCCCCCCCCACCCCCCCCCCCCCCCACCCCCCCCCCCCCCCACCCCCCCCCCCCCCCACCCCCCCCCCCCCCCACCCCCCCCCCCCCCCACCCCCCCCCCCCCCCACCCCCCCCCCCCCCCACCCCCCCCCCCCCCCACCCCCCCCCCCCCCCACCCCCCCCCCCCCCCACCCCCCCCCCCCCCCACCCCCCCCCCCCCCCACCCCCCCCCCCCCCCACCCCCCCCCCCCCCCACCCCCCCCCCCCCCCACCCCCCCCCCCCCCCACCCCCCCCCCCCCCCACCCCCCCCCCCCCCCACCCCCCCCCCCCCCCACCCCCCCCCCCCCCCACCCCCCCCCCCCCCCACCCCCCCCCCCCCCCACCCCCCCCCCCCCCCACCCCCCCCCCCCCCCACCCCCCCCCCCCCCCACCCCCCCCCCCCCCCACCCCCCCCCCCCCCCACCCCCCCCCCCCCCCACCCCCCCCCCCCCCCACCCCCCCCCCCCCCCACCCCCCCCCCCCCCCACCCCCCCCCCCCCCCACCCCCCCCCCCCCCCACCCCCCCCCCCCCCCACCCCCCCCCCCCCCCACCCCCCCCCCCCCCCACCCCCCCCCCCCCCCACCCCCCCCCCCCCCCACCCCCCCCCCCCCCCACCCCCCCCCCCCCCCACCCCCCCCCCCCCCCACCCCCCCCCCCCCCCACCCCCCCCCCCCCCCACCCCCCCCCCCCCCCACCCCCCCCCCCCCCCACCCCCCCCCCCCCCCACCCCCCCCCCCCCCCACCCCCCCCCCCCCCCACCCCCCCCCCCCCCCACCCCCCCCCCCCCCCACCCCCCCCCCCCCCCACCCCCCCCCCCCCCCACCCCCCCCCCCCCCCACCCCCCCCCCCCCCCACCCCCCCCCCCCCCCACCCCCCCCCCCCCCCACCCCCCCCCCCCCCCACCCCCCCCCCCCCCCACCCCCCCCCCCCCCCACCCCCCCCCCCCCCCACCCCCCCCCCCCCCCACCCCCCCCCCCCCCCACCCCCCCCCCCCCCCACCCCCCCCCCCCCCCACCCCCCCCCCCCCCCACCCCCCCCCCCCCCCACCCCCCCCCCCCCCCACCCCCCCCCCCCCCCACCCCCCCCCCCCCCCACCCCCCCCCCCCCCCACCCCCCCCCCCCCCCACCCCCCCCCCCCCCCACCCCCCCCCCCCCCCACCCCCCCCCCCCCCCACCCCCCCCCCCCCCCACCCCCCCCCCCCCCCACCCCCCCCCCCCCCCACCCCCCCCCCCCCCCACCCCCCCCCCCCCCCACCCCCCCCCCCCCCCACCCCCCCCCCCCCCCACCCCCCCCCCCCCCCACCCCCCCCCCCCCCCACCCCCCCCCCCCCCCACCCCCCCCCCCCCCCACCCCCCCCCCCCCCCACCCCCCCCCCCCCCCACCCCCCCCCCCCCCCACCCCCCCCCCCCCCCACCCCCCCCCCCCCCCACCCCCCCCCCCCCCCACCCCCCCCCCCCCCCACCCCCCCCCCCCCCCACCCCCCCCCCCCCCCACCCCCCCCCCCCCCCACCCCCCCCCCCCCCCACCCCCCCCCCCCCCCACCCCCCCCCCCCCCCACCCCCCCCCCCCCCCACCCCCCCCCCCCCCCACCCCCCCCCCCCCCCACCCCCCCCCCCCCCCACCCCCCCCCCCCCCCACCCCCCCCCCCCCCCACCCCCCCCCCCCCCCACCCCCCCCCCCCCCCACCCCCCCCCCCCCCCACCCCCCCCCCCCCCCACCCCCCCCCCCCCCCACCCCCCCCCCCCCCCACCCCCCCCCCCCCCCACCCCCCCCCCCCCCCACCCCCCCCCCCCCCCACCCCCCCCCCCCCCCACCCCCCCCCCCCCCCACCCCCCCCCCCCCCCACCCCCCCCCCCCCCCACCCCCCCCCCCCCCCACCCCCCCCCCCCCCCACCCCCCCCCCCCCCCACCCCCCCCCCCCCCCACCCCCCCCCCCCCCCACCCCCCCCCCCCCCCACCCCCCCCCCCCCCCACCCCCCCCCCCCCCCACCCCCCCCCCCCCCCACCCCCCCCCCCCCCCACCCCCCCCCCCCCCCACCCCCCCCCCCCCCCACCCCCCCCCCCCCCCACCCCCCCCCCCCCCCACCCCCCCCCCCCCCCACCCCCCCCCCCCCCCACCCCCCCCCCCCCCCACCCCCCCCCCCCCCCACCCCCCCCCCCCCCCACCCCCCCCCCCCCCCACCCCCCCCCCCCCCCACCCCCCCCCCCCCCCACCCCCCCCCCCCCCCACCCCCCCCCCCCCCCACCCCCCCCCCCCCCCACCCCCCCCCCCCCCCACCCCCCCCCCCCCCCACCCCCCCCCCCCCCCACCCCCCCCCCCCCCCACCCCCCCCCCCCCCCACCCCCCCCCCCCCCCACCCCCCCCCCCCCCCACCCCCCCCCCCCCCCACCCCCCCCCCCCCCCACCCCCCCCCCCCCCCACCCCCCCCCCCCCCCACCCCCCCCCCCCCCCACCCCCCCCCCCCCCCACCCCCCCCCCCCCCCACCCCCCCCCCCCCCCACCCCCCCCCCCCCCCACCCCCCCCCCCCCCCACCCCCCCCCCCCCCCACCCCCCCCCCCCCCCACCCCCCCCCCCCCCCACCCCCCCCCCCCCCCACCCCCCCCCCCCCCCACCCCCCCCCCCCCCCACCCCCCCCCCCCCCCACCCCCCCCCCCCCCCACCCCCCCCCCCCCCCACCCCCCCCCCCCCCCACCCCCCCCCCCCCCCACCCCCCCCCCCCCCCACCCCCCCCCCCCCCCACCCCCCCCCCCCCCCACCCCCCCCCCCCCCCACCCCCCCCCCCCCCCACCCCCCCCCCCCCCCACCCCCCCCCCCCCCCACCCCCCCCCCCCCCCACCCCCCCCCCCCCCCACCCCCCCCCCCCCCCACCCCCCCCCCCCCCCACCCCCCCCCCCCCCCACCCCCCCCCCCCCCCACCCCCCCCCCCCCCCACCCCCCCCCCCCCCCACCCCCCCCCCCCCCCACCCCCCCCCCCCCCCACCCCCCCCCCCCCCCACCCCCCCCCCCCCCCACCCCCCCCCCCCCCCACCCCCCCCCCCCCCCACCCCCCCCCCCCCCCACCCCCCCCCCCCCCCACCCCCCCCCCCCCCCACCCCCCCCCCCCCCCACCCCCCCCCCCCCCCACCCCCCCCCCCCCCCACCCCCCCCCCCCCCCACCCCCCCCCCCCCCCACCCCCCCCCCCCCCCACCCCCCCCCCCCCCCACCCCCCCCCCCCCCCACCCCCCCCCCCCCCCACCCCCCCCCCCCCCCACCCCCCCCCCCCCCCACCCCCCCCCCCCCCCACCCCCCCCCCCCCCCACCCCCCCCCCCCCCCACCCCCCCCCCCCCCCACCCCCCCCCCCCCCCACCCCCCCCCCCCCCCACCCCCCCCCCCCCCCACCCCCCCCCCCCCCCACCCCCCCCCCCCCCCACCCCCCCCCCCCCCCACCCCCCCCCCCCCCCACCCCCCCCCCCCCCCACCCCCCCCCCCCCCCACCCCCCCCCCCCCCCACCCCCCCCCCCCCCCACCCCCCCCCCCCCCCACCCCCCCCCCCCCCCACCCCCCCCCCCCCCCACCCCCCCCCCCCCCCACCCCCCCCCCCCCCCACCCCCCCCCCCCCCCACCCCCCCCCCCCCCCACCCCCCCCCCCCCCCACCCCCCCCCCCCCCCACCCCCCCCCCCCCCCACCCCCCCCCCCCCCCACCCCCCCCCCCCCCCACCCCCCCCCCCCCCCACCCCCCCCCCCCCCCACCCCCCCCCCCCCCCACCCCCCCCCCCCCCCACCCCCCCCCCCCCCCACCCCCCCCCCCCCCCACCCCCCCCCCCCCCCACCCCCCCCCCCCCCCACCCCCCCCCCCCCCCACCCCCCCCCCCCCCCACCCCCCCCCCCCCCCACCCCCCCCCCCCCCCACCCCCCCCCCCCCCCACCCCCCCCCCCCCCCACCCCCCCCCCCCCCCACCCCCCCCCCCCCCCACCCCCCCCCCCCCCCACCCCCCCCCCCCCCCACCCCCCCCCCCCCCCACCCCCCCCCCCCCCCACCCCCCCCCCCCCCCACCCCCCCCCCCCCCCACCCCCCCCCCCCCCCACCCCCCCCCCCCCCCACCCCCCCCCCCCCCCACCCCCCCCCCCCCCCACCCCCCCCCCCCCCCACCCCCCCCCCCCCCCACCCCCCCCCCCCCCCACCCCCCCCCCCCCCCACCCCCCCCCCCCCCCACCCCCCCCCCCCCCCACCCCCCCCCCCCCCCACCCCCCCCCCCCCCCACCCCCCCCCCCCCCCACCCCCCCCCCCCCCCACCCCCCCCCCCCCCCACCCCCCCCCCCCCCCACCCCCCCCCCCCCCCACCCCCCCCCCCCCCCACCCCCCCCCCCCCCCACCCCCCCCCCCCCCCACCCCCCCCCCCCCCCACCCCCCCCCCCCCCCACCCCCCCCCCCCCCCACCCCCCCCCCCCCCCACCCCCCCCCCCCCCCACCCCCCCCCCCCCCCACCCCCCCCCCCCCCCACCCCCCCCCCCCCCCACCCCCCCCCCCCCCCACCCCCCCCCCCCCCCACCCCCCCCCCCCCCCACCCCCCCCCCCCCCCACCCCCCCCCCCCCCCACCCCCCCCCCCCCCCACCCCCCCCCCCCCCCACCCCCCCCCCCCCCCACCCCCCCCCCCCCCCACCCCCCCCCCCCCCCACCCCCCCCCCCCCCCACCCCCCCCCCCCCCCACCCCCCCCCCCCCCCACCCCCCCCCCCCCCCACCCCCCCCCCCCCCCACCCCCCCCCCCCCCCACCCCCCCCCCCCCCCACCCCCCCCCCCCCCCACCCCCCCCCCCCCCCACCCCCCCCCCCCCCCACCCCCCCCCCCCCCCACCCCCCCCCCCCCCCACCCCCCCCCCCCCCCACCCCCCCCCCCCCCCACCCCCCCCCCCCCCCACCCCCCCCCCCCCCCACCCCCCCCCCCCCCCACCCCCCCCCCCCCCCACCCCCCCCCCCCCCCACCCCCCCCCCCCCCCACCCCCCCCCCCCCCCACCCCCCCCCCCCCCCACCCCCCCCCCCCCCCACCCCCCCCCCCCCCCACCCCCCCCCCCCCCCACCCCCCCCCCCCCCCACCCCCCCCCCCCCCCACCCCCCCCCCCCCCCACCCCCCCCCCCCCCCACCCCCCCCCCCCCCCACCCCCCCCCCCCCCCACCCCCCCCCCCCCCCACCCCCCCCCCCCCCCACCCCCCCCCCCCCCCACCCCCCCCCCCCCCCACCCCCCCCCCCCCCCACCCCCCCCCCCCCCCACCCCCCCCCCCCCCCACCCCCCCCCCCCCCCACCCCCCCCCCCCCCCACCCCCCCCCCCCCCCACCCCCCCCCCCCCCCACCCCCCCCCCCCCCCACCCCCCCCCCCCCCCACCCCCCCCCCCCCCCACCCCCCCCCCCCCCCACCCCCCCCCCCCCCCACCCCCCCCCCCCCCCACCCCCCCCCCCCCCCACCCCCCCCCCCCCCCACCCCCCCCCCCCCCCACCCCCCCCCCCCCCCACCCCCCCCCCCCCCCACCCCCCCCCCCCCCCACCCCCCCCCCCCCCCACCCCCCCCCCCCCCCACCCCCCCCCCCCCCCACCCCCCCCCCCCCCCACCCCCCCCCCCCCCCACCCCCCCCCCCCCCCACCCCCCCCCCCCCCCACCCCCCCCCCCCCCCACCCCCCCCCCCCCCCACCCCCCCCCCCCCCCACCCCCCCCCCCCCCCACCCCCCCCCCCCCCCACCCCCCCCCCCCCCCACCCCCCCCCCCCCCCACCCCCCCCCCCCCCCACCCCCCCCCCCCCCCACCCCCCCCCCCCCCCACCCCCCCCCCCCCCCACCCCCCCCCCCCCCCACCCCCCCCCCCCCCCACCCCCCCCCCCCCCCACCCCCCCCCCCCCCCACCCCCCCCCCCCCCCACCCCCCCCCCCCCCCACCCCCCCCCCCCCCCACCCCCCCCCCCCCCCACCCCCCCCCCCCCCCACCCCCCCCCCCCCCCACCCCCCCCCCCCCCCACCCCCCCCCCCCCCCACCCCCCCCCCCCCCCACCCCCCCCCCCCCCCACCCCCCCCCCCCCCCACCCCCCCCCCCCCCCACCCCCCCCCCCCCCCACCCCCCCCCCCCCCCACCCCCCCCCCCCCCCACCCCCCCCCCCCCCCACCCCCCCCCCCCCCCACCCCCCCCCCCCCCCACCCCCCCCCCCCCCCACCCCCCCCCCCCCCCACCCCCCCCCCCCCCCACCCCCCCCCCCCCCCACCCCCCCCCCCCCCCACCCCCCCCCCCCCCCACCCCCCCCCCCCCCCACCCCCCCCCCCCCCCACCCCCCCCCCCCCCCACCCCCCCCCCCCCCCACCCCCCCCCCCCCCCACCCCCCCCCCCCCCCACCCCCCCCCCCCCCCACCCCCCCCCCCCCCCACCCCCCCCCCCCCCCACCCCCCCCCCCCCCCACCCCCCCCCCCCCCCACCCCCCCCCCCCCCCACCCCCCCCCCCCCCCACCCCCCCCCCCCCCCACCCCCCCCCCCCCCCACCCCCCCCCCCCCCCACCCCCCCCCCCCCCCACCCCCCCCCCCCCCCACCCCCCCCCCCCCCCACCCCCCCCCCCCCCCACCCCCCCCCCCCCCCACCCCCCCCCCCCCCCACCCCCCCCCCCCCCCACCCCCCCCCCCCCCCACCCCCCCCCCCCCCCACCCCCCCCCCCCCCCACCCCCCCCCCCCCCCACCCCCCCCCCCCCCCACCCCCCCCCCCCCCCACCCCCCCCCCCCCCCACCCCCCCCCCCCCCCACCCCCCCCCCCCCCCACCCCCCCCCCCCCCCACCCCCCCCCCCCCCCACCCCCCCCCCCCCCCACCCCCCCCCCCCCCCACCCCCCCCCCCCCCCACCCCCCCCCCCCCCCACCCCCCCCCCCCCCCACCCCCCCCCCCCCCCACCCCCCCCCCCCCCCACCCCCCCCCCCCCCCACCCCCCCCCCCCCCCACCCCCCCCCCCCCCCACCCCCCCCCCCCCCCACCCCCCCCCCCCCCCACCCCCCCCCCCCCCCACCCCCCCCCCCCCCCACCCCCCCCCCCCCCCACCCCCCCCCCCCCCCACCCCCCCCCCCCCCCACCCCCCCCCCCCCCCACCCCCCCCCCCCCCCACCCCCCCCCCCCCCCACCCCCCCCCCCCCCCACCCCCCCCCCCCCCCACCCCCCCCCCCCCCCACCCCCCCCCCCCCCCACCCCCCCCCCCCCCCACCCCCCCCCCCCCCCACCCCCCCCCCCCCCCACCCCCCCCCCCCCCCACCCCCCCCCCCCCCCACCCCCCCCCCCCCCCACCCCCCCCCCCCCCCACCCCCCCCCCCCCCCACCCCCCCCCCCCCCCACCCCCCCCCCCCCCCACCCCCCCCCCCCCCCACCCCCCCCCCCCCCCACCCCCCCCCCCCCCCACCCCCCCCCCCCCCCACCCCCCCCCCCCCCCACCCCCCCCCCCCCCCACCCCCCCCCCCCCCCACCCCCCCCCCCCCCCACCCCCCCCCCCCCCCACCCCCCCCCCCCCCCACCCCCCCCCCCCCCCACCCCCCCCCCCCCCCACCCCCCCCCCCCCCCACCCCCCCCCCCCCCCACCCCCCCCCCCCCCCACCCCCCCCCCCCCCCACCCCCCCCCCCCCCCACCCCCCCCCCCCCCCACCCCCCCCCCCCCCCACCCCCCCCCCCCCCCACCCCCCCCCCCCCCCACCCCCCCCCCCCCCCACCCCCCCCCCCCCCCACCCCCCCCCCCCCCCACCCCCCCCCCCCCCCACCCCCCCCCCCCCCCACCCCCCCCCCCCCCCACCCCCCCCCCCCCCCACCCCCCCCCCCCCCCACCCCCCCCCCCCCCCACCCCCCCCCCCCCCCACCCCCCCCCCCCCCCACCCCCCCCCCCCCCCACCCCCCCCCCCCCCCACCCCCCCCCCCCCCCACCCCCCCCCCCCCCCACCCCCCCCCCCCCCCACCCCCCCCCCCCCCCACCCCCCCCCCCCCCCACCCCCCCCCCCCCCCACCCCCCCCCCCCCCCACCCCCCCCCCCCCCCACCCCCCCCCCCCCCCACCCCCCCCCCCCCCCACCCCCCCCCCCCCCCACCCCCCCCCCCCCCCACCCCCCCCCCCCCCCACCCCCCCCCCCCCCCACCCCCCCCCCCCCCCACCCCCCCCCCCCCCCACCCCCCCCCCCCCCCACCCCCCCCCCCCCCCACCCCCCCCCCCCCCCACCCCCCCCCCCCCCCACCCCCCCCCCCCCCCACCCCCCCCCCCCCCCACCCCCCCCCCCCCCCACCCCCCCCCCCCCCCACCCCCCCCCCCCCCCACCCCCCCCCCCCCCCACCCCCCCCCCCCCCCACCCCCCCCCCCCCCCACCCCCCCCCCCCCCCACCCCCCCCCCCCCCCACCCCCCCCCCCCCCCACCCCCCCCCCCCCCCACCCCCCCCCCCCCCCACCCCCCCCCCCCCCCACCCCCCCCCCCCCCCACCCCCCCCCCCCCCCACCCCCCCCCCCCCCCACCCCCCCCCCCCCCCACCCCCCCCCCCCCCCACCCCCCCCCCCCCCCACCCCCCCCCCCCCCCACCCCCCCCCCCCCCCACCCCCCCCCCCCCCCACCCCCCCCCCCCCCCACCCCCCCCCCCCCCCACCCCCCCCCCCCCCCACCCCCCCCCCCCCCCACCCCCCCCCCCCCCCACCCCCCCCCCCCCCCACCCCCCCCCCCCCCCACCCCCCCCCCCCCCCACCCCCCCCCCCCCCCACCCCCCCCCCCCCCCACCCCCCCCCCCCCCCACCCCCCCCCCCCCCCACCCCCCCCCCCCCCCACCCCCCCCCCCCCCCACCCCCCCCCCCCCCCACCCCCCCCCCCCCCCACCCCCCCCCCCCCCCACCCCCCCCCCCCCCCACCCCCCCCCCCCCCCACCCCCCCCCCCCCCCACCCCCCCCCCCCCCCACCCCCCCCCCCCCCCACCCCCCCCCCCCCCCACCCCCCCCCCCCCCCACCCCCCCCCCCCCCCACCCCCCCCCCCCCCCACCCCCCCCCCCCCCCACCCCCCCCCCCCCCCACCCCCCCCCCCCCCCACCCCCCCCCCCCCCCACCCCCCCCCCCCCCCACCCCCCCCCCCCCCCACCCCCCCCCCCCCCCACCCCCCCCCCCCCCCACCCCCCCCCCCCCCCACCCCCCCCCCCCCCCACCCCCCCCCCCCCCCACCCCCCCCCCCCCCCACCCCCCCCCCCCCCCACCCCCCCCCCCCCCCACCCCCCCCCCCCCCCACCCCCCCCCCCCCCCACCCCCCCCCCCCCCCACCCCCCCCCCCCCCCACCCCCCCCCCCCCCCACCCCCCCCCCCCCCCACCCCCCCCCCCCCCCACCCCCCCCCCCCCCCACCCCCCCCCCCCCCCACCCCCCCCCCCCCCCACCCCCCCCCCCCCCCACCCCCCCCCCCCCCCACCCCCCCCCCCCCCCACCCCCCCCCCCCCCCACCCCCCCCCCCCCCCACCCCCCCCCCCCCCCACCCCCCCCCCCCCCCACCCCCCCCCCCCCCCACCCCCCCCCCCCCCCACCCCCCCCCCCCCCCACCCCCCCCCCCCCCCACCCCCCCCCCCCCCCACCCCCCCCCCCCCCCACCCCCCCCCCCCCCCACCCCCCCCCCCCCCCACCCCCCCCCCCCCCCACCCCCCCCCCCCCCCACCCCCCCCCCCCCCCACCCCCCCCCCCCCCCACCCCCCCCCCCCCCCACCCCCCCCCCCCCCCACCCCCCCCCCCCCCCACCCCCCCCCCCCCCCACCCCCCCCCCCCCCCACCCCCCCCCCCCCCCACCCCCCCCCCCCCCCACCCCCCCCCCCCCCCACCCCCCCCCCCCCCCACCCCCCCCCCCCCCCACCCCCCCCCCCCCCCACCCCCCCCCCCCCCCACCCCCCCCCCCCCCCACCCCCCCCCCCCCCCACCCCCCCCCCCCCCCACCCCCCCCCCCCCCCACCCCCCCCCCCCCCCACCCCCCCCCCCCCCCACCCCCCCCCCCCCCCACCCCCCCCCCCCCCCACCCCCCCCCCCCCCCACCCCCCCCCCCCCCCACCCCCCCCCCCCCCCACCCCCCCCCCCCCCCACCCCCCCCCCCCCCCACCCCCCCCCCCCCCCACCCCCCCCCCCCCCCACCCCCCCCCCCCCCCACCCCCCCCCCCCCCCACCCCCCCCCCCCCCCACCCCCCCCCCCCCCCACCCCCCCCCCCCCCCACCCCCCCCCCCCCCCACCCCCCCCCCCCCCCACCCCCCCCCCCCCCCACCCCCCCCCCCCCCCACCCCCCCCCCCCCCCACCCCCCCCCCCCCCCACCCCCCCCCCCCCCCACCCCCCCCCCCCCCCACCCCCCCCCCCCCCCACCCCCCCCCCCCCCCACCCCCCCCCCCCCCCACCCCCCCCCCCCCCCACCCCCCCCCCCCCCCACCCCCCCCCCCCCCCACCCCCCCCCCCCCCCACCCCCCCCCCCCCCCACCCCCCCCCCCCCCCACCCCCCCCCCCCCCCACCCCCCCCCCCCCCCACCCCCCCCCCCCCCCACCCCCCCCCCCCCCCACCCCCCCCCCCCCCCACCCCCCCCCCCCCCCACCCCCCCCCCCCCCCACCCCCCCCCCCCCCCACCCCCCCCCCCCCCCACCCCCCCCCCCCCCCACCCCCCCCCCCCCCCACCCCCCCCCCCCCCCACCCCCCCCCCCCCCCACCCCCCCCCCCCCCCACCCCCCCCCCCCCCCACCCCCCCCCCCCCCCACCCCCCCCCCCCCCCACCCCCCCCCCCCCCCACCCCCCCCCCCCCCCACCCCCCCCCCCCCCCACCCCCCCCCCCCCCCACCCCCCCCCCCCCCCACCCCCCCCCCCCCCCACCCCCCCCCCCCCCCACCCCCCCCCCCCCCCACCCCCCCCCCCCCCCACCCCCCCCCCCCCCCACCCCCCCCCCCCCCCACCCCCCCCCCCCCCCACCCCCCCCCCCCCCCACCCCCCCCCCCCCCCACCCCCCCCCCCCCCCACCCCCCCCCCCCCCCACCCCCCCCCCCCCCCACCCCCCCCCCCCCCCACCCCCCCCCCCCCCCACCCCCCCCCCCCCCCACCCCCCCCCCCCCCCACCCCCCCCCCCCCCCACCCCCCCCCCCCCCCACCCCCCCCCCCCCCCACCCCCCCCCCCCCCCACCCCCCCCCCCCCCCACCCCCCCCCCCCCCCACCCCCCCCCCCCCCCACCCCCCCCCCCCCCCACCCCCCCCCCCCCCCACCCCCCCCCCCCCCCACCCCCCCCCCCCCCCACCCCCCCCCCCCCCCACCCCCCCCCCCCCCCACCCCCCCCCCCCCCCACCCCCCCCCCCCCCCACCCCCCCCCCCCCCCACCCCCCCCCCCCCCCACCCCCCCCCCCCCCCACCCCCCCCCCCCCCCACCCCCCCCCCCCCCCACCCCCCCCCCCCCCCACCCCCCCCCCCCCCCACCCCCCCCCCCCCCCACCCCCCCCCCCCCCCACCCCCCCCCCCCCCCACCCCCCCCCCCCCCCACCCCCCCCCCCCCCCACCCCCCCCCCCCCCCACCCCCCCCCCCCCCCACCCCCCCCCCCCCCCACCCCCCCCCCCCCCCACCCCCCCCCCCCCCCACCCCCCCCCCCCCCCACCCCCCCCCCCCCCCACCCCCCCCCCCCCCCACCCCCCCCCCCCCCCACCCCCCCCCCCCCCCACCCCCCCCCCCCCCCACCCCCCCCCCCCCCCACCCCCCCCCCCCCCCACCCCCCCCCCCCCCCACCCCCCCCCCCCCCCACCCCCCCCCCCCCCCACCCCCCCCCCCCCCCACCCCCCCCCCCCCCCACCCCCCCCCCCCCCCACCCCCCCCCCCCCCCACCCCCCCCCCCCCCCACCCCCCCCCCCCCCCACCCCCCCCCCCCCCCACCCCCCCCCCCCCCCACCCCCCCCCCCCCCCACCCCCCCCCCCCCCCACCCCCCCCCCCCCCCACCCCCCCCCCCCCCCACCCCCCCCCCCCCCCACCCCCCCCCCCCCCCACCCCCCCCCCCCCCCACCCCCCCCCCCCCCCACCCCCCCCCCCCCCCACCCCCCCCCCCCCCCACCCCCCCCCCCCCCCACCCCCCCCCCCCCCCACCCCCCCCCCCCCCCACCCCCCCCCCCCCCCACCCCCCCCCCCCCCCACCCCCCCCCCCCCCCACCCCCCCCCCCCCCCACCCCCCCCCCCCCCCACCCCCCCCCCCCCCCACCCCCCCCCCCCCCCACCCCCCCCCCCCCCCACCCCCCCCCCCCCCCACCCCCCCCCCCCCCCACCCCCCCCCCCCCCCACCCCCCCCCCCCCCCACCCCCCCCCCCCCCCACCCCCCCCCCCCCCCACCCCCCCCCCCCCCCACCCCCCCCCCCCCCCACCCCCCCCCCCCCCCACCCCCCCCCCCCCCCACCCCCCCCCCCCCCCACCCCCCCCCCCCCCCACCCCCCCCCCCCCCCACCCCCCCCCCCCCCCACCCCCCCCCCCCCCCACCCCCCCCCCCCCCCACCCCCCCCCCCCCCCACCCCCCCCCCCCCCCACCCCCCCCCCCCCCCACCCCCCCCCCCCCCCACCCCCCCCCCCCCCCACCCCCCCCCCCCCCCACCCCCCCCCCCCCCCACCCCCCCCCCCCCCCACCCCCCCCCCCCCCCACCCCCCCCCCCCCCCACCCCCCCCCCCCCCCACCCCCCCCCCCCCCCACCCCCCCCCCCCCCCACCCCCCCCCCCCCCCACCCCCCCCCCCCCCCACCCCCCCCCCCCCCCACCCCCCCCCCCCCCCACCCCCCCCCCCCCCCACCCCCCCCCCCCCCCACCCCCCCCCCCCCCCACCCCCCCCCCCCCCCACCCCCCCCCCCCCCCACCCCCCACCCCCCCCACCCCCCCCCCCCCCCACCCCCCCCCCCCCCCCCCCCCCCCCCCCCCCCCCCCCCCCCCCCCCCACCCCCCCCCGCCCCCCCCCCCCCCCCCCCCCACCCACGCCGCTTCTGGCCCATCGCCCGAGTCCTGGAATTCAGTCAAGGCCAAGCGGCTGTGCTGAGAATCAACACCATTGAAACCTTTACAGGCGACAGGGAGGCCGTGCGGAAACTGCCTAAGTTACTTTGGTTCTATTATGAATTAGAATGCAACCATTCCAATCCATAGATGCAAAAAGTGTTGTTGGTAAAATATATATGGTTGGTACTGATAGCCACTGTATTTGCATAGCTCTGGTAGTCTGCAATGTCTCTAAAAATCATTCATGTTCCATGATGTGCTGGCATAGCTGAAAGTACTTTATCCTCTGAGCTGAGGCAAAAGGCTTTAGACCTGGGCTGTAAATGGGGTTGTGCAAACAAAAATCAAAGGCAAATTCAGGCTAAGGTTGTATGTCTTTTAAAACACATGATATGGAATCATTTATATTAGAAGAACAGCTCGTCGTATTAGGAAACAAATCTGATTTCAATGTGAAGCCTATTCCTGAATTTAACTTCCTCCCCCTCTCCCCTCCTACTTGCATTTTCTGAGAATTACTTTTATATTTGTGTTAAAAAGTTGGCAATCAGTGTACAGCCCTTCTGAGAATTTTTATCAGGAGTAGACAGCCTCCCCCACAGCAGCTTCATTTCAAACAAATGATGCATTTAGTTAGTCATGTCACCTTGTAGCCTACATTTGTGGAAATATTCATGACTAATTTTTTTGCAGGACCATTGCTTAAATCCATATATTATCTTATCAGCTAGAAATCATTTCACTATTTCATTTCTGCTATTTAACAAAGCAGTTTTTCCTTGTCCTTGCAGTTAATTTTGATAGTATCTTCATAATATATTAATTTTGAAGACAAATATGATCTGTATCTTCTAAAGGATAAAATATTTACTTGCTTAAAAATGTGTATACTATTTCTTCAGAGACATGGAAGACCACATCATGAACTAATGTCAAATTATTTCAACATAAATTGAGAAAAATATATGCAAAAGTAAAACATATAGGCAAAGAAGGAGAGACACTAAAACCTTCTGGTGAACTGACACAAAATCCCAGCAGTTGAACTTTTTACCTTTTTTCTTTGAGGAATGGAAGAATCATTGGCTCCTGACCTATCTTCCTTAAAATGTCTTTTATCTTCAAGATAGTGGAACACAATATGTTGTGTTTCACTGTTTGTAGGTCACAGCTATTCCATTCTTGTAGTTCATATTGATTGAGAAATTATACGTCAATAGTTGAAGCATGTCTCTTGCTGCCCCGCTATTTCTTCACATATCTGTATGAACAGAAGCAATGTAGTTGGTCTTGAGTATAGGGTCTTCCAGTCATCATCTTGGATTCTGAAACCTTCTGTTCAAAAGGACAGAACCATAGATTAGGTATGCTGATGATTCTTTCCTTTAAAAATATTTCTGCTGCTTCCAACCAAGAATTATATTGCAAGGAAAAGCAAATCATGAATCGATTTCTAGGCCCAGAGCCAGACATAATTCATACAACCTTCTGGTATATAGGTAATCTAGCTGGGTGCTTAAGTAAGTTTGGTTTGGTTTGCTGGTTTATTTTGCACAGCACAAATAAGGCATCCTGAGGACACACACAAAAAAGCTTTTTTGGGGAGCAACTTTGCACAGCTTTCCCCCCCAAGATGTCCTCAGAACACCTTATTTCTGCTCAAGCTGTCCTTTTTAAAAAAATGATTTAAAGTGCACCTTTTTTCCTAAGCCACCTGCAAGATGTCTCATGCCTGGCTGTGTGGAATGCAGAGCTGCATTTTATTTTCCCCACCCAACCAATTCACTCTCTGATCAGTTTCACCCTCTGCTTGCACTCAACATTTTGTGTGCTGGTGAGGGGATTCCCCCTCACTCCATTTGCCAAAGGTTGCCCCAGGATGTCTGCTCTGCAGGCTCCAATCTTGGGTGCCTTTTCAGGTCAAAAAGTACAGTTGTACACAGCTCTTCCTGCAGATTTCTCTTTTTAAAAAATGGAGGAGCTATATTTGAAGATATGTAGATACACATGTAAGAATCTTAGCCACTCAGAAGAATCCCGCTGAAAAGCATTGGGACTGCAAAGGGCAGGTCTACTGCCCATTGAGAAGCATTTGGCATTGCTGCTCAGTGGACAGTAGGTTTGCCATCCATGGTTCCAATGCTTTTCAATGGGAGTCCTCCAAGTGGCTTAAGATTCATAAATGCATATTTGCATATCTTCAAATACAGCTCCCCCAAAATAATAATAATAATAATAATAATAATAATAATAATAATAATAATAATAATAATAATAATAATAATAATAAAAGGAAAACTATATTTTGCTGGAATTGGCAGGAAGAACTAAGTACAACTATGTACTTTTGGGGCTGAAATGAGCCCGGAATTGGAGCCTGCAAAGCAAATGTCCTGAAGCAACCTTCAGCAAATGTAGAATCCCTTCACAAATGTAGAATCTTTCAGCAGGGAGAATCCCTTCAGCAGCACACAAAATGTTGGACGGAAGTGGAGGATGAAACTGACCCGAGAGCTTACCAGTCGGACAGGAAAAAGCCTCTTCCCTACTCTGATGCCTGTACTGTCCAAAAAACAAACAAGTGGCATCTTTTTAAAAAATAAGTCCCCAGGATGTGTTATTTTGGGTGTGTGAAGTAAAATTAAGAAGTTACCTCATTTTAAAATGTCTCCCAAAGTCTTATTTGTGCTGTGTGGAGTGAACCACTACTTTGTTGTGGCTTCATTCATAGGGACCACATTTCAGAAAGGGGATTATTGACACAAAACTCAACTTCTACTAGAATGTGATCTCTTGAAGGGAAGGGTGATTTAGATATGCGGGAGTTAAAGCTTAGTCTCTTCTAATGGACAGATCATTACCTGATAAGAGTTTTATACTTGTATGTGATCTACTTCATGTATTTTATTAAACAACACATTTAACTTAATTGAAAACACCAATAATGAAGATCATGGGGGATATAGTAAAGTTCTATTTTATGAAAGGGGAAGTTTGGTTGATCTGGTCATCAAACTGTTTGGGAGCAAGTTGATACCTAGTTTGATTGATGACATTGAGATTTGGGGAAGGGGATAGCAAACATTGACTAATCTGCAAAAAAAATCAAAAGCTATTTATAAGGCAGATCTCCATCTTCCACAAGGGGCGTCCTTATGAGGTGCAAGGTAGGAGTGCACTGGGAAATGATATAATTCTGAAGCACTGGTTGAAAATGATACAAAGCAGCACAGATTCACTAGGTCATCAAAGCCTGTTGTTACTCATGGACTACGTGAAAGCTTTTCCCAATCATTTAGCCATGATTTGCAGGACTGGATCTACCAAATGATGATAGAGGTGCAATCTCTCAATCAAAAGTTGACCCTTCTTCAAATATTTTAAAAGGGACCCTAATATAACCCCATATTTAGTGAATTTGACAACTTTAAAGTTAATGTTGTCTTTCACTTACCTGAGATTCCAAGCCATGCCAACAATGCTAGATAATGGGGTTTTTTCCCCTGTCCCCACCTCTCAGTGCCTATGTGCTGAAGAGGCATTAGAGGATTTTACCCACTATGTTTTGGAATGTCTACTTTTAAGGAAAACATAGAAATAAGTTTATTAGAAAATACTACATTTGACTGGCGAATTCACTGACTTTGGAAAGCTGATCTTTTTGATATCAGACAAGGACTCTTATGTGTCTAACACAGTTGTGCCCTTTTCATTTGCTGCTAAAAAGATTAGGTACAAATTTGCCAAGTACAGCTGCTTAGCAGTAGACCTCTTTCAATATACTATATTTAATAGAAATAAATTGAAATTTTTAAACTGTTTTATTCATAATCCTCTAAAGTTGCCTTTTTGTCTCAGACAACTTTAATTTAGAAGACTTTTATCTTTTGAATGAATTTTAAGTATAGGTATGGGTTGTGCCTATTAATTTATGTGTTTTGTACTGATTGTGATGGCCTATGGCTAAGGCAATAAAACATTCTTAATTGCTAATTCAATTGAGCTTGTAAGTGAAACAAATTATCTGCATAGTCTACAACAACATTGTTTTCTTTCATATAGTTCTGCTTTCTTTCACTATGACAGTCTCTGCTCACTATTCGTTTCACTTGTACAAGGTAGCCTGTGACAATTACTGACAATTAGCCTTATTTTCTGCATGATGACTGCCCACAAGAAGTTACGTCAGAACTGCTTGTGATCAGCTGGCTGTGAAAGGCAGAATTCTAAAATTCAGAATTCTAAAAGGCTGTGTGAGGAGATTTTGAGAGTTCTGATGAGTCAGCCAAAGTGAATGGATGTGTGTTGAGTGGACTCCTAAGTTGGTTAGGCTACTGGGTTTGAGGGACTGGATGGCCTGATTAAAAGGAAAATTTGTACTATGTCCCTATGTCCCTGTGGTTAACAAAACAGTGCTACAGCATACTCATATGAGTTGCTTGGTTGTTTTGATCTCTGAGGAAAAGCCCACTCAGATATTAAGCAGGGTACCTTATGAAAGTTGAGATAGAGCTAAAAAGAGGAATTGGCTTCTGGAGGGTTAGCTAGAATTCCTTCTCTATTAAGCAACGTGTGGGGGCTGGACATATCTCAGGGAAAGAATTGTCTACAATATAGTATTTTAAGGAATACATACATACATACATACATACATACATACATACATACATACATACATACATACATACATATATGGTTAAATAAATTGAATGTAACATCTTGAAGAGAGATGTAACATCTTGAAGATAGATACTGTAATAGCTTGTATATAGTAGCCATTCAATAGCTTGTATATAGTAGCCACTGTAATAGCTTGTATATAGTAGCCATTCAATACCTGCTTCCTGTTTATTAATATTAGTTCCTGTACCAAAAATCATTTTTCTTTGGTAATGTAAATTAAACCTTCATGTTTCATTTTTTTTCTTTAAAGAGGCTCTGGTGGCTCCTTTTTATTTTCTGACATAAGGGGTTATTTATGGGTTCGCTCTGAGTGGTTTCCCTGCCAATCTGAGATGTGTCCAGCAGAGCAGTTAAAAAAACATAGGCCAAATTAAAAAATTGAAAATGATATTAAACAAATAAAGGAAACTTTGAAAAACAATGAAAATTCTATTAAACAAAAGAAACGTGGAAAGACAATAAAGAACATATGGAAGTGCTAGCAAATAAAGTGAAGTGATCTATAAACAACTTGATAGCAAACAAGCCTTAATGGAACTCAAACAAAAAGAAACTATGCTACACATCAGGGGACTCCAAGAAGAAAAGGGTGGAAAATTATCACAGAAAATTGACCCGCTATTGGCAATGATATGGAACATGGCTGAAGGGGAAACCTACAAGGAATATAACAGGTTCTATAAGATTAATACCAGACATGCAAAATACAGGTGCCACGCAATATTATAATAAACTTTCTATGCAAAAGTATGAGAGATGAAGTTGTACAGTACCACTCACCCAACAAGCTCAAATTGAGGACTGTGACTTAATAATATTGAAGGAAATCCCAATTCTCACCTTAAGAAAAAGGAGAGATTACAACTTCCTTATAGACATCTTAAAGAAAAATGAAATCAACTTCAGATGGCCGACATGGGAAGGGATTCCCTTCAACTATAAAGAAAAAAGATTCAACCTCAACTCTGTCGGGAAAGGACAAGGCTTCCTAGCATGCTACAAGAAAGAACAGATGAATTAGTAAACAATCACTGATCTGGATAAAAATGAATGTAAATTTGTCTAGATTAATTACAGTAGGGGGAAGTGATAAAAACTATAGATAAAAATGACATGTAAAATATATTCCAACAATGTTAATGTACTTAACGACCCCCAAAAAGAAAATAGATCTTCCATCTTCTGAAAAAACAATATTGTGAGATAACTTGTTTACAAAAGTCTCAATTTTTTTAAAAGGACATTGATTTGATTAAAAATGAAAAATTGGGCAAGATATTTTACTCTTATCAAAAAAGAAAAAAGTGGTATTTTATATAAAAGAAATTTTGAATCCCCTTTAACTATTTTCTTTTAAAAATGGAAAAACCCTTGGGGTTGAAATAAAATCAATGGAGAAAAGATAATTATAGTAGCAATATGTGCTCCAAACGATCCAAACCCCCCCCCCCAAAATACTATAACAATTTACTTAATATAATTTTGGAATATTCAGAAGAAAATATGATTATACTGGGTGACTTTAGTTGAATAATAGTCCCAGATAAAGATAGAAAAGAAATTAAATTAAAGAAATAAAATAAAAACTTTAATAGATTACCCCAGATCTTCTTTCATACCAGAATTAAACACAATCTGGGTTTCAGAGAGGATAAGTCAATATATAAAAGATGTTTCAATTTTGCCAAAAAATGTATCAGATCACAATGCAATAGTAATGATTTTAGGAAAAAAACCCCAGACCATGGAAATTAAAAGACTGGATGATTTAAAAAGATGAGCTACAAAAGCTTGGCCGGGAGGCACCCAAAGGACATTGGGAAAAGAACAAAAATTCTATAGATAACTTACTGTTTGAGAGGTCAATAAAGATACTTTGAGGGTTTTCCTCATCAGAGAAGAAATTAAATTGAGAAAAATTAGGAAAGACGAGGAAGAAAAAGTACAAAAAGAATTAAAAGAATTGGAAATAAAACTTCATTGTACACCTTCAAATAAGAAAATTATACAACAAATAAGACTCTTAAAAGAACAACTAGAGGAAAGAATAGAAGAGAAGTAATAAAAAAATCTTAGGTACATCAAACAATTTTTTTATCATTGCTATCAAGCCAGGCAAATGGTTGTCAGCTAAAATTAAAGACTCTCAAGATAACAGGTATATAAATACAATCAAAAAGGGAGAAAACTACATCAATGATCCTAATGAAATAATAGAAGAATTTACCAACTATTACTCCAAATTTTATGAAAGGCCTGAAGTATCAAAAAGTAAAATGGAAAACTATCTAGATAATCAGGAATTTTTAAAAAATACCTAAAGAAAAGATTGAAGAAATTAACAAACCATTCACAGAAGAGGAAGTTAAGACTGCCATTAAAAACTTAAAACAAACAAAACACCAGGACTGTGTTAGCATGGCCTTCATCCTCTGCCTTATGAAATATTGGATTTTCATAATATTTCTTACACTGCATGCTATAAAGTGCCAGTTTCCATGTTTGTATGGGTGGATAGCAGAGGGTCCAAGCTGAAAGCAAGCCTAAGGCAAAACGGTCTGTTTGCAAAGATTAGATCTATGAGTTACTCCAGTGATACAATCTGGAAGCCTCATAACACAAGGACATGAATCTTGATTATCCCACCCTGCCAGAGTACTCCGCTGACATAATGGAACCTGTAGAACTCCTGGATACCACACCCCGCTAAGCTGTTCTGATACATTATATTTAATCTACCTTTGAGAAACCATTTCCTCAACAATTCCTCCTTCCCTGCATTTCCTCTACCTCTAGATACAATCTCCCTAACAATTGATCCCTTCCTGATCCAATCAAAGCCTCAGCCAAATTTGAATACTCTGGGCAAAGACTTTAGGAAGTACCTCTGCATAAACCATTCAAGTTTTCACTGATGTAATCAAGGACCAGTTGGCTCCATTATCCTGGGAAGTAGAAACAATAGATGGGGCTGCTAATTAGCTCAAACCAGCAAGTCCAGCAAGGAAACCCCAAGCAGTTGCAGAGAAACAAAACCTAAGTTCAAATTTCCTGCCTTACCTGTGCAAGGGGGTATAAAAATACTGCACACCCAAGCCTGAGTGCTCAATACTAGCCTGAACCTCTCTTGGTCACATTGGTTTGAGACACAGTATCGTCCTTCGCATTGGGTTTCTGTGCTGGCATAGAAATCTTTGCCTTCTTCTAGATCTTCTTCAGCTGAATTTAGGTAACATATGGTCCCCTTCCCCTCCTACTCTATCACCCCACACCTATCTTTCCCTCCCTATTTATATACTTAGGAACTGTGTGTATGCTTCTCCATGTCTTACTGTGTGATTGTTTGCAACCAAAATTTATATAAAACCATTTAAACAACAATTTGGTCTCTTTTGCATTCTCTGTGGAACATTTCAAAAGCCATTTTTCTAAATGGAAGTTGGAACTAAGACAATGTGACCGTGCCTTTAACAGGTTTTTGATCTATAACCATTACTATATGATAATGTTTAACTTCATGCTATGAAAATACTGGCTGTTAGTTTCTGTACATTTTGTTTCTGTTAGAGGCACAAGGTCATTCCAGACCAGATTTTTCTCCCTGGTCAGCTGACAATATAGATCACAGTCGAAAGTAGTGTCAGGATGCCATTGCTGGGAGGAGAATTGCTGAGGAGAGCTTTAGCATTTGCAGGTGCTGCTTTATCTGTTTTTCTGGCCTTGGAGCTCTGCGACTGGGACAGGCCTTCAGGCTGGACTTTTCCTAACTGTCTTGGTTCACATGTGGTGGTGGGGACTTGCTGCAACATATTTCACCTGAACTGTCTTCTCCTGTCTTTCTCATGTCTTCAATAAAGTCCTTGAATCCATCAAGTGAGTTATTGTCTGAATGGGGAAATTGACAAGTAGCAAGTGGAGAAAAGTAATGTTGGCATTTGCCCTTAGTCTCATAATCTGTGATTTCAGTTAACGATTACAGTTTTCATTGCTTCAGTCTGAAATGTTAAGTCTTGCAATAAAATAAATCACAAAACCACAAAAAAGGACAACACAGCAAATAAGTGCAAATATACTTCCACATAAAAAGGAAAGGAGCAGTTTAAGAACTGTGTAATAGTCTAAATACAAAAGACTTCAATCTAACTCTTAAACACTAGTACAAAATCTGCTTCATAAACCTTAGAAGCTAGGTGGGCATCCAAATATAAATTCTGATTTAGTAGTACCTCCAAGCTAAGAATCTGGTCTTTTGGGAAGAATGAAATCCCATCTCAAACTGGTCATAAGCACACACCTTGCCCTGGTGAACTCTCTTTAATAACTGGTATTTAGTGGTTTATTTTCCACATAACTTAAGAATAGCCCATTTTTTAAGTGGAACAATACCTCAAACAACAGTGTGGCCTGCAGGAATTAGCAGTTGAAGCTTTTCACAAAATGGAGATAAATGGTTTCACCCACTCAAGGCTGCACATCAAGTGACAACTTGTAAAGTTAGCAACATTATATAGTTCCTGTGCCTTTAACTGCAGGTGGACTCTAAACTGGAGACCCAGGTTTGACTCCTCACTCTTCCATGTGAGAGGCAGTCTCATCTGGTGAACCAGATTTATTCCTCCCCCTCCCACTTACATTCCTGCTGGGTGACCTTGGGCTATTCACAGTTTTTTCAGAACTCTCTCAGCTCGACCTACCTCAAAAAATGTCTGTTGTGGGGAGAGGAAGGGAAAGGAGTCAAAGGGGGTATAAATCTAAACTCTTCTTCTATATGGTAGAAGGGTTTTTTTAAAGTTTGGTTTCTGTAAGGGAACTAAGCTGAAAATCACACAGACTTTCAGAAATAATAACTATGTCTACAGTGGCACTAGAAAATAAATTCAGTGTTGGAGTAATGTGACTCAGCACACCTACATTGCTCTAGATGTGTATATATTTTATCTCCTAATGGGATGATTTTCTTCGTTATTAACCTGGAAGCTTCTCTCTGACCCCTCTGCTTCTGTAGGGCACAGTGTTTTACACCACTCTCATCATGGCTGTCCAAGGAGCCGGACACATATACAGAACTCTCCTGAAGAAACAATGTCCTATTACTCCCAGAGACATTCTAACCGATCATCACGCCATTAGTGATAGGAAATAGTATTCATTAGGTTAGGTTTCTTCTTCTTTCCACTCTAACATGGATGTTAATCAAATCTACCTGCATAAATGTAAGTTTTACCTTTTGTAACATATTCCTTGGGGGTTTGTTTACATGCTTTTATTACTGGCTGAAGTCTGCTATATTATGGTAACTAATACAGTGTTCAGTTCATTATGTTCAGGAATGAATGATCATTACAAAAGGATAAAACCAAAGATGAGTTTGATTGGTCTGTATCACTGATCAAAAATTGAGGAAGTTCCTATGAGTTGAAAAAAGAAAAATAAAGGACACATTTCAAAGGAATGCTTGTCTTGATGGGGAGGGGGGGCTTCAAAAAGAACTGAGTAACCTTGTCTGAGCTCTCACTACAGCAGGATGATTTATTTCCTCACCTTTGACATATTACTGTAGTAGCCCAATACATTTCCTAAAAAAAAAATTGAACTCTGAAAATCTTTGTGTGTGTGTGTGTGTGTGTGTGTGTGTGTATGGAGGCACATGTCAGAACCTAAACAGGGAAGAAGGTAATTTACCAGAATCTCTTGTGCTAGACTTGTATATGTGTGTGTGTTTTTTCTGTTGACACACACACACAAATATTTTGACTAATCTTATTTATTATAGTATTTCCATTTTCCCCTCTCTCAGAGACTCATGATAGTGTGCAAGCCGTTAAAAGGCCATGCATTTTGTTCTGTTCCCCAAGTGAACTAATATCAAATGCCTTGCACTTGGCCAGAACAGAATGTAAGACCCATAGACAAACAAGCAACAGTTCAAAAAAGGGTTTAATAGTACTGAGGATTTAGGTTTCTAACTCCTCCCAGGAAGTCTGACTAATAAAGAATACTTGGGATACTGGAAACAATTGGAAATTAAAACCACTGGCAGGCACTGATTATTCCTTGTTTGCATGTGCCTCTTCTGAGTTCTCCTGGTGTCCTCTATCTGGTCTTTGTTTCCTTGCAATCTTTTGGAACTTGATGACTCAAAATGTCATGGGTCTCTGACATCTTATACATCTGGGATATTGCTGTCTCCAACCTTCTGCAGACACCAGAGACTAAACAAAACTGTAAAATAAAGAGACTACAAGCTAATAAAGATACCGTAGTGCTTTTGCCTCTAGAGGGCTTCTTAAAGGACAAATTTTACCTAAGGCTCCCTCCCAAGGAATACTAAACAAAAACAATTAAGCCTATTCTATCTAAGGGTATGACTGAGACCTAAACAGCAGGAGCAGCAGTGGCATAGGAGGTTAAGAGCTTGTGTATCTAATCTGGAGGAACCAGGTTTGATTCCCCGCTCTGTCACCTGAGCTGTGGAGGCTTATCTGGGGAATTCAGATTAGCCTGTACACTCTCACACACGCCAGCTGGGTGACCTTGGGCTAGTCACAGCTTCTCAGAGCTCTCTCAGCCCCACCTACCTCACAGGGTGTTTGTTGTGAGGGGGGAAGGGCAAGGAGATTGTAAGCCCCTTTGAGTCTCCTGCAGGAGAGAAAGGGGGGATAGAAATCCAAACTCCTCCTCCTCCTCCTCCTCCTCCTCCTCTTCTTCTTCTTCTTCTTCTTCTTCTTCTTCTTCTTCTTCTTCTTCTTCTTCTTCTTCTAAACAAAGTAAATAGCAAGGGCATCTCTAGGGGTATGACACATAAAATCACCCTAGGATCAATTATAAAAACCCTCAGAATTCAGTATATCTAGTACTAAAATTGGCCAAGAAGAAGGGCTATTATGCATGTTTGGTCTCCTTTGCATTCAACCTACATTTACTTTGAGTTGCATTCTCAATTATGGACATGTTTCCCCCTCTTCAAAACTCACCACTATCTGAGGTCTGACTCTCCCTGCAGTTTTTGAGACCAGTTAAAGTGCAACTTTACAGGGAAAGGCAAAGAGAGTGAGGTGAATCAATTTGACTTTCTTCAGGTTTCCTTGGTCCTTCCAGCTTTACCCACCTCCACAAAAGCAATTCCAATCAGCTAGAACAAGGAAGTGGGAAGCTGCCCAGCTTCGTTGTGGATGTTTCACAGAGGCTTTTTCCTGTTCAAACAAACAACAACAAACACAGGAAAAACCCATTGCAAAGCACACAGCCATGGGGTAAGCTCTGCATGCATAACAGGCCGAAGTGTTTGGATTTATATCCCACTTTTCTCAGTGGTAAGGAGTCTCAGTGGCTTACAAATTCCTTCCCTTTCTCGCCCCAGAACATACACCTTGTGAGGTAAGTGGGGCTGAGAGAGTTTTAAAAAAACTGTGACAATCCCAAGGTATCCTGCAGGCTGTGACAATCCCAAGGTATCCTGCAGTGGGGAAATAAACCTTGTTCACAAGATTAGAGTCTGCCATTCATGTGGAGGAGCAAGGAATCCAATACAGTTCTCCAGATTAGAGTCCACCTGTTCCTAGCCACCAGACCACACTGGCTCTTAAAAAGAATGCACACCTAAAAAAATACTATATATAATTTTTGAAAAGTGAAGAAACTGGAGGCCTCTGATAGGTCATTACACACATACACACACACACGCACAATCTCTGTGATTTAGAAAAAGCTACACTGAAAATCTTATAAACAGCACTGAAAAAATCTGTGTAATAAGGATTGCAGTTGGATGTGGCTAAACAAAATAAGCTATGTAGATCCAATTCATGACCATCAAGCGACAGGGACAAATTTCATTTTTGTCCGTAAGCTGATTTTTAATGGCACAGCAGGCTTAGTAAAACAATGACAACCTTAAAATATGCTAGCAATAATGGATGATTGATAAACGCACAAAATATTGATGTGAATACATGGTCCATTAGTTCATGCATGTATGTTTGAAAAGAAGGCATGGAATAGTTCAGGCTATTTTCTTTGGGGAAATATACCTTGAAGTTGTTTCCAGCTTACAGTGATCCGATGAATTAATGACCTCCAAAAAGTCCTATCGTTAAGAGCCTTAGCCAGGCCTTGCTCAGACTGCAAACTGAGGGCTTTGGCTTCTTTTTAAAAATTAATCTATCTCATGTTGAGTTTTTCTCTTTTCCTGCTTCCTTCAAGTTTTCCTAGCTTTTTTTCCCCATGAGTCTTGTTTTCACATAGCATTATCAAAATATGATAGCTTCAGTTTCATCATTTTAGATTGTAAGGAGAGTTCAGACTTCATTTGATCTAAAACTCACTTATTTGACTTTTGGATGGTCCATGGTTCTATAAAACTCTCCATAAAACTTTCAAATTATTCAATTTTCTTCCTATTAATTTTCTTCACATTTGAACTTTTGCATCACAAAATCATAATACAAAGGGAAGAATGCATGTGGAAGATTTTATTTTATTCCTGAAGTATTTGTGTTAGAAATAAGGATATTATGGTTGGAATTATCCTGTTTGAAACCTATCAGAAGACTCTTGCTATCTTTATACATAATTGGCTAAGGGTTCGAATGTTCGACAATGAACCCTTAGACAATTACCATGCAGGACATACAGGGACCCAAGCCCCATACATCCTGCACTTCAACTGGCCATTGCCCCTGGTGGGCAGTTGCTCCATGGCCTGGCAAAGGTCCCATCCCCCTCACACCTTCCCCATTCCTTTCAACTCCCCTACCCCAAAACGCACCTTCCCACCCTCCCCCACCCCTAGCCATACCTTTCAACCCTCCCCCACCCCAATACTCACCTTGGCATACTCCTCCCACCCCAAGCCACTTCTCTTACCCTCCTCCATTCTCACATTTCCCCCTATCCCAATCCACACCTTTACCACCCCTGAGCCACACAACCACACCCAGGTAAGTAGTATGCCGCAAGGAAGGGTGGGGTGGGGGCTGCTACAACCCCAGTAAATCCCATTGTGGGGGGAGATGCTTCCTCTTCAAACATTTGCTAGGGCCCATTGCATTTCCCCCACAATGGGCTTTTCTGCTAGTTTACTAATATTCCATAAATAGGTTGGTAAAGCTGATTCTTATGTGTGATATGTGGTAAACTTATAAGAATTCAAGGTAGAAGGCTTTCTAGGAATGTTAAAATCACAAGGGAACCCAGAACTGACTATGATCTTTGCATGGCTACTGCTACATTGACTTTCTGAAGGGAATTCTTGCAACAAAAAGAAATAGGTGTGAGAAAAATAGCTTAGAGCACTGGTTTCTTTGATTTTTATGGTCCTCTTCCATCAGCAACAAATAAAACACTTCTAAAATATTGTACAGAATTCTGTAACAGAGGGCACTGATAACACTAAAATGGTCTCAGTGTTAGTCCTGAAAATAAAAGACTCTTACACAAATATAGAATCTCTGGAGAGGTCTATTTCAAATATTATAAGATAACACAGATCGAACATTAGTGCAGAATTTTGGTGAATACTACTGAAATTTGATGTTTGAATTGTTTATATAATATTTGCTAAAAAGTTGGCAGTTAAGGCTACAACTATTGAGGCAGGAAAAGTACCCTCCTTTGAAGGTGTACACGACTAAACTAGCTAGAGTAAAAATAAAGCAAAAATAATCAGAGGTTATGATAGATAAAGCTTAGACAATTTGAAAAATGCCTGTGGTACTGTGTGGCTCACAGTTCCATCTATAAGTCAGCCAGCTGACTGCTGCATCGCGGCTGCACTTAGCTGCAGCTCCCAAAGAGATTCCCCAGTGGTGTGGGATGTCACACAAAGTAAACAGCCACCCCATTGCCCAGAAAACTCAATGGGCCGCAGTGGACTTGTGTCAGCCAAAAGATTGGCTGAAGTCTGGACTGCAGCTCGCTGGTGCAACAGCGCCACAGGCTGGGAGAGAGATGATTAACTTTAGCTCCTCCCCTGGCCTCACCCCTGGCTTGCCCCCACAACACCAGCAAGGGCAGTAAGGGAACTGGGATGCTGAATTTTTAAGCCAAATATTTTGCTTGCAAAGAGAAAACAATAATCGTGTAACTTCTAAGAAGTTCTTGTATAGGCATGCTGAAAATTCGTCCTGATGCAATACTTTGATAGTATCTGTGGCATATGAACATGAAAGAATGATGCTTCTTCCTGATCTTAGGCACTGATATTTGGCACTTCCACTGTTTCAATTCTGGTCTTAGCAATACTTGGCTGCTAGGAACCTATAATACCTTCAACAGCAGGATGAGTCAGAGTAATACTTAATAGAACTTTTATTAACAAGGCTTTATGAATAATGCTGCTGCATAAGTCTTCTTATGCTCTTGGAACTTTTCAACTCTGAATGCTCTTGTGGACCATTTAAAGCACTGGAACGTGCTATTTCTAGACTTGCACTACAGAAATAGGTTTCACACCATTTAGTTTCATTATCCATATATTTGCTTCCCATAAGCTACCTCATGACTTTCCAAAAAGAGTCTTAAAGTGAATTGAAGGAGATTTTTCTGTTCTTTTCCTAATTGAAAGTGGAGGCATTTTTTTCTGCCTCATAGAAGTGTTAGTTGTTTCTTTGGACTTATGAGGACCCTTTAATCAAAGGTAAACATCTGGAAAAGATAAATCACCTTGAAAGCCTGCTTTCTATTTTGTGTTGCAGTAATCACCCTTCACATATCTCTTCCTCACACAATGCTGGGAAAAGCAAAGTATTTTGACCAACAGACATTAAAAGACTAGAGAGATTTCA
The DNA here is from genome assembly GCF_021028975.2 of Sphaerodactylus townsendi. Taxonomy (NCBI): domain Eukaryota; kingdom Metazoa; phylum Chordata; class Lepidosauria; order Squamata; family Sphaerodactylidae; genus Sphaerodactylus; species Sphaerodactylus townsendi. The sequence continues at coordinate 41,048,827 of NC_059431.1, forward strand.
TAGCAATTAATGCACCATGGAACGTATTGGTAAGTTTAGGGGAAAATTTTACTTTTCCCCCTTATGTGCATTAATTTTTATCTGCCTTTTGCAATCCTGACTTTGACCAATTCATTTTCTAATTTAACATTTTCTCATATGCTGAACCCTTACCAGCCATCTCAAAATAATAATAAAAAACACTGAGCTTCAATATCAGAGCTTTACTCACATTAAAATCAAATGAAGCATTACTTTCAAGTATGGCTCTTTCTCCAGTCCATGCGATAATTCTGAGTCTGGTGCTTTTCCATCAATGTGGTGAGGAAAGTTTTTGTTTTTCTCTAGTTTATCTAAAATAAAATGCAAATGTATATCCTGCTTTTCTTCCCAATGGGCATTCAAAGTAGCTTAGAACATAATTCTCACTTCCTCCATATTATTCTCTCAGAAACAACCTTATGAAGTATTAGGCAGAGAGAATGATGGGCCCAAGGTCGCTGAATGAGTTTCCACGGCATAGTGAGAATTGGAACTTAGTTATTCCAGATTTTAGACAGTCTAGTCATTATACACTGATCAAATTAAGATAGTTGTATTTTATTTATTTTATTAAGCTTATAGACCACCCTTTCCCAAAGGGCTCAGGGCAGTGAACAATATAAAATAGAACTTTAAAACATACTATAAAACCAACGCAATGCCCACTTATTAAATCAGGAGCCATTTAAACATCGGATGGCGTCGTATCCCTCCCCCTCCCCCCTTGTGCCCACAGAAGGCTAGATGCAACCATAGAGCTTAACCAGGCTGGCCAAATGCCTGGTGGAACAGATCTGTTTTACAGGGTCTGTGGGAACTCTGCAAGTCCAGCAAGGCCCTGATCTCCCTTGGGAGCTTTTTGGACTATGCTTATTATATAATAACATAACCCTTCCATTTTATTAAAAATATTATTGATTTAGGTGATCTCGTATTCTTTAAGAGTTACTGAGGGACAAATTGCATGTTTGTATTGAAAGTTTTGCCATACTAAGTAAGGTTTAGACAGCCTTTTACATGGCTCAATCCATGGTGAAGAGAATTGGTCATGTGTCTTAGCCTAGGGAACCTTAACACGAAGAGCCATTTGACCCAGTTCCAGGAAAAGAAGTTCTGGAGCCTAAATAATTTTTTGACATTTAAAACAAAGATAACACTGAATATATTGTGTTTTTTTTAATCTTTTTTACCTAATCTCCATTCTGAGAAGCTTATGATGCAAGACAAATATGGCCTTGCTTGCCACTGGAAAGCTCACTCGCCCAACCGGGACAGGGCTAGAGGGGAAGTCACCGGGAGCGCTGCCTCCAGCCTGGGGCCAAGTGGCAAGGATAGCCAGTGGGCTCAGCTCGTGGGAGCTGCAGGTGTGAGGGCAGAAGAGCCAGATGGCTCTCGGTCGCACATTCCCACCCTGGTCTAGCTAGAACCATCTAAAGTACATAGGTGGTTGCCATAAGATGGCACCCTTATCCCATGCTACCTGGCAAAGTTGCTTCTGCTCAGGATCAACAAGGATCAATGAACATGCAGTGGAAGGGGTAGCAAGGTTACAGAGAAACTCACTGTCAGAAAGAAGCTGAGTACAACTGAGAACTCAGAAAACCATTGAAAGCCCAAAACTAGGATTCCATATCTGAGACAATATGGGTGGGAAATATTTGCTGGAGAGAAGGTGTTGACAGATACATTACAAAGTGACAACTTTGGTGGATGAATTAAGAGGTCTGTCACTCCAGTATAAACCAGGTGTGGGAAGGCCACATTGCTTCACTGCATATTTCTTTAAAAGATGTATAATCAGCTTTCAGCTGTGTATACTAGATGCCACCAAATTAGTCCCAGAAGTTAGTGTCAGTCTAGTCTAAAGATGTCAAAACCCACCTAAATTTAGTTGGCTTCTCAATAGGGCTATTAATGCTGGCACATGTTTGTTAAATTTGTCATTAATCTAAATATGCATCAAATTTTAGATCACTGAATGTTAATGTGGAACTTCACATTTTAAAGGGACATCCAAGTTTACTGCCATCCAAATAATAGAAACAAGGCCTGTAGCTTCAAGAAATGAATGGCCTCTCAATGGAAGAGGAAATAGTACAGGGTGACCCTCAAATCCTTTAGGACTTCCTACTATACCACTGAGCTTGGCCAGGAGACTGGCACTGTGCAACTGTGCCTGCCCTTACTCAGAACTGGCACCTCACAGTTTTAACAGGCAGACTCTGACAGAGGAGAGAATTGGGAAAACTGAAGACAAGAGGCAAATTAAAGTTGGTTGGCTGGTGGATTGGAAGAAGAAAAAAAAGCTGACTGAGTGACATGGGCACATGTCACTATGTTTAACTGGCAAACCCAACTCCGTGAGGTTGCCAGTTAGCAAAGCTTTTACTGTACTTGAATGAAGAGTGTAAAACTGTTAGGAAAAATGAAACTAGGAAATGCTACTGATTTGTGTGGGCAAAATTAACATCATCCCACACATATCTTGTGTCTAAATTCCCCAGTGTTTAGTTTAGACTTAACTTTGCATTAACCCTAGATAATTCAATTAACCTCCCTGATTTGTTTTAATGTATCAGAAGTATAAATGAAGCACCTAATTCTTTTACTTATCAAAGGACACTAATTGACTAACAGTGGACATATTGGTTCAAATTTAGCTTTAGAAATGTAAACATTTAACTTCTTGCTGAGTCAGTATCACCAACATTAAGAGATTCAGAGCATAATCCTATTGTGGAGAGCTTTGAATTGACAAGTGGACTTGGTATGGCTGCGTTGATGTGTTTTTTTGCTGTGCCACAGGGGGCAAAAACACTGGTTGCTGACTGCCCCTCAGTTCCATGGTGGCAAAATCTGAAAATCAGGTTACTTGCAACTCCTCTTGAGGAGCCAGGTCTTGGTCTATGGTGTTGTATGGCTCTGCATCTGTTTTCTCATCACCTGGGGGCTGGCTCCAGTGGTGAAGCTCCCACGGGGATATTCAGGGACAAATGTCCCGGGTGCTCCCCATGGGAGTCACAGGTGTGTGTGTGTGTGTGTGTGCAAAATCACCCAATCACGCTCCGCCCAATCGTGCCCCCTCATCCTCTTCCTTCTTGCCTGCTCGTCCTCCTCCCTCGTCATCGTTGTTGTCCTCCTCCTCTTCACCTGCTCTCTCTCTCTCTCTCTCTCTCTCTTCCACAATCAGCTAACCTTTCAAGTTATGGTGAGTCCCAATTTCATTTTACACAGTTTCCCAGCATCCTCAGGGCATCTGAAAATCACTATTTTGTAATTTGCCCTCATCCCTTTCTGCCTCTCCAAAAGGATATTTCCTCCAAACTGTCCCCCAGCACCCTAAGAGCCTGCATGCAAATGAGCCTTCTTCTCATTGGCTCTTACTTTCAGTTTTGCCTCATGAAGGGTGGAGGGAGAAAACGGGAAAGGCTGGGATGGAGCCAGCAGGCACAGTAGAGAAGAGATCATGCATGCCCTTCTGAAAATTGCACTGGTACATTTGAAAAGAAAAGAAAAGATGACTTTCAGTTTTACAGAGGCTTCTCGAGGGGGCTAATGTATTGTCGAAGGCTTGTATTGTCGAAAGTTAGTTTGTAGCTTTTACCTGTTATCTTCCAGAATAAACACAGTATGATATCTGTGAATTGCATTTGCACGAGAACTTTAATGCATTGAATATGAAAATAATCCCTTTATAGGTAACGGTTTAGCACTATAATACTGCATTATGCAAACAGCACACAGGCACCATGAACTTTGAAGATTCAGAATCTGAAGAGTTTACAAAATAACCTCATAAATGCTAGAATGCATCCAGCCATGGGACTTGAATAATTGAAGCTTCAAAGTTTTAATTAGTAGTTTTTTTATATCATGCATGAGCCATATAGTTAAAAAAGGTATGCATATACATGTATTATTATTATTATTATTATTATTATTATTATTATTATTATTATTATTATTATTATTATTATTATTATTATTATTATTATTATGTGTGTGTAGCCTTAATGGTGGGTTTATAAGATGCCACCCTCCCCCGGAGGGCTCAGGGTGGTGTACAGTACAGATAGAGCACAATCAATTTAAAATACAATAAATATGAATTAAGATGGCTCTAATAAAAATAAACCCTACCCCATTAAAATGCAGCTTATAAAATTAATATTAATGTTAGCCGCTCCAAGATGGGTGCCTGCTATCAATTTCCCTCTCAGAGCCCGCCACTACATCAGAATATGAAGGGCGGTAGGGGCCACATGATATTACAGCAGCAAACAAAGGGGAGGGAAGGGGCCCTATCAGCGGCTAGATCTCCCCAAAGGGCCTGGTGGGAACAAATTGGGATCTTACGAGGCCCTCTTGAACTCAACTTAATGTATGTGAGGTAGAAGTGTTTGCATGCTTTATTCCACCAAGAAAAAAGAATCTATCTTTAAAACCTTCCAGTCTTCCACCTTGCTATTTTAGTTGCCTGTGGCTATTTTGTTTTTGGCACAGTTTTTGGCATTTAATTTTATAATACTGTGTCTCTCAAAGTGAGTGCATAATGTGGTTTTTCACTGTAGATAGTGGAATGAATTTCAGATACATAATAGTTAGCTAAGGAGTGCAAGTCATATTGTTCCAGCCTCCAGGTGGTAGCTGGAGATCTCCTGGAATTACAAATGATTTCCAGGTACAGAGATCAGTTCACCAGGAGAAAAATGTATGGTAGATTCTGCATTGCACTCCACTGAAGTCTGTCCTCTCTCTGAACCCCGCTTCCTTACATTTCAACTTGAAAATCTCCAGGTATTTCTCAATCTGGAGCAGGCAACCCTAGTTCTGCACAATGTAGGATGTTTTAACAATAGCTATATCTTCAATGTTTGTGATGTCTAAATTGTAAACAAAGGAGCCTAGAAGAAAGAGAAGGGGTCACAAACACATAGCTATTCATAATTTCTCTGCATCTGGGATTGTAGAGAGTGATGTATTGGAATGCTTGGAGTAAACTCCCCACAGTAAGCTCCCTGAGGATCAACAAAAAGGCATAGAGGCCAAAGTCTGATGTTGCTTCTTGGTACTGGTATTCAGAGGTTTACTGCCTCTGAATGGGGAAGTTCTGCACAGTTTCAGCACTCAAGACAGATTTTTCAAGAGCAAGTAAAGAAAGTAGATTCTAAGTTTGTGCCCAAGCATCCCACAGCAGCTTCTGGCCTTGGCTACCCAGGCTGACGAATGCTCATCATATAAATTCAAAAGAATACATAAGTGCGCTCTCTCTCTGTCTCTGTCTGTCTGTCTCTGTCTGTCTGTCTGTCTCTGTCTCTGTCTCTGTGTGTGTGTGTGTGTGTGTGTGTGTGTGTGTGTGTGTGTGTGTGTGTGTGTGTGGGAAGAACCTTTTGGCCCTCCAGGGGTTACTTTGGGCTGCACCCTTAGCAATTAGAGGACGAATCTGCAGTGCTTGCAGTTCTTGTGGATACAATAGATACAAGTGTGAAATAGGCATTCAGAGGAAGAGATGGAAATTCAGGCTTGCTTGTACTGTGGCTTATTTGGGCAGGTTTGACATTAATCCAAATTGGCAATTACAGTGGAACCTCAGTTTTCATTGGTAATCCATCCAAAAAGAATCAGTGAAAACCAAAACTGATGAAAATCGAGGCAAATTTTTCCATAGGAATCAATGTAAATCCAATTAATCCGTTCTAGGCACTCCAAAAAACATACACATTTTTGGTGAATAAACATAGTATTTAATGCTGGAAACAGTAACAAACAATAACATTAGGACCAGCTTCAGAGCCAGTGGACCAACATCACACCAGAAAGCTGTCCAAAGAGGTCTGTTTCTGACGCCTCTTTCAGATTTGTCTGAAATGGGGCAAGACATTGTCATTAAACAATTTGCAGACACGGCCTGCAACAGCTTTGTCCGGGTGATTTTTCTTCACAAACCCCTGACCCTTACTGCAAATTGATAAAAACCGAGGCAAATTGATGAAAACCGAGACAAATTTTTCACTGAAAAAATCGATGAAATCCAAAACCGATGAAAACCAATGGCAATGAAAACCGAGGTTCCACTGTATCTCTGGCAATGCTTGGGAGAAATGCAAAGGAATGAGTGGAGGGTAATAAAACATTATTCATAGCAGTAATAAAACATTTTGAGAACATTTTAAGTCGTATGACACTTAAAATACTTTTAAGTGTTATAACAACATTTTGAAAGCATTTTGAAAATGTTGTCAACGTTTTCTATCTCTGCTGTGTGCCATGGCAGAATACCTTTTATTTTCAGTGTTGGGGAGCAATCAGCAGAGCAGGGCTGTTGTCAGATGGCCATGCTTAGGGATTTTCTTGTGCAGTCTGATGGCCCACTGTTAGGAATGGGATGATTCACTTGACCACTCTTAATCAAGTTCCCCGAAAGTATTAGATACCACCTCAAGTCCTTGCAGGTTTACCACTTGAGTATACTAATAGGAATCTGAAATTATGCCGACTGACCAAAGAAGATGTTTTATAGTTATGGGGGACAGCTTGATGAAAATGTCAGCTCATACTTCCCAGCAAACTCCTAAGGAGAAATTATATTTCTTATGTAGCCATCTCCCAAAATTTAGAAAAAAGGACAAGAGTATGTAACTGATTGCATGAGAAACTAATAATATAGCATGGATTTTTTTAAAAAAAAATATGAAGTTGAATGAGGACTAACTAGGAGAAGAAGCAGCTTTGAGAAAGGACCTTCATCCACCAGACAGATGGAGAAGAAATCAAGGGGCATGAATGACAGCATAGTGAGCATAATTATTTATTTATTTATGTATTGGTTATATTTATATATATATAACCCTGTTAAAATGGAGATCCAAGCCTCAGTCTATGCAAAAGAAATAAATAACTTCGGAATAACACTAACCATGTTCACAATGGAATGACAGTTCAATGAGACACATGAAAAGAAAACAAGAAACAGATCAAGTTCAAGCACAAAGAAAAGAAAGGAACAGAATTACAGCAACATCGCCCACTGAAATCAAAAGATGACACAAATCTACAGTATAAGGCACCACTAATTAATTACAAAGTTGTAAAAAGGTGATATAAAAGCAGCAAAAGAAGAAAAGCCTGCATTCATTGTCAAGATGGCAGTCCCCTCAAAAAATCTGTCTCCTTTTGGTAATACCACTGTTTTCTTGACTTCAAGGCAGCTTCAAGGACAGAGTGCATCTGGCCATCTTAAGAAGCACAAGTGCTATGGTGATGGGAACAGAGTTCTCATATATGTTGTCCTGAAGTGTCTGAAGGAAAAGGGGGAATGCAATTGTGCCAAATAACTTGATGGTGTTGCCATGGACTGTGTGTGTTCAAAATCTGTTTTCATTGCATTGAAAATTGTACTGCACAGAAAAATGGAATTGACAAGAACAGATTGTTGCCACCGAGCCTTCATTATGGCTCATATGTCCTTTCTTTTCCCCTCTGTCTTGAGGCAGGGACAATCTTCTCTTCCCTGTCTTTGCATGGACCAGCCAGCAAGTTGTGGCTGATTATTGAAATTGTGATGTCTCATCTCACCACAATTAATGAAGAACATAGCTGTTGTGGAGAGAAGCTAAGGCCGTTTCCGCACTGCCCAAAAACGACGGCCTGGGGGCGGTAAAAGCGCTTGCCGCCCCAGGCCGCCCGTTCTGCACGAAGCGCCGCTGCTGCAAGCGCCAGCAGCGGCGACCTGGCTCTTCCCGTCCCCCAGGCGTCAGGCCCAGCCCTAAACAACAACCTTTCCCAAAGGGGTTGTTGTTGAAGCGTCTTCCCGGCGGCGCGGTGTGAACCGCGCCGCCGGGAACACGCTGTCTCTCTTCTCCGCCCCACTCCCGCGATGTGTCTCTGTCGCATCGCTTCTGCGTGGCCGTGGAAGCCCCGCCCACACTGTCCACTCCAACCTCCAGGGGTCGGAGGGCAGCGTGGGGCAGAGGCCTCCGACCGGCCAACAAACGACTCTGTGTTATCGTGGAGGTGAAGGAAGGCGACTCCGATGTGGAGCCGCCTCTCCTGCTTGAGGGCCTCTGCTTGGCAGCCCCATGCGACCCGGCAAGGAACTTTCTTGGCCGGCGTGGGGGGGTGCATGGCGACGTCGTCTTGAAGCTTGGCCTAAGTCTTTCCCAGCACTGGATTATCAAACCAATAATCCTGGCCTCTCAGTGATCATCAGTTCACTAATTGTGGAGCAGCTGTTCACTTACCTCTCCCAAGTAAGGTAATACAAGAGAAATCTGATCATCTTGTGGGGCCAAGCAGGAATTTTTGGACTGCAGAATGGCTTAAATAAGAATTTTTGCCTGCTCAACATTATCAGACATTGTCCTGAAGGTTTGTTGAGCCTCTAACTAGGGCTGGCAAGAACAGTGAAAACTGCTTTGACATAGATAAGAATAACTGGCAATCTCCAGAGGCATCAAACATGAAAGAAGACCACCAAGCCAGTTGCTCACTGGCTGTGCGACCGGGGTGCAGGAGGGGAACTCTTGTGCTGGGTAGCATCTGCTGAATCCTAACTGCTGTGCCCTGTGGAGGGAGGAAAATGAAGCCTGGCATCTCTTGGCACAGGTTTCTGTATAGGTTAAGAACAATTAGGCATGGCAGTGATGCCCACTGTGATGCTGGTGGATGTTGAAAGGGTTACTGCCTGAAAGGAAGTAATCTGTACTAAAAAGGAGGTAATCTGTACTAAATCTGGAAGTGGCTATTGGTTATGCAGATCACCCATTCATAAAACTTAATTTAATCTGTACTTTGGCACTTTCATCCTGGAGAGTAGGGGAAATGTGGAATAATTCCAGGAGCATCAGTGGTGTAGTGGTTAAGAGCAGGTGCACTCTAATCTGGAGAACCGGGTTTGATTCCCCGCTCTTCCACTTGAGCTGTGGAGGCTTATCTGGTGAACTAGATTAGCCTGGGCACTCCAACTCATGCCAGCTGAGTGACCTTGGGCGAGTCACAGTTCTTTGGAGCTCTCTCAGCCCCACCCACCTCAGAGGGTGTTTGTTGTGAGGGGGGAAGGGAAAGGAGTTTGTAAGCCCCTTTGAGTCTCGTTAAATCCACTAAAAAAGCTCAACTTTGCAAAATTATTAGGAATTATGCTTGTTAACCATGTTAGATAAAGTTTCTACAAATGTGAAAGATCCAGTGAACTTTTGTTTTCTTAGGCTTTTAGCCTGGAACATCAGCATTAGCCTATGCTTTTTTTTGGAAAAAAATATTAAAATAAAGTAACTTTAAGTAAGTATAAGTAACTGGGGCAGCACTTAGAAAATTTCTTGTATTATTCCAGCTCTGCAATCTGATCTGAATCTTGTGGTTTGTTCTTGCAGCTACTCAGCATTTGAAAGTCAAGAACTGAGTGATTTCTAATTACTGCTGTGTCAAGCAACAAATGCACTCAGAGCAGCCAATCTGCCATACCCTTATTATTATAAAATTAATAATATTATAAATTAATATTTCAAGAACATCTGTGTCACCCAATTGCCTGATCTATGGATGATCTTTAATCTTGTCAAATTATACCTGGTGTGAAACTGTACTCAAATCAAACCTGTGAGCCTAAACTTAAAGCTCTTGGTCAGTGGCTCTTTCATTATATATAGGACAGCAATAGCTTCATAGGAAGGAAAGGGGAATTAGACCTTAGGACAAGATCCTGTGTGGAAGGATATAGGGTGGTAACTTCCACCATATTTTGACAAGGATAAATGAATAACCTTGGAATATATTGTTCATGCGCCAGTGAAGCTTGGTGTATAATGTAAAATCTTGATCTATAATATAAATTATGTGTACTGTCAAACTGAGCTCTTTTTCAGCCTGTGTTGCTGTGTTAAACAATTTTGGGAGATTAGATGGACATTAACTTATGAGCTACTTTTCTTCTCTGACCTCCTTGGAGGCTGCAAAAAAAAAGTCCTTTCCTAGTCAGTTTTGATTGAGTATTAATATTTGGACTTATTTACCAGATTTTTTTTTCGTAATGGGGAGAGTATAGTAAAGGTTCACAATCTTTTAATCACATGTCCTGGTTTGAGTACTATACTTTGAGGTGATGAGAGATTATATTAGTCATTTTGTTTCTATCAATTGATCTGCTGTTTAGGATGTCAGCTAATTGCTAATGTACATGAATGTCCATGGCACAAATGGATCGAGAAAAAAATGGTGAAAGTTAGTTAAGATGAAGTCCTATTGACATCAGTATTGTTGGTTTAGTCACAGATCCAACTAATTTAATTAAAATGTGAGCCAAAATTCTGTCCTTGAGTGGGTTTGGCATAGCACCAGAACCCTATGACAGCACATCTGGAGTTTTTCTGGCATAGAAGATGACAATACAAGGAGCATGTTGGGGGAAAACCAGAACTTAATCAGAATCCTAAGTCTCCCAGACTCAGTCATGCCTCCAACATGCTAATGTTAGCCAACACTATGTTGTGGTGGAAAGGGCCACCAAGTCAAAGCTGATTTGTAGGGTTTTCAAGGCAAGAGATGTGTGGAGGTGGTTTACCATTGCTTGTCTCTATGTGGGCTGAGATAGTTCTGAGAGAACTGTGACTGGGCCAAGGTCATCTAGTAGGCTTCATGTGGAAGAGCAGGGAATCGAATCCAATTCTCTAGATTAGGGTCTACTGATCTTAGCCCCTATACCATGCTGGCTCATCTCAATGCTATATGTCTCCCCAAATCATCTTCCAATATGGTAGAAATATTGAACCACTGTCTGACTGACTAAGACAACCCCCCCACACGTGTGTATTATTACATACACCACAACAGTGATATATATTTGAAAAGTCCTATACAGCGCATGAAGAGTGCAAATGAAAGGGCCACCAGCAGGTACTTTCCCTACCCTCCACAAGCCATGGTACAATATTAGGACAATCCTACCCTAGCTACAAACTCAGTTGGCATTATTGACATGCCTACCTGTTCCTAGCATATTAAAAAAAACCCCAAGGTGCCAGGTTTCAATCACATTCTCCACATTGTACAGCAGTTAGGATTCAGCTGATGCTACTCAGCACTTTTGCCAATGCAAGTTCCACTCAAAGAATTCTGAGGAGGGCAAGGTAATACTGGTTAAAAAGGTGGAGACCTTAAATGATATTGTACTTCCCACTCAGTGAGGTTCAGCTAATCCCTTCTTGCCTGGGATAATACTGGCTCCATTATTATTGCTGGAGAATTAAGCTAATGTGATTGCAGTGCCTTCCACCTTTATCAAGTCCATAAAATGACCTTCTACTTTGACATGCCAACAGTGGTGTACCCCTAATGAGGACATGGGGTATCCCATGTCCCAGGGTGCATGCCATTTTGTCAGGTGGAGGTGCCGGACACTTCCCCATGTGATGAAACAGCATGAACTTGAGCCACCTGCCCCCCCGCCGCTGAGCCCTGCCCCCTCCCAGCCTCCCTGCAGGCTGTTCCTGTCCTCCTTAGGCCCTGGAGATGTCAGAAGCTAGTCTGCAGGGAGGCTGGGAGGGGGCAGGGATGCCTGGGCTGCAACCATGGAACCCCTCCCTCCCTGCAGGCCATTGTCTGCCCTCCCCAGGCGCTGCAGAGAGGCCAGGAGGGTGGGGTGCCACGGTGAATGGCCCAGGCGGGCACTGTGGCGCAGGCTGGCCCAGGAGTCGGCCTGCTGCCAGGGTACCCATCTTAGCCACCCCAAGCCCCGCCCTCCCCTGGCCTCCCTACAGGCTCATGTAAGTGCGGCACAGGATGCCAGGCGGGGCAGGGTTGTGTGGAGGTGGTCATGCCCCTGGGCACCATTTAGGCCCGGTATGCCATTGCATGTCAATCTGACCACATAGCCACTTGGATCCATGCCACAATAACACAATAACATCGAGACGAGACTATTGTAATGAACTTTACATGGGCTGCCTTTGAAGTTAGTTTTGAGACTCCAGTTGGTGCAGAATACTACAGATCAACTGTAATGCAGAGCATGCATATTACTCCCTTTCTGTGTTCATTCCATTGACTGCCCACCACTTACTAGGCTCAGCTTAAGGTACTGGATATCATACACAAAGCCTTTATGTTCTTGATCCTTTGCATCTGTAGGACCATCTCTCCTCCTGTGATCTACCACAGTTTTGCTAATCTCTGCAGATCCTTCTGCCAATTGCACTTGCAAATGGACAAGATCAGGAACCACCCATTAAATGTGCATTCTTTTTGATGGCCTCATGCAATAGCTTACTTGAGGAGTTTGTGAAGGCTTCTGTCTTTCTTCAAGCTATGTAGCACAGAAGTGTTCTAGAGGCCATTTCCATAAAGGTAATGGGACTGTAGAACAACAAAATGGTTTGAAAAGACACTGAAAAAGGAAAAGGGGTTGTAGACTATACCTGCTATGGGATGCAGTATATGTTTGCTGAATATTACCATACCGTCATAGCCTTATTTTCAAGTGATGTAATATCACTTTTATGTCCCCGGTGTTGTTTTTTACTGATATAATACCATTTATTTGCATTGTATCTGCATGTCACTTGTAACATAGGTACACCAGCAGACAGGATGAATAAGCCCAGTTCCTGTTATAGATGTTAACAAGATCCTGGGATATGTGAAGGCCTGAATAACTGCCTGGCTGCTGTGGTAAATTGGCTAAGAGTGAACAAATTGAAACTAAACCCTGAAAATGCAGCAGTCAGCTGACTGGGAAGGAGTAACTCTTGAAGGACATTGTGCTCCCCACTTTTGATGGAATTCATTTGATCTTTCCTTTGCCTCACTATCTCCTTGACAATAGATCCTTTCCTAATGACGAAAGCCTCAGCCAAATCTGAATACCTGGGCAGAGACTTTTAGAAGACACTCAGCTCAAAGCCATTCAAGGCTTCCCTGATACAATCAAAAGACAATTGGCTCTATTATCCCGGGACTTAGAAACAACAGATGAACCATTGATTAGCTCAGCCCAGCAATCCCAACATGGAAACCCAGAATAGAAACTTACTTAAAAATCCAGGAATAGAAACTTACTTATTCCTGCCCCAAACTATGCTAAGGGGTATAAAAATACAGTGCACCCTAAGTTCCACTACATTCTGAATGCTGGCTCTACAAGCTGGCTCTGCAAGCTCTTCAGGCTGGCTCTCCAAGCTGGCTCTCCAGGCTGGCTCCAGCTGCTGCTGCTGACTTCAGCTGCTGCTGGCCCCCGCTCTCCATGCTGGCATAGGAATCCTTGCCTTCTTCAGAACTTCTCTGCAGAACCTAGGTAACATATAAGTCCCTCACTCCCCCTCCTAAGGTATCATCCAAATTTATCTTTTCCTCCCTGCTTATATTCATTAGGAACTGTGTGTATGCTTCGGTCTCTTTTGCATTCTCTGTAGAACGTTTCAAAAACCAACTCTGGTATAGCTGTCTAAAAGAGCCCACCTAGCCTGCCTCTCACACTGCCAAGCTGAGTTATTCCCCATTGGTACTTTAAAAAAATATTGTAACTGTTAAGCTAGGTTACACACCTGTTGGCAGAGGCGTAGTGCCAACTGGGCTGGGTGGGGCATGATGCCCCAGGCAGAGCCACGGTGCAGGCATGGCCAGGCCATGGAGGGGGCATGTCAGGAGTGGGGCGGGGTGAACAGTGCTGCAGCAGGGGTGCAGTACAAGTGCGCCCCAGGCAGAATTTCCCCTTGCTTCACCTCTGCCTGTTGGTCATCTCTAGTCTTCCATACAGCATAGGGATGCTACATTCACTTGGTTTCACCTTTTCCTATATTTTGAATATGGAAAGCCATGGGAAGCATTAAGAATGAATGGTTGCAGTGGATGTGCTTATTGGCTCCTTCTGTCTGTGCCTGTCACGTCATTGCCAGCATACTACTTTGTAACTGGTTAGTTGCTGCAGGAATATAGAAGCTGCTGGAATACCTTGGCATTAAATACTTTAATTGGTCTGGGTAAATATTGTTTGCCCTTGCTATTAAAAAAGCATGTAATGGCCGTGACACTGGTCTCACAATTTATGATCACTTGGTCTCTATGGCTAACCCAGCCTCCTCTATAATGAAGGGGCTTCCAGAATCTTGAGAACACCACGATCTTAGATTTTTGAAGGTGTAGTGTTAGGCTGTTGTTACAGCAATATTCATTACAAGCCACTAATAATCTCTTCAAACCAATTTTGGTAAACGATAAAAGGACTGCAACATCAGTACTTAGTTATAGAAGGGTTAGCTGACCAGCTAGGCTTGGGCAGTGTGAATTGACTGATTTAAGTGCTGGTGCTAAGTCATTTAAATATAGGTTAAAGAGGGCCGGAGCAAGGACACAGGTTTGTTTAACTCCCCTAGAGATTGATATTTTGGGTGTAAGCAGTCCTTTTGATTACATTTAACTTGGCATTCGGTGTTATGGTGAAGGGCCTTATTAAGCAGAATCAATCTGTCCTTGACACCCTTTTTAGCCAACTTGGCCCAAAGTTTATCTCTGGGGATGGAGTCAAAGGCCCCCTTAATGTCCAAAAATGCAGCATACAGAGACCTAGGTTTGTTACAGGTTTTAGCTATAAGTTGGTTGATAACCATGATGTGATCAAGGGTGGATTTGCCTTTACAGAACTCTATTTGTTCAGGGCATAATACCCCGTTCAGGGCAACCCATTCATTCAGTCTAGTGAGTAGAAATTTGGTATATAGTTTCCCAGGTATTGATAAGAGGCTGATTGGCCTATAGTTTGCTGGTAAGGTATGATCACCTTTTTCAAAATAGGGACAACTATAGCCTTTGTCCAGACTTTTGGGATTAGACCAGTTTTATTAATCATTGTGAAGAGGGAGGCCAAAAGTGAGGCCCATCAATGGACAATTTTTAAACATCTCAGTTGGAAGTGCATCTGGGCTGGCGCCTTACCTGAAGTTGTTCAATTAAAGTCACTACCACAAGGGGAGTAACTGGGAGGCAATCCAGGAGATTGTCAAATTGAGGTGGGTCTTGAGTTGTAGGGCCCGTCTCTTCAACACTAAAAATGTTCTTATAGTGCTACTGCCAGGCCTCAGTTGTAATACCTGCAGCTAAATTATTGTTGGCTCTTGAGCTGCTGGAGACTATATTCCAGAAGGACCTGGAGTCATTAGAGTTGATTGCCCGGATACCTCTGTTAGTTTATTACTTGAAAATCCAATGGGATCACCCTTAGTCGGCTGTGAATTGATGGCACTCTACACGCAGATACAACTTTCACTGGATTATGTCCACTATCTGGAGAAAACAATTAGTATAAACACCCAAAAACTGTTTCTTGGAATGTAAAATACTTATTACTATTTGGCCCCCACATTTACAAAATAGAGCGCAAAAACACTTCTGGTAGAAATTTCATGAACAGTACCAAGAACTATACATCTTATAGTTAGGAGCATGCAGCTAGATGAATCCCTGCTTTATCTTTTTCATCAACACATTGATTTATATATGTGACACTGTGTAAGAATTACTGGAATGGTAAAATATAGGAGCTGCAAATAAATCTGTTCATATGTACTTGAGTGGGCCAACTTGCTTCCAAAGGCCAAAATTCATGTGCACAGACTAGGGCAAGTCCAGACCTATCTTGCCATAATTCTATACTTATTTTACACACATACACTCCTTCTCTAAGCAGTGAAAAATTATGCTTGCCTGGGTTGATTCGTTTTTGTTTTGAGGAGAGGAGGTACTGAATGCTTATGGATTTTTGCTAGCCCTTTCTTTATTTTCAAATATAAAGGGAGAGCTAGGGTCAAAACACAGGCCTGCTACTGTGTATGTGATCCCCAGAGAGAGAGAGGCTGGCAGGCAGACATACAGGTCCTGCTCCTGTCAGTTTTCAGTCATGCCTCTTTGCTTCTTTCTCTGTCCCTTTTCAGCATCTAAAATAGTATATCCTTTTCATGCAGACTTGCATCTACCATTTTCTTCTGCAGAAAGGGCTATTCAGGGGGATATCTTCAACTGAGAAACATTACCATTCATGTTGTCATGTAGGATAGAACGGAACACAATAAATAAGCAAAGCCTGTTAGGTATAGAATTATTTCTGCAGGTTGCATGAATGGCAAAAGAATGTGATAATGCAGAGAACACAGAGAAATAACTCCCTGGGGTGCAAATGTAAGGAGCAGGGAACAACTTTTGCCCATTTGCAGGTTGGCATCTGCAGGAGGCCCTGCTGACATTATTTGTCTGGAGGGCTTTACATTCAGAGTGAAATGCATGGGGGATAATATTGCACCCATGCATAAAATATGTTCCACCCTGATGACAACTGATTTCCAATAGCAATCCTTTGAGTCTGATCCATGAGAAATTATTTAGACCAGTTCAGTCGATGTCCCCTGATACCTATTTCTGCCTGAAGGTATCTCAATAAGGCGATATGATTTACTACACCAAAGGTTGCAGATAAATCCAATAAAAGCAATGGAGAGGCATAGCCTTTGGCTACACTCAAATGGGGGTTGTCAGCTAAAAGTTAGCAGAGCCACCTCTGACCCATAGCTACCTAATCTGTACCCCAGTTTTGAGGGAGAATAATTTTATGAGCTGGATACACATGTGAGTAGAATGCACAACTCTCTATATGGCTCTATCTGTGTGGAGTAGGGATAAGCACCAATAATTTCTAAAGCTAAATTTCAGGTTCAGGTTTTTTTAAACTGGAAATTTTTGATAAAGCCTTTATCCATCTCTTACTGAAAATTTTCAGGTTAAAAAAATCATAACATTTTTCAACCCCCCCCCCCTGGGTTTCCCAAGCCCTGGAGGACTTGGAAAGTGTCACTGGAGCACAAAACTCCATGGTGTGCTGAGCTTGCCCAGCACGGCATGGAGTTCTCTCCCTTCCCTCCCCATTTTGCTGGCTTCAGAGTCCACATGGACTTTGGAAACAAACAAACAAACAAATAACAGATACTATATAGTGAAATGTCTAAGTGTTGGATATTTATTGTATTTTCACCTGCATATTTTTGACTGGTTGTGTAGGCTACTTCAAAATTCTCCATTGAACTCCAGTAGTAAAATGAGTTTCCATGCTATTATTGGTTTCAAAAATATTAAAACAGCTACAGAGAAAGTCAATTTGTGCTGGAATTATAGCCTGCTTGCCTGTATATGCATAAAACATCCACTGTCCTTGTGTGAAGGATACATTTTTCTAAGTGATTTTGACTTACTAGGATTAACTAATGTCTATTTTTGTCTTTGACTGAAATAAATACATCCCTAAACTTACTATTAAAGCAGTTTAAATAATGACCAAACAAACTGCAATAAAATGTCAAAGGAAAATTTGCTAATGCATTAAGAACCTGCTTGCCAAGTTTTAGTTTGAAATATGTTTTTATTAGTTGAGCAATAAATTCCTCAAAATGATATTTCTAATAAATATAATGACTAACTAAACTACTTTAGACCAAAGGTGATGTAAAATGAAAACAAAAGATCATCCCAATAAAATAAACAAATTATAATTAATTTGAAAGTTAACATCAAGTACTGAATTAACAACTGGAAAAGAAATCATGTTCAGGCAAAACAGTTTTACTATATTATCTCATAAAAGGGATGGAGGGGAAAATCAGAAACTGCATTTAAATGTCATGGACATAAGTCATAATCATCCAGTTGCTGCTCTTGTCCAAGTTTTCATTTACCTTAATGCCACATATTCTTGAGCCAGGGTTGATGAAATAAATGAGTCCAGCATATTTTAGTATACCCATTATCAAAGTAAACAAATGAGTACATTGGGCAAAACATCAATGCAGGAGGATGGGGTAGAGGGAGCAACAATAGAAATTTACCTTCAAATCTGGTTTTTTTTTCTGGAACATGTTCTGAAACTCTTACCACTTCACCACACTGGTAAAAAGTGATTCTATCAATTTTGGACTTTGGAATTTTGACAGCCTACAAAAAATCAGTCACATATTTGATGAAATAATATTTGAATTATGCTTCAGTGAATATTATGAACTATTTTGTGATCTGCTTTTGTCAAGTCCTTGAGTTTTTTGCACTAAACCATCTTTTAGCATTTTAATCCTTTTGTGCAGGACCACCTGCTTTTTGCAGGAAAATGACAAAATGTTTGTGCTGTCTTAAAATCATAAAAGCCAGGATGAAGTGCAGGCTCTAGCAACACACAATACTAATGCATATATGGGCTTTTGGAAATGAGAAATTAGCCATCAATATATTTAATTTTCAACATGGACAAATCTGTATCAGTATACTGAAGCGATGGACAGTCAAGGCAGAACTTTCAACAAACCTGAAAAAAATCATAGGTTTCCAGTCAAATTTTAAATTTAACCCTGTTTTCCCACACAAAGACTATTAGGGTTTAAGCTTTGCTACCACCCCGCACTCCCCCAGGTCAGAGAAGCAGCACATATTGCTTTAATTGATGAATTGTCCTCAGTGGCCAAAACAGAATCACCAAATTTCTCTCAGGTGGAATCTGCAATAACTGCAAACTACAGATTCCACCTCCCCCCCTTCCTGTGGCAAGCACATGCAAATGGGAGTCCCTTTAAAGGATCTCCACTTGCAGGCACTTGCTGGGGGAAGGTGGAATCTTGTCAGAATCCCAAAAACTGCAACAAACTCATGTAGAAGAATAGTAATTTATTGGTATTGAGATCTTCTCTGGTCAATGCCAGAACTAAGGTTTGCCTCCGCAAACCCCTATAGTTAAAACAGAGTGCACCCCCCCCCCATTGTGGGAATGTGCGCCCAAAAGAACTGCAAATGAGATAACAGTGAAGACAGCCAGGCACTGACCTTGGGCAGCACCTGGTACAGTATAACATCATACAAAAGACAGAGAAAAGTCAGTTAGAAATGCAATTAATCCATTCCTCCACCCTCAGCATCCAGAAAGCAGCAAAAGCAAATCCCTTAAACAACAGGCCTCCTGACAAATCTGTAGTTTGCTGTTTTCTGACTCTTTAAGCATTCTTTCAAGGAAGTGAAAAATCCCTTGAAACAATGTTTAAAGAGTCAGAAAACAGCAAACTAGACAATCTCCCCCTTCCCCAGGATTTAAAGAAAGAAGAAAAACATTAAAGAATCCATCCCCAAACAATCTCCCCAATACTTAACTTGGGGTGCATGTCACTGGTCCATTTTTAAGGCTAGCAGGACCAAAATTGTAAAATATCTTCAGTAGAGGTGAGATTTGGTTCAGGAGGTCCAAAGTTGTTTTCTCCTATTGGTTCAGGAGGTCCAAAGTTCTCTTCTCCTATTAGCTCCCACTGGAAACAATGGGAATGGGGCACCCCATTTTGTGGTCCATAACTTTGAACCTCCTCAACCAAATGTCACTATACTTGGCTGGTATTATCAGAAGAATATCTGGAAGTTACTCTGAAATTCTGGTGCTACTAGCATTTAAAATGTGTTTCCTAGATGCCAAAAAAATATGTTCAGGTATCCCGAATAATTCAATTCCATGTGATTTTTTTGTATTTTTGGTTTTTGAAATTCAGTTTATTCAGGTACACAGACAATTTTACATCTGAATAAAGCTGAATCCAAATTTTACTAAATATTTTCGGAATTACTCAAGCCTACTGTTCATCTCTAGTAAATGAGATATTTTAGTTGCTGAACTGGACAAAAATAGCTAGAGGCTGCAAAAATCTTGTTCTGTAACACAACAAATAACTGTGCTGGTTCAAAAATGCTCAGTGACAGCACTATGGTTGAAACAAATTTACCAGGGAACACTGAGGTGAACTGAGCTCCCTTGGGGGAGGGCGGTATATATATATATATATTGGTATATATATATATTGGTGTGGTCTTGAATCACATATATATATATATATATATAATTTAAATAAATAAATAAATAAATAAATAAATAAATAAATAAATAAGGGTCTCATCCCATGAGACCAAATGAATGCAAATAAGCTAACTTTGCTTGGTAATCATGTCCATGATAAAGTTCTCAACATGCTTAATCCAAATGTCAGGCAAATGTCAGGCAAAGCAGTACTGTCATAATCCAGGAAAAAATGATATAGTGAAAGTTTAGTACACATAGGCCAATTATGCACAGCCAGCTTCCCATGACCCCAAAGAGAATTCTCCATGAAGTCTTTGTTTCAGGGCATGTTTGGCATTATTACTCATTGTCCTGTTTGCAGCAGGCAGGCAGGCATTGCAAGCAAGCAGGCAGGCATTGCAGCAGGCAGGCATTGCAAGCAAGCAAGCAGACACAAGCACTCTGGCTTTTTGCTTGTGTCCAGGGGAGGGCAATCTCTGGTTGTTTTTGCTGGTTCTCTGTTGTGCATGTGTGCTTTAATTTTAATGTAATGTAATTTTGATATTTTATATACCAGTATAAAAAGGCATACTATTACAGAAAAGTCTTGAATGTGGCATCACATTTTGCTCAGTCACTGATTGTCTTCTATTGCAGGAAGTGATCAGGGAGTCATGATCACATGCAAACAGCAAAAGGACAACCTGAACCACTTTTTACTAAGCTCCTCTGGTTCCCAATTGTCTCTCCCCTAATGTGCTATAAACACCAATAACGAGACCGAGGGTCTTTTCCCAGTGTGGTCTTGAATCACAGATTGCTTCTGTGTAAAATTGGAAATGTCTGAGCAGAGGCATATTGGGGGGAAATGGCATCTGGGAAAAACCCCTGCTCCGGGCACCCCCCCCAGCCTAGCGCCCCCCAGCCTTGCACTTGTGGTGGACCTTGGGGCGGGGGTGGCTTCGACTGGCACTGTAGCAGCAGGCCGGCTCCTGCAGGCTGCCCCCTGCCAGTGCACCCAGGTCATGAGAAGGATTAGAGGCAATGGAAAACAATGCATGGACAAATTGGTGGAGGGATCAACTAATGTTGTTATTTTCACACTGAGATATCTATATATTGATATGACAATTAAATTTTTTAAAGATCTAAAGATATACAGGAGAGGGGAAGTCATAGGAAATGAAAATTATCCACCAGGACATGAAGCAGGAAGGAGTAGGAAAGGGAGGGGGGGTGAGGAAGAAGGCCTGCAAAGTAGTGCAAGGGAGTGGGTGGGATCAGTCTAAGCAGGCTGGCTGTGGGCAAAGGGGAGAGGTCCAGGGCAAAGGTATGCTCACTGGCAAATCTATCCTGCTCTGGCAAATGACAAAAACTAAAATTGTGCTACAAGTGGTCTTGCTTACCATGGAGAGAATGGGAAAAAATGGAAATATCAATATAATGATATTCTGGTGCCATGTAAAATTATAATTAAATCCCCCTGGTTGCAGGGAAAGTAAGTATCCACTATGGGGTAAGGGAAAGTTTCTTACCCACACAACCATCCAGACTTTACCATGAACTTTTCTAAAAGTTTGGGGGAAAAGTAGGTTTTAGAAAGATTAGAGAAAAGCTGAAAACGTTTTTGTTAGAACATTCCATAAAGTTAATGAGTACAATTTTTGCAGTAGTTTTTTTTTACATACTACTATATTCTCTCTCAGGTGGCATATCTTGTAGTTGTCTTCTTCCAGTTCTTGTGAATTCATTCATAAAGGTGGAGGATGTTGTTGAATTCAGGTCTCTGGATTAAAAAAGTAGAGCAAAGATTTTTTGCTTTGTAAATAGGGCAGCTGGAAATAGCAATAAAAAGATTCTACAAGCTGTAAGGTGTGTGAAAGAAAAGCAAGGAAAACAATCTAACTGATTGAATACATTGCACTAATGAAATCATCTGTGTGTGAAGGTTGAAAATGTTGGCTGTTATTTCAGCAATTAAGGTTGTGAGAAGTAGAAATAATATGTATTATGTTATATTTGTATTTTGTAAAAGAACTTACATACCATCCAGGCACCTAATTTAAAGGTGAAGAACTGGATCATGCCCAATATTATTAAACATATTTTCACAAATATGCTTTCCCACTTTGCCAAGAAGATGCAGATAATAACTGTTGATTACTCTTTTCTGAGCAAAAAGAAACACATCTGCTTAAGAAACATGACAAGTAGACATTTTGCTTCTTTACTGTTAAGTAGGCTCATCCTGTTTTTTTTATTTCATTTTCTGAATTGTATTGTAGATGATTTGATCACTAGATCTGCAAAACAGAGCTAGGGATGGACTGGAGGAGTTTCTGTATGAATCTGAAGAAACACTCAAGGTTATAGAAAAATCTGATATCTTTAAAAACTGGGAGGGAATTAAAAAAAACCCAAAATAAGAGAAACAATGCCTGTAGATTTAATAAAAGAATGCCCAATGAACACACTGGCTGTTGGAGGCTAGTAGGCAACCACAACAATGTTGCTAAGCCCTAAAATTGTTGTGTAGCTTGGAGAGGACCAAAAATGGTTGTATTTAAAGTAATACCAATGGTATTGAGATATTTAATGAAACTGATTGATGCCAGAAGTGTTCCTGTGTTAAATTCTTCTCATGGAACATTGCAGGTTGGGGGAATAAGACTAAAAACATTAGCTTCATCCCATATCTCAGGAACTTTCATGTTATACTACTTCAGGAAACTTGGTCAGTTTCACAAATAGGGCTCAAAGGTTATTTACCACACTTTCTTCCAGCTTCTAAACCTAATAAATTTAGACACCCTGTGGGAGGCTTATCTATGCTTGTCCTAAATAAAATCAAAGTTACAGTCCTTCCAAATTGTTCTTCCATAGCACCAGCAATCAGCCTTTCTAAAGATAAATATCCTTTGATAGTTGTAAACGTGTATATTCCAACTGGCCAGGACTGCAAGTCCTTAATAATGATTTGGAATAAACTAACTGCATATATGGAAGAGCTTGAAGGTAGTGTCCCTAACCATGAAATAATAATGGCAGATTTTAATGCCAGAACTGGCAGTAAGGTTTTTTTTTCTATTTGGCTGATGAGGGTTATGATAGAGAGGCAATAACAACTGCTATTCATTTCTGCTATTTGTCTTTAAAAAGATGAAACTTGCAACCAAACCAGAGTAGAACTGGCAAAATGTGCGTTAGGATTCAATAAGCTTTGTTTCAATGGTCTGAAAAAAACCACCAACGTAGGGAACTTTACCTACATTTCAACACATGGATGCAGTATAATTGATTATATTCTAATTTCCTGCTAAATTCTTTGTTATTTTTCATTGATGATTATGCCTTAAGTGACCACCTTCCCCTAGCCCTTGAACCTTACTTGCAACAGAGGAGCCAACACAGCAAATTGGAGTACTCAACCACTGTACTTGCAGTTAGTTTGGAACACACGTCATGAGGTTGATGTCAAGTCCAGAGCCATAGCAAGGGGAAACTGCGCCCAAGGCATGTGTGCGTCGTGCGCCCCTGTAATGCCCACGCCTGCCCAAAAATGCCCCTGGAATTCCCTTGATGCTTACATGCCATACTGGTCAAGTCACTTATACAATCTTCTCTAATTTCCAGACTAAAAAGTGAAATGGCTAAAGCTGATAATCCAATAGTGGGAATTGGCCATTTTGAAAGTTTAGTCAAACAAATAGTCGACCCATTTAAAAATCATATGAGAAGAGCAAAAAATAGGAATTGGTTTAATAGGGAATGCATTGAAATTAATAACCAAATAAGAGTAATATATAAAAACTTATCGATAAACTAACTCCAGTTTGATTCTGATCCACCTTCAAAATCCACCATAGGCAGTTAATGACAAAAGTCCCTTGCCCTACATAAATGGAACCAACTTCTGCATGCTGCAATGATTTTAACAGTTTGGGCTGTTAGTAAACATATAGGATAGGACTAACTTCTCTCCTATATCATGCATTCCTCCCTCTAACTGGGCTCAATATTTCTCAAACCTTTTCCATGCGAATGACATTGATAGCTCTGGAATAACTGCAAATCCTAAAGAAATGACGGCATGGCCTCCGGTATCAGTCCAGGAAATAGTTGATTTGATTACAAGCTTAAAAAATGGGAAAGCCCCCGAGCCAGATATGGTTATTTCTGAGATCCTGAAGTCTGATCTGAACTGGTGGGCTCAGCTATTGGCGGCATTATTTACTTTAATTAAGAATACCGGCATTATGCCTCATTCATGGTTATCTGCTATCGTCATTTCTATCCATAAAAAGATGACTCTTCTGACCCAGCTAATTAACATCCAATAAGTCTCCTCTATGTAATTGGTAAACTATATGCCAGATTTGTTTTTAATAAATTACAAGCTTGAGTGATAGAATCAAGAATTACAGACCCAGAACAAATGGTTTTTTGCAAGGGCAAGTCCCCTTTAGATCATAGTCTAGTTCTATCATATCTCATGAAAAAGTATTCCAGTACAGGGCCCTCCAAGTTATTTGTGGCTTTAATTGATCTAAAGGGGGCTTTTGATTCAGTTAGAAATTTCTTATGGCAAAAGTTGTCCATATTGAACATTGATTGCAGACTTTTTTTAAAAAAATAAACCAACTCTATAATAACAACCTGTCAAGTTAGATGTCAAGTTAGATGTATTCATGAGAGGCTTTTAACTGATGAAATACCTGTTAGCTGCAGTGTCAAACAAGGGTTCAGATTAGCTCTTCTTCTATTTAACATCTTTCTTAGTGATTTACCTCATGCTCTTTCAGATGTAAATGGGCACTCTCCATAACTGTATACAAAACATGTTCCAATTCTATTATATGCAGATGATAGGACATTATTATCTCTGTCAGGTATCAGGTTAAAATTGTTATTATATCATTGTGTTGACTATTGTACTAAGAATTGTTTGGAAAACAACAATATCAAAACCAAAATTTTAGTTTTTTCCAAACATTAGAAACCACTCACTTGGCAAATTAATGGCCACAAAATTGAACAAGTGAGGAACAATAGATACCTTGGCATTGTTTTCAGCCATGATCTGTCATGGTCTCCCCAACATAAAACAGCCTTGGCAACCGTGTCGATAAACACATCTCCAATCTTTTGTTTCCACTATAGCAAAGGTAATCAGTTTATTCTAGCTGCATTAACTGTCTTTAATGCCAGAATCAGCTCACAACTACTTTATGGGGTCCCAATTTGAATCACTGCAATCAAAATGACCTAAACTCTTTTCATTCCAAATTTCTATTATGTGTTCCCAGATGTGTTCCCTATATGGCCATCAGTACAGAAACTGAGCAAAGTACCCCTATGAAGTTAGCATGGGTAAGAGCTATAAAGTTCTGGTCTGATTTATCTAGCGACTTATGCTTATTGCTGGCAGATAAATTTAACTTCAAATTGTAGTCTTATGTACAGCAGCAGCTGAAAAACATTGACTTTTTAGTGGACTCACTAAGTATGCTCTCTTTTGATGAGACCTTTAAAATGGCTAAACAAAGATTGTTGGACTTAGAGTTCCAAAGCTTAATGCTGGCAGCCAAGAAAACATGTTCTCCAAGTAGCATATTGATCTTGATCCAACAAAGATGCATGGCAATGTATTTTTGCCTTTTGCCAAATCCAAAGCAAAGGTGAGCCCTGGCAATTGCAAGGTTTAATGTATTACCATCAGCCTTTCTAACTGGAAGATATATTAAAAAATTGAAGATTCTAAAAGATTCTGTAATAATGGCAGTGTGGAAATGCTTATGCATTCCTTATTTGAATGTCCCAGACATGAAAAGACTAGGGCTCATTCCGCACACGCAAAATAATGCACTTTCAAGCTGCTTTCACAACTGTTTTTGCCATTCCGCACAGCTTCAAAGAGCCCTGAAAGCAGCTTGAAAGTGCATTATTCTGTGTGTGCGGAATGAGCCTAGGTTAAAGTATAAGGATACAGTTTTGTCGAGCTGTTTACAATTGCCGGAATACTACAGAATACCTCACCTGCTGAATAATAATGATTTGTAATTCTGTGAGATTGTTGCAAATGTTCTCTTAGAAACAATGAAAGAATTTTGTACATATACCATATATTTCTGTAGTTTTTGTGGGCTTTTTTAAACCTTTAAATGCTAAGGAACAGCCGTGACTTACCGCGGCTGCCATTGCTGATGGGGAAGGGACAGCCTCCATGGAGCTGCCTCCTCCCCCTTGCCTTGCGAGCTCCTCTATGCTCGCGAGACTTTGGCTTGGGAGGTGGGGCCGGGCAGCCTATTTAAACCTGGGCCCGGCCTCTCCACCTGTCCATTTGCTGAAACGTGCGTGTTTTCAATAGCAGGAGGGTATTAGCTACTTCCCTCAGGCAGCAATAAAGGCAATAAAGGAATTCTTGTTGTAACTGAGCAGAAATTTTTCAGAAAGGACAAAAGAAGATTAAGCTTTCGAATTTGCTGGTGTATTTGTCTTATCTTAAATGCACAAATGATAAATGAAGGAATGGAAGGAATGGAAAGCTGTGGCAAAAGCAAGCTTCCTATGCATAACTGCCTTCAGAAAGCCCTCAGATCCAAATACAAAGGATGGCAAACATTGGTTATATTGATATTGCCCCAAGGCCAGGACTAGGTAATTCGGAGTCAAAATTCAAGGTGAAATTTGGGGGGAGTGGGAAGTTAATGGGAACTTACACTCTTGCATCCCTCCTTACTGCAGATTCACTTCCCCTTGGCCTGGGCCTTCCAAAGCCACCATGTGGCAGATCAGAGAAACCATGCAGTTTTTGCATGTGGGCAAAAATCATGACCTTTCCCAATGCTTTGCTCTTCCCTGCAAACTAAATGGTGCATTATTTTATTGCTGGGTTTTTCCATTCCTTTCTCTGCCTACTCAATTGTTCTTACAGCCATGCTGCTCTTTTGTTTTTCAGGCTGCTAGTCAATTAAAAATGTAACAGACCAGTAAAATCTTTTGTCAGAATCCCAAAAACACAAGCAAACTCTTGTTGAAGAACAGTAGTTTTTAATAGTGTTGGATCTTCCCTGGTCAAAGCTTATACTGAGAATTGCCCGCGCAAAACACAATAGTTAAAACAACTTGCACCTCCCAGCCTGGGAAAGCGCGCCTAAAAGTTACCATAAGAAAGATAACATGAGATGGTCAGGCAGTGACCTTGGGCACCACCTGGTACTGCATAACATCCTACAGAAACAGTAGAAAGACAGTTAGCATTTAACCCATTTAACAGTATTTAACATTTAGCATTTAACAGTAGAAAGACAGTTAGCATTTAACCCATTTCTCCACCCCCCTGTGCATTTAGAAAGCAGCAACAGCAAAACCCCTAATAACAGGCCTCCTGACACTCTTCAATGTTTGATAGACCTCCCCCAAACAAAGAGTAGCATGGCTGGAAGAGCAGTTGGGTGGGTGGGCACTTAAACACAAGTAAAAGTATTTGGCAGTCAACATGGAGGAAGCTGTAGTGCATTACCCACGCGGTCCAGCATTAAGAACGAGCAGGCGAGGCAGGAGAGAACATCTGGTGGAGATCGCCAGCAGCGGGAGACCGGAGGTCCGTGTTCCTAGCGAGTCTCCCGTCTGCCGGTTCCTGGCACCTTTTATTGTTACTCTATCGGGGGCGTGTAGGAGGGAGGACCGGGGGAGTTCCGGGAGAGCGGGAGGTCGGGAGATCATCATGTGATGCATGATCTCATCTGGCTACTTCGGGAGAGAATGGCGTCTGAGCCTAATCCTCACCTGGGGGGCAAGACCATTGTCCCTGCGCCCAGTGGTGGAAGCCAAACAGTTCATGACCAGTGACTCATTGGGGGATGAGGAGTGGGGAGTGCAGTGCGACCAACAAGGCCATTTTACGTAGGTCCGTTGGCGTCCCAGCAACGTTCTACTCTGGCACTGCTGGGTGCCAGCAATGCATCACTTATCTCCTCCTTTTATTTTAGAAAAGGGGCGAAATGCTAAGGGGCGATTTAAAGGGGCAGCTTGTCTCCTCCGCCCGCCTGGTCAAGAAGCTGAGCGAGCTACTTGTGTAACATTAGAACTTGGTTGCGGGGTAAAGGAAATTCGAGGGTTTTCTTACACATGTTACAGGCAATAGTAGACACGCGTGAGCGAAGCAAGATCCGATAACAAAGCACACAATTAGACCGATGCAGAGCTGGCTGTATGCACTCCAACCATCCCCCCGACAGCCAGCTCCAGAGGGCTGACCACCAATCAGATGAAACATCATACTTCAGATTAGATACAACTACTTGCAGCTCACGCACTTTCGTAATGAATCAACTGGGAATTATCAGAAAAGATTAAGCACATATTGTAGTACATTCTCACAACCTTGGTGATGCAGCAGCAACAAGTAATCCAATAGCGACACGGTGTCTACAGGGTTAAACGGCCCGAGGAAGTTCCTGCTGCAGTCCAGGGCATCCAGAGCGGTGGAGGTGGAGTTGATGGACTTAAGGGCACAGGCCAGCCTGACCAATAGTCTCTTAGCATTGTAGGAAGGCGGAGTCCGGGGACTCCCACTAGGGAAGTTGCAGGGGAGGCGAACTCACGCTTGGGAGAGAGGCGACCGCATCGCATCCGACAGGAGGAGTCGAAAGAGCAGAAGCGGCGGCCCAGCGTCCAGGCTCCCGAGGTGGAGCCTAGAGGGCAGGGCGATGGTGAGAGGCTGACTGAGGCAACAAAGAGTTCCCGGCAGAGAGTCCCGAGGCGGGAATGTAGTTAAACGTCCTCCCTTGGTCCAGGAACCAGCCCCGGGGGAGCAGGATGTTTCCGAACAGGAATGTCCTCCATGTGTGTGCAGTTCCAATTAGCCGAGCAGCCAAGAATGGAGCCAGGTGGGTTCCCAGCTTTAACTGCGCCGGTGATAAGGCGCAGGTGTTGGAGTCGTGGTTAGCTTGACAGTCTTGACAAAGGAGAGAGCGCCAACCCGGAAAGAGGTTTGGATGACAGGTCCCCAGTCAGCTCATAGAGTATCTGATGGATGAGGCATTCGCCCATGAAGGGGCTCAGCCCAGACTCCGCTAGGAAGTCTCGAGGTGCTTTGCAGGCAGGGGAGCAGGCAGGAACTTAGCAGGCTCCCGACTCCTAGAGTACTAGCCCAGGCAGAAAAGATGAGGCAGTTGGCAGCTGACAGCAAGCTGCTCCCAGATGTTGGTCTGGTGGCTTCGTCAGGGGGTGGCAGATCGCCATCGGCAGGAGGCAACAGAGGCAGGCAAAGGATGGTGGTCGCTGAGTTGGTGGTGATGATCGCAAAGAGAGCGGCACAGAGGTTCTCGGGTGTCACCGGGGTGGTCCCTGCTGGTGCCCAGCAGCGCTGGGAGACCTGGCTGGTGAGCCATGATGTCTCCCCAGGTTATTCGGGTCTTTTACAGGCGTTAGCGTGACGTTCCTGTTAGAGATAAGCTAGGCGGGATCCTCTAGAGAGATGTGTTCCATCTCCGGGATGGGGTTAGTTTCCCTCCTAAGCCATTCCATGGGTTGGCCTGTCATGGCCGAGGTCCATGAGGGACCTGTAGGAAAGAGGGACTAGAAACATTTTCCCAGGTTGCAGTGGAGTCCCGCCAGGCTCAAAGCCGGATGGCGGAGGAGATCGGGATCTCGAAGTTTAGTGTTTGGAATTTTAATATAAGAAGAGGGAGAAGGCTTGTTTTGCAGCCTGTGAAGGTTGCTTTTGATGCAATCCTCCTGGGGGCCGCCTACTCCTCTTTCTTTGGTTGTTGTGGGGAGGGCAGGAGGTAGGCGACCCTGGGGGGAATTGGCTTCAGAGCGTCATCGAGAGTGCGTCCAAAGAGGCGGGGAGTCCGAGCCCTCCCGAGGGAGGAGGGAACAAGCGGGTCCCTGGGGGGGATTGTGGGTATGCATGCTTAAT
Organism: Sphaerodactylus townsendi; assembly: GCF_021028975.2. Classification (NCBI taxonomy): domain Eukaryota; kingdom Metazoa; phylum Chordata; class Lepidosauria; order Squamata; family Sphaerodactylidae; genus Sphaerodactylus; species Sphaerodactylus townsendi. Next base: position 41,078,598 of record NC_059431.1, read on the forward strand.
CAGCAACACAAAGGGGGCTTTAGGAAGCACCTTTTGGGGAGATGGGTGTTACATCCAGGGAATGAAGCAATCCGGCAATTAGAGAGGCAAATTCCTCGCACACACAAGGAAAAGGGAAGGAGGGGGTTTCTTTGTAGGGGAGTTGCACTTACCGTGACCTTGGTGGCTAATGCAGGAAGCGGGATGATGCTAAATTTTGTGATCGAATTATCTTTGGGAGATGCTGCCTGCCGAAACCACTTCGGCCAAGCATCACCAGAAGTGATGATAGTGCTATAATGCCGTCACCACTTCCCCCTTAAACTGGGGCCTGTCCTGACAGTGCTGCGGTATCAGGACGGGCCCAGATTTTAATCCAGGGAGGAGACCCAGTCAATGGTGGCCCTCCCGCCTTTACTGGTCGAAAAAACAGAAGGAAAAGGGGAGGGGAGAGGGAAACAGTTTTCCTGCGGAAATCAGAAAATAATTTCAGAGAGACAGGGTGGGATGCGGCTTGATCGGTGGCCCGGCTTTACCCGTCCCAGACCAGAGTCGTTTTGACCCACGACTCATGCCAAAGGGTCCCTTCCCCAGAGATTGACATGGATGTCCAAAATGATGGGGACTGTGAGCTACCGCTTTCGAGTCCTAGGCTGTTGACCGTGGCCGGGCCCGGATGCTCCCGTCTTTCAGCGGTTTTACCTCACCCAGATGTCGCGGGCAAGCCTCGGTCGGCCACTGGTGAGCCCTTTCGGCTACTCTGATGTATTAACATCAAGCGCCGGTGTCCACCAGAGCCCTTGAACCCCACATCCTTCTATGGCGAGAAGAGCTCCAGATATGGGCCGGGAGCTCCCGATAGGCGTCTCCACCGCTGCGACGGTGGTGTAGGCTGCGCCATGTTGGCTGCTGGGGCTCGTAGCCTTTATTGGGTCGGCAGCGGGCAGCGCATGGGGCAAGAGAATCAGCTGAGCGCAGCTGGCTCCGGCGGGCAGCTCCTGTGGGATGTTTGTCCAGACCTGGAGGTGGATGGGTCCTTGGTGCGTGGAGTCGACCACTCCGGGGACGATGAACAGTCCCTGTTCAGCGGCAGAGGCCTTTGGCAGCACGAGCCCAATTGTCCCGGTAGGGATGGGCTCGTCATACTGGGTTGGGGCGACAAGAACCTCGTGGGGGAACTTAAAGGAGATGGGCTGGGTGCATGCGAGCGAGATGCCACGAGAGGGGGGTGGTTTCGGCAGGGGCCTAGGCGTTTGGGTCTGCTCTAGTACTCTCCTCCTTGGTCCTGGGTTGGGGAGAGACGCCTGGCGGGAGTTTTACCGGCAGTCGCTTTCTCCACGGAAGCCCTTTCTGGCAACGTGGGCACCGGGTTTTAGGTGGCCTTCTCCTCCTGGGGGAGGACCCTCCTCCATCGGGGTTGTAGGCCCCCCCACCGGGCTGCCTACACTCCCTTCGGAAGTGTCCGGGTCTGCCGCAGTTAAAGCAGTCATCCTGGAGATCAAGTCTCCCCGCCGGTGGAGAGTGCCAGCGGCGAGGGAGGCTAGCTTGGTGGGCGGAGGGACCCGGCGTCCTGGCAAGCCTTGGGCATGTCAGCCAGTTCAGGATTTTTGCCCAGGCCCGCGGATTGTTCTGCGCACCGCGGAGAAGTTCTCTTTATGCAGGGCGCATGAGGAGCTCTCGCTTTGGGCCTCCTCGCCATCTACCTGCCTTCTGAGCGCTTCCTGGAGCCTGTTCACAAAATCTGGCATAGGGCTCTTTGGGGTTTTTGCCGGATGGAGGAGAAACTCTGGGTTGGCTGGCCGGCATTGGGGACTTTGACAAATGCCTTATAGTACACTCTTCCAGAGGCTGCATCAAGGTGGCCTCAGGCAGGACAATCTGATCGGGATTGGCGAAAGCATCGAAACCGTAGTGCTGAGCGGGCGGTGTAGGCGCCAGAGGTGGCTGCTCTGTTGAAGCACTGCTGAAGGAACTCATTCTCCCAGACCACAAATTGTGCAGGGCTCAGGAGCATGCTAAAGGTGGTCTTCCAGTCATCTGGAACCATTAGGTGGTTCCTTGCGACGTTTCCAGCATGCCTCTCACGTAGGGGCTAGTGACTCCCACGTCCCGCATTGCTTTGGCGGAGCTCGGCAAGGATGTTATAGCTTAGGGTGTAATCGACAACTGGCCGGATGAGACGCTTATCCTCCCCCCTCAGTATCTGTGAAGTGGACGGGGCACAATGCAAGAATATCGGTATCGTCTTCCTCGCCAGGGTTTCTTTCTTCTGCAGATCGTGGCTAATACGCTCTGGCGAAAGTCTTGAAACCCGCTGCCTAATACGCGGCGCTGACGGAGGTGCAGTGGGCTTCGGGAAATGAAGGCGGAGCAGGAGGGGGCGGCTGAGCCGCTGGAGAGTTTGGAAATGGGTGAAGGAGCCGGGGCAGAAGGAGGACAGGCGGCCCAATTTAGTGGATAGAGAAAATTCCTGGGTTGAAATTGAAGGTGCGATCGAAAAGGAGGGCTGCCTACAGCAAGGGAGCCATAGGTCTGGGTAGGCCGATGGCTTACAAAACATTGTCTCCATCGCCAGTAAGCAGCCGACATCGCCACAGGCCTCTGCAGCGTAAGAGTGCGCCTCGATGTTTTCCCAGTCCCAGATTCAACGTCCCCTCTGCAATACCATGGACACTGAGCTTCAATCTCCTCAACCAATTTGCGCAGCTCCCCTTCTCTTTACGGGGACCCTGCCGCATTTCGCTAACGCCAGTTCGCTAACGCGGCTTGTCATAAGCCCTGCTTTTGCAAGCTCCCATACTCACCGGTGTTCCGGCCGACGAGAGAGCGTCCTAGGACGCGTGTCTCTGGATGCGCCGATCCAGAGGACAGGCGATACCGGGAACGGTGGTCCCTCCTGGATGCCTCGATCCGCCGGATCTCCCCGGTATCGCTGCCCTTCCCCAGGCTTACGGTGAGCAGGGTGGGAGGTTCGAGGATTCCTGCTCGGCACTATTTGTAGTCGACTCCACGCCGTCAGCGTAAGAACGAGACGAGACGCCGAGATAACATCTGGTGGACGCCAGGCAGCGGGAGACCGGAGGTCCGTGTTCCTAGCTGCATCTCCCGCCTGTCGGGTTCCTGGCACCCGTTATTGTTATCCTATTGGGGCCCTGTAGGAGGGAGGCCCGGGGGGAGTTCCGGGAGAGCGGCAGGTCGGCAGATCACCATGTGATGCCTGATCCCATCTTGCTACGCGCGGAGAGGGAGCGTGACGCTGCTCGAGCCTAATCTCCTCACCTGGGGGCAAGACCATTGTCCCTACCGGTGATTGAGCCGTGACAGTTCATGACCCGTGACTCATTGGGGGATGAGGAGTGGGGGTGCGGTGCGACCAGCAAGGCCGTAGGTCCGTTGGCGTCCCAACGTTCTACTACGGCACTGCTGGGTCAGCAGTGCATCACTACAGGAAGCCTCACAGCCGGAGGCTCTTTCAGAATGGGGAACTGCAGGAGAAACCCTAGAGTGAAGCACACAACTGCATGGCAGCAGCAAGAGTGAAAGTGCTAAATGAAACATCACAAAACTGAGCAGCTGTTGTATTGTGTTTACATGGATACTTGTGCATCCTCTGTTAAAATCCTCTTTACTTGTGCATCCTCTGTTAAATTCTCTCTCTCTCCTTACTGGATGGAGAACTGGCAGTCTCATGGAACTGGCAGTCAAGATTGCTCGAGCTTGTTTTTGTGTGCAAACCACAGAATTAGGCAAACAGTGCATTCCTTATAGTTTTATTATAGTCTACAGGAAAAGATGGTCAGCTTCTGTTTGACAGAAGAACTTCCATCTGCAACTGTGACTTTTAAAGCAGACATAAATACTTGAATTCCTGCTGATGACCTGTTTGGAAGCTTCATTTTGGAAAAATGAGAACTTCAAAATGGATCAGAGAGAAAAAAACCCTCTCGAACTTTAATTATACATTTTTTGATCTGACATTGAGCCTGGTTTTTGGGGCGGAGATGGCCATGGCAACTCAGGAGGATGATCTCTATTTATTTGTGGATAAGGGAAATTTCTCACTTTATCTACTGTTTCTGACAAGTTCAATCACTCATTACTATTAAAACACTTGACTATGATATTGGAACTGAAGAGGTGACCTTGAGATGGTTGTGGTACATACTGCAAGCATTTGATCATTACAAAAAAAGGCAGGAGAGGAGATGCTATTCATCATTCTCCTACTCTGTACCTACTTGTTCCCTATTAAGTTGCCAAATATAGTTCTCTCTGAGCTTTCCAGTTTTGCTCCTGCTTAAGGTACTGTTGCCCAAATTCTAATCATAACTAGGCTGCCACTGGTTAAAAATCAAGACAATTTTGTCTTTATCTTTTCATCTGACTCAGCAGTCCCCAAACCATCTTCCAGCATTCATCGACTGCCACTTGAGGTTGCCAAGTTAATTAACCACCAAATGGCATTGGCATGCAGTGCCAGTTATCAGGCCCTCGTTAAGAGTCTGACTAAATTGAAATGAAGGTGAAACTGGGGCTCTGGGGTGTTGAAAACTATGTAGTTTCATGAAGTCCAGTGGCACTTTTGTTGTGTTTAATCAAGCAGAACAAAGTAGATATTAGATCCTAGTAGACTCCTTTGCTTAGCTTTCTCTAAAATGCATGTAAACCTCAGTGGTCTGAATACTAATTAATAGAGCAAATTAAACTCTTTGACCCAGAGGAAATTTAGTACCATGTTCTAATTTCCCTTACAAAGATATTTTTATGTAGGGTTTCAATGGTTCCATGACAAAGAATAAAAGAAAAAAAATGTGAGAGTCCCAGAGCATAATGACAAGGAATTCAGTTTAAGCAACGAGGCCTTATGAAATTTGTTTAAATAGAGGGAAGCTCATACATGACTTGTTATCAAAGATATTTGACATCTCTAAGGAGATGGCTTCCTCAAAGAAGATAATTTCTTTTTCAATTGCAGTTTGTAAATCAATACTGTGTTGCAAAATGAGGAAATTAAAACACATTCTGCTGTCTTAAAATGAGAGATTTTCACCCTATGCTGTTAATTTTTCTTGTTTCTTAAGCAGCTCAAAAGGGCGAGTGCTTATTCCACCCACTGTTGGGAATGCAATCTCTGCAAATTACAAGCAGCGCACTTGAAATTTGGAGGTGATCATATGAGGTGTGTGATTCAACAGAATAGGCATTGTGAACAGGATAAATTGGCATGTTGGTTCTGTTTCCTCTGCAGATTGCACCCTGCATGAAACAAACAAAAATAACTTGTGTATAAAGTAAAAGAAAAATGTGTCATGATATATAAAAACGAGTGAAAAGTTCACTAAAAGGTCATCTCCTAAATTAGCAGGAATTTGCAAAACCCAGAGAATGGAAACAGTCAGTCTAGGGGCAAAAGTAGCAAAGATTGACCTTTAACATGTGAATTCAACTGTGATTCTAGACCAATGAGAGGCTGTTACGTGGGCGGGGAAAAGTATCCCTGATGTATGTATTGTTGAGATCACATGACGATGTTATAACATCGCGTCATGATGTTATCACATCACATGATGATGTTATAACATCACGTCATGATGTTGTCACATCACATGATGGTTTTATAACACCACATCATGATGTTATAAAAACACATCATGGGGTTATAACATCACGTCATGATGTTATAACATCACATGCTGGTGTTATAATATCATGTAATGGTGTTATAACATCAAGCCATGATGTTATAACATCACATGATGGTTTCGTTGTCTGGCATCCAGGGCAAACAGAGCTTGCCCCATGTGGACACCGGCTTAAATAACCAGGCGCCTGCAGGCACCTGGTGATGATGCGGCCTGCGGCTCTCACAGGATGGCGTTCTTCCAGAGCTTGGCTCCCACACATGCGCAGGCCGAGCTCTGAAGCTACGTGGCATTTGCCTGGGGGTCCCTCCCATAAAGCAAGCCACGGCCACGCTTTATAACATCGAGTGGTGATGTTATTACATCATGTCACGATGTTATAACAAAGTGTGACGTTGTTATAACATCCCGACATGATGTTATAACATCGCGTGACGATATTATAGCATTGCATCATGATGTTATAACAACGCATCACTATGTTATAACATCGTGTCAGGATGTTATAACATCCCATCACGATGTTATAACATCCTGTCATGATGTTGTAAGATCACATCAGGATGTTATAACATCCCATCACGATGTTATAACAGTGCGTCAAGTTATCGCTTGATGATGTTATAACATTGCTTGATGATGTTATAACATCACGTGATGATGTTATAACATCGTGATGCAATGTTATAACATCACGTCAAGATGTTAGAACATGGTGTCAGGATGTTATAACAGTGTGTGATGATGTTATAACATCATGTCAGGATGTTATATCATCACGTGACGATGTTATAACATCGCGTAACGATGTTAAAAACATTGTGTCAAGATATTATAACTTCATGTGACGATGTTATAACTTCATATTATGATGTTATAACATCCTGTGATGATGTTATAACATCCCGCCATGATGTTATAACATCGTATCAGGATGTTATAACATCGTGTCAGGATGTTATAAAATTGTGTGATGATGTTATAACATAATGTCAGGATGTTATAACATCGCGTCATGATGTTATAACATCACGTCAGGATAGTATAACATCCCGTCATGATGTTATAACAACGCGTGACGATGTTATAACATCGTGTTAAGATAGTATAACATCGTGTGATGATGTTATAACATCGTGTCAGGATGTTATTACATTGCGTGATGATGGTATAACGTCGTGTCATGATGTTGCAACATCGCGTGACGATGTTATAACATCCCGTGACAATTTTATAACATCCCGTGATTATGTTATAACATTGCGTAACAATGTTATAACGTCACGTAACGATGTTATAACGTCGTGTCATGATGTTATAACATCGTGTGACAATGTTATCCCTTGACAATTGTATACCATCACGTGACAATGTTATAACATTGCGTGATGATGTTATAACATCCTGTGATGATGTTATAACATCGCATCATGATGTTACAACATCGTGTCATGATGTTATAACATCGCGTCAAGATGTTATATAACATCCCGTCGTGATGTTATAACATCACGTCAGCTTGTTATAACATCGCATGATGGTGTTTTAACATCACGTCATGGTGTTTTGATATCGTGTCATGGTGTTATAACATCACGTCATGATATTATAACTTCACGTCAGAGAAGGATTGGCAAGGTCTGAAGAGGGTGTTACGTTACTTGAAAGGGACCGGCCGCGAAAGTCTTCGACAGAGCTCACTACTGTTATTAGTTTGAGAGCTGAGTGAAAGCAAACATATACAGACTGGAGAGAACTGATGGAGGGGGTATATTGAAAGGCAAACTGAAGGGACATGTAAACCAGGGAGGAATATCTTCCAATTAGGGAAGGATTCCTATATACCAGTTCATCTGTGGTGTGGAGTTTTGCTTTGAGATTCCTCAGTAGAGAAATTTTTTAATTTGAGGATTTTCTAATGGAGAGGGTAAAGTGTGAGCGTACCGAAGTTAATGAACCAAGCCCATAGGATTCTCTATGTGTGAGAAGTAATTCATTAGCCAGAGTAACATCTTACATAAGGAATTGTACCGTCTGAGTAGCTGCACTATCTGAAGAACATCTTAACTTACTGAAACTGACCAAACTTATTTGAGCCTGTGCCTGAAAACAAACACTACTTCTGTACCAAAGATCTCTGCTTTCTGCTCTGGTTTTTCTGCTTCTTTATCTATTGCTTTCTCCAAGTTTTTCATCTTCCATTCCCATCTCCACTCTAGTTAAATCTTTTAATCTGTTCATGTTTTACATTATTATTCTGGTGTGCCTTATAAAAGGAGTTTGCCAAGAAAGTTTTTAAAATAACAGCTTTCTTCACCTTCTGGGAGTATAAAATGGCTGAGGGAAAGTGTTTCTTGTCACCAAGCATTACCATTCGTGAAGCACCTCAGTCCCTGACAGGAAATAGGCAGGAAAAATCTGACAAGCCTAGTTAGTGAGTTGTTTCCCGACCTGGGTGATTTAGAAAGACGTGAGGGTGCATCACATCATATGTTGCCAAAAATACAAATAAATGGGTTCTACATCAAGCCTCATTTCTCCCTAGAAGCTAAATTGGCCAAACTGAAGCTATCATACTTTGGTCACATTATGAGAAGGCTCCTTACTGAAAAAGACAATAGTTTCAGAGGAAATGGCAACAGGAAAAGATGGCAACAGGAAAAGATGAAGACCTAACATGAGATGAATTGACTCTAAAATGAAGCGACAACTCCTCAGTTTTAAAAGACCCTCAATTGAGACTATTACAAAATACGAGATATTTCAGAGTGTATTAGCCAGTAGTGTAGGATTAGAACAGGGTTTGCGAAGTGACTTGATGGTAGTTAACACACACATGTTTCACTGTGGTTATTAAATCGAAAAAGTGAAGACATCAAAATAAATGTAAAGAACCAATGCAGTCTTTTATGTTTGAGCTAATATTTATAAGACAAACATTTATTTTAATTTTACATTGATTTTCTTGCTTTTATAAAATATAGCATCATATATTGAAATTAAATTGATAGTTTAGCAATCCAGGGCTGAAACAATTTACACTTGGGGTAATTTTAAATTGTTGAAGAGTAAAGAAATCAATTGTTATATGGGCATACTCTAAATGTCAGCAAATGTGAAAGAACCTTAGTTTTACTGATAACCTTATATGAAGAATCCAGCAGTACATTTATGTAAGTTACAATAATACAATATATAGCTATTATTAGGAGTTCAAGCTAGCATTTTATTTAGGTTCAGCCAGTTTCTACTCTCACAGTTACATTCACACAGACAGCTGTTGTAAAATGGTAGAAACAAAATAACAGCAAGAAGATTATTGTGGAATCAGGGCGGTTGTTCCAGATTAGTTTACCGCCAGATTAATTTAATTGTCATCACCAGAATTTATTACCATGTAATAGTCCTTCCATCATCCAAATTGATGATAAAAGAAATACTAAGATAAGCACTATGAAGAGAACCCTGAGGCATCCTGCTAGCCACTTTTCTTGCCAAATTAAGAAAGAGATAGACTATCCGGTGAAACACCCTTTGGGTAGGTTTTAGTCCACAATCAATAATTACAAATCCATCTTCATAGCATTGACCAATACATTTTACCTAAGCTTGACGTAACAATGTCATGGGGGATCCTGTCAAAAGCCTTACTGAAATCAAGGTACACTGCATCCACAGCATTCCCTTCATCTACCAAGCTTGTCACTCTATAAAAAAAAAGATATAAGATTAGTCTGGCATTAATTGTTGAGAAACCCACTGTGACTTTTAGTGATCTCAGCATCCCCTTTTAAGTGCTTACAGTCTATTTAATGATCTGCTCTTAAATCTTTCCTAGTATTAATGTCAGGCTGACTGGACAGTAGTTGTTTGAGTCTTCTTCTTCCCTTTTGAAAGGTGGAGACAACATTAGCCTCCTCCAGTCTGCTGGGACTTCTGTTCTCCAGGAATTCTCAAATATTATAACAAGTGGTACTGAGATTACATTTGCTAATTCTTTTAATACCTTAAGATGTAGTTCACCAGGCCCTGGAAATTTGAATTCATTTAAAGTAGCCAGGCATTCCTATACTACCTTATTATTTATTTGGGTCTTGTTGAGTACAGTTTGCCATTTGGGAAAGGATTGAGGTAAAGAAAATATTGAATAGGTCTGCCTTTTCTCCATCCCGTTAGCATTTTGATATCTTCTTCAGACAGTGACCTTATCATAGCCTTTTTCTTTCTTTTCCTAAAGACATAAAAACGAGTCTTTTTATTGTTTTTAACCTCTCTGACAAGCCTGAGTTTCTTCTGTACTTTAGCTTCTCTGACTTTCATGGCTTCCTTCTTCGATGTCTTTGCATTTCTTCTTATGATAACTACTGCACATGTACTGTGCAAACAGCACACACTAGCAGTTCAACCATAGATTACATTCATCCATTCAATTTATAGGCTGCCTTTCCCCTTACGGGCTGAGGGCAGCTTCCAACAATAAACTGTTGATTTTGATGGATGAATAATATCGAAGTTATACCACATAAACTCACCAGATCATTCATCACAGAGGAAAGGGAAGGAAATAGGAGAAGTGAGAAGAAGGGACAGGAGGTCTGCTGGATGAACACCATTGCTGCCTCAACTATTAGCCTGGCAAAACAGTTAATTTTCACTGGTTGTGGTGGGTTTTCTGGGCTGTGTGGCTGCGGTCTGGTGGATCTTGTTCCTAATGTTTCACCTGCATCTGTGGCTGGCATCTTCAGAGGTGTATCACAGAGGGAACTGGCTGCATCCCACCTCTGGCTGGGTGTCCTTGGGCTACTCACACCTTTTTGGAGCTCTCTCAGCCACACCCACCTCACAGGGGAGGGAAAGGAGATTGTAAGCCTCTTTGAGTCTCCTACAGGAAAGGGGGGATATAAATTCAAACTCTTCTTCTTCATTTGTTCCCATGTGGATCAAAAGGAAGGGATAATGGTCAGTGGGTTTGACAAGTTTTGTCAGTCCCTCTGTGACATCATAGATTTTTGCCCCAGGAAGCAGCACACCTCTTGTCAGGCCTGCAAATCACTGCTTGTGTTCCCCTGCCATCAAAAATTGATTTTGTAGCTTCAGACTCACAGAATCCTCCCTGGTCTCTCTACTTCTTTGTGTCACTTTCCTCCAAATGCCCTCTTTCTGTGTTTGACAGTTGCCTTCTTCCTCAGAGAACTTCCCAGTATGTTCTCCACTCAGTCCAGGAAACCCTAATTCTTCTTAATGTGATGAAGAGTAGATACTTGCACCTCAAGCTGCTAGACCTTTTCTTCACAGAGAGCAACCAGTTTCCACTTGCTGAAGGTATAGCTACCCACATCCTCTGACAAAACAAACAAACATACCACAGCTGTTGCAAGTGACTGCAGCAATTCCATGATCATCCACTGGCTCTCAGAGATTGCTAAGTGATGAGTGTAATCCTTGCATCTTTAGCTAAACCCATGTTCACTGAGCTCCAGGGACTGGTGCCTACTGGCTGAAGCCTCTGCCACCAATCCAGGTTCTAACTTACCTTATACTCTCCCTTGAAAGATTGATTCTCAGTGACAAGCACTGCTGCCTCTCAGAGGCTGCTCAAAAGATCTGAATGGCAGTTAAATTGAGCTGGTGACTCGCCAGCATCCCCACCTCTCAAAAGCCTCAGGCAAGCATAGGGCCAAAAACAAGAAAATGCCCACTCAAACAAAAGCTCTCCCAAGCGTGGCACAAAAACAAACTACACCAAAGGAGCCATAAAAGAGCCCCGCACGATTAGGGGATTTATAGGCCGATCAATAACTAAGAGTGCAGCTTGCATTTTAGCTCTACAAAAGACTATGGAACTCATAAAATATTTTGGGTGATGTCATTGACAGCATCTGAATAATTAGATTCAGACACACTCATTTTTGTAGCTTTTAGAGATGCATATGTTCCTAATGTTTTTAGATAAAATTATAGCCAAAACTGTAAGTATAAGAGAAATCTGTGCCTTTTCATGAAGTGCACCATGTCCACTTAATGTTGAAGCAGCTATTGACTAAAGTCAAGGTTCTAATGAGTAAATGTACTTCCCACCCTTTTCAAAATATATAGTTCAGCAGTTGGAAAATGGTTCATTGCAATTTTTGTTTTTAGTAGGATTTAATATGATAATAATAGAGATATCATTTTGATAGGTACTTATTGACCTATACACTTTTTAGAATAATTATGGCAAAATAAAAAAAAAATTGGACAGATTGTTTTCTAGAAAGTAATTTTTTGTTATTTGTCTGGAAATTCAAGGGCATGTTAGTAATGCAACTTGTATCATTCATCCTTTTGTCATTTACTTTTGTTAGCTTTCTGTAGCACAAGCACATTAAAAGCATATACCTGCAGCTCCCTTTAATACAGAACACTTTTTCAAAATCTTTCCTGTTTACTTAGTGAACATCTTTTATCAAGCTGTTTTACAAAACGAGAAGCACACAGTCAGTTCATGCTGTAGGTGATGTTGCTGTGCATGAAGGCACATACAAAACATGCAGAAGGTGATTATATAGAAAGGTAGAAAGGTAGTTGAGAGAGTAGTGGTGGAACAACTTCAGACTTCTTAGGAGCATGCACTGACCTTGTACACATTTCAGTTTGGTTTTTGGCCTGGCCACACAGACAATCTTTTTAGACAACTGCTGTTATTACTTAGCATGGTTGATTATGATCTCATGGCTTCATTGTTTCTGGATTATATGGGACAGTCTTACAGTAGCTGGTTTCATTTCTCCAAAATCAGGGAAGAGGATAGCGCTGAAGGAGAGATTGTCTCCATGTCACCCTTTGGTGTGTGGAGTCCCTTAAGGGATGGACCTTTCCATATTGTTATTTAACATCTACATATGGCCCCTTACCCAGTTAGTCTGGAGTTTGGGGCTCGGTTATATCAGTGTGCAGATGACATCCAGCTTTACCTATTGATGGATGGATAGCCAGATACTGTCCCATATATACTGTCCATCAGAGGCGTAGCTACAATGGGGACATCCGGGGAAAAATGACCCGGGTGCCCCCTTGTGGGGTGTGCAAAAATTGCAGGTTCATTTGTGGTTTTTTGTATTTTTTAATGTTTTTTCCATTTTTGGTCTGCAGTGGTGCAGTTTTTAGACTATATATATATATAGACTAAAATATATATATTAGACTAAAATATATATTTTAGACTATATATATATATAAAAAGAGAGAAAGGTTCCACCTTCACTCTATCTGTCTATCTCTATGGGGACAAATGTCCATTGCAGCAAAATTTCTTGCATGGACCTATTTCCTAATGCATCACTTTCACTTTCTATTCACCTCGTGGCAAGCAAGAGCACTTCTAGCATGAATTTAATTTTGCTTCACTGCCAGAGTGGGCAAACATGCCAGTGAGCAGAGTTTTGCTCCGGACCTCTTCCCTCTTCCATGGCCAGTCTCCTAGCTCTTCCTTTCCCAGTCCCTTGCAGTGCTGTCCACACCTTCCCCATTCCATGTTGTCGACTCCTTCCTGTTTTGTCAAAGGCTTTCACGGCCGGAATCACTGGAGTGCTGTGTGGTTTCCGGGCTGAATGGCCATGTTCTAGCAGCATTCTCTCCTGACATTTCACCTGCATCTGTGGCTGGCATCTTCAGAGGATCTGATGTAGGAAAGGAAAGCAAATGGAGTATATATACTGTGAGGTCAATAGGTGAGGCCATCTGTATAGAAGTAGCTTGGCATGTGAGTAACAATGAAGTCTGTAGCATGTGAGTCACAATGAAGATAGCAAGGTCAATACGTGAATGCATCTGAATAGAAGTAACCTGGCCTTTGTTCCCTTTGATTGCTGTTATCTATAGTTGTCCTATAGTTGTACTTTCCTATGTTACTACACTTGGTTACATCTTGCTACCTCATGTGGTCACATCATGATGGCATCTGGGTGTAAATTTACTATGGAATCAAAGCCATTATATTAATTTTTCTTTAGAATAGGTACATGAGACTGAAATTTTTGTATGGGTCATTCATGTCTACTATTATAAAGGAAACAAACTTACAAGCTGTATTTTTAATGTTTTCCACCCAATTAAAATTCTTAGGTGTTATACTCCTCATTCGGGGAGTACTCTTCATTTAAGAGTCTATCAGATTACATAAAGCAATGGCATTTTTGAGCACACGGACAATGGTGGGGTAAACCCTTTTTTAAAACTTTGTTGTGTTGAGATACTTAAAGCAGTTTTCTCTCAGCCAGGCTAACTTTCAGTATGCAATTTTGCCCAGGAAAAAAAATGTTTCAAGGACAAGAGTGTGGTTTGGAAACTGGTATTTTTCTTTAGTATATGAACTAACTGCCCTCCTGCATTACACATGAACAGGAGCTAAAAAAGGTTACTTGTTTTTCCACCCAAATGACAAGTCTCCTTTTAAACAAATGAGACAAATTAATTATGTCAAGAGTTCGGATGCCTTAATAAGTGGTTCCATCTTAGAGAGGTATGATACTTCCTCATCACTTTTTTCTGTCTCTATTTGTTTCTTTGGTTTGTACGACATTGCATGCCTGCCATACAATAAAATCCTCTTCCTTTTCCTCCAGGACCTAAGATGGAGGTAAAGCAGACATAGAGTGAGCAATTGTCTCCATTTCCACTCAGTCTGAGTTTTGGCCTCTCCTCCTTTCAGTCAGCACACAAGTAAGCTGCCTATTCCTTTTGGAGGGGGAAAAAACCCTTTCTTTTATATGTAGCAGCAGCAGTAGTGTATGCTGCCAAGTCTCAGCAGACCACATATGGCTTTCAAGGCAAGAGACATGCAGAGGTAGTTTGCCATTGCCTGCCATTGCATGGGCTTAGCAGCTCCGAGAAAACGGTGACTGGCCCAAGGTCACCCAGCAGGCTTCATGGGGAGGAGTGGAGAAACAAACCTGGTTCTCTAGATTAGAGACCACTGCTCTTAACCACTACACTATGCTGGCTGTATATAGTAGTGGTAGTAGTGATAAATATTTATTGCATGCAGCCAAAGGTCATTATGAAAGCAGTCTAAATAAAACATAAATAAAACATAGAAAGAATAACAGTAATCTAGATGCCACACAATTAAACTGATTACAAGACTACAGATCTGAAATTACAGACTCCCTTTTTACATGTATTTTCTTGGCAGCCAGGAATGCCATATATGTAACATATAGATCTACATCCACAAGAAGGAATATTACTTTCTCCTCAGCTGTGCATCAAGTCAGATTAGCTAAGATGGCTTCTAGAAATATATATCTGGGTTCCCATTCTAGAGGACAGTGTGGAGAGAAAGATCCCCAAATTCTACTATACCTCACACACAGATACATTTAGCAACCTAGTTGCATAAATAGCATCTTGTTAACATGGCAAATTGCATGGTATGAAAGCAGGTAGCTGTAAAAACTAATTTATTGCATTGTTTTATTTTGTTTATGTGTATCCTACTTTTCTCCCTGATCAAAAAAACAAAGAGACCTTTTTATTGTTCTTCCCTCCTCCAATTAATCCTCACAACAACAACCTTGTGAGGGAGATTGGGCCGAGAGATTGTGATAGGCCCATGGTCACCAAGTGGGTTTCCATGACAAAGAGGGGATTTGAACTCAGACACTTTAAGCAGTATGCCATGCCAATCTGTATAGCTGTTTGCCAAAAAGGTCCCTTTGCCCTTATCTCAGTCCCAGTCCATGCAGCCTGACAACAGGTACAAGCAAAATTTATCCTTGGCTTAGAAGATGCAGCCTTACTAGAAAGCTCTCCCAGTGCTACAGAGATGGGACAAGGATATGCTTAAATTAAGTGAAAATGCTGTGCCTGAAATACCTATTGGGACAATCCTGTTCAGTGGGGAAATCAGCATACCAGTAAAGCTGAAACAAAGTGTCTGCTAGACACATATCTGTTGAGTGGCCCTTGAAGTCCCTCCTGCTGCATAGAGAATTGAAATTGTGAGGTTCCAAAACAACAATGTAATCCAAAAAAGTTCAGTCATTAGCTAATGCCTCACATTATTGCTTTTGGATCAGATATATTAATGGTGTGAACTCAATTCTGATTGAATCTTGTTGATCTGACTATGATTTTCTTCATGGAAGCTCCAAATAGGATTAACTACAGCCCTATTTTCCCCATTCTCCATTTATGAACACGGGCAGCCTGAAGGATATTATCAGAATGGAAGTTTGCACATGCATCTATCATATGAGAAATTGTACAGCCCACAGAGTTAACCCCCAGAACACAGGCCAGAGAAGTTCAGTTCAGAGAATCCATCTTGAGTCCCAATGGGAAAGGCAGACTATAAAACAACATAAATAACCAAATTAGTAAAGGTCTTAGTAAAAAATAAAATTTAAGGGTTCTGCTTTTAATTTGCAAATAGACAGCAATTTGAATAAAAGGCTGATCAAGCTCCCTGAGCATAGCTAAAATGGAATGTTTCAGGCTGAGAAGGGGGTTTACACTAAATTCAGTTTGCTCAGAGAGTTGCCCCAAGCTGTTCAGGGGTGGCATAGTTTCCCTGAATGGTAGGAACCAAGTTCCTAGAAGCCTTAAAAGCAGCTGTATGCAAAAACAATGCTTTTTGGATTTTTGTGCAGTTTGTATAGCTGTTTGCCAAAAGGTTCTCCCCCACTGGCCAAGCCACTTTCGACATAAATATCAAATTATGTCCAAATTTATTTTTAAATCTCCTGCAAAAATGTTCAATCTGACTAATCTTGGTTTTCTTTCATTGAAACACACAGCAAAATTAGTCATTTTAGCATGGGAGACTTGGGCTGGCTCTGAATTTTCCCCTCCTTCCCCTTACACCAAATTCTCAGCATTGCAAATGCATAATCCTATTGTGGAAGGTGTTTTCCTACTGCAGCATCTGTACCTGTCAGGAGGATAGTAAAGTCCTACATGTAGCAAACAGCATAATTTCCCAGCCTGCTGAAAACATGATCGCTGTGAAATCAGAGCAGTTCTGTGTGGGATTATAAAATCACTTAAACCTTTTGGGGTTAAATCCTCTTGAATGACATATTTACTAAAGTAATGCAAATTCTTCTTTAGTGTTGGCCTACTACACAAGGTTACTTGGGTTTGGTTTTTTTGCCCTACTAGCATTTAGAATAACTCAAAGTGAAGTCTGATCAGGAAACATTTTCATGCTGCTTTTCCTCTTGTCTTTTTCCCCCATATAAGTAATCCTTGTCCTAATGTGCAGGCTGACAGTATGAAAATACCAGTTTAGAGAAGAAAAGCAAGGAAACCGCCTATTCTACTTAGAAGTTTTAAAAATGGTAAATTGATGTTGACATCTTGTTCCCTGTTCACTCTATTTTCAATCACTGTAATAGTTGAGGAGCAGATTTTAATTTGGATATTTATTCATTATGTTCTAGAATGGTTCTGTCTTCTCAAACTGCATTCACTGCCGTTGAGGGGATTGCGGTACATTTCATTTTGCCCATCTCTTCTAGTAAAAGCAGCAGTGGTGCAGTGGTTAAGAGCAGGTGCACTCTAATCTTGGGAACCGGGTTTGATTCCCCTTTCTGCCACTTGAGCTGTGGAGGATTATCTGGGGAATTAGATAAGCCTGTGTACTCCAACACATGCCAGCTGGGTGACCTTGGGGTAGTCACAGCTTTTTGGAGCTCTCTCAGCCCCACCCACCTCTCAGGGTGTTTGTTGTGAGGGAGGAAGGGAAAGGAGATTGTAAGCCCCTTTGAGCCTCCTTACAGGAGAGAAAAGGGGGTATAAATCCAAACTCCTGCTTCTCCTCCTCCTCTTCTAAAAGGCTGAAATACAGCAGTTAATTTGCACCTACAATCACTGGACCTTACGAGGGTTGCCAGTTCCAGGTTAGCAATTTGGCGATGGAGCCTGGGAAGAGACCCCAGTGATGTATAATGCCATAGAGTCTACCCTCCAAAGCACCCATTTTTTCTAGTGTAACTGATCTATGTTGTCTGGAAATCAGATGTAATTCAGATCCCCACTTTGAAGATGGCAGCCCTAAGCTTAGGTCTGGATCCAGTTTTTCAATCAATAGTTTAGTTTGGACATTCAGTACTAATTGCTACACATTAAAAAAAAATTCAAAGGGTGAGAAAAGTCTAATCAACCTGAATCTCTCCTAGAAGAGCCATGAGAATTTTCTAAGCATTTGCAATCACGTACACAGGCCTGCTTCCCCAAATTTCCATTTTCCCTACTGTATTTTAAAGTTGTGAATTGCCTGACATAGTTTACAAAGTATAACCAATGAACTTGGAAAAAATTATTTTTTCAGAGCATTGTGTATATCATGTTTGTAGCATATCATCAGTCCTTTTATTTTCCTTCTTTTATGCTACTCATGTCCATGTATGAATTGGAAAAAAACACTGCAAAAAAGCAATCTTGAAATCTCTGTTGATATGTATCTACCCAAAACAGCACCCAGGGAAGCCCAGACACTGTGCCCCTCTCACAGTTGCACCCTACTGAATGGGCAGGGCACAGTTGAAGGTTGGTGAATGGGGCTCACCCCAATCTACAATTTCCACATGGAGATTGCAAGTGGGGCAGCACCCCTCCACATGGAAGTCTGCTATGGGGCCAGCCCCACACCTAGAGGTGTATTGGGGGAAATTGCACCCAGGGACAACACCTGCTCTGGGCACCCCCCATCCCTGCACCCCCATGCCCCCCATGTTCAGGGGCGGGGCTCAGGGGTGACTTGGATGGGCACCACAGTGGTAGTCTGGCTCCTGGGCCAACCTGCTGCCATGACACCTATCTGAGCCAACCTGAGCTGCCCTCAAGCTGCCCCTGCTTCCCCTCCAGGGAAGGGCAGAAGCCAGACTGCAGGGAGACAGGGGGCAGGGAGCCACAGTGGGTGGCCCAGGAACCAGCCTGCCACTGTGGTGCCCATCCGAGCTGCCCTGACCCCACTCTTGAGGGTTTGGGGAGGGAAGGAGATGGCTTGGATGGGTGCCATAGCAGCAGGTTGGCTCCTGGAAGCAGGCTGGCTCTGTCTTTAGGCACCTCCCCTATGCCAACCCAACTCTTCCGACCCAGCTGCAGCTTAGAGCTTGGTCCAAGTCTGACCTCAGCTGGGCTCAAATGGGCCCTTGCTGCTCTCATCTCCACGTGGACATGAGAGCAGGGAAAGCCCAGTTTGCCCTGTTCACAGTTGCTGCATGGAATGGGGTTAGCCCCACTTGTCAGCCTTCAACTGCACTTCTGAACAGGGAATTCTTTATCAGGGTGCTGTGGGAGGGCATGGTCACAATATGTGCCCCACAGAAGTAGTGCTTGGGGCTCAAGGCCCCTTTCCCTCTGCCAAGATACACTACTGGTCTCTGACCATCACATTTTTACTCCATCACCCATCTAAAGAAAATGTATGCTTGTATGAACCTAGTCCAGTCTAGTCCAACATCCTGCTTCATATAGCTCCCAACTACATGCCTGTGGGAAATCGTCAACCACCCTTCCCCTCCAAGCACTGGTATTTTGATGGTTACTGACTCTAAAGAGAACTGTTTCATTTAGTTATTGTGACTAATAGCCATTGGAAGGAATGAAATGAAAATGGCAGGGACATGAACGTATGTGGGATTGGCCCTCCATAGCATTGGGATGGGAGACAACCAAGGAAGTCCAGAATTGTCATACAGAGACAAGCAAGGGACACCACCTTTGAATGTTTCTTGCTTCTGGGTTATCATAAGTTGGCTGAGACTTGAAAGTACTTTCCACCACCAAATTTAGAGAAGGAAAACACTTCTGTTTGCAAAAAAGGCAAGACTAAAGCAAGCAAGATTAAAAAAACTAAAAAGTTAATTTTGGAGTGCACGAGACCCCAAGAGAATTGATTGTGTGTGAAGGAAAGGATACTAGGCACTCTGGGCTTTTGTTTTAGCTCATAGTGGTGGGGTGATTGAGCATCTGGCAATTTCTTACAAATGGAAGACTTTACAGACTGGATGGCATACACCTCTCTACAAAGGACAATGACATGATTTGATGATCTTAGAGCTTGACTTGATGTGTGTATTGCTAGTTCCTTTAGTTTGGCAGCGGAGCCAGGTAAGCTAAGCTGCCTGTTTTCTGTGGCAGTGATACATTTGGCTGGGGAACATTGTGGCAGGTTGTGCAGAGAGTAACCCTGCCCTTCATCCCCTGCCTTATAAATTATTGGATTTTCATATTATTTCTTACACTGTGTGCTGCAAAATGCCAGTTTCCATGTTGTATGGGTGGATAGCAGAGTGTCCAAGCTGGAAGCAAGCCTAAGGCAAAACAGTCTGTTTGCAGAGATTAAATCTATGAGTTACTCCAGCGATACCATCTGGATGCCTCATAATAAGGACATGAATCTTTGATTATCCCACCCTACCAGAATACTCCTTTAACATAATGGAATCTGTAGAACTCCTGAGCACCACCCCTCGCTAAGATGTTTCTTTGGAAGTCCCTGATACTGTGCTTTTGAGAAAACATTTCTCCAAACAATTAATTTCTCCCTACATTTCCCCCACCTCTCATATACGATCTCCCTAAAAACAAGATCCCTTCCTGATTCACTCAAGCCTCAGCCAAATTTGAATACTTAAGGCAGAGACTTTAGGAAGCACCTCTGCATAAACCATTCAAGGTTTCACTGATATAATCTAGGACCAATTGTCCCCATTGTCCCAGGGAGTAGAACAATAGATAGAGCTGCTGATTAGCTCAGCCCCACAACCCAGCACAGAGGCAAGAAACAAAACCTAATGCAAAGGTTCTCTTTTCCTGCCAAACTAGCAATCCACCCTATAAAAGCCCTGCTCACCTTAAGCTCATTGCTCATTACTAGCCTGAACCTTCCTTGGTCAAGTTGGGGTGAGACACGCTATATCGTCCTTCGCTTGGGTCCCTATGCTGGCATAGAGATCCTTGCCTTCTTCTGGAACTTCTCTGCAGATCGTTGGTAACTCCCATTCTATCATCCAACCTATCTTTTCCTCCCTGTTTATATTCTCAGGAACTGTGTGTATGTGCCTTAACATCTCACTGTGTGATTGTTTGCAATCAAAAACTTATATAAAAATATTTAAACCACAATTTGGTCTCTTTTGTGAATTCTCTGCGGATACGTTTCAAGCCATTTCTGGTATACATAGTCTAAAAAGATCCCCTCCCAACCTACCTCTTGCATTGCTAAGCCGAGTAATTCCCCATTGCTCTATAAAAATACGTTTGTACACTGTTAAGCTGGGTAACAAGAGTGGACTCCCTTCATGAGCCCTTTGGGGATTGGGTGGTATAGAAATCCAATGAATGAATGAATGAATGAATGAATGAATGAATGAATGAATGAATGAATGAATGAATGAACGAATGGGCATTCCTATAAAGGCAGAGCACAGGACAGACAACCTCAGAGTTTGCACACTGACTATGCAGAATGCTATCTGAAAAAAGGGACAAAAACTTAACCTCAATACCAGAGGAAAGAACCGAAAGGTTAAGATGAAATAGGGCCTTTTAAAATGGAAACTATGTAACAAAAATTCAAATGTATTTATTCAAATTAAAATCAAAATATCCTAGAATAGGCCCTAAATAGGCTTCCAAACATACATGAATGAAAAGCATAACACATGAAGTCTTATGCAACAGATTTAGACCCAAGTGCATTTCAACCCATTATCCTTCTCCAGTGGTCAAAAATAACGTTACAAAATATTGCAATATCACAAAAATATTACAATATTGACCAAAATGCCTTATAAATGACTGAGGTAAGTACTAAAAAGTTTAGCACCATTTAGACACAGGTTTTTGTTGTGGAACCATTGTTCACTCAAAAGGTATTAAATGGTGTGCCAATGTTTTCAGTCAGGCTCAGTTCTGGTAAACTACAGTACCTTAGTCATGTAGAGTTTCAAGTCAGAAGTAATTATTGTAGGTCATTGGCTATGCCCCAGGAGAATGGTAATGGCTAGGAATAGTGGTTTTTACTACCTCCAGCCCCCCCAAAATGTTCTCTGCCTTCAGTTACCCTACCACGCAGGTTTAGAGAAGGTTGACATCAGTTGACATCAACCCAACCTATGCTGCGCCAAGACCTCAGAAGCCTCTGATCAGTAATGCTGTGGCCTGATTTGTCTTAACATAGTGCAGCTGTGTTGTCCTTCTCCCCATTCCCCAATGGGCTGGTGTCCACTGCAGCTTCTGAAACAATAGAAATGTAGAATGAAGGGATTCTGCTCCTCCCTGCATACAAGACAAATTTGGGTTATATGGATTGTGTAAATTTAGAGATGGAAAGCACTTCTGTTTTCAAAAAAGGTGATGACTGAAAGCAAAAATGTCAAAAGAAAGCAAGATTTAACATCTGAAGTGTTTATAAAGTGCTTTAAGAAAAGTGGTATGAGTAATTGTAGACTACATGAAAGCAGCAGCCTTCTGAAGAAGTGGGGAGGGTAATTTTTTTAAAGCATAGGTGGATATTACAGTGTTTTCAGATTACTAAATACATGGCCATGCGTTTTTTCAAGTTTGCCATTTAGTAGTGAAACACTTTTTCCTCAAATAAATAGTTCACTATTGTGAAAACTTCATGAGAGCCTTTAAACAGGAAAAAATATATAATAAGAGGAGACCTGGAAAGTCTTTTGTTGATCCCA
Organism: Sphaerodactylus townsendi; assembly: GCF_021028975.2. NCBI lineage: Eukaryota > Metazoa > Chordata > Lepidosauria > Squamata > Sphaerodactylidae > Sphaerodactylus > Sphaerodactylus townsendi. Next base: position 41,100,901 of record NC_059431.1, read on the forward strand.
CAAGAGAGAAAGCTAATGTAACCCCTATGCCCAGAATGGGTTGGTCCAGAATGGGTTGACCCAGCAAGGGGGTGGAGACTCGGTGCAGCAGAGAGGCTGCAAGAGCTCTTTTGCAGAAGAAGCAAGGCTACCAGACTCGGACCTTGATTTCTATAAGCCCTTAACACCTTGTTAAGGTAATTTCAATATTGTTGGGAGCTACTGGGAAGGTAGTTGTTGTTTTGCTGTGTTGTAAATGTTGGAGTTTATTGTTTCAGGGTTTCTTTTGTGGTTGTAATGGGTGAGAGTTCTCCTGGAAACCTTCATCATGTTGCAACCTGTTCATCAAGCCCTTGGAGTCTTCAGGAGCCAGCCAACTTGCAAGAAGAAATTGGACTTGGCAATATCAGTAGACTGTAAATAGAAGGACTTGAAATGCAACCTGAACAGGACCTTGAATTGTAACGTTAAATGTTGATGTTTAATGTTAATTGTAAAGAAAAGTAAACCATTTTGTTGTTTAAAAATTGTTGTTGCAACTCATTCCAAGTACTGCCCCACAGAACCCACAAGCTGAGGTTTCACTAACATTTAGCTCATTCCAGAAATAATAGTGCTACATCTAGTGTTAGAGGAGGCTGTCAAACTTTGAAATGAGTGGAGGAAATAGCAAAATAATATCCCTGGTAGGAGATTACCTACATCTTATCTTACTTGAGGACTATTTTCCTACCTTTACGCAGTGTTTTCTCCCCTAAGTATGTGATGAGAGTCTGTGCAATAGCTCATGTTCCTACTGCAAGTTAACATGCTTCAAGTAAGCATGAGAAACAAAAGAAATGACAGGAAACAATGGGAATTCTTTGTGTGTGGGAGGCCTGATCCAAACCAGGACCATGGCACAAGAAGAGGAAGCCCAAGGGGTCTTTCCTCCCATACTATTTTGCAGCATGGAAAGGTCCTGGAGAGTCAAGAATTTGCTCTACAAAGGAACTGATATGGATACCTATATGTTTGTCCCTGTGGGGATAATGCTAGTTCCCTGGAACAATTTTATAATTTTATGTTGGAAAATGGCTTGTGGGACAAAACAAGAATTATATTCCTGAAATTTTCTGTGGCTCATATAACTGAGCACTGGAAGTATCTTACACTCTGATGTCATACTGTAGCACTGAAGATGGATATCTACATCATAGAATTTTATTGTGATAGCATAATCATTCACCTGTTGGTTGTCTTGTACAAGAAAATACGCCCTGCAATATCCAAAGGCAAACCAGAGTTCAGCATGAATAAACATATTTACTAGTTTGAGAATACTTAAATTTGTGTTAGATTGTGACCTAGTTCTATAAATACATCTTTGATGGTTATAAAATGCATGCATCTCTATTGTATAGGACTGTGTCCCAGTTCCTTTCAAATGTACTCCCACAAAAATGAAAGCTCTGAATGTTATTGTACAATCTGACAAGAGTTACCCCAGTTTAAACCTATTGATATCCATGGACTTATACAGAATTATATCTGCATAAGACTGCACTGTTAGTTTATTAATTCATAAATGAAAATCTATGGTATACCTCTATAAAATATGATTTAAAAAGTGGATATCCCCAAGAAACTTGTGGAGAGGGGGGGAATTCCCTTGCCTTTGCTTCCTTCCCTCTCCTCCTTCTCTGTCAAAGTTCCCCTCTCACTTTCTGCCTCCACCCTTACCAACTAAACTTCCCTCAGCTCCTTCTATGTCAGTCTTTCCCCTCTCTTTCTCTCACACCCCTTTTCTAGCAATCCTCTCTTGTCCCTTTTCCCTTCACCCTTTTAATGTCAATGTCCCCCTCATCCCAGACCTCCTCTGAAAATGTTCCTGCTCTTTCCCTCACCCCTTCTCTATCTGCCTCTATCTTTCTCCTCCCAGACAATTCTTTCTCTTTCTCTCCCCCATCCCTCAGATAATTGCCTTCTTTCTTTTTTTGTTCCCATTCTCAGACAATTCTCAATTTTCTTTCTTTCTCTGTCTCTCTTTGGGCCTTTCCCCACTCGCTTCCATCCCCCCTCCTATGTTGCAAGACTGCTCTCAGCGCGCAAGGCATCCCAGGCTGCTATGTCTAGGTCCCCATGCACCCTCAAGGCTCTGTGCGGGGTCAGTCACAAAGCATGCTGAGTTCAGAAGATGAGTCTGCCTTGATGCCGCGGGCTGAGGGGCGCAACAGCAGCAGCTTCGGGGCGGCTGCGCTGTCGCTGCTCCTCTCAGTGGGGAGTGCCGAGGGACCCCGCACTACTCTCCTCGAGTAGCGCGGGGCTTAAGGGAAGTGGGGAAAGGGCCTCTGTCTCTCTCTGTCTCTTTCTGCCTCTCTCCCCCCCCTACACAAAATCCCCCTTCTTTCTCTAGACTTTCAAATTTCTCTCCTGGTAACGATTTGGTGTATGCAGCTGAAACCATTTCTTCTGTAGGACGGTACTGCAAGTCAGGTCCCTTCCACATGGGCCAATAAATGCAGGCTAAGCATATTGTAAAACCCGTGTTGGGGGGAACATCGCACAGATCCCACTCCTAATGCAAGTCTGCTCCATCTCCTCCCACACCTGGGTTTCTCAAGAATCACATTATATGCTGTTCTTTTTTTTAACCTGGATTGCAGCCTCTGCCAAGTGAACAGCTACCCTGGGAAGTGCATTATTTGGGTGCGCGTCCCTTTTTTTCAGTCCCCACCTCTCTGCTGCATAGCTCTGGAGGGGCACAGGGACAGCAGCATGGTTGTGGAGGTCCATGCCTGCTTGTTTTCATAGCTATGCAGCAGAGGGAGGTGAGTAGGGGGAAAGCACCTCTTATCTTCACAAAAATAGTTATTGCTTCCACTATCTAAAATCCAAGTTTTCATTTTATTTCTCCAGATCTTTGCTTTCACATCCTGCATGTGAGATCCCAAAGGCACCTGGTGGGCCACTGTGAGTAGCAGAATGCTGGACTATGTGGACTCTGGTCTGATCCAGCTGGCTTGTTCTTATGTTCTTATCTTACAATAATTTTTTTTAGAGTCTGTTTACCTGCACTCTCAGCATGGGTGCAAATGTTGTCCTTTTTGCTGACTTTTTGTGTGGTCTGGGCACTGACTTGAAAACTGACCAATTTTATTACATGAACAGCAGTGTAAAGACCACTTTTGCATATAGCTAATGCTTGAAAATCACTTGTTTCTATGTGCACTCTCATCACACCGTTCATTGATAACTTTTGCCAAAGTTAAATTTTCTTTACTTTTAACTATGGTCACCCAGTTCTCATAGGCCCCTTCCGCACATGCAAAATAATGCGTTTTCAAACCACTTTCACAACTGTTTGCAAATGGATTTTGCTATTCCGCACAGCTTTAAAGAGCACTGAAAGCAGTTTGAAAGTGCATTATTCTGAATGTGCGGAATGAGCCATAGCTCTTTAGCAATGAAATTAATAAATATAGAATTAAGTCATCATCATCTTCCAAACCTTCATGGTTAACTTCAGCTGATCAATTAGCTTCAGCATTTCATTCAAATGCTGATTTCAATCACCTTCTTCCAGCATTCATTTAACAAACAGTTGATAATGCAAGAACATCATTGCTGTTTGAGATTTCCTTTCCAAGTGTTTTTCTAACTCTCCCCAAATCTCAGCTGCCATTTCAAAAGTATCTGTCTCAGTCAATAATTGATCTGATGAAGTTGAAACCATACTATCTCTGGTTTTCATGTTCTGTTGGTTTCAGTTTTCATCTGGCTGGGCTGGTTTTGCTGTTGAGATTAAACTCCATACGTTTTCCTGCTGTAGTATCACTTTCATGCACAATCTCCATGTTGAGAAATATGCATCTGTTAGTGTTTCCATGCAAATCCCATACTTCTTTCCACAGGAGGCGGTCATCTTTGAACCTTTTGTCTTTGTTCCCTGTCTATCTGAGCTGGGGGCAAAAGTTTCCTATTTCTTTTAATAAATAGCTGACCACTTGCCTGCTCCATGCTGAGTCTTCATCTCAGCTCCATTGCCCATTAGACATTGCTACATCCAATACCTCTTACCCCAGCGCTTCTAAGAAAATGTTCCCACTCTCACCCCCTTCTCTGTCTGCCTCTCCATTTCTCTCCCCTCTTTTTCTCCTCCCAGGCAATTCTTTCTCTTTCTTTCCCCCATCTCTCAGATAATCCCCTTCTTTCTTTTTCTCTTTCCCATCCTCAGACAATTCCCAGTTCTTTCATTCTCTCCCCACTCCCTCACACAATATTTCACCCTTTTTCAGGGGTGTGAAGAGGCAAACTGTAGCCCTGGGCAAAACCTGAGTTGGATGCCACTCCCCGCCCCCATGGGCAGCCACTCCACCAAGACCAAATTTGTTTTGCACCAGGACATTGGTGCCTGCAGGGGGTGCATTTTTAGACATATCAGCAGGAGACTGTCCTTTATGCTGCCCCCCAAGTTTGGTGAGATTTGGTTCAAGGAGTCCAAAGTTATGGACTCCCAAAGAGGGCGCCCCATCCCCCATTGTTTCCAATGGGAGCTAATAGGAGATGGGGGCTACACCTTTGAGGGCCCATAACTTTGGACCCCCTGAACCAAACTGCACCAAACCTGGGGGGTATCATCAGGGAAGTCTCCTTATGAGACCCTGAAAGCTTTGAGACTGTGCCTTCAGAAATGTGCCCCCCTAGCCTGCAACTCCCATTGACAGCAATGCAGAAAACTGTTCTGATGGGACCCCCCATGTTTGGTACAGTTTGGTTTAGGGGGTCCAAAGTTATGGACCCTCAAAGGGGGTGCCCCATCCCCCATTCTTTGCTTAGGAGATGGGGCTACCCTTTTGAGGATCCATAACTTTAGACCCTCTGAACCAAACTGCACCAAACTTGGGGGGTGCCATAATGATAGTCTCCAGATGATACCCTAAAATGTTGGTGCTGATACGTCCAAAAATACACCCCTTGCAGGAACATCCCAGAAATTCGCCCAAGAATCTTTGTTCTGCATTGAGTTTTCTGCATTGCTGTCAATGTGGGTTGCAGGCTGGGAGGCACATTTCTGAAGACACAGTCTCAAAACTTTCAGGGTCTCATAAGAAGACTGCCCTAATGATACCCCCAGGTTTGGTGCAGTTTGGTTTGGGGGGGGAAGTTATGGCCCCTCAAAACTGTAGCCCCCATTTCCTATTAGCTCCCATTGGAAACAATGGGAGATGGAGGCACCCCCTTTGGGAGTCCATAACTTTGGACTCCCTGAACCAAACCTCACCAAACTTGGGGGGTAGCATAAGGACAGTCTCCTGATGACACCCTGAAAATTGGTGCTGCTGTAATAAAACTGCACCCCCTGCAGGCCAAAAATGGAAAACCACTAAAATACCCCAAAATGAACTCTGCAGTTTGATGCCCCCCACAAGGTGGTGCCCTGGGCAGCTGCCCACCTTGCCCAATGGGCATTACGCCCCTGCCCTTTTTCCCTACCTTTGAGTATGGTGATGGTGAATATATCTGAGTGCCATCCAACACTGAAAGAGTCCCTGATGTCCACCACTGCTGCAGCCATGCCCAGTGCAGCTCCCAGCATCTGCCACTACCCCACTCACAGCATCTCCCAGTCTCTACCACCACCACCACAGCCAGCCAGTGTCTGTTGCTGATGGATTCAAAACAGCTGGCTGAAGCCAAGCCCAGAGCTGTTGCTGACAACTCCACAGGGAAGTGCACTGCATGCTCATGTACAGAAAAATTGTTTTATTTAGAGGGAGAATTTAACCCCCATTATATTTTTTTAAAGATCTCTACTTTTTCTGAAAACCTGGGGCATTCCCCAAACTTGTAGAACCATCTGTTTTGGTAAGTGCGATCCTGATCCATGGATTTGGATAGCTGCAAATGCAGCCATACTTGAGAAACAGATATATAGATAATCCATAAGATTATGGTAGAAAAGACTAAATAATTTCATTCTAATGTTTCTTGAAGCCACACTAATCACATAAGTAAATATTTAATAAGTCTCTGGTTTTCATCATTGAAAAGGATATCAGATTTGCCATGTGTAGAAAGACCAAAACTGTTCAAAAATCACCAGGAAAATCTAAAAGTGTGCACCAGATCAATCATTTAGAAGAGATGTTCAAGGGAACAGCAGGATCCAAACTTTCTTCCAAAGATTCAATGGATCTTTCTGAAACAAAGGCTTTATGCATTTTATGTAGTGATAACTTTAAAAAAAATCTTCCTGAGAATAGTGCAGGTTAACTGAAAATTGCTCAAGATAACCGAAAGCTATTTTAATAGCAAAGGAAGCCTTGAAAACAGTTGTGAGCACGTTGAAAAGAGAAGACATCAAGGTCCACAATAGTTGTGAAAGGAATAGCCACGCATCTCTTGTCGTAGATTTCCCCTGATCACAGTTAATATGTATGGGTGACCTTATTTTAAAGTAGAAAGATCATATGAGATCGGTCACAAACCCTTCGCTTTTGTCATGACTCAGTTCCCTGTTCCAGCGACTGTTCCCCATGGTACCTCCCTTCTTGTACAAGAGGTGCAAAAGGAAAGTCTCTAGAGCAATTGACTTTGAGATAATAATATAAAGAATGATGTAGAGTTCATTACCTGTCTCTCATTTATTGTTTTTACTACGATTCGCACCATATCTACATTGGCTCTCCTACTTACAAAGACTCTTTGAATTACCCCATTCTCTTTTTCTTACCAAAGGCTGTAAAAGAGCAAGGCACATAAGGAGTCCAATTTCTGTATACCCTCTTCTTTTTCTAAACATCTTTCAGCAACAGTAGCAGTTGCAAAAAGAGAAAGGGCAGACTTATACCTGGTGGGCAATGTTTGGATTAAGATCAGTTCCCATAGTAGTAACTAAATGAAAAGGAAAGAGAAAAATTCTTCTAGAAAGGAAATATTAACCTGCAAGAAGATTTGGCATTGCAGATAGTGTTGGGGCATGACATGTCACTGCTGGTCTAGCTATTTTGACCAATCAGCACATACCAAGCTGAATGCTAGGATTGGAGGTGGGGACATGGGGTGGTGTGTGACATCATTGACATCGCTATTTCACTTCTGGATACAAAACAGAAGTAACAATGAGTAACTCTTGTTTATATCTAGAAGTGATGTATTGGCACAGAGGATGGTGATTTTTTTTTCACCTCTTGCGGTCAGAGCAGTAGCAGGCAATGCAAAAAATCAGTGGAGACCTGGCAATAAAATTGTGCAGTGTCCTGTTCCGTATTCATCACATTCATCACTGTGAAGGCTCTTGATCTGGAATGCTCTGGTATTATGGGTCAAGATGATTCAATTGGAACCCACTATTTGTTGAAAAGAAACCCTTCCATCTTCACAAGCCATCTCCACAAGCACTAAGGATGACTAAAAAGACCAGATACATTTGTTAATAGCAGAAGATTCCCAGAATGAATGGATCCCTTTAGTATAGAGACCTCAAAAATGGGTGATACTGTCTCCTGGGGGCAATGAGGAATTTTGGGGGAATAGGAGAGTGGCTCAGGGATTCCTGGGTCTGGTGGGGAAAAAAAGTATTTTCCTTCCATCCTAGTGACTGAAGGAAAAGCAGCAGTATTCTCCTCGCTTTGTAGCCTGGCAGGAGGTGAGGGGAGCCAAGCAAAAGTATCTTTATTACTCAATTTCTGTGCCCTGTTTACATGGTTCTCTCAGAAAGACCTTCCTGACTGCTACCCTACACTGTGGGACAAAAGGAATATGTATTTTGTTGCCTTCCCAACATCATGTTTGTGGCTTCAGTGAAGTCACCCAGCTTCTTTCCAAGCAGAGAAACAGGCTGAAAAATACTGAATGTGAGGATCTAAGACTTTTTCTTAGTGCCTTGCAGCCTGATGTTTAGAAACTAATATCTCTGCATCAAGCACATTCATCCCATTAAAATTAAGTTGACATAATGGGTGAGATGCAAACATTCTTTCAAATTGCTAAAACAGCTCAATAAATGGGTATTTCCTTTAACTAGGTCAGTGATGGCAAACCTTTTCGAGACCGAGTGTCAGGATCACCCGACTTTCAGTTTCGTTTCTCCAGCAACCCTAGTTCCCACCACACTCTGGGACCGCCCTCTCGCACACCCTACATATACTGGGACTGGGGGCAAGAACCCTCAGTTCCAGCATCCTGTACCTAGGGAAACGTAAATCAATAAAGTTTGTTCCTTTTCCATAAAGTCGACTTTGTCTGAGTGCGTCCAGTCTTACATTATGCTGGAATTCCTCTCAAACATTCTACCTCGCACCCAGACGCACAATCAAGAATGGCTGGGCCAGGAGAACACTTCCGCTACCTTGGACTCTCCCCAGCGGGCAGAAGGACCCCAGTCAGATGACCTACATCAGAACGGGTGGGGGAGAGCCACTCATGGCGTGTGTCCTGGATGGGAGTTGACTCCCTACGTGACGTTGCTGAACCGAGTCGGACCTATACACTGGCGACCGCAGACGAGACGGAGAGAACACAGTACCCACCATACACACTGTGTCTCCACACCAAGGAGGTGACCTGAGAACGAGACCAGCTGAAAGTGGACCTCTCAGCCTTGCAGAGCCAAGTGGCCTCCCTACGGCAGAAGGGAACGCAAACCCAGAGAACGAAGAGTTGAGGGCTGAACTGCGCGCCCTGCAATGACAACTCAGTGGCCTCGCCTGGAGCCGCAGAGTCCACCAGAGAGACAGCGAGCAGACCACCACTCGATCCCAGCTGACACCCGACCATGGGAGGGGCCCCCGGAAGGGTTTCAAAATTGTCTTCAATGGGGACCCCAACAAACTGGCCTTCTTCCTCATCCAGGTCGGTTCATATATGGAGATCCATGGAGATGGCTTCAGATCCGACCGTGACCGGGTGTTCGAAATTGGGACCTGACATCGAGGAGAAGCTGCAAACTGGCTCATCAGCCTGGTGGAGGAGAACGCCCCAAAGATCTATGACCTTGAACAATTCCTCCTCGCCCTACGCTGCAAATTCGAGAACCGCTTGGCAGAGGAAAAAGGCCAGAACGGCACTGCAGCGACTTTGGCAGGGGAACTGCTCGGTCAACGACTTCTCAGTGGAATTCCGCAGCCTAGCCAGCCGCCTGCGGGGTTGGCCCGAAATGGTCCTTGTACAGATTTTCAAGGATGCCCTCCACCCCAAGGTACTGCAGTGGAGCCTGATCCATGGGGACCCCCCGACCCTGATGGACTGGATCTAGAGGGCAGGCGATGCTGAGCTGCGGATTCGACAGGTCGAGCAAGCGAAGCAGTGCTGGAGTCGTGCCCAATGCCCTCCACCACCACAGACCACTGAAAAGGGGATGCCCCAGCCAGGGCCCCTGGACACCAGCCGGGCCCACCGATGCCACCTGGGTCTCTGCCTACACTGTGGGAAAGAGGGCCACTACGCATCTATGTGCCCGAACTGCCGCTCACCGGCAGACTCCTCGGGAAATGCCACCTGCCACCACCCGGGGACCCCTGTGAGGTCTTTGAAAAAACCTCCCTGCCTGTGCACCATCACTGCTCTGGTAGCCTCTGCCCAGGCCGCCGCAGATGCATCTTCAAGTGACTCTGAGCTCTCGGTAGCCCAGGTCTATGACGAGCCGGTGGGAAACGACAACGACCTGGTCTGATGTGCGCCAAATGCCAGGTTGCCTCCACAGGCACAAGGTCGCGGGTGAGTGCACTTGCCACTAAGCCAGTGGTAATTTCCATCACCCTCTCAGTCCTGGGCTCCCCCGCGACTACCTGCTCTGATGCCCTGATTGACTCGGGTTGCTCCCGATGCCTAATCCACCCCGACCTCATAGAGGCACTTGGCCTCAAATTGATTGAGCTCAAGACTCCCATCCGGTTCAACTTTAGCCACTCACAAGTCGGAACCAGTGACCATCTCTTTGGCGGGAGTCACTGAACGCCGCCACTTCATAGTGGCTAAACTGGGCAACTTTCCCCAAGTCCTCAGCATGCCTTGGTTGGCCTGTCATGACCCAGTCATCAAGTGGTCAGAACACCAGGTCTGTATTCCCCGCCGGCCCCCCACTGATGCCCAACTGGCCTCGTCATCTCCAGTTGTCTCCGGGTTGGCGACATGTGCTTCTCCTCCTGGTCTGCCTTCCCACTACCGGGATTGGCAAAGGCGTTTGACGAGGGAGAGTGCGACAGGCTCCCACCCCACCCGAGTACCGATTGCACCATTGAGATAATCCCAGGGGCACAGCTCCCAAAAGGGAAAATGTACCAGATGAGCCCAAGGGAACTCGAAGTCTTGCGGGACTTTGTTGATAAAAACCTGGCTAGGGGGTTCATTAGACCAACTACGTGGCACATGGGTCCCCCAGTTCTGTTCTGTAAGAAGGACGGGTCCCTACAACTCTGCACAGACTACCGGGGCCTCAATGCAGTCTCTAGGACTAACAGGTACCCCCTCTCCTTGATCAAGGATCTTCTGGGTCACCTATCGAAGGGGCGGGTGTTTACCAAACTGATCTTGAGGGAGGCATACTTCCGAGTGCGCATTGTGGAGAGGCACGAGCATCTCACCACCTTCAACTCCCCCTGCGACAGTTCGAATACCTCGTGATGCCTTTTAGGTTAAGCGGGGCCTCTGGGGTGTTCATGAACATCAACAAAGAGGCCCTCCATGACCTGCTGTTCAAGGGAGTTGTGGTGTACTTAGACAATGTCCTGATCTATTCGGATGACATGACTTCACACGTCACACTAGTGCGCGAAGTACTCCGTCGCCTCTTCAAACACTAACTGTACGCCAAACTCTCCAAGTGTGATTTCCATAGGGAACGGATGGACTTCCTGGGGTACCAGATCTCGGGGCAGGGGGTGGAGATGGATCCCTCCAAGGTCCAGGCGGTAGTTGACTGGCTTGTCCCCTGCACCCACAGGCACCTACAATCCTTCCTTGGCTTTGCTAACTTCTACAGAGATTTCATTCCCAAGTTTGCATCTATCGCACTCCCCCTCACTGATCTCCTCTGCACAAAGGGGGCAGGGCCGGGCGGAGGGCGGCCGGGGGCTCCCATTGTCTGGTCCCCAGAATGCCAGACTGCTTTCCAAACACTCAAAACGGCCTTCACCTCTGAGCCGATCCTGGCCTACGCCGACCCCACCAAAAATTATTAGTGCATATTGATGCATTGGATGTCGCCTTGGGGACTGCCCTGCTCCAACGGGGGGAGGATGGGAAACTACATGCCTGCGCTTTCCAGTCCCACAAATTCATGGGGGCTGAACTGAATTGGATGGTGTGCGATAAGGAAATGAGCACCATCCGGTATGCCCTGTCCGCCTGGCGGCACTGGCTTGAGGGGGCCCCACTTCCCTTTGAGGTGTGGATGGATCACAGAAACCTGGCTTTTCTTAAATCTCCCAACAGGCTTTCCACCAAGCAACTGCGGTGGGCCAATTTTTTTGCCCATTTCCATTTCACCCTGAACTTTTTCCCAGGGAGGAGCAACCCTCTTGTGGATGTGCTCTCCTGCCTCCCTGACTCCTCCCCGGCTGAGGAACAGCCCATTGGCATGGTGTTCTCCCCTTCCCAGCTCGGCCTAAAAGCCATCACCAGGGCTCACTCACAGCAGCAGGGGGCTGTTGTCACTCCCGCCCACACCCTTCCTCTAGTGCTCGAGACGGACCTCCGTGCCCATTCAGGGTCCGTCCCCAATGGGACTGGGCAGCGGGTGCCCTCATCGAGCGGGGGGGCTCTGGTGGCAGGGGGTCAAGGTCTACGTCCCAGTGGGACTCCGCGCCAGGGTCCTAGTGGGTTTCCATGATGCCAAGTCAGCAGGACACGGGGGGTTCGTGAAGACGCTTCACCTGACCAGGAGGCAGTTCTCGTGTCTGTCCCTTCGGAAAGATGTGGTTGACTATGTAGCGGGCTGCCCCATCTGTGCTGTGGCAAAAAATGTAATGGGGAAGCAGCCTGGCCTGTTGCAACTACTCCCCGGCTTCGTGGCGCCACATCTCCATGGACTTCATCACAGACCTCCCTGTCAGTGGTGGGAAATCGGTCATTTGGGTGGTGGTGGACCTCTTTTTGAAACAGACCCATTTCGTCCCCTGCTGAGGGCTCCCCTTGGTCCAAAAGCTGGCGTGCCTATTTCTGACCCACGGCTACCGCCTCCACAGGACCCCCCCCCAGGTCATCTCCGACTGAAGGCCCCAATTTGTCTCCCGGTTCTGGCAGGCCTTCATTAAACTTTTGGGAGTAGAATTGGGGCTCTCCTCTGCATACCATGTGGCGACTGACGGCCAAACCGAATGGGTTAACGGAATCTTGGAGCAGTATCTCCTCTGCTACATTAACCACCACAATGACAATTGGGCCGCCCTCCTCCCATTCGCAGAGTGCGTGCACAATAATGTGGTTCATTCCAGCACAGGCCAAAGCCCTTTAAGGTGATCTATGGGCAGGACAATTCGCCTTTTCCCCTGGAGGGGGAGCTCTCCTACGGCCCACCGGATGTGCAGGAGTGGATCGCATCCCTCCGTGAAACGTGGAGTGCCGAACTGGACTCCCTTTCGAAAGCCAAGGCTGACTACAAGCGCTTCGCGGACCGCAAGCACTGGCCAGTGGACTACCAGGTGGGGGACCGTGTGTATCTATCTACGAGGAACCTACAGAGGTTGCCGGGGACCTGCAAGTTGGGGGCTCGCTTCATCAGACCTTTCCACATCCCCTGAGTCATCAACCTGATTGCAGTGGAACTCGAGCTTCCGAAATTGCTGGCCCGTGTCCACCCAGTTTTTCACATTAGCCTCCTGAACAAGGCCGCGCCCGGCAACGACTGGCACCCAGACGCCCCACCACCGGAAGAACTTGTGGTGAATGGGGAAATTCACCAGGAGGCGGAGGCCGTGGTGGACTCGCGCATACATAGAGGGACTTTGCAATACCTAGTCAAATGGAAGAACCTCCCCTCGGGTACAGTGAGTGGGTGTCCACCACATCGCCGCCCTGCGCCTTCTCTGGGCTTTCCACTGGGCATACCCCGACAAACCGAGTGGGAGGGGGGCTTAAGGGGAGCGGGATGTCAGGATCACCCAACTTTCAGTTTCGTTTCTCCAGCAACCCTAGCTCCTGCCACACTCTGGGACTGGCTCCTCACACACCCTACATATACTGGGACTGAGGGCAAGAACCCTCAGTTCTAGCACCCTGTACCTAGGGCAACATAAATCAATAAAGTTCATTCCTTTTTCATAAAGTCGACTTTGTCTGAGTGCGTCCAGCCTGCCCAAACTGCAACTCAAAACCCACTTATTTATCGCAAAGTGCCAATACGGCAATTTAACCTGAATACTGAGGTTTTACAGGTTCTGGTGGGTTTTCCGGGCTGTGTGGCCGTGGTCTGGTGGATCTTACTCCTAACGTTTTACCTGCGTCTGTGGCTGGCATCTTCATAGGTGTATCACAGAGGGAAGTCTGTTACACACTGTGATGCGCTCTGTGACTTCACTCTGTGATACACCTCTGAAGATGCCAGACACAGATGCAGGCCATGGACCCTGTGATCCATGGGCAGAGAAAGCTGGATGGCGGGGGGTGGATGGGAAAGCTGTCACTGCACATGGACCCTGGGATCCATGGGCAGAGAAAGCCTTATGGGGTGGGGTGGATGGATCAAAGGCAGAGGCGTATCAATGCAAACTGGAGCCCGGGGGCAAAACCTGAATTTGGCACCCCCCTGGTACGGGCAGCCACCCTTCCCCACCACAACCAAACAATGATGTTTTGCACCACCTCACAAAACACCTCCCATCTCCAGCAAAACATACATGGCTCTCTCCCCATCAACCCTCTTTCCTAATTTTGCCTTACATCAGCCCTGTGAGGTAGGCTGGCCTGAGAAACAGCTCCAAGCCGGTGCAAGTGGAAATTAACTTTTAAGCATATAAATCTCTCACAAATCACCCCCATCAGAAGATTTACCAAACAAATGTCAGCAATATCTCTCACAAATCACCTTCCACTCCCAGCAAAACTCTGGGTGGGGACATTTCCTGTAGGGCTGCTGGTGTGAGTCTCCTGAAAAGAGCCAGCCAAATTTGCTAAAATGTGTGTGGAAGAGGAAAATGCTCTGAGCACCCACTTGAAGGTGAACCTGATGCCCACAGCATTTGCCCCTTTTAAGCAAACTTTAGCAAAATTTGCTGGTTTCTTTCAGGAGACTCACAACAGCAGCCCTACAGGAAATAAGCGCCCCCACCCAGAGCAAGACCCCTACCAGAGTGCCTTCCACTGAAACCTCTACCACAGAGTCAGCTGGGCATGACAGAAAGCCCCAATGAAGTCTATGATGGGCAAAGTAATTTTTCCCACCACAGAACTTGCTGAACAGCCTGGCAGATTCTGGGGAATTTCTGAGTGTGTAAGCACTGGCTGCACATTTTTTGAAGATAGAGCTCCAGACTTTCAAGGTTGCTCTAAGAGATCTCCTGGTAATAGCATCCAAGCTTGGTAAGCTTTGCTTCTGGGGGTGGGGGGAGCACGAGTTGAGAGAGTTCTGAGAGAACTCAGCCAGCAATCTTTATGTGCAGGAGCAGGGAAACAAAATAAGCCTTTTGGGGAGCCATAAAATTGAACCCCCAGAAGCAAAGGTTTCCAAACCTGGATGCTATTACAAGCTTTACATGCTTAGTACCCACTTGCACTGGTTTGGCACTGTTTCTCAGGCTAACCACCTACCTCATAGGGTTGGTGTGAGGACAGAATTAGGAAAGAGAGTTGGTGGGGGACAACCATGCATTTGTTTGGTAAATGTTTGGTAAATGTTTCGCTGGGGGTGATTTGTGAGAGATTTACATGCTTAATATCCAATTGCACTGGCTTGGAGTTGTTTCTCAGGCTAACAACCTACCTCATAGAGTTGGTGTGAGAACAAAATTAGGAAAGAGAGTTGGTGGGGAGAGAGCCATGCATGTTTTCTGGGGGTGGGAGGTGTTTTGTGAGCTGGTGCAAAAATCATTGTTTGGTCATGGTGGGGGAGGGTGGCCGCCCATACCGGGGGGGGGGGAGCCAGCTCAGGGTTTGTCCCCGGGTTCCAGTTTGCCTAGATATGCCTCTGCAAGGCAGCCTCATTTGTACATAGGACTGCAGCGAAGGATATTTGGATTCAATTATGTAATTCTTTATTATAAATTTTGTTAGATCTCAGACAAGTGTAAACCATTTAATGGTAGAGTGTGTACCCACTTACCTTCAAGTCAGTTTCACAACCATATGTATTTCCTCTTAGAGTCTGGAGACAAATTGTAAGCAGAGGAATAGCTAGGCCATACTGCCCCCGGTGTGCACTCTGTATTTTCTGCCCCCTCCAGCACTCCACCCCCCTCACACACACACACACACACACACTTATCTAAGTTCAGCCTGAAAGTGCAGACTGGAAAAAGCGGCCTGTTCACTTGAGGCTGAAAAGGGCCTGATGGGAACTACACTTCTCAGGAGACCTTGGGGCCATTTTCAGGCCATTTTCACCTCAAGTGAACAGGCCACTTTTCCAGCCTGCATTTTCAGGCTAAACTGAAGTAAGTGTGGGGTGGGGGTGGGGGTGATTTTCCACACACCCCAGGCATGCGTCCGGTGCAATGCGCCCATGGTCCCTCCATCTCTGATTGTCAGCATTGCTTTGGAAGAAAGCAATTAAAAATACACTATTTCCTTTTATCTGCAAAACTATGAAAAAAATGAGTAAGTAGTTTTGGGTACACTTGAAGATAGTTTTCTTATCTGGTAAAGGAAAAGTAAAATCAATATAGCTTTATACTCCTTAATTACTACCTGGTAGTTGGCATAGTATGTATTGTTCTGGCAATGCAAAGCAGCAAAAGATGAGTTTTAAACAAATACCTTTCGTTGGTATCACTTAATACTGATTTAGTCTCTTTAGTAGGTCATTAGCACAGATTTAAAAGGAGAGTGATTGCATGTTAATTAAATAGCAATTGATTACTTAAGACAACTTCATTGAGGATTAACAACATTGTAAGGCTCCTTTGCAAGGCTAAGCATAGTCTCTCATACACAAGAGCTGTTAATCCCCAACAAATGTATCCAGCCCTTTATTGATGTATCTTTCTTCTGAAGCACTTTAGGACAAATATTGAGGTACATGTTTTGGAACACAAAACACGTTTCCTTCCTTGTGGTTTTTCGCAGGTTACAAAAGAATTCCTGAGGAAGAAATGGGTTGGAACTTTGAGAAGATATGAGACAATTCTACTCATATAATTGGACTTTTCTGCTTTTCTCCTCTCATTGCTGCTCCAACTTCTGGCGTGGATGAGGTGGAAGGTAATTTCAAACTCTAGAATCCACAGCAAACCCAATAAGGATTTTTTTAGATACACATTCGTACTGGATATATCTGAATGCACATCCCTAGTCAGACTGATGATAGCTGTGACAGGGATAGAAGTTGTAGCTAGGATATTGATTTAATCAGTTGGGGGAGTGAAGGGTTTTGGCAGAGTCAAGCACCTCAGTTATTGTCTAGCAAACTTGAGAATTATTCATAGCAAGGAAGCTGTGGAGGCTTGAGACAAAGGGCTTTTTATTGATGTACTCCATCCACACTCCAGGAGGTGGGCTCTTTAGAGAGCCCAGGGGAATTCCTGCCAGTTTCTGTGGTTTCCAATTTAATGTCAAGCTGAATATTTTATTCAGGCCTCTAGCAGTCTAGCCAAAGGATCTTCAGTGAGTAACTTTGGAGGTCCCCATCTGAATTATATGGGGGAGCCTTGTAAGTGTCATTGGAAGCCACACTGAGTGACAGAGCATATCAAGCCAACATTGCAGGCCTAAATCTGCCTGCTGTTTTTTTCCCCTGCTGGTCTAATAGCAGCTTGTGTGTATCTGTGATTTCATCTTGGGAAACAGCATAACAGAAAAACATAGTGTCCCTTCTCTGGTTCTCTGGTCCTGATTCAAATTCTGCCTCTCTCATCTTTTTTTTCCAAGGCTAAACAACATATTGGAGGATCCAATCATATTTCCAACATAACTGTAGATTTGCCCTAAGGTATTACTGAAACTTTGCTTTCAAGATGTTATTGCAACTTTGTTTCATGCTTTGTGCCCGAATCTTTTCCATAACAGGAAAGAGATTGGTTTTTCTAATGTTTTCAGTAATGAACTTTTAAAAAAAAGTATGGTAGGAAATATGATGTAGTTCCCAAAACAATGGGCCTTTAAGATACTCATTTTTATGGTCAGATATGAAGATATGGTCAGATATGAAGTTTCTAAAAGCATTGCTCTTAATTCTTGCCAACAAGTATGCCTCAAGTCTGTATGTATTCCAATCAGCCTACCAGAGCCTCTTTCAAATCAAGTTGTACACTAAACATTTGCGGCTGCTATCTGGATTTGGTATTTGTATGTTATTCATATAAGAGCTGTTTCTTCTGTTGTAGCAAATCAAACTATAGATTTTTCTAAGGTTTCACAGGGACTTTTTAGGTAACTTTTAATTTTGTTTGTAACTTGAAAATTTTCACATAACAGGATTTTGTATTAGGCAACATTACAGCCCCAATTCACAATCCAATTAAATTGAAACTGAAGTACTTTGATTGAAACTGATTTATGACCTGATCCAATGAGCCACTTCACTAACCCAGTGGCACACAGATTCAACAATAAAGATCCAGGAATGCTGCTGGAACAAAATGGAACAGGATTATTTTAAGCTTCAATAATGTTATAAATGTTATAGATTGGACTTTCCTCTGCTATAGATCAGACAGATTGAAAGTATAGCTGGAAAGTAAAAGCTGGAAATAGACGCAGCTACTTGAATTCTAGAAAGCTTCTGGGAAATTGGAAGTAAAGCTGGAATAGACCCAGCTACTTGAATTCTAGAAAGCTTCTGGGTTAGTTCAAACTTGACACATTTGCATTGTTATTGTTAATAATATTATTAAATTTTGTTTAATATCACAATAGCCAGTTCTTTATCACAATAGCCGGTTCTTTAGCTGGTTGCTGGTCTTTCATTACAATTTGAGCCTTATCCAGAGGCCTAGGATGTTGTAATGTATTAACATAATGTTTGTGTGGATCCCAGCAGGGCTGACCTCTAAATCTGACAAATGTTGATAATGATGATATTTGTATTTGATTATTTGTTTTTATTTATTTGATTTATAATATTTATTTGATTTATAATTCCAACAATTACCTTTATAATCTTACAATGAAAACATTATATCAATTAGAAGTAAATACAGATTAAACACTTTTCACAGTCCTAACAATTAGATGGCAGTAAAATACTGTCAGTCATTAAGGGAAGAAAGTGATCCTCGCATGACATCCAGAAGGAATGTGCTGATGTTAGTGGAGTAAAGGTACATTATATGTTGGAAATAGGGATGTGCACCTAAAATATAAGATAACAATCACATATTTGGAAGAGCCTTCCTACTGGTATTCATGGTTATTTAAGCCCACAGCCCCATTGCAAGATTTAGGTTCAGAATTCCAGAATTATTTAGATTCCATTATTCCCCATGGGGAATTTTTTTTGGGGGGGCAGCGGAACTGGAGTGACCAAACACCAGAGCAACTATTGGTCAAAAACTTCAGAATGTTAACAGAACCAACAAGACTGGCAGAACTAATATAAAATTAGAGAATCTAAACAGAGCTATGGTCCATGGTTGCACGCTCAACACAATCAATGTTGAACTAGAGAATCACAGCAGAACCCAGAGCCAATGTGACACTCAAAAGAACCAGCAGTAATTCATCATCCTGCTTCTTTCCCACCCCCTACCCACCATAGAGAAGAAACACAACACCAATACAATGTATGAGCTTCATTTTAGGTGCTTTTGTGAGATCGTTTTGTACTTGTTTTAAATTTAGATATTTGCCTACTTTCCTAACATCTCTTGTTCCAAAAATTGTTGTGGTTTTTTTCCTTTGTAAGAGTGGCAAGAACAACATTTTTGCGCAGTGTTTCCTTATTTTTCTGCATGTAAGTGTTCCCCTTTACATCTGATTCCATTGCCTGGCAGACTTGTCTCCCTTCCATTGTCCAGAAAACTTGTAAAATTAAATGAAAAAGTGGTCTGTCAGCCCAAAATCATTTTCAAATATTCCCAGAAATTTTCAGAAATTGGGACTTTGTATTCCCAGGCATGTGAAATATCATCTGAATGTTCAAATATGCCCCCCCCCCCAATAACAATAAATTGTTTTTCAGATATATATCTGAATGGAAATTTCTAGTTAGTATTATAGATAATCAATTCAATAAAATAGTTCAGTAGACTATGGAACCAGAACAGAAACCACTTTCTGTAAAAAGCAGTTCTGCAACCCTTGATTGTAGTCTGGTTCTGATGATTAAGCTTTAAAAAACTATATGGAATCCTGAAGTACTTTTAGATACATGTGGAAAGCAGTTTGTGGATAACTTAAATGTGGCATAAATGTGAAGGGTGCAGATAACCATGTGAGTGTGTTGTTACAATGGATGTACTATTTGGAATTTGGACAGGTTCAAAAACATTAAAGTGGTATATGCTATATCATGTTGGCATATAAAAATGCCTCACATTGTTCATAAAGGTATTTAAATTATTCTTAAGAGATGGATAGTTTCATTGCTTAATAATATTTGTCCTCATTTTTGTCCAACTAGAATACACACACACGCACACACACACACACACACACACACACAAACATACATATACATAAAACACAAAATGAGATTTTTGCAGCATAGACTGTAGTTTCATCATGGTAACCTCTGAAGACCTGAAATCACTTTCTAAAAAGGTAACTTTGTATTTAATTAGCATTAATAGCAAAAAATTCCAATGAATGAAAATCATTTCCTCCTATAGATCTATTTTTTTCATCACTATTCAGCTGTGAAAACCCATTTCTAAAAGCATGGGTCACTAATGGTACTAGTTAAAAGACAATGAACTATTGTGAAGCAGTCAATAAGATGAAACTAATTACAAATTGCCAGGCAGCTACCTTACAGCTTGCTATTCCTGTCACATTGCTGGTACTTGCAAAGAGGACTAAGTACAATGTCTCTGCATTAGATATGAGAAATCTTGAATGACCTGCCTTTTGCCTTCCTTTATATTCAGAGAAAAATGTAGAATATTGACGTAGTAACATATGGTTTCTGTGATTCAATTTTACTTATTCTTTTAGAAGAGATGTAAAATACTGTGTATATGGCGTTTTGGGTTTTTTTTCCAGTCTTCTCTCAATCACCTTGCCTTATGCTTTCTCTATATAAAATTATGTAACACAGGCTGTAATCCTAAAAAAGACTTCCCTGGGAGTAATTCCCTTTCAATAACATGGGATTCCCTTCTGAGTAGGCTTGTTTAGTATTGCTACTGTAGCACCTTGTAAATTATGCACTTCATCTTGATCCCTTACTTGTGGATTGAAGTAGAATATAAAGGGACACTTTGACTCCCCCAGTTGCTGAATGCAATGAAAACTGGTTGAAATCTAACTGCAATCAACAATTTTAGTAACAACCTTAGATTTATTATGTGGAAGTCCTGCTGATAATCATGAATGGGTCTGAAAGCATACTGAATACATCATAATTACTCAGAACACCTGAAAAGCTCTAAAGCTATATAGTGATGTGTATATCAAGGATGTAGGTAAAGGGGTGGTGGTTCTCGGGTTCAGCCCCTCCCATTCATGTCCGAAGCTCTACCCACCCGTTCGTGGGTTTTTAAAACATTTTAGTGTTTTGGGGTTTTTGGAATGCAGGGGGCGCATTGTTTAGGCTAGCACCACCAAACTTTCAGGGATTGTTTGGGGGAATCTCTTGATGATATTACCCAGGTTTGGTGAGGTTTAGTTCAGGGGGTCCAAAGTTATGGACTCCCAAAAGGGGTGACTCCATCCTCCATTGTTTCCAATGGGAGCTAATAGAAGATGGGGGCTACACCTTTGAGTGTCCATAACTTTGGACACCCTGAACCAAACTTCACCAAACCCGGCAGGTATCATCAGGAGAGTCTCCTAAAGATACCCTAAAAGTTTGGTGCTGCTAGCTTAATAATTGCACCCCTGACAGCAGGCACCCCCCCCCAAATTTCCCCAGATTCTCCTTTTAAATCCACCCCCTTCGGCATGGATTTAAAGGGAGAATATGAGGTCCTCAGTACAGAAGAAGAAGAAGAAGAAGAAGAAGAAGAAGAAGAAGAAGAAGAAGAAGAAGAAGAAGAAGAAGAAGAAGAAGAAGAAGAAGAAGAAGAAGAAGAAGAAGAAGAAGAAGAAGAAGAAGAGGAGGAGTTGGGATTTATATCCTCCCTTTCTCTCCTGTAGGAGACTCAAAGGAGCTTACAATCTCCTTGACCTTCCCCCCTCACAACAAACACCCTGTGAGGTGGGTGGGATGGAGAGAGCTCTGAAAAGCTGTGACTAGCCCAAGGTCACCCAGCTGGCCTGTGTGGGAGTGCACAGGCTAATCTGAATTCCCCAGATAATCCTCCACAGCTCAAGCGGCAGAGCAGGGAATCAAACCCATTTCCTCCAGATTAGAATGCACCTGCTCTTAACCACTACACCACATTGAAAGTGATGCTGTTTCATGGTGGGGGATAATCCACTCCAAAACAGCATCACTTTCAATGTTGTTTAACTGGGGACCCCAGATTCTCCCTTTAAGGTGGATTTAAAAGGGAATTTGGGCTCTCTAGTTTAAACACCATTGAAAGTGATGCTGTTTGTGGGTGGATTCCAGTATCACAGCAGCTCCCCCCGGGGGGGGGGGCTCAGATTTTGCACCTGGCTCCATTTTCCCTCTATGCTTCTGCCCAGAGGGGAGGGCAGAAGGAACTGCCCGCTGCCGGCTGGGAGCCCAGCTGGTGAGGGGCAGGGGAGGGCAGAGCAGGGGAGTCTGCCGTCCCCAGCCTTGGAGAGCTGCTTTTATAAGCGCTAGGCCAGGGGCGGGGCTTGGGGAGGCGTAGCCATGCCCTAGGGGCATGTGGGGGTGTGGCCCCCCCAACCCCACCCATAAAAATCTATACCTACGTCCCTGGTGTACATGTTGGGCCATATGCATTTCTTTAAAAAATGACCTTTGATTTATGTTTATCTGCTGTCTTGACCCATTTCAGTTTAAATCACACATTTAATAATAAATAATGAACACTGACATAGTAACATATGGCACCTTCCCTTGACATTTTAAAAAATCTTAACCTCCCTCAGAGTCTTACAGTGCAATCTAGATTTTTTTTGGGAGGGGAACTCTCTGGTGCCATGGAAAGGAAGCTTGGAAGGAAGGAAGTACTGCACTGCCTTCAATGGAGCTCCAGGTGGAACAGCAAGCGGCAGCAAAAGCTCTCCTGCCACTCAGGAGAGGTGTAGGGAAGGAAGTACTGCACTGCCTTCAATGGAGCTCCAGGTGGAACAGCAAGCGGCAGCAAAAGCTCTCCTGCCACGCAGAAAGCCCTATTGGAGAAAGTAACTTATGCCATGTGTTGTGGCATAAGTTACAAGCTTGTGCCAAGGTTCATTCCTGGGCCAAATCTTCAGTGGAAGCCAACTCCACCCCTGGGAAAGTCAGCTCCACCCCTGGGAAAGTCCCAGCCCACCCCCAGCTGTGCCTGCATCCTGTTTTATGTTACCACAGCTCTGGGGCTGGAGGTCTCTTCCAGGTCAGCTGCTGCAGAGGTCTGCAGTGCCTGCCCCCCTCCCCGTTTGCCCCGTATCCTCTTGTGGTTGGAAAATTCATCAGCACAGGCCTGCAATGTTCCCACAGCCCATTCAGCTCCTTCCATTTGGACTAGGCTGCTGGAGCCATACCTGATTGTCTTATATTTGCATTAAAAGTGTAAAATAAGTTATGCTGAGAGATATGGGAACCAGAGAAAACCCTGGTTCACAGTTTAAGTTAACTTGAGTCTGTCATTGTCTAGGCACTCCAAGCCCAAGAAAAAGGCAAACAGACCTCCATGGACATTTTCACTGGGGGAAAAAAACAGCATTGGATTGGTACTCCCTTGCAGTGCTCCTGAGCCGTATGAAGCAATGGAGTACTTTCTAAGCTGAGTCCGCCATAATAGTATCTGTGACTGCAAGTCAAATCAGGAAACACCCAGTGTGACTTGTATCACAGGGCTTTTTATTCATGGAGGGCCAAAATTGCTAGTTAGAACTCTTTCTTTACCTATTTGGTCACTTCCTTTCTCTTTTAACGTTGCTTAAGTCAGATAATATTACTGTTATTTATTGATTAAATTATGTCCCATTCTTTCTGACCATATTTTATTTTAAAACATTTAATAGACAGTAACATACAAAACAAATTAACAGCCAAACAATAAAACTCAGATGGCAAGCAATATCAGAAACCTGTGGTGAACCACCCATCCCACCCTGATGCAATCTCTCACTTAAAAAAAATGTCTGAGGGTGGGTAGAGTTTTTCTCTTTTTGATAAGAGGGACAGTGCAGAATGACCTGGCACATTGGTGGATAGTTGTCGGGATGCCATCAGATAGAATTGGAATAGACAAGTAGCCTCAACCAATAGCCTGGTGAAACATCTCTGTCTTACAGGCCCTGTGGAACTGTTTAAGGTCCTGCAAGGCCCTAGTATCATATATGATGCCGGTGGAGTCCCAGGACAGTTCGCACACTCCCATTCGGGTGGTCCCAGAGCTGACATAGCCCACAGAGGCACCTTTGCACACAGGCAAAATTCTGTTTGTGAACTTACTGTCTCTTCCCTGTGCAGCTCTGCAGGGACAAGAGGACACTCCCCCATGGCCATGGAAACATATCAGGAGTCGGAGGGCAGGAGGCAGGTCCCCTTGTCCCTGCAGAGCTATCCTGGAGGTATCTAAAAGCAGGACCTCCAGCCCGGTGCCGTTCGCGTGGCACTGGGTTAAAAACGCTGTTTTTGAAAAGACTCGTTCATTGAGTGAGTTTCAAAAACAATGTTTCCTTGCCGGTTGGTGGGGGAAAGCACAGTGCTGCCTCGTTGCAGAGGCGGCAGCCGTGCTAAGCGCACCTCTGGAACAGTGTTTTTACCATTCCAGGGGTGCTGATTTTGGCTCGTGGGGAGTGGGTCAGAGAGTTCCGCCAGGCTGGAGCCAGAGCAGAAAAAGCCCTGGATCTAATTGAGTCCAATCAAACATTCTCGTGGCCAGGAACCATTAGCAGATTTTTATCAGAATATCGAAGCATCCTCTGTGGGCAATATGCGGTGATGTGGTTCCACAGATATGAGGGTTCCAGACTGTTCAGGACCTTAAGGGTTAAAACCCAAACCTTGAACCTGATTTGGAATTCCACTGTCAAACAGTTCAGCTGCTGTAGCACAAGTGTTATGCGATCTCTCATCGACACCCTGGTGAGGAGTCTAGCAGCTGTATTCTGGGTAAAAAGTTAGTCTCAGGGACAAGCCCATGTTGAGCAAGTTGCAACAGCCTAGCTTGGAAGTGACTGTTGCATGAATCACTGTGATCAGGTCAGAGCGGGGTATGTAAGGGGTCAACTGCCTGTTCTGTTGGAGATCGTAAAAGACTACTCTTGCTGTGCTTGTGACTTGGGTCTCCACAGACAGGAATGACTTCAAAGTCTCACCCAGGCTTTTAACAGATGCAACTAGTTGTAATGCCTCATTGCCAAATCTTGGCAGTGGGAAACCCTCCACCGGTCCGCCCTCACTTAGCCATAGAACCTCCAATTGATTTAGCTTTAATCTACTTTTTTTCAACCATCTAGTCATAGCTGCCAGATGCTGTGCCAAAACGCCTGGAGTGGCGGTCGACAAGTTGATTGTCATCAGTGTATTCTTTGTATACCAAGTAAACAAAACAAAATATTAAGTATAAAGCTAAGCAAACTTTAGAGAGATTTTCAGAAAAAGAAAAATATAGGCAACTTCTAAATTACACAACAGTAGGATGATAGCTTTGCAAATCATTCACAGTTACTCAAGATACTTTGCAGCATATGACTCAGCAATGATAATGGATTTCTGTTATTTTTATACATGAACGTACATGAAATACAGAGCAAATTATAGTGATCACCCTCATTTTTCAGTTCCAATAGCTGGGATTTTTAATCTCTCTATTGAAATTCTGGAAAAAAAAATCCTTTTGTTTGTTTGCCTGCTGTACAAGGGGGTAAGGAACATGTGGCTGTGTTGCTTCATTCTTTGTGCTATCAATCATTTAATTTGCCATGCAGATTTCATTCCTAGAAAGTCTTGATTGTGTATAGGATTGATGTTTCTTTGAACTGAGTTTGACTAAATGGAAAGAACAGCACCTCACAGCAGTGCCATTCCTGTTCTTGAGGGAGTGAAAATGATTGGAACTGGCTTTTGTAAATAACACACTAAATGGGAGATTTGATTTTTCCATCATTATTATTAACATGGGGATTGGGGGAAAGAAAATCATATTCTTCATACACATTCTGTCCTTCAAGGGCACGCCATGTGAATAGATTATGCCACGTGAACAGATTATACAGCCTGTTTTTCTTCAACTCATTAAATCAGAGGTTTGCTTGAAGTGAAAGATGAACAGCCTAATCCAGATGATATTGGCAGGTTAGGACTGCACCACATTGCTGTTGCCCTGCCTGCTCCACAGGGCTTTCCCTCAGGGCTTTTCCAGCAGGGCTAGAATAAAGGTATGCCACTAAAATCATGGTGTATTTCTGTCAAAGAATCCTCTGTTGCATGGGGGTCCACTGGGCATTAAAGGCCAACTAAGGTCAGCTCTGCCCCCCAGCCTGCCCCTGAAATGTCCCCGTTCATGCTGGTACAGCTTTTCATGCTGGCAGGCCTGAGCAATGAAAGACACTTCTGGGTCAGTTGCCATGGAGCTGCATGGTGCCCGGCTGCCTGGATATGTTGCCACTTTACTAGCTCATTTGCTTTGTGCCGGCAGAATGAGCACTCAGACTGGTGCAGGGCTGTACTGCCTCCAGAGGGGTACTCGTCCCTCCCCCCCGGATTGGGCTATAATTGTATTGATTACCATTGGCAGCCAAAAAACCTCCCAAAGTGAATTTAAAAGGCCTGTTTTAAAAATGTGCAGGAATTATAAGTTGATCAGAGGAATTTTTCAGGGAGGTTTCATGAACCTCTGGCGCTTACTGGTGGTGAATGAATTGCTACTGTCTAATATGATTTTCTCAGCTGTCACTTAAAACTACAATTTTATGCTATAAGATGTAAACCTTTTTACTGTCCTATTTATGTTAGTGCCTTACTTAACTATTGCTGTAAAACAATAAAAATAATCAGATTTGCAACACCTGAAAGAAAGAAAAAATCAAGACTTAATATATGGAAATGGGCCAGTGAAGATTTTGTGTGTTGCGGGGGGGGGGGGGCACAGAGGAAAATAGTGTCAACTACTAAATAGCAGCTCAATAAGCCAGTTAAATGGGCAGGATAATTTTTCCCCTTCAGATTGTTTGTAACTCTACATATTTTTTTAAGTAGAATGAATAATAAGTTTTAACTATATTTTCTTATTATTTTTATTTATTTATTTAAACTTATATCCTCCCCTCCCTGACCAAAGTTGGGCTCAAGGCAGCATACAAACATATTTAAAAACATATTTTAAAACAATGTTTCTAACATAAAATTAGTAGACATACCTATCATTAAAAGTTAAGATGGCAAACAAATTCCAATCTATAAGGCATAAAAAAGAATAAAACAAAGTAGAAAAAAATATTTAAAATGTAAATTTTGAAAGGGGTTATACTCACAACATGGTTCAGGATCACACTTAAAGCACAATGGAAAGCAGACTATACTACTGCATTTTGGATGGATTATATGTTTCCCTATTGTTGCTACATTGTTTCCAATGATGTAATACCATATTTTTTCATTGTGTGCAGATGTGCGGAGTCCACGTCCCTCATTAAACACACACATACAGTTATATTTGTTGGAATAGAAATGGCCGCAGCCAGGTTTATTAACAATAACCCATAACTCTTTTTGGAAGCTGGGCGAGCATACCGGGGGACATTCTGGCCACCAGGCAGCGCACAGCTAAACAGCTGACCCCTGGCCCTTCGGGCAGCGCACTGCTGAACCCGGCACCGTCCCCCCATGGACAGGAGGTTACTAGATGCCACTTGGGCACCTACCCATTTGTGACACCTCCTCCTGCCAGGGTAGCAAGCTTGAGACAGGGGTTCCATGCCTACACCCTCAAGCCTTCCACTACCCCAGACCTCTTATTGAGGCCCCCGCTGTGGGAAGGTCTGGCATGCAAGCTTGCCTCCCCCAAAGGATGTGCCCCTATGCCCTGAAAAACTGCCCAGACTGTGACAAATGTCTAACAATAAATAACATTCAACAAAACAACAGCCCAAAACATAGGGAAGGAGGGAGGGTTCCGCTTGCAGGCAGCGTTGTGAGGAGGCTGGGCTGAGCCGGACAATGGCTTAAATAGCCTGCCCAGCTCCCTCGTCATGTGACGGTTCCCCTCCATCACATGACCATCCAATCGGCAGAGCAGGGAAGGAGAGCCAACTGCTCCCTCCTCCCCTGCCGCAAAGGCACCCTGGGTGAGTCCTGGGTGCGCTTTTTATATCTACACACAATATCATATGCTATGCTTATTCAGATTTCTGTAACCCTAGTCCTAGTGCACTGGTTAGCTATCTCTTCATATTGATCGTATTGACTTACACTGCATAATCCATTGTCAGTAACAATGAGAAAATAGGATTATAGAGCAAATAAACAAACAATGCAATAGAAAGTAAGCAGCTACTTACAATGTGTTTTTCTTGGTTTTATAATGACTCGGGTCAGAAAATTGGAGTTCTGTGGTTAGAGTCTGATCCATCAATCATTGCTCCATCTCAGACAGAGGCTATTTTTATTATTTGTTTCCATTTTTTGCATATATATTCTAGCATTATCTTTTGACATTTCAGATGGTAATTAACCAAGCTGTATAAACTGACTGTTGTATAATTTCCTAAAACTAATATTTGTAGTAACATTCATCTACACATTACACCTCTTGGCTCGCTTAATATTGCTAATGAAATTTTAAAAAAATGTTTTCATGTTATTCTTTTTTTAAAAAAAATTCTATTCCAATGTTGGAGAAAAACGTTAAATTCAGTACTATGAGAATTTTCAAAAGGTCACTCTTATTGCTTAAAACAGAACCATAATTTAACAAAATGCAGAAATAAACTGCTGCAATTACAATGTTCAATTGACAGTTTATTTCTTCAAACACACATACTCACCTGCTGGTTAGGAGTATTTATTTATTTATTTTTAGCCATTTTTTAAAAATCAGATTATTTTACTTTTGTCCCATTTTCATCTCACTTTATCATGCTCATTCAGAGAGAACACAATAAAATCTTAATCTAATTGTACACCAATTATTAATCCCAAAATTAAGTAGCATATTAAAAGTGGCAGAACATATCAGCAAATTTCTACTAACGTTCCTAGAAATTTGTGTAAATAAAGGTACCACATTGCTTGTTTAATTGATGAATTTATTCAGGTAGTCACCTGGTTGCTACATCTCAAAAAGCATGTTAAAGAATAGAAAAAGTGCAGAGAAGGGCAACGAGAATGATTGAGGGACTGGAGCACCTTCCTTATGAGGAGAGGCTGCAGCGTTTGGCACTCTTTAGAGGAGAGGAGATGTCTGAGGGGGGATATGATTTAAGTCTTTAAAATTATGCATGGGGTAGAAAATGTTGACAAAGAGAAATTTTTCTCTCTTTCTCACAATACTAGAATTAGTGGGGCATACATTGAAAATGTATGGGGGGAAGCTGGGGGGAAGAATTCAGACTAATAAAAGGAAACATTTCTTCACGCAGCACGTAATTGGTGTTTGGAATATGCTGCCACAGGAGGTGGTGATGGCCACTAACCTGGATAGCTTTCAAAGGGGCTTAGACAGATTTTTGTAGAAGTCCATCTATGGCTAACAATCTTGATCCTCCTTGATCTGAGATTGCAAATGCCTTACCAGACCAGATGCTCAGGAGCAGCAGCAGCAGAAGGCCATTGCTTTCACATCCTGCATGTGAACTCCCAAAGGCATCTGGTAGGCCACTGCAAGTAGCAGAGACTAGATGGACTTTGGTCTGATCCAGCAGGCTCTATCGTATGTTCTTAACCATGTGGCGTACTGCAAGGTTCTGTCCTGGGCCCAGTGCTATCCAATATTTTTAGCAGTGACTTGGATGATAGAATAGAGGGCATCCTAACTAAATTTGCAGATGACACCAAATTAGCAGGGATAGCATCAGGGCTGTTTGACTAACACAAACCCTCTCTATGTTGATGGTATCAAGCAGGTGAAAATGGGGACCCAGAGAAGCCAATCTGAAGGGATAACTGCCCACATATGCATAATCCTAAAGTGACCAGCTAATCTCATATGGTCAACCTAAGGGAAGAACAGAGGAAAACACGAACCAAAAATCTTGGAGAGAAGCAGAGGGGCCTTAATTAGGCAACATCTTCTTTCTGTTGCCTGGGGCAAGACAAAGGCATCAACAGCCAATGACCCGAACATGCTGTGCCCCTTCATTTCTTTGAAAAGGGGTCAAAGTGTCCTTGGCTTCTATTCAAGATGGGAGACACAATTCTTGACAGCCAATTCGAGCCAATGTATCGAACCTGATTCATGTTATTTCCATCAAATGTATTGCAGATCTGACATGTAAAGGACTTTTCTTCACATCTACTTAAGGAGTGGAAGGTAGGAGAACAGCAAATATAACTAGATCATACACCATTTCTTCCACAACATAGTGAAATATAGTTCCTCATTTTAGATGGTTCTCTTTTAACCATACTGTTTTGCAGTTTACCTTATAAAATAAAACTACAATAATGTACAGTGTAGAGGATCGCAACTGTGGATCCCATGATGCTCCACCTTTATCTTTTCTGGAGCTGATTAAATGTTTATAGAAGTGGGTAGAGCCATTTAGGGTTCTTGCCCAGGGTTCCTCTGATTGGCTGTATGGATTAAAATTATTTTGTTTCAGTGGCTGCTGTGACAAATGTTTATTTTCTCTCTCTTCTTTCCCAATGTATTTTTATAAAATTATTCCTCTTCCCCCCTGCACTTTGGCTTCCTCTGTGGTTGTGGCTCTGTCTTCTGCAGCAGAGCTGCACCCATCACTCTGTGTCAGAATTTCAAGGTACTCCCAGGCTCAAAATGTTTGGGGTCTTTGCTGGAATTATTTGCTTTTGAGACAGTACTGGCCTCATTTTTTAGCATAAACCTACAGTGGTCTTATACTCCTCAACATAGAACACAGAACACTCCTCAACATAGAACCTGCAAACTAGAATGATTAATATGGTTTGGAATTATGGCATCAAATTGATTGCTCAGGAATCTTGAAAGACCTATCTGTGATCTAAAAGATTTAAACTGTTTTGCCATTTTACAGGCAATAGGATGGCTCTGTTTACTGCCACTTTCCTAACCCTAGTTCTTTCACGGGAATGCTTCATTCCTGTCTTAATCTGGCTTAATCACTACATAGCAGTATCTATCAGAGACTGCATCAATGCTACTGATCTTTGTGCATTCATGGATAACAGAACAAATGAAAACATCAGTAAAGTCTCTGAAGGTTGCTACTCTATACAGTTTAGCATTTTGTAAGTACCAGACCTTGCCCATCAATAATTAAGTTTTCAATTGTGCAAATATCTATATCAGGGGTAGGGAACCTGCGGCTCTCCAGATGTTCAGGAACTACAATTCCCATCAGCCTCTGTCAGCATGGCCAATTGGATATGTAAATTTTATATATTTACCTTCGGGGACGGGGCGGGATAGAAATTTAAAGTATAAATAAAATAAATAAATAAATATGTAAAGAAAAGGTGCAAGAAATATTTTAAAAAATATAGCAATGAATGAAATCTAGTTTAATATATGCTAGTAGTCTTGGTTCCAGGCTATAAGGGCAACAGGCTTGTAACATCTGTTGTGACTTAAGGATAATTTCTATTTTTTTCATTGACTACCACCCAGCTTGTAATTTCAAATGATTATTGGTGGATAAATACAAATGTTGCTTGTCATATGTTCAAATTATGCTTTTTTTGTTATTTCAATGTTTTTTTTCCATTTCAGTGTTAACATTATTTATAACCAAATTTATAGCCAGAACATTTATAACTGAATAGTGCAAAATGACTGAAATGTCTATTTTAGAGGGAAATTTTAATGCGACACAACAAAAAATGGCATGAAATTAAATACAGATTGGTTTTGTACAAAATTGGAGCCAAAATCATAGAAAAATCCAATTCACATGTCTAGCACAAACAAATCCACCATTTACCTGAGCCATTGCTTCATACTGAGCAATTTAAAGAAGTCTATATTGAGATGTTCACTCAGGAAGCAAGGAGGCTGCTTCAAGAATATGATCCATCAGTAAAATTGTTGACTTTTTGCATCAGGGTCACCAAAAATCTGTGCTGATTACTAGAGAAAGAGTGACGTGATCAAATGTGACTTTACTATGTCAGGAAAGCAGTGATTTCCTTTCACAATCAGTCATGAGGACAGCAAGAACCCCAGGGGAAACAAAAGTCTGGTCAACTGCCTGCAGGTCACATTGGTAACATAGCAATTTCAGGCTTCTTACTCAAGGATAACAGTGTTTGGCATGCCTGTTTCTCCCAAGAGACTTTTCTGCATGCAAGGTTACTGGCAGAAAAGAGATTGACAGAGACAGGGGACCATATTATTTTTAAGGGGCAACTTCTGTTGACACTGATCTCCAGAAAGTGACGTATTTTCATAGCATAGTTATAGCAGATATATTCATAAATATTTACACTAAAACCATTTGATGTCTAATGATTTTATTCCCCTATCCTAATATTTATTAAGAGAGACTCTAGCTGAACATGGGTGAAACTCATCAATCCAGACAAAAAACACAATTTATGGGCAAAACTAAGTTTTACAGTAAGTGTTGATCTTTATCATCAAACTGTTCTCTCAACTTCAAAGTACAAATTACAATTAAGGCAATTCTCTGACTACCAGCATTTAGGCAACAAACTTGGCCAACGCTACTGTGGTGTTCTCTGGCTGTTTGGGCAAAAAAACATTGCCAAGGAAAGTGGTTCTTTTTCCAACCTCACACCTCACCCAGTAGCTCTCACTTCCATTGTCGCCACAGCTCACATCCACCATTTTCTCCAGCTTGTGATTTATGCCACCTGCCATTTGGTGAAGATTTCCCTCTGAGGTTTCCTCTTCTTGAAACTTATACATCTGGCATTTCTGGGTAAAAAAGTACACGAGTAAAGTTAGTTTTGACTACTGATTTGGCACACATGTCATTTTTCCTTTTGTTGTTGCAGTTTAGAGTATCTTCGAAGCTATGATGACCTGAAATATGTGCATATTTCAGATTCTTGCATCATGGCATCATACCTTCAAGGACACCTCAGAAGCCCTGGAAATAGCGCTGGCTGCAGAACAAATTTTCCACCAGTGGCATAGGGGGAGAAATGGTGCCTGGGGCAAAATAGTGCCTGGGCTCCACCCCCACAGTGCCCTGCCCCCCGTATTCCCCATTTAAATGAGTTCAAGTAGCCTGGTGGGAATTACACTCCCCTGGTGACCTTGTGAGCCTTGTGTAGTTCCCACAAGGCTACTTTTGCAGCTGGCTGAACTCAAATAAGTGGAAGGGCATGTGGGTGGGTGGGTGGGTGGTGGGATGCCACAGGAGGTGCCATGGGGGGTCTGAGGCCCAGCAACTTCTGGGAAGGAGGAGGGGCATGGCTGTGCCTCAGCATGACGTGTGCATGCTGCCCGGGCAGGCCTTGGCCCGGGTGGCACACGCATGTCACACCAAGGCCCACCCACGCCCCTCCTCCTTTTTAGAAGTGTGGGGGATGATTTTTCCACACATCCCACATGACTTCCACAGGGACACCCAGGGCATTTGTCTCTGAATGTCCCCGGGCAGCTACGCCACTGTTTTACAGTGACCCCTAATCTCTAGCCCAGATCCACCCAAAAGGTGGAAGGAGAAATGTGATCTCATGAATGACATAAAGTCAACATATTTTTCTGTAGTTAGATCAAAAGAAATCATTTCTATGTAATTACAGCACATTATTTTCTGACCTTACAGTCAGCCTTCAACTGTCAGAAAACCACACAATATATCTATAATGACAAAAAGAGAGGAGATATAAGGAATAAAACAAAACAAGTAGAAAAATTGGAGGAAAACTGGAAGACTGAAAAATGTGACTCATTCTAGGGGAAAAAAGTGGTGTGGATTAGTTCTAATAAAAATTTCAGGTCCCCTCCTCCCAGATACCATAAATATATTGGAACTGCTAACACCTTCAGTTGCCATTTTGAAGATGAACATCTATGAAAAATGTATCAACTTATATACCTAAGCATTAGCACATGATTTAATTGGAAAATAAAAGGAGAGGAGTCCAACAGAAAATGATGTCTGTTCTGCATATTCCTAAGACAGTATTTGTACATATGAGTAACAATAAATATACCAACACAGTATGTAATGAAGGGAGCTTATATCCTGAAAAATCTTGTTGGGCTCTAGGGTGCTACTGGAGCTTAGAAATGCAATATATTTTGGTGATGGGATACCCAGGTAACACATGCAGACATGACCTCAGTGATCTTTACCACAATCTTGCAGGGATAGATCATTAAACTTATACTGTACATATCATTACCAAATCTGTGAGTCAGCAACTTGCATATGTTCACACCTGAAGTGTGATTTGAACTGGTCTTATATATCTGTAATTTAGTAGTGGTATGACCTTTCTGAAAGCTCTGGCAAATACAGAGTCAAGCAAAAGCAAATAGTTATGCCTTTCAATCTACCCCTCATGCTCATTCTGTGACTGAAGTGCAAATGGAATTAATACAAGTTATTAATAGGGAAGATTGTCATTATATAGTTAGGCTTAGTGAAATTACAGCTTGTTTATAGGAGATTACCCAGGAAAATATGCAATATCCATTAGCAGGAAACTGGGGAAGGTGAAAGAAAGTTGCTTTGCTTACATCAGTACATAATTATCTGTAGTTCTAATTGTACAATGAAACTGTTGTATTCACAATGGCATGGTCAAGATGAACTCCACAGCTTTTAAAATCCCTATAGCTTTTAATCATTCATATGTAGGTAGGTAGTAGATTTTGTTAAACAATGTCACAATTTGTTACAATAAAATCCAAAAAAAATGAAATTCAGAACTTTACTCTGTAAAATAAAAACTCAGAATTGTTTGATATATACCTTGCCTATAGCTACTAAGGTAACCTTCAGCTAACCATGGTTGTTTAAACTAGATGGGATGTGCTGACAAGATAGGCAATAACACTTATAGATATACAAGTAGGACCCATGGAAAACTTATGGGAAAATTCCCGCACTGGCCACTGCTTAATCCTGTGGCTTCTGAAACTCCTAGACACTTTGTGCAACCTTTCCTCTCACTGCCACAACTCTGCTTTACCTACCTATCCCCCACCCTTGACACTCCACTCACCCCCCACCACCCTCATGGCTCTGCCTACCCACCCCCACTGCTGTTGGCTTACTATTCCCTTGGCTTACTACTCACTGCCAACTAGCTTGATGAAAAAGAAAGGAAAGGATTCCTCCTCTAACCTTTATTCCTCCTCTACAAACATACTATCAATGGCTCAGAGCCTAGAGTGGCTGCCAGCTTCCACATCTGAGTCCACTGAGGTTGTCATGACCCTCTAATGTCTTAGTCAGGGTCCTGCCATATTTCTTTCCATGGAGCACTTACAGAGCAGCTTTGAGAATTGTTTGCATTTCATTTCAGCCTGAAGCAGTCTGTCTCTTATCTTGATTACTAACAGTTCTGCATCTGGAAAGCAGGGGTGGTAATAAACTTCTCCCAAGTTGTCACAGTCTAAGGAATATGTGTGTGTAAGTATGCACTTGTGTATGAGTGAATGTTTGAGTGTACTTTCCTGCCACAGGGAAAGGATGTGGGCCTGACATACCTATACTAAAGGATATAACACTTGCCTGTTCCAATGTATTCAGTTCTGACAATATAAGTCAACAGGTTTTCTATGCTTGTACTCAATAAATAAGAATTCTGCTTTCAAAAATAGAAAACCATGTTGACTTTATGTCATTCATGAGATCACTGATTCATTTATTGGACAAGTCTGGGGTTGTGACAGTGAACTCACACTCACAAATTGAGTGTGTGCTCATGGCCTCTGCTCTTGGGCCTTTCTGTACTTTCTCTCTCTCTCTCTCTCTCTCTCTCTCTCTCTCTCTCTCTCTCTCTCTCTCTCTCTCTCTCTCCCCCCCCCCCCACCCGGTTGCCATTGAGCAAAGAGGCTCCGGGCCTCTTCCACTGGGCATGCTGAGGCTTCTTCTCTTCCTCTAATATAGCTGCCATTGAGCTTGGTGTGGCTCCTAGTCT